>NC_090936.1:581502299-582126466 GCF_040938575.1 Ambystoma mexicanum
TACTAGCTATGACTACGGCCTTATGATTGATTGGCCACGTGTGATGCTCGGAAAACTAGTTTCGATGTTGTCCTCTTAATGTACTTGGATATGTCTTCTTCAGGGCATAGCAACTATGAAAAAACAGAGCATCATGTGATATCTCAGACTCTCTAGTGCAGTGTATGAATAAATGACACCATTACTATATCAATATTAATAAAACACCTTCTTTAGGGAAAACCCTAGAGATCCTTTAAATAGCAAAAATAAATATGGATAAAAATCAACAGAGTTTAAGGCTAACCGATCTTCCAAAACTTGTTCACAAGTACGACACCACCACTAACCCAGTGCGGCCATCACCTCATATTCCACACACCTTATCTAATTATATAGCATACCTCCATAGCACCTTTACTCAAAACGTTGTGTGGGCTGATAAGGATTAACTCGACCTGCAAAGTTGATATCATTTGATTAGAAATTGGGATTCACTCATTTACTTCTCAGATTCACATTAGACACATGGCACCTTACTTGAGGATGGTCGCAGTGATCATAAATCAACATGCAAGGATAACAGCTCTAAGTGTCCAGGTCTATTGTAAGATGTGGGCCAGTGGGGGCCTCAACTAAAAGGTTCAACAGAAGAGGGACTGTCCCCTCTTGCTGCAAAGGGGTTCCTTCAACGAGGCCCTCAGTGTTCCAAATTCTAGTGAATCACAAATCCAGGTGGTAGGCTCAAAGTAAAAGTCCCACAAGTCTCTCCGAGTCTCGATCAAAATATACCCAACAGAAAGAAAACAAAACTCTTCCATGTTTAAGGTAGGCGTCTTTCCCTGTTCAGGGGTTGGTAGGAGAGGGAGTGTTTTGTTGTTCTCCAAACTTCTGTTTGGGTTTTGGTCTCTGTGGAATGCAGGCTCACAGCTCTCAGGCCAATAGGTGTTTTGAGGGTGCTCCTGACTGCAGTCTCTTAGGTTGACTCCTCTGAGTTCTCTATTGGTATAGCAGCAGGGGCCAAATAGGGTTCTTTTTCATAGGCTTCTCCATCCTGCCTAGCACTATGCTGTCCTTCCTGCTGTCCAGCATAGTGGTATTTTCTTGTTCCTCCGCCTGCCCCTACAATGTCCCTTGACCAACGTGGTCCTCCAGAACCTTTCTATCCTGGCTAACTAAGTGCATGGCCTCGCATATCCTCTCCTGCCTATGATGGTCCGACTCTATCCCATTCTCTAGCAGCTCATTATCTTCCTCAATGTGCTGATGATAGCCCTTTCTTCCTCCTGCTACAACGATTGCTCCTCTGATGAAAATACTCTCATCTCAGAATAGTTTTCTCCTCACTCCAAGTCTTCTCCTTCCTCTTCACATCAACAATACTCTCCTCCTAGATCTTGACTCTCCTCATCCTCCAATTCACAGTGTAATTCATAGAAATTTGCACAAAAGTGGCGCACGTGGCTGGCACGTGCCCGTGCGAATGTCTGCGCCAGCCGCGTGCGCTAAAATCGATTTCCGCGCACAGCGTATTCATGGATTTTCGCATCCAGCCGTGGCGCAGCGTGGCGCAGCGACCCTGCAGCAGCGCCAGTTACGCCCCCAAGAACGCCCCCGCGCAAGGAAAAGCCTTCAAAATCCCAAAATAATCGCAAAGGGCTGCGCTAACCCTGAAACAGTTCACAGGGCTGGCAAACGCCAAGCGGGGAACGTGTATTTCAGTGGTACGCGGGAAGTTCCACACGCGATTGTCCTGTGTACGTATGCATCAGAGGTGCGTGGGAAGTAACACACGCAAAAGCAGCAGGGTACGTGTATTTCAGGGGTGCGCGGGAAGTATCACACGTAAAAGCAGCAGGGTACGTGTATCTCAGGGGTGCGCGGGAAGTATCACACGGGATTGCATCAGGGTATGTGTATTCCAGGGGTGCGCGGGAAGTATCACACGCAAAAACAGCAGGGTATGTGTATTCCAGGGGTGCACGGGAAGTATCACACGCAAAAACAGCAGGGTATGTGTATTCCAGGGGTGCACGGGAAGTATCACACGCAAAAGCAGCAGGGTACGTGTATTTCAGGGGTGCGCGGGAAGTATCACACGCAATTCCATCAGGGTAGGTGTATTCCAGGGGTGCTCGGGAAGTATCACACGCAAAAGCAGCACGGTACGTGTATTTCAGGGGTGCGCAGGAAGTATCACACGCGATTCCATCAGGGTACATGTATTACAGGGGTGAGCGGGGAGCACCACACGTGAATTGCACATGTGGGTCCTCCCAGGTGTTCCCTCTACACCCTCCACAGCCCCTGCAGGTGGCCCACACCACAGGGGCCTACCCTGCACATGTCCTGCAGGCACCCCATCCACCATGGCCATGCCCCCCAGCCAACCCACATGTCACCGTGCACTACTGCCCACCAATGCATGTCCCCCTGCACCCCCAGCCCCCAGGGGCAGCCTCCACCAGGCCCCCACTCATGTCTACCATCACCCCCCACCCCCCAGCAGTGCAGGGGCAGCCTCCACCAGGCCCCCACTCATGTCCCCTATCATCCCCACCCACCAGCCACCAGGGGCAGCCTCCACCGGACCCCCACTCATGTCTCCCTGCACCCCCACCCCCAAGCCACCAGGGGCAGCCTCCACCAGGCCCCCACTCATGTCTCCCATCACCCCCACCCCCCAGCCACCAGGGGCAGCCTCCACCAGGCCCCCACTCATGTCTCCCTGCACCCGCACCCCCCAGCCACCAGGGGCAGCCCCCACGAGGCCCCCACTCTTGTCTCCCTGCACCCCCACCCCCAAGCCACCAGGGGCAGTCTCCACCAGGCCCCCACTCATGTCTCCCCTCACCCCCACCCCCCAGCCACCAGGGGCATCCTCCACCAGGCCCCCACTCATGTCTCCTACCACCCCCATCCCCCATCAGTGCAGGGGCAACCTCCACCAGGCCCCCACTCATGTCCCCCTGCACCCCCACCCCCCAGCCACCAGGGGCAGCCTCCACCAGGCCACCACTCATGTCTCCCTGCACCCCCACCCTCAAGCCACCAGGGGCAGCCTCCACCAGGCCCCCACTCATGTCTCCCATCACCCCCACCCCCCAGCCACCAGGGGCAGCCTCCACCAGGCCCCCACTCATGTCTCCCTGCACCCCCACCCTCAAGCCACCAGGGGCAGCCTCCACCAGGCCCCCACTCATGTCTCCCACCACCCCACCCCCCAGCAGTGCAAGGGCAGCCTCCAGCAGGCCCCCACCCATTTCTCCCACCACCCCCACCCCCCAGCAGTGCAGGGGCAGCCTCCACCAGGCCCCCACTCATGTCTCCCTGCACCCACCACCCCCAGCCACCAGGGGCAGCCTCCACCAGGCCCCCACTCATGTCTCCCTGCACCCCCACCCCCCAGCAGTGCAGGGGCAGCCTCCACCAGGCCCCCACTCATGTCTCCCATCACCCCTACCCCCCAGCAGTGCAGGGGCAGCCTCCACCAGGCCCCCACCCATGTCTGCCACCACCCCCACCCCCCAGCAGTGCAGGGGCAGCCTCCACCAGGCCCCCACTCATGTCTCCCTGCACCCCCACCCCCCAGCCACCAGGGGCAGCCTCCACCAGGCCCCCACTCATGTCTCCCACCACCCCCACCCCCCAGCAGTGCAGGGGCACCCTCCACCAGGCCCCCACTCATGTCCCCCTACACCCCCACCCCCCAGCCACCAGGGGCAGCCTCCACCAGGCCCCCACTCATGTCTCCCATCACCCCCAGCCACCAGAGGCAGCCTTCACCAGGCCCCCACTCATGTCTCCCTGCACCCCCACCCCCAGCCACCAGGGGCAGCCTCCACCAGGCCCCCACTCATGTCTCCCCGCACCCCCACCCCCAAGCCACCAGGGGCAGCCTCCACCAGGCCCCCACTCATGTCTCCCATCACCCCCACCCCCCAGCCACCAGGGGCAGCCTCCACCAGGCCCCCACTCATGTCTCCCACCACCCCCACCCCCCAGCAGTGCAGGGGCACCCTCCACCAGGCCCCCACTCATGTCCCCCTGCACCCCCACCCCCCAGCCACCAGGGGCAGCCTCCACCAGGCCCCCATTCATGTCTCCCTGCACCCCCACCCCCCAGCCACCAGGGGCAGCCTCCACCAGGCCCCCACTCATGTCTCCCACCACCCCCCCACCCCCCAGCAGTGCAGGGGCAGCCTCCACCAGGCCCCCACCCATGTCTCCCTGCACCCCACCCCCCAGCCACAAGGGGCAGCCTCCACCAGGCCCCCACTCATGTCTCCCTGCACCCCCACCCTCCAGCAGTGCAGGGGCACCCTCCACCAGGCCCCCACTCATGTTTCCCTGCACCCCCACCCCCCAGCAGTGCAGGGGCAGCCTCCACCAGGCCCCCACTCATGTCTCCCATCACCCCCAACCCCCAACCACCAGGGGCAGCCTCCACCAGGCCCCCACTCATGTCTCCCACCACCCCACCCCCCAGCAGTGCAAGGGCAGCATCCACCAGGCCCCCACCCATGTCTCCCACCACCCCCACCCCCCAGCAGTGCAGGGGCAGCCTCCACCAGGCCCCCACTCATGTCTCCCTGCACCCCCCACCCCCAGCCACCAGGGGCAGCCTCCACCAGGCCCCCACTCATGTCTCCCTGCACCCCCACCCCCCAGCAGTGCAGGGGCACCCTCCACCAGGCCCCCACTCATGTCTCCCATCACCCCTACCCCCCAGCAGTGCAGGGGCAGCCTCCACCAGGCCCCCACCCATGTCTCCCACCACCCCCACCCCCAGAAGTGCAGGGGCAGCCTCCACCAGGCCCCCACTCATGTCTCCCTGCACCCCCACCCCCCAGCCACCAGGGGCAGCCTCCACCAGGCCCCCACTCATGTCTCCCACCACCCCCACCCCCCAGCAGTGCAGGGCCACCCTCCACCAGGCCCCCACTCATGTCCCCCTACACCCCCACCCCCCAGCCACCAGGGGCAGCCTCCACCAGGCCCCCACTCATGTCTCCCATCACCCCCAGCCCCCAGCCACCAGAGGCAGCCTTCACCAGGCCCCCACTCATGTCTCCCTGCTCCCCCACCTCCCAGCCACCAGGGGCAGCCTCCACCAGGCCCCCACTCATGTCTCCCTGCACCCCCACCCCCAAGCCACCAGGGGCAGCCTCCACCAGGCCCCCACTCATGTCTCCCATCACCCCCACCCCCCAGCCACCAGGGGCAGCCTCCACCAGGCCCCCACTCATGTCTCCCACCACCCCCACCCCCCAGCAGTGCAGGGGCACCCTCCACCAAGCCCCCACTCATGTCCCCCTGCACCCCCACCCCCCAGCCGCCAGGGGCAGCCTCCACCAGGCCCCCACTCATGTCTCCCTGCACCCCCACCCCCCAGCAGTGCAGGGGCAGCCTCCACCAGGCCCCCACCCATGTCTCCCTGCACCCCACCCCCCAGCCACAAGGGGCAGCCTCCACCAGGCCCCCACTCATGTCTCCCTGCACCCCCACCCTCCAGCAGTGCAGGGGCACCCTCCACCAGGCCCCCACTCATGTCTCCCATCACCGCCGTCCCCCATTAGTGCAGGGGCAGCCTCCACCAGGCCCCCACCCATGTCTCCCACCACCCCCACCCCCCAGCAGTGCAGGGGCAGCCTCCACCAGGCCCCCACTCATGTCTCCCTGCACCCCCACCTCCCAGCCACCAGGGGCAGCCTCCACCAAGCCCCCACTCACGTCTCCCTCCATCCCCACCCCCCAGCCACCAGGAGCAGCCTCCACCAGGCCCCCACTCATGTCTCCCTGCACCCCCACCTCCCAGCCACCAGGGGCAGCCTCCACCAAGCCCCCACTCACGTCTCCCTCCATCCCCACCCCCCAGCCACCAGGGGCAGCCTCCACCAGGCCCCCACCCATATCTCCCATCACCCCCACCCCCCAGCCACCAGGGGCAGCCTCCACCAGGCCCCCACTCATGTCTCCCTGCACCCCCACCCCCAAGCCACCAGAGGCAGCCTCCACCAGGCCCCCACTCATGTCTCCCATCACCCCCACCCCCCCAGCCACCAGGGGCAGCCTCCACCAGGCCCCCACTCATGTCTCTCTGCAGCCCCACCCCAAGCCACCAGGGGCAGCCTCCACCAGGCCCCCACTCATGTCTCCCATCACCCCCACCCCCCAGCCACCAGGGGCAGCCTCCACCAGGCCCCCACTCATGTCTCCCTGCACCCCCACCCCCCAGCCACCAGGGGCAGCCTCCACCAGGCTCCCACTCATGTCTCCCTGCACCCCAACCCCCAAGCAGTGCAGGGGCAGCCTCCACCAGGCCCACACTCATGTCTCCCATCACCCCCACCCCCAGCCACCAGGGGCAGCCTCCACCAAGCCCCCACCCATGTCTCCCACCACCCCCACCCCCCAGCAGTGCAGGGGCAGCCTCCACCAGGCCCCCACCCATGTCTCCCACCACCCCCACCCCCCAGCAGGGCAGGGACAGCCTCCACCAGGCCCCCACTCATGTATCCCATCACCCCCACCCCTCAGCCACCAGGGGCAGCCTCCACCAGGCCCCCACTCATGTCTCCCTGCATCCCCACCCCCCAGCCACCAGGGGCAGCCTCCACCAGGCCCCCACTCATGTCTCCCTGCACCCCCACCCACAAGCCACCAGGGGCAGCCTCCACCAAGCCCCCACTCATGTCTCCCTCCATCCCCACCCCCCAGCCACCAGGGGCAGCCTCCACCAGGCCCCCACTCATGTCTCCCATCACCCCCACCCCCCAGCCACCAGGGGCAGCCTCCACCAGGCCCCCACTCATGTCTCCCTGCACCCCCACCCCTAAGCCACCAGGGGCAGCCTCCACCAGGCCCCCACTCATGTCTCCCATCACCCCCACCCCCCAGCCACCAGGGGCAGCCTCCACCAGGCCCCCACTCATGTCTCCCTGCAGCCCCACCCCCAAGCCACCAGGGGCAGCCTCCACCAGGCCCCCACTCATGTCTCCCATCACCCCCACCCCCCAGCCACCAGGGGCAGCCTCCACCAGGCCCCCACTCATGTCTCCCTGCACCCCCACCCCCAGCAGTGCAGGGGCAGCCTCCACCAGGCCCCCACACATGTCTCCCATCACCCCCACCCCCCAGCCACCAGGGGCAGCCTCCACCAAGCCCCCACTCATGTCTCCCACCACCCCACCCCCCAGCAGTGCAGGGGCAGCCTCCACCAGGCCCCCACCCATGTCTCCCACCACCCCCACCCCCCAGCAGTGCAGGGGCAGCCTCCACCAGGCCCCCACTCATGTCTCCCTGCAGCCCCACCCCAAGCCACCAGGGGCAGCCTCCACCAGGCCCCCACTCATGTCTCCCATCACCCCCACCCCCCAGCCACCAGGGGCAGCCTCCACCAGGCCCCCACTCATGTCTCCCACCACCCCCACCCCCCAGCAGTGCAGGGGCAGCCTCCACCAGGCCCCCACCCATGTCTCCCACCACCCCCACCCCCCAGCAGTGCAGGGGCAGCCTCCACCAGGCCCCCACTCATGTCTCCCTGCAGCCCCACCCCCAAGCCACCAGGGGCAGCCTCCACCAGGCCCCCACTCATGTCTCCCATCACCCCCACCCCCCAGCCACCAGGGGCAGCCTCCACCAGGCCCCCACTCATGTCTCCCATCACCCCCAACCCCCAGCCACCAGGGGCAGCCTCCACCAGGCCCCCACTCATGTCTCCCTGCACCCCCACCCCCCAGCCACCAGGGGCAGCCTCCACCAGGCCCCCACTCATGTCTCCCATCACCCCCACCCCCCAGCCACCAGGGGCAGCCTCCACCAGGCCCCCACTCATGTCTCCCACCACCCCACCCCCCAGCAGTGCAGGGGCAGCCTCCACCAGGCCCCCACCCATGTCTCCCACCACCCCCACCCCCCAGCAGTGCAGGGGCAGCCTCCACCAGGCCCCCACTCATGTCTCCCTGCAGCCCCACCCCAAGCCACCAGGGGCAGCCTCCACCAGGCCCCCACTCATGTCTCCCATCACCCCCACCCCCCAGCCACCAGGGGCAGCCTCCACCAGGCCCCCACTCATGTCTCCCACCACCCCCACCCCCCAGCAGTGCAGGGGCAGCCTCCACCAGGCCCCCACCCATGTCTCCCACCACCCCCACCCCCCAGCAGTGCAGGGGCAGCCTCCACCAGGCCCCCACTCATGTCTCCCTGCAGCCCCACCCCCAAGCCACCAGGGGCAGCCTCCACCAGGCCCCCACTCATGTCTCCCATCACCCCCACCCCCCAGCCACCAGGGGCAGCCTCCACCAGGCCCCCACTCATGTCTCCCATCACCCCCAACCCCCAGCCACCAGGGGCAGCCTCCACCAGGCCCCCACTCATGTCTCCCTGCACCCCCACCCCCCAGCCACCAGGGGCAGCCTCCACCAGGCCCCCACTCATGTCTCCCATCACCCCCACCCCCCAGCCACCAGGGGCAGCCTCCACCAGGCCCCCACTCATGTCTCCCACCACCCCCACCCCCCAGCAGTGCAGGGGCAGCCTCCACCAGGCCCCCACTCATGTCTCCCACCCTCTCCCACCCTCCAGCAGTGCAGGGGCAGCCTCCACCAGCCCCCCACCCATCTCTCCCACCACCGCCACCCCCCTGCAGTGCAGGGGCAGCCTCCACCAGGCCCCCACTCATGTCTCCCTGCACCCCCACCCCCCGGCAGTGCAGGGGCAGCCTCCACCAGGCCCCCACCCATGTCTCCCACCACCCCCACCCCCCAGCAGTGCAGGGGCAGCCTCCACCAGGCCCCCACCCATGTCTCCCACCACACCCACCCCCAGCAGTGCAGGGGCAGCCTCCACCAGGCCCCCACCCATGTCTCCCACCACCCCCACCCCCCAGCAGTGCAGGAGCAGCCTCCACCTGGCCCCCACCCATGTCTCCCACCACCACCACCCCCCAGCAGTGCAGGGGCAGCCTTCACCAGGCCCCCACCCATGTCTCCCACCACCCCCACCCCCCAGCAGTGCAGGGGCAGCCTCCACCAGGCCCCCACAATCTAGATCCCTGGCCCTTATGGTCAGCCTCCAAATGCCAAACACCCACCCGAGTATTGCATCCACCCACTTAGAAATGGCAAAAACATGATAGAACCACAATTGCAAGTTTGCAAATGAACACATGTCCCTCACATCCACCCAATGGGTGTCAGTGAATGTCAAAACCCATATCATGATATGCATGAAACCAATGAGATGATACTACACATTGAAGTTTGAAGAAAAAATATGTATTAAACGCAACATAAATTGAATCAAAAATAAAGAAACAATAATGGAAATTAAAAAAAAAAAACCAGCAGGTACGTGAAAAAATGCAAAACCACAAATCATAATGCAAACGAAAGGTGTCCAAAGTCACAGTCCACAAAAGTTAATCCAATGGAAAATTAAAATCGAAAACCATTGCTCCATGGGGAAATCATAAAAAAAATGAAAATCCAAAAGTCAACTATGTACAGATAAACAATCCAGGGTCCATGATCCAAACCGAATAAATGAAACCTATCTAATAACACTACCTAAATAAATAAACTATATACAAAAATGTGGGCCATTGTCCAAAAGGTCCAAAAAAAATGCTAAACCAAAGGAAACCTAACACTAACTACAGAACTATTTACAAGGGCAGCGGGCTAGTCCGACGGCTCACTTCGGGATGTTCCGGGCCAGGGCATCATCGAACTCCTGCTCAATGTCCCAGAGGCGCTCCTCCTCCATGGCCCTGAGGGTACGGAGGGCCGTCCACATGTTCCCCCCCAAACTCCCTGCGGATTGCCTCGAGGCACTCGGCACGCCTCAGGGCCCTCCGCATGGAGTTCTCCACCCTGACCATCATGAGCCGTGCCTCTTCCGCCCGCTGCCGCTCCGCATCTACGGCGTGGCCCAACCGCTGCCACACGGAAGACACTTCCCGTCCTGGGTCCTCCTGCCCTCCGGCCGATGCCTGCCCCTCCGATGTCGAAGGAACCGAGCCATCATGGCTCCCACCACGTTGCTGCTGCAACTGCGCCTCTGCCCGTGCACTGCCTCCTGCTGCCTGCACATCCTCCACTGGCTGGGGTGCAGTCGTTGATGTGGCCACCCCTGCTGGACGTCCGACTCCCGACTGTGGCAGGGATACCTCCTCCACCAGCCTGGCCGCACCGTCAGAGGCAGCTCCACAGGGCACCCAGGTGACTGATGGGTGGGAAGATGGCACGGAGGACGACTGGCGCATAGGGGGTTCAGTTGAGGAGGGGGTCGTAGCAAGCCCCATCAAACGGAGGAATCCGGCCTGGGTGACCTGTCCCAGTAGGCCGACGCGGTCAACGAGCCATTGGAGATGACGTGCAGTCTCCTCATGAAAAGACTGCAGGTCACCTCGCATGGCCCGTTGACGCAACGCCACACCAGTCAGGACAGGCTCAACCCGGACCCGGCTAGCCACGTCCGCAGGCAGAGGAAGGCCAGTTGTCGTGAGCTCATCCCCTGCCTGAAAACGGGTCTGGACGTAGGCATCCCTGCTGGTGCAAGATGATGCAGTGACAGGATCAGGGACAGGATTGCACACAGGCACCTCCGCGGCGACCTGTGCGGCCTCCTGTCCCTGGTCCTGCACTGCACCACTAGCACCAGTGGAATCCCCACCTCCAGACCCCGTCTCTGTTGCTTGCACGGCCTCCTCCTCCACCAAACCCCCCACCAACCTGGATGACTCCGTGCCATCTTCCCCCGTTCGGCCCTGCGGGGTCCCAGCTGCCCCTTCTGCTGCCGAGGAGTCCAACTCCGACCTCCGCCTCTTGGACCTCCCCCCGGCAGCTGCAGCCTGGGACGCCGAGCCGGACTCCTCACTCCCCGACGAGATCACAACCTAGGAGGGTAGCCGGGCCTTGCGTCTCCGGCTGGCGGTGCGATCCCCGCCGCTGTGCTCCACAGCACCTTCTCCGCCCTCTTCATCAGTTGACGCTGCAGACAGGGAGAAATGAAACACAGGCATCAGGGCACTGTACAATGGACACATACACACATTCAGTTGCACATGAGTGGCATTGGCAAACCTCAGACATGGCATCACAATCGGCAACAGACATGTCATTTCTACATGCACACATGAGCCATACCACAGCCACATCGCAACTGCCAGCACCATCCATACACATACAACAGCATGAGCAGGCAAAGGTGAGCCAGACATCACATGCAACACAGGGAGTGCACTACACATGCACGCACACCACCACACTTGCATGCATGTGTACACCTCAGCCAACTGTCGCAGTGTTCCGATGGGCATCCATGTCACATCTGCCAATCAGGTTTCCACATCCCGCTGTCACATGCATCCATGTTGCATCACTGTTGCACCCTTGTCAAATACACACACATGCACATGTACACAGTGCTGATACATGCAGCTGAAAACAACATACATGTGTGACATCACGACCATGCCTACTTACATACACATTCATCCAAACATGTGTGCCCACGCAACTGCATTTGGCATGCAAGCCTTCACACACAAGCACCATCCATGTCTCACACATGACAGCCCTCGCATGTGTTAGCCGCACGGCCCTGTACACCCCCACCCATACTCGGCCCCATACAATCATATGTGCAACCGGCACACTACTGGCACATCACCAGACGCACAGCTTACAATCATGATGCATGTACACTTACCGCTCGACTCCAGACGGGTCTGCCTCTCAAGGACCTGGACATGGAGCGCTGGGGATATGCGTTCCAGGACCCTCATCTGATCTTCCGACAAGTGGCCCCGGCACCCCTTAGCATCCGCTGCCTTCAAGAGGCGCCGGGCCTTGTTCAGGGTCCTGGACCTGAAGTCCTCCCAGCGCTTCTTGACATGTTGGAAGTCGCGGACTGCCACCCCCTCCGCGTTGATGGCAGTCACGATGTCGGTCCAGATCCGAGTTGTCCTTCCTTGTTGGTGCGCAACCTTCCCTAGAGGGCATCATACTGCCCCAGGACTTGCTCCACCAGGACACCAACTTCCCTGGCACTGAAGCTGGTGCCCCTCTGCCTCTCTGGCTGGGGGTTGTCAGGGTTGCCAGATGTTGCAGTGCCCGACATGACAACCCCAGAGGCAGCTGTGGGTGGGCAACTGGGTCCTGGGGCTGGGCTGTGGAGCGATGGAATCCCAGTCGGGAGTCTTCGTTTCCAGCAGGGGTGGTCACAGCAACAGCACCCCTGGCTGATGTGCAGGCAGCAAATGGCAGGGCACGTGGGCAGCAGGCAGTCAGGCAGCAGCAGATGGCAGGTGGGAGCGTTCTCGGGGCTCTGGGGGGCAGTAATTCGGCCTTGTGGGCAGGAGCGGGGTCTTCTTTGTGCTTACGCGTGGCCAGCTTGATACGGAGTGATTTTGCACGTGAAAATCCTGCATGTCTGCGTGTAAATCGAGGAAAGGTCAGCACGCATATGCGATTTCATTGGACCAAAGGCCCTTAGCGCGTGAGCGCGTCTGTGACATGACGCGCGCGGGTGTTTCCCTCATTACACGTGATGACAGAGAACACGTTGTAAAACTGCACGTCCGAGTGTCATCGCGTGTAATCGGAGGGAAGTGAGCGTACACGCGATTGGCCTGGGTACGTGTACTTCGGGGTGCGCGGGAAGTTCCACACGCGATTAGCCTGGGTACGTGTGTTTCGGGGTGCACGGGAAGTTTCACACGCGATTGGTGGAAATCCACGTGTGCTCTGTCATCACATGTTATGAGGGAAACACCCGCGCGCGCCACGTCACAGACGCACTCACGCGCTAAGGGCCTTTGGTCCAATGAAATCGCATATGCGTGCTGACGTGCATACGCGCTAAGGGCCTTTCCTCGATTTACACGCAGACGTGCAGGATTTTCACGTGCAAAATCACTCCGTATCAAGCTGGCCACGCGTGAGCACACGGAAGACCACGCTCCTGCCCACAAGGCCAAATTACTGCCCCCCAGAGCCCCGATCACGCTCCCACCTGCCATCTGCTGCTGCCTGACTGCCTGCTGCCCATGTGTGCCCTGCCATTTGCTGCCTGCACATCAGCCAGGGGTGCTGTTGCTGTGACCACCCCTGCTGGAACCAAAGACTCCCGACTGGGATTCCATCGCTCCACAGCCCAGCCCCAGGACCCAGTTGCCCACCCACTCCTGCCTCTAGGGTTGTCATGTCGGGCACTGCAACATCTGGCACCACTGACAACCCCCGGCCAGAGAGGCAGAGGGGCACCAGCTTCAGGCTAGGGAAGTTGGTGTCCTGGTGGAGCACGTCCTGGGGCAGTATGATGCCCTCTACGGAAGGGTGCGCGCTCGGATCTGGACCGACATCGTGACTGCCATCAACGCGGAGGGGGTAGCAGTCCGCGAATTCCAACATGTCAAGAAGCGCTGGGAGGACTTCAGGTCCAGGACCCTGAACAAGGCCCGGCGCCTCTTGAAGGCAGCGGATGCTAAGGGGCGCCGAGGCCACTTGTCGGAAGATCAGATGAGGGTCCTGGAACGCATATCCCCAGCGCTCCACGTCCAGGTCCTTGAGAGGCAGACCCGTCTGGAGTCGAGCGGCAAGTGTACATGCATCATGATTGTAAGCTGTGCGTGTGATGATGTGCCAGTAGTGTGCCGGTTGCACATATGTTTGTATGGGGCCGAGTATGGGTGGGGGTGTACAGGGCCGTGCGGCTAACTAATGCGAGGGCTGTCATGTGTGAGACATGGATGGTGCTGGTGTGTGTAGGCTTGCATGCCAAATGCAGTTGCGTGGGCACACATGTTTGGATGAATGTGTATGTAAGTAGGCATGGTCGTGATGTCACGCATGTATGTTGTTTTCAGCTGCATGTATCAGCACTGTGTACATGTGCATGTGTGTGTATTTGACAAGGGTGCAACAGTGATGCAACATGGATGCATGTGACAGCGGGATGTGGAAGCCTGATTGGCAGATGTGACATGGATGCCCATCGGAACACTGCGACAGTTGGCTGAGGTGTACAAATGCATGCAAGTGTGGTGGTGTGCGTGCATGTGTAGTGCACTCCCTGTGTTGCATGTGATGTCTGGCTCACCTTTGCCTGCTCATGCTGTTGTATGTGTATGGATGGTGCTGGCAGTTGCGATGTGGCTGTGGTATGGCTCATGTGTTCCTGTAGAAATGACGTGTGTTGCCGATTGTGATGCCATGTCTGAGGTTTGCCAATGCCACTCATGTGCAACTATCATGTGTGTATGTGTCCATTGTACAGTGCCCTGATGCCTGTGTTTCATTTCTCTCTGTCTGCAGCGTCAACTGATGAAGAGGGCGGAGAAGGTGCTGTGGAGCACTGCGGCGGGGATCGCACCGCCAGCCGGAGACGCAAGGCCCGGCTCCCCTCCCAGGTTGTAATCTCGTCGGGGAGTGAGGAGTCCGGTGCCGTGTCCCAGGCCACAGCTGCCGGGGGATGGTCCAAGAGGCGGAGGACGGAGTTAGACTCCTCGGCAGCAGAAGGGGCAGCTGGGACCCCACAGGGCCAAACGGGGGAAGATGGCACGGAGTCATCCAGGTTGGTGGGGGGGTTTGGTGGAGGAGGAGGCCGTGCAAGCAAAAGAGACGGGGTCTGGAGGTGGGGATTCCACTGGTGCTAGTGGTGCAGTGCAGGACCAGGGACAGGAGGCAGCACAGGTCGCCGCGGAGGTGCCTGTGTGCAATCCTGTCCCGGATCCAGTCACTGCATCATCTTGCACCAGCAGGGATGCCTACGTCCAGACCCGTTTTCAGGCAGGGGATGCGTTCACGACAACTAGCCTTCCTCTGCCTGCGGACGTGGCTATCCGGTCCGGGTTGAGCCTGTCCTGACTGGTGTGGCGTTGCGTCAACGGGCCATGCGAGGTGACCTGCAGTCTTTTCATGAGGAGACTGCACGTCATCTCGAATGGCTCATTGACCCCGTCGGCCTACTGGGAGAGGTCACCCAGGCCAGATTCCTCCGTTTGATGGGGCTTGCTACGACCCCCTTCTCAACTGAAACCCCTATGCGCCAGTCGTCCTCCGTGCCATCTTCCCACCCATCAGTCACCTGGGTGCCCTGTGGAGCTGCCTCTAACATGCGGCCAGGCTGGTGGAGGAGGCATCCCTGCCACAGTCGGAAGTCGGACGTCCAGCAGGGGTGGCCGCATCAACGACTGCACCCCAGCCAGCGGAGGATGTGCAGGCAGCAGGAGGCAGTGCACGGGCAGAGGCGCAGCAGCAGCTGCAACGTGGTGGGTGCCATGATGGCTCGGGCCATTCGACATCGGAGGGGCAGGCATCGGCAGGAGGGCAGGAGGACCCAGGACGGGAAGTGTCTTCCGTGTGGCAGCGGTTGGGCCACGCCATAGATGCGGAGCGGCAGCGGGCGGAAGAGGCACGGCTCACGATGGTCAGGGCGGAGAACTCCATGCGGAGGGCCCTGAGGCGTGCCGAGTGCTTCGAGGCAATTCGCAGGGAGTTCGGGGGGAACATGTGGACGGCCCTGCGGACCCTCGTGGCCATGGAGGAGGAGCGCCTCCGGGACATTGAGCAGGAGTTCGATGATGCCCTGGCCCGGAACATCCCGAAGTGAGCCGTCGGACTAGCCCGCTGCCCTTGTAAATAGTTCTGTAGTTAGTGTTAGGTTTCCTTTGGTTCAGCATTTTTTTTGGACCTTTTGGACAATGGCCCACATTTTTGTATATAGTTTATTTTTTTAGGTAGTGTTATTAGATAGGTTTCATTTATTCGGTTGAGATCATGGACCCTGGATTGTTTATCTGTACATAGTTGACTTTTGGATTTTCATTTTTTTAATGATTTCCCCATGGAGCAATGGTTTTCGATTTTAATTTTCCATTGGATTAACTTTTGTGGACTGTGACTTTGGACACCTTTCGTTTGCATTATGATTTGTGGTTTTGCACTTTTTCACGTACCTGCTGGTTTTTTTTAAAAAAACTTCCATTATTGTTTCTTTAATTTTGATTCAATTTATGTTGCGTTTAATACATATTTTTTCTTCAAACTTCAATGTGTAGTATCATCTCATTGGTTTCATGCATATCATGATATGGGTTTTGACATTCACTGACACCCATTGGGTGGATGTGAGGGACATGTGTTCATTTCCAAACTTGCAATTGGGGTTCTATCATGTTTTTGCCATTTCTAAGTGAGTGGATGCAATACTCGGGTGGGTGTTTGGCATTTGGAGGCTGACCATAAGGGCCAGGGATCTAGATTGTGGGGGCCTGGTGGAGGCTGCCCCCGGTGGCTGGGGGGTGGGGGTGGTGGGAGACATGAGTGGGGGCTTGGTGGAGGCTGCCCCTGCTCTGCTGGGGGGTGGGGGTGGTGGGAGACATGAGTGGGGGCCTGGTGGAGGCTGCCCCTGCACTTCTGGAGGGTGGGGTGGTGGGAGACATGAGTGGGGGCCTGGTGGAGGGTGCCCCTGGTGGCTGGGGGTGGGGGTGGTGGTAGACATGAGTGGGGGCCTGGTGGAGGCTGCCCCTGCACTGCTGGGGTCTCGGGGTGGTGGTAGACATGAGTGGGGGCCTGGTGGAGGGTGCCCGTGGTGGCTGGGGGGTGGGGGTGGTGGTAGACATGAGTGGGGGCCTGGTGGAGGCTGCCCCTGCACTGCTGAGGGGTGGGGGTGGTGGTAGACATGTGTGGGGGCCTGGTGGAGGGTGCCCCTGCACTGCTGGGGGGTGGGGTGGTGGTAGACAAGGGTGGGGGCCTGGTGGAGGCTGCCCCTGGTGGCTGGGGGGTGGGGGTGATGGGAGACATGAGTGGGGGCCTGGTGGAGGCTGCCCCTGCACTGCTGGGGGGTGGGGGTGGTGGGAGACATGGGTGGGGGCCTAGTGGAGGCTGCCCCTGCACTGCTGGGGGTGGGGGTTGTGGTAGACATGCGTGGGGGCCTGGTGGAGGCTTCCCCTGCACTGCTGGGGGGTGGGGGTGGTGGTAGACATGAGTGGGGGTCTGGTGGAGGCTGCCCCTGGTGGCTGGGGGTGGGGGTGCAGGGAGACATGAGTGGGGGCCTGTTGGAGGCTGCCCCTGCACTGCTGGGGGGTGGGGGTGGTGGTAGACATGAGCGGGGGCCTGGTGGAGGCTGCCCCTGCACTGCTGGGGGGTGGGGGTGGTGGTAGACATGGGTGGGGGCCTGGTGGAGGATGCCCCTGGTGGCTGGGGGGTGGGGGTGGTGGGAGACATGAGTAGGGGGCCCTTGTGGAGGCTGCCCCTGCACTGCTGGTGGGTGGGGTGGTGGTAGACATGAGTGGGGGCCTGGTGGAGGGTGCCCCTGCACTGCTGGGGGTGCGGGTGGTGGTAGACATGGGTGGGGGCCTGGTGGAGGCTGCCCTGCACTGCTGGGGGGTGGGTGTGGTGGTAGACATGGGTGGGGGCCTGGTGGAGGCTGCCCCTGGTGGCTGGGGGGTGGGGGTGCAGGGAGACATGAGTGGGGGCCTGGTGGAGGCTGCCCCTGCACTGCTGGAGGGTGGGGGTGGTGGTAGACATGAGTGGGGGCCTAGTGGAGGGTGCCCCTGGTGGCTGGGGGGTGGGGGTGCAGGGAGACATGATTGGGGGCCTGGTGGAGGCTGCCCCTGCACTGCTGGGGGGTGGGGTGGTGGTAGACATGGGTGGGGGCCTGGTGGAGGCTGCCCCTGGTGGCTGGGGGTGGGGTGGTGGTAGACATGAGTGGGGGCCTGGTGGAGGGTGCCCGTGGTGGCTGGGGGGTGGGGGTGGTGGTAGACATGAGTGGGGGCCTGGTGGAGGCTGCCCCTGCACTGCTGAGGGGTGGGGGTGGTGGTAGACATGTGTGGGGGCCTGGTGGAGGGTGCCCCTGCACTGCTGGGGGGTGGGGTGGTGGTAGACAAGGGTGGGGGCCTGGTGGAGGCTGCCCCTGGTGGCTGGGGGGTGGGGGTGATGGGAGACATGAGTGGGGGCCTGGTGGAGGCTGCCCCTGCACTGCTGGGGGGTGGGGGTGGTGGGAGACATGGGTGGGGGCCTAGTGGAGGCTGCCCCTGCACTGCTGGGGGTGGGGGTTGTGGTAGACATGCGTGGGGGCCTGGTGGAGGCTTCCCCTGCACTGCTGGGGGGTGGGGGTGGTGGTAGACATGAGTGGGGGCCTGGTGGAGGCTGCCCCTGGTGGCTGGGGGTGGGGGTGCAGGGAGACATGAGTGGGGGCCTGTTGGAGGCTGCCCCTGCACTGCTGGGGGGTGGGGGTGGTGGTAGACGTGAGCGGGGGCCTGGTGGAGGCTGCCCCTGCACTGCTGGGGGGTGGGGGTGGTGGTAGACATGGGTGGGGGCCTGGTAGAGGCTGCCCCTGGTGGCTGGGGGGTGGGGGTGGTGGGAGACATGAGTGGGGGCCTGGTGGAGGATGCCCCTGGTGGCTGGGGGGTGGGGGTGGTGGGAGACATGAGTAGGGGGCCCTTGTGGAGGCTGCCCCTGCACTGCTGGTGGGTGGGGTGGTGGTAGACATGAGTGGGGGCCTGGTGGAGGGTGCCCCTGCACTGCTGGGGGTGCGGGTGGTGGTAGACATGGGTGGGGGCCTGGTGGAGGCTGCCCTGCACTGCTGGGGGGTGGGTGTGGTGGTAGACATGGGTGGGGGCCTGGTGGAGGCTGCCCCTGGTGGCTGGGGGGTGGGGGTGCAGGGAGACATGAGTGGGGGCCTGGTGGAGGCTGCCCCTGCACTGCTGGAGGGTGGGGGGTGGTGGTAGACATGAGTGGGGGCCTAGTGGAGGGTGCCCCTGGTGGCTGGGGGGTGGGGGTGCAGGGAGACATGATTGGGGGCCTGGTGGAGGCTGCCCCTGCACTGCTGGGGGGTGGGGTGGTGGTAGACATGGGTGGGGGCCTGGTGGAGGCTGCCCCTGGTGGCTGGGGGTGGGGTGGTGGGAGACATGAGTGGGGGCCTGATGGAGGCTGCCCCTGCACTGCTGGGGGGTGGGGGTGGTGGGAGACATGAGTGGGGGCCTGGTGGAGGCTGCCCCTGCACTGCTGGGGGGTGGGGGTGGTGGGAGACATGAGTGGGGGCCTGGTGTAGGCTGCCCCTGCACTGCTGGGGGGTGGGGGTGGTAGGAGACATGGGTGGGGGCTTGGTGGAGCCTGCCCCTGGTGGCTGGGGGGTGGGGGTGATGGGAGACATGAGTGGGGGCCTGGTGGAGGCTGCCCCTGCACTGCTGGGGGGTGGGGGTGGTGGGAGACATGGGTGGGGGCCTGGTGGAGCCTGCCCCTGGTGGCTGAGGGGTGGGGTGATGGGAGACATGAGTGGGGGCCTGTTGGAGGCTGCCCCTGCACTGCTGGGGGGTGGGGGTGGTGGTAGACATGGGTTGGGGCCTGGTGGAGGCTCCCCTGGTGGCTGGGGGGTGGGGTGATGGGAGACATGAGTGGGGGCCTGGTGGAGGCTACCCCTGCACTGCTGGGGGATGGGGGTGGTGGGAGACATGGGTGGGGGCCTGGTGGAGGCTGCCCCTGCACTGCTGGGGGGTGGGGGTGGTGGTAGACATGGGTGGGGGCCTGGTGGAGGCTGCCCCTGGTGGCTGGGGGGTGGGGGTGCAGGGAGACATGAGTGGGGGCCTGGTGGAGGCTGCCCCTGCACTGCTGGGGGGTGGGGGTGGTGGTAGACATGAGTGGGGGCCTGGTGGAGGCTGCCCCTGGTGGCTGGGGGGTGGGGGTGGTGGGAGACATGAGTGGGGGCCTGGTGGAGGCTGCCCCTGCACTGCTGGGGGATGGGGGTGCAGGGAGACATGAGTGGGGGCCTGGTGGAGGCTGCCCCTGCACTACTGGGGGGTGGGGTGCAGGGGGACATGAGTGGTGGCCTGGTGGAGGCTGCCCCTGGGTGCTGGGGGGTGGGGGTGCTGGGAGACATGTGTTGGTGATCAGTAGTGCAAGGTGACATGTGGGTTGGCTGGGGGGCATGGCCATGGTGGATGGGTTGCCTGTGGGACATGAGCAGGGGTGCAGAGTAGTCCCCTGTGGTGTGGGCTGCCTTCAGGGGCCGTGGAGGGTGTAGAGGGAACACCTGGGTGGACCCACACGGCCAAATCACGTGTAGCATTCCCCGGCACCACCTAAATACACGTACCCTGCTGAAATTGCGTGTGGAACTTCCCGCGCATCCCGAAGTACACGTACCCAGGCCAATCGCGTGTGGAGCTTCCCGCGCACCCCGAAGTACACGTACCCGGGCCAATCGCGTGTGGAACTTCCCGCGCACCCCGTAGTACATGTACTCAGGCTAATCGCATATGGGACTTCCCGCGCACCCCGAAGTACACGTACCCAGGCCAATCGCGTGTGGAACTTCCCACGCATCCCGAAACACACGTACCCAGGCCAATCGCATGTGGAACTTTCCGCGCACCCCGAAGGACACGTACCCAGGCCAATCACGTGTGGAACTTCCCGCGCACCCCGAAACACACGTACCCAGGCCAATCGCGTGTGGAACTTCCCGCGCACTCTGAAACACGTACCCAGGCTAATCACGTGTGGGACTTCCTGCGCACCCCGTAGTACACGTACCCAGGCTAATCGTGTGTGGGACTTCCTGCGCACCCCGAAGTACACGTACCCAGGCCAATCGCGTGTGGAACTTCCCGCGCATCCCGAAACACACGTACCCAGGCCAATCGCGTGTGGAACTTCCCGCGCACCCCGAAGTACACGTACCCAGGCCAATCGTGTGTGGAACTTCCCGCGCACCCCGAAACACACGTACCCAGGCTAATTGCATGTGGAACTTCCTGCACACCCCGAAGTACACGTACCCAGGCCAATCACGTGTGGAACTTCCCGCGCATCCCGAAGTACACGTACCCAGGCCAATCGTGTGTGGGACTTCCCGCGCACCCCGAAGTACACGTACCCAGGCCAATCGCGTGTGGGACTTCCCGCGCACCCAGGTACACACGCTATTTTTCACACAGCGGGTGTCCGTGTTTGTCGGTACCCCTTTGCACCTCATTTGTTCTAGAGGGCCACTGTATGGACCATTCATCATGGCTGTATATGGGTGCTTTTTGTTATCGCACATTTTGGCGCACATTTTTTTCAGGCGCAGGGACGCCACCGCCTGCTTTATTGTGGCGTACTTGTTTGGCCCTGTGCGCGTCGTTCCCATTCCGAGTGTTACGCCCCGTGTTCCGCCTACTTTTGTGATGTGCGCCACGCTATGTGCGATTTCGCAGTGGCCGTGGCGCACACTGTTGGATGACCTGTGCGCCGGCGTGCGTTGGGCACATTTTTAGCACACATCCAATGTTTTTCTCGCGCACGGACTTCCATGAATCGCTGTGCGCTGGTTTCCCTGCGATTTTCGCACTTGCACTGCGATTTTCGCACTTTTCCTGCGATTCGCACGTTTTGGCACCTCTGCGCGGGAATTTTCCGCGCACATTATTTCCATGAATCGACCCCTCAGTCTCTTTCTCCTCTCTCCCAATAATTAACTATCCTCCTCTCTCAAATGTTATCTCGCTCCTTTCTCTCTCTTATAGTATCTCACTCCTTCCTCTCTGTTTATATCACCTTCGCTTTCGATTTCTACTTCAATCTCAATATTTATCTTCATAACTCATCCCACTTCACTGATAAGATTGCCCTCCTTCACCACAACATTATCCTCCACTGTTACCTTCCAGGAAACAGCGCCCTTCTGTCCAATATCTGTCTCTTTCCCTTTCCCGTGATACCCCTCGCTATCGTCCGCAAGTTGCTACTCATCTTGCTCTGCTCCCATGCAACCTCTACCTTTGTGTCTACTAAATCAGGCTCTACTTTTTGCACTAAAATACAATTGACCCCCCTGTTAACACCAAACCCCCTCTCTCAAAGATGTCTCCCTCCTCTATATCCCACGATTACCCCCTTACCACACTGCAGAGTCTCCACCTTCCTGGTCTCTGCCATCATGCTCTCCTCTCTTGGGGTCTTTACACAAGAAGTCTTCCTGAGTCTGCTGTCCTCCTGCCAGCTCTCCCAAGCAATCACCCCAACTGACTGGGCCAGTTGGCTTTTAAAGCCTGATCTCTCCTTCCCTTGGGTGGAGCTCAGAGACATTGGTCACACCTGGGCTGTGTGGGCTGGGTTGTTCTGTGATTGGGCAATGCGCTTAGGGTTATGTGGGCTGAACAAGGGTTGGCCTGAACCTATTGTAAGCCCTGCCACAATTTTGGATTTTAGAACTAGCCTGGGTATGTGTGGGGACTCTCCCTACCCCCCTGATCCACACACACACTCTATTTCCATTGCCTGCTTTACCCAGTGCACCTCTGTTTGACTTGCATGTACATTTAACGTCGAAACGTCATCTGGGAAGATCTAGTTGTAACTTCTTTGTTCACAGGTGTGTGAGAGTGGTGGTTGTTTATTTTCCCTCTCTCACATTCCATTTCCCTTTGTTCACGCATGACTTTGCATCTGTGGCACTTCCCCAAACTTTCCAAGTATAAGTATAAAGCACAACAGGAAATGTTTCTCTTCCTGACACAGAATGAAATATATTTACTCACATGCAAGTAACTTGGACAGGTTGCAAATGTGTTTCCTTTAAATGTGCATTTGCTGTCTAAGGAAGACAGACCTTTCCAAACGTTGTTCGGTAATCACTGACATGTTTTACCCTGCTTTCAGCTCTTTGATGGGGACAGTGAATATCCTCGGAGATTAATAAAGTTCAAAGGGTTATAGGTCAGAGGATCGAATCAAGAGGATCGAAATACAATAGGGTCAAATCAAAAGGACTGAAAACAAAAGGGTCGATTTTTTATTTTATTTAAAAAAAAATATTTGTGGGGTTACCCCCTAAGCCCCCTTTTTTGTGGTAAAAACCACTTTTTTTATCCTATACGGAAACCCCCAAAGAATATATATTTTAAAAAAAAATTCGACCCTTTTATTTTAGGTCCTATTGACTCGACCCTATGGCATTCGATCCTTTTTGATTCGAACCTTTGACTGGACACCAGTTCAAAGTATATCGGATACTATGCAACCTCAATGATGAAAGCAGCTACATTACCCATTGCAATTTGTGTTAGGAAACACATGGATTATATATATTTAAATGTTTAAGAGAATATTTTAGTGGCGAAATGAATGTTACTGAAAGTTGTAAAAGGTCAATTTGAACTAAGTACAACTATAAATAAATAAAAACATATTTTTTAATACAATGTATGCAGAGCATAGCTGCCTCCTCCGGCTGAAGTAATTTACCTATGCCGCAATTAACTGATGTGTTGATTGTGTAATCACATATATGCTTGAGGGGTGCAAAACTGCATCAACTGAAACTGCTTGTGCCCCCAAATATGGAATAGAACTGTTTCCACTGCCCTTTTCCGTTTGAAAACCTTCCTCTATCTCAGGTCCATAGGCGCCAAGTACACATGAGAAGCGGGGGCATCTGCCCCCGCACGGCTTGAACAACGAGGGCAGGAGTGCCTTTTTGCCCCCGTTGTGATCTGTTTGTTTTCATAAGCATTTAAATAGTGTTTGCAGTACCATGAAACTATTCCAACGCTTACAAAAACAAGCAAAATATCGGATGGAGCACTGGGCGGCAGGGTTTGTGTTTCTCTCCTGCTGGGTGCAGGCAGGCTGAAGTGTTAGCAGCAGGGCTTTGAGTGGGGTAAGAAATCGAGGGGGGCCCTCATTTGGGGGCGTGGCTTGTGGGTGGGGCGTGGCCTAAAAAGTACGCAAATCGTAGGGTATACACACAAATATATATAATTTGCATAATTGGGCAAGTGCATGACGGGTGATTGAAAATCAGAGAGGCAAACATCTGTGAATTTCACTTTAAAAAATCACCCTTCTACGAACGCACCAGTATGTCTGAAAACATGTAGAATGTACTAGGTGTGACTCCAGGTAGCTTAAGGTTGCCTGTCCTGGTGCATAGAGCCCCAGAGAATTCATTACTTTCCCGGATCGAGCCGTATACTGAATTATGTATTGATATTTTATCATAGTACAGTTTACTTCTGGAATAAAAAGTTTGACATGTATTTATGTTTTGCTATTTTCATTTTTGCAACACAGTTGTTCAAACATTTTTGACTGCAGCCTTGTGGGTTTATTCTGACAAAATGCACTAATGGAGCTTTCTAAAATACACAACTGACCGCACACGATGGAAAGATGTTAAAATCTGTTAAATATTCTTAATGCAAGTGAATATTGAATTCACATTCTAAATTCACTGGGGAAAAACCGCAGAGCCGAAAGGCAACGTTTGCCAGTGCCCTGCATCAGCAGCCTGATCAGTGCAGCACTGCACGAAATGGAGGCTGAGTATGACAGGCTGAGGGATGGGGTCACGCTTTGCTGTTGCATACACTGGTGACCCCACAGCTGTCAAGTCAAGAGTTACGTCCGCATTAGGTCAGTTGTTAGTGAGAAAACTAGCTACTTTTCTTTCATTGGTTTGGAAACCAATAGAAAAAAGTGTAATTACCAAACCAATGGAAGAAAGTAGCTAGATTTCTCGCTAGGCGCTTTTTTAGCAGAAAGTCGCTAGGGGGGCGCACTTTCTCGCTAAATATAGCAACAAAGTCGCCAAGTTGGCAACACTGGTTCGCCGAGGGTTAAAGACGCCTCGCCGACCTGGGGAAACAAAGGGACAGTAACTGCCTCTGGTGACCTCTCGCGCGAGGGGTCACCAGATGCAGTTACTATGACTGACAGAAGTGGCAGCCAGTCACAGCGTCGCTGTGGTTGGCTGCCACTTTTGTCAGATCGCCTGACTTCATGGCAGGCACATGCATCATCCCGTCGCGGCTGCGGCCGCGAAGGAATAATGCATCCTGCCAATGTTGCGGGCGGTGGGATGGCCCGACAGGGCCCCGACTCAGCCCCACTTTTTGGAGACTGCCGGGGCCCGGCCCCGGCCCACTTTAAGCACTGGTTAGCAGGCATCTTGCAAAATTATTAAGTGCTGCTCACTTCAAAGTGGGAAGGCCGCCTATTCATCACCTCCTCCTTGATTGTGGGGACAGGGGACAAGCCATGCTCAACCTAATTGCTATTTCTTACTTTTTTCTCTTTATTTTTCTAGCTTTCACATTTTGCATCTCACTTTATTTCTATTCTTACTTTCCTGACTTTATCTTTCTTTCTGAATCTTTTTCCAGCCATCTGACCTGTCAACCATCTCTTTTTCTTTGCCTCTTTCATCTGCCTCCCACCTCCACACCACCCCCATGATTTTGCTGCTGTCTCTCTCTCAACCTCCCCCTCTCTCTGAAGCAGTAAATTAGCCCCACTCTCTTCCAGGTTACATGTCCATGGCTGTTTTAAACCAGAGGCCACTGATTCAAACTCCAATAAGTTAGCTCTGCCTGTTAATGCACCTGCCGAGGAATAATGTGTGCAACCAGAATGTCCAACTGCCTAACGTTCGGGCACAGAGAAATGGAAGAGAAGGAAATATGGAGAGGAGGAGTAGGAAGGAAAGGCGGGGAAGAAGGTAGGTGAAGAAATGGAGAGAATGAGGAAAGAAGAGAAAGGCAGGGAGTGCGCTAGAGATCGAAATGTGGAGAGTGTAGGGGGTGGCATGGTAGGGGAGAGTGAGTGAGTGCAAGGGTAACTGGACTTGGGAAGGGGTGAGCAAAGAAGAAATAATGATGGATACACCAGGGATTAATGTGTGGAGAGAGAGGGGGGATGGAGACTGAGCGAGTGTGAATTGGGGAGATGGAAGGAGCAAGTTAAGCATTTGAGGGATGGAGAGAGGGAGAGAGGGAGTGACACATGGGAAAAGATAGAGGAAGAGTTGATACAGGGTAGGGAGGGGAGGGATATTGGAAAGAGTAGTGAGAAAGGAAGGGGTAAGTATTTTGTAGATACACAAAGTGGCCTTCCTGGGGAAGGTACTATGCCCCCAAATATGTACACGCAGACACAAACCCTAACAAACAAAAGGTATCAAACTGACAAATAATCCATACCGCTGCATAAAGCACAAGGATCCAGGAAGAAATTTGCCACCGTCCAACCTGTGCAGCAGAAACACGGCCCTTTGAAATTCAAGGCCTTTTTGAGGTCCTCCTTGTGACCAGGCTGAGAAAATGCCAACCAGTGATTGTATTGTTCACCCCAACTCCCGAGTGACGGCCAGAGATTCTTGCCAGTCTCCCAGGGACAGTGTCAGTGCTTTTCCATCTTTTCAGTCGAAATGGGCCCTGAGCCTCGGGAGGCCACCTGAGAAGCTGCCCCATGTTGACAGTCTTATGATGCAGCAACACTCTCCTTTAATTCTGGAAATGAAATGTGCCCTTTGCAGTGCAAACGTTACAGGCTGCCTTTGCTGGTGCCTTCAGGCCATCACCTCCCTCTGGCCTCTTGCAGTATCCAGCAATCCTCTTATCGCCTTGTTGCATTTTTACTGCAGTTTCCTCTTCACTAGCACCCTGCTGTCAAAGAGTGATGAATATCTTTTCAATGGAAATGTTTTCAGCTCCCCGCTGGCTGTCTGTCCGTCCAAGATAATCTGCAGCTATTAACACCCTCGCTGCATTCTTTTGACTCCATTATAATTTAAGCGCCCCGCAGGTGCTTTGGACTGCTACTCCCTGCTATAGGCAAGGGGCCGCAAAACATCATTTTAAAATGGACACTCACCAGACCTGACAGATTTTCAGACAGCCTTGCAGTTTCCTACTGCTTTATATTCACTTCTCCTAACCCTCCAGCCCTTACACCCCGTAGTTAATGACGTTACTCTGATTCATGCAGGTAAATCTCAGGAACAGTTCCATGTGGGACACAAGTTTCCATTCTGAGCAGGTGGTCCTGTGCTTTATATCAAATCACAGAAAAGAGGTACAAACCACAACCTCGCTGTTTGCTTTCTCCGCTGTGAGACTGTGACTTGAATGGGCATGCATTATGGCCTACCTCACTTTTGGGCAGATTTTGTGCCATTAGCATTTGTTGATTTGAAATTGTCATTCCGATATGCTGCACCATGGACACCATTATGAATGAGTTTATCAGATAGAAAGTGCACATGAAAACATATGTGCATAGAAACATTGCCTGCAATAGTGGTCATTTCAATAAACTGTGTTTTACATTCAGAATGCTTTGTTTGTGCTAGTCTCCGGAAAGGCAGGCAAAGAATTTTGCTCTGCACCTTTAGGCACCTTGCAACAGATTCCCGTGTTTTAACCTACAATTTTAAGGTATTTTACAACTTATCGGTTAAGGATTTGGTAAGTGCAAAATTAAATAAATCTCGCCCCGTACTGAAAAGTAAAAGTCAGCGCCCATGCTGAGGTCAATGCATATTTGTTGCCATATACAGGCAGGTTTTCCCAGCTGTAGGCAAGTGCCCCCCAAACATCATTTTGAAATGGGCCCCTGCATATCTTCTGTTGGCCCTGGTCTGCAAATGGTGCTGAAATTAAGTGATAAGTGTGGCAAATCACTCGAAAGGAAGTTAAGCAGGTTGAGTTACTGTTGCTGAGATCTGTACCTAAAATGCACAACAGTGACCCTGTTTATGAGGCTGAATTTGTCCCTTTCTTTTTTATAAACAAGTACGTTTTCCCAATCTTTTCATTTCACAAACTACTCTTGTAGCCCTTGAAACACAATTACTGCACAGAACACGTATGTTGGGATGAAAACTGAAGATGGAATCAGAGAAGATGGAATTTGCTGTCTAAATTGCAAACTGTGGCACCAAGAAACCTAGGGCCAGTGCCTGATGTCCACACTTAACACGTGGTCTGTTCTGATGCCCTGAGCAAATCATATTACCTCATTCTGCATTATATGGCGTTAAGCCCCCATTCCAACGCCTGGAACGGAGGTTAATGGCCTGGCAGCCCAAGTTAACGGCCCGGGCGAAGTGCTGGAACGGGAGTTTAAGGCCTTGAGCACCCCGGCTACCCAAGCGGTAACACGCTGTGCTAAAAAAAAGGATCTTCCTCCATTCAATGGGAGACTGTGCACGCCCCGTTGAACGAAGGAAAATTCTTTACAAAGATGGCCGCCATAGAAAGAGAAGGCAGGGAGCCCCTCTTCCCTTGTCATGGCGGCCTGCGGGAGGAAAACAGAAGGAGCAGATGCGGCAGCGGCACCAGCCTCCAAAATAAGGTAAGAAAAGGGGGAATTAAAAACTACTTTTGAAAAGGGAACGGAGGATGGGGGAAGTTGACAGCATGGGGAGTGTCATGTTGATGTCGCCTTGGGAACGGGAGGCGGGAGTTGGAAGGGGAACTGACATAGGGAGGGGAAGTGATGCGGGAGGAGGTGGTGGAAGGGGCAGTCGTTTTAGAAGTTGAAATAAAGAAGACGTGTTCATGCAGATCTCTGTGTCCGCGTTTATGTGCTGTGCCACTGTTGTGTATAGTTTCAGCAATTAGTACACAACTCTGCGTTATATATGTAACAAACTTCTACGTTTAATGGTAGGAGCCCCGGAAAGGCCAACCTCTTTCAGCAACATCTTCGTGTATGATTCTATCAACATTCTCGAATCATACACGAAGATGCCGTCATGGCAACAGAATGTTATATGCATGCCTTCACTGTAAACTATCATTACATCTTCCCTCCTAATAAATTAACAAATTCAAAACTCAGAAAACTACTATCATAACATTGCTGCTATGTTGTATATATATATCTATAAATCATAACTTTAACTTTGTCTGCTTATAAAGGATACAGTATCTTCATGTCATCAGAGGTGTAACATGTTAGCTGGATCCGAATACTCAGTTTACAAATTCTCAATAATACACATAGTCTTGTTTACGGTTCCAAAATCTTCTCCTGTGCCTTGGTATTGTCTGAGAGTTGTCACTCCTTCCTTCCTGTGGTTTTCCTTGGGTTTTCTCTTCTTGTGTATTACCTTTACACATTATACTTGTCTCTCCAACATCATCTCTGAATATCTTGTCTTGAAATGTTTCTCCATACCAGCCTTGTTCTCCTTCATTTCTCATAATCTCCCTTTCCTTTGCCAAAACTACATCATCGGATGACCATTTCCTGCCATCCTCTAAGATCACAGATTTCTTTGAACATTCTTTCACTCTTTGAGGAGGACGAAATCTTGATTCCCCTTTCATCACGCGATTTGGCTTTCTCACTCTTACCCAATCGCCTGTTTTGATTTTACTTTCTTGAACATGTTTTTGCTTGTCATAATATCTTTTATACTCTTCTTGTTTTCTTTTTACTCTGTTGACAATGTCTTCCAAATTTATCTCTTTGTTTCCTTTTTTTGTCATCCAAGCAGGCCTAAGTCTATTTGTAGGTGTCCTTCCTCTCATCAATGTGAATGGAATTTCTTCAGTAACTGAGTGTGGCGTGACTTTGTATGTGTTGAGAGCCTCTTTGAGTGTCTCTTTCCAGGGTAGGTCCTTTATCATGGCTAGTTGAATAATACCTTTTATGAAACGGTTCATCCTCTCCCCCAACCCATTTCCCATTGGATGGTATAAGGCCGTGGTGCTATGTTTAATGACCCTGTCCTTCAGAAACTTTTGAAACTCCACAGACATGAATTGGGCTCCATTATCCGACACCAGTTCTTGTGGTTCTCCTTCTCTGTTAAAGATTTCTTCCAAGAATTTCACCACTTTGATAGCCGATACAGAGTCCTCAACAATACCACACTCCACCAACTTGGACATATAATCTACCAACACTATGAGGAACACTTTTTGTGATCCCAATGTCTCATAGGGCCCAGCTATATCAATAGCTAATTTTGTCCATACCGTGCTAGGAATATTCACCGGCTGCAATGGGGTTGTGTTTTTTAACTTACTCTTGTCACTCACTGCACATGCAGTACAATCTCTGACTAGAGATTCCATTTCACCCCACATGTTAGGCCACCAATAAGCAGTTCTTACTCTTCTCTTCGTCAACATTCTTCCCACATGACCTTCCTGGGCAATGTCCATAATCCTCTTTCTCAAATTTGTTGGAGTATGATACGTTCTCCTCGATACACACAAACCTTATCACTAGACAACTCATCTTTAAATTTCTCCCAGTATCTTACATTGTCATCAATGTCTTTCCAACCACTCTCAATGGCTCTTCTCAACATTTCTTGTTCAGGATCACATTCACCAGCTCTTATCCATTCCTCCTTTGAAAAACTGGGATGCACTTGAGCAATGATACAATCCATGTTTTGTTCTTCCATCAATGTCTCGTTGTCCTCGCCATTCTCCGCTACATCCTCACACGGTAGGCGAGAGAAACAATCCGCTACCACGTTGTTTTTTCCTGGAGTATATTTTATAATCACATTGAATTGCATGATGATCAGCGTCCACCTTCTTATGCGAGGAGATGTCATGTGAGGATTTTTTGAGTTTAAAACATGTACGAGTGGTTTGTGATCTGTTATAATGTCCACTGGAATGCCCCAAATGAGACTTTTGAAATGTTCCAAAATCCACTTAACACCCAAAGCTTCTTTTTCTATTGTTGAATAATGTCTCTCAGCACCTCTTAATGTCCTTGAAGCAAAAGCAATGGGAACAATTTCACCAGCTTGAACTTGTTCTAGGACTCCTCCCAGTCCTATGTTACTTGCATCCATGGATATCCTTGTTTTGGCACTGGAATCAAACAACTTTAACACCGGTGCTCTATTGACCAATGTTTTTATTTGCTCAAATTACTTTTTACAATCTTCAGTCCACTCGAATTTGACACCTTTGCACATTAAACTTCTCATTTTCTCAGTTCTGTCCAAATAGTGGTCAATGAATTTCGAGTAGTATTCTGTTAAACCCATAAAATTCCTCAGTTGGTCCTTATTCTTGGGATCAGAAATTTTTAAAATGGTATCCACTAATGATTCTTTTGGCATTATTCCATCAGAATTTATCCGATGACCCAAGTATGTTACCTCATTTTTCTTGACTTTGCATTTTTCAATTTTTAATGTCATTCCTTTCTGCTGTAGTACCTGTAATACTCCCAATAACTTTGCATCATGTTCTTCCTGAGACATTCCTGAAACCAATATGTCATCCTGAAAATAATGTACTCCATGTAACCCTTCAAATAGATGATGCATCAATCTCTGGAACACCGCAGCTGCTGAAGCCAACCCAAAAGGCATTCTCTTGTACCTAAAAGCTCCTAATGGTGTTACAAAAAACGTTAAATGTCTACTCTCTTCCTCCAGTACTACTTGGTGATATGCTGACGATAGATCTAACGTCGTAAAATACTTTGCCGGCTTCATGGTAGTCCACATTTCCCCAATGTTCGGCAAAGGATGGCGATCTACCCAAATGTTAGCATTCAAATCTCTTAGGTCCACGCACATTCTGATGGATCCATCCTGTTTTTTAACAATTATAATTGGGGATAACCACTCCGAGCTTTCAATAGGTTCGATGACATCCTGCATATATAACCTTTCTAATTCGGTCTTCAATGCTTCTCTGGTACCAATGGGTATATTCCTCACTCTATGTACCACTGGCTTTGCACCACTTTTGAGTATGATCCAATGTTCAAATCCTTTGAGTAAACCTATTTCCTCATTAAAAACTTTGGGAAAAGCCTTGGCCAAATTCTCTGCGGTATCACAACTGTTCTCCGTAATGCATAAAATGGGCACCTTTTCACCAGGATGAATTCTTATTTTCAAAGCTGCTGGCTCCCACCATCCTACTATCGAAAACCCATTCTCAGCCACAAATAATCTGCAGTATGTTTTTCTCTCTTCAAATTTGAGATGTACCCAAACATACCCTATAATGTTGATGGGTGTTTTTCCATATCCAGTTGCCTTGATTTTTGTCATTTGTAGTTCTCCCATTTTCCTATTTAATACATTAACGTATGTCTCCACATCAACCATCGTATAAGGAGAGCCAGTGTCCACCATCACTTGTAGCGTTATATCATTTATCTCCATGGCAACCCATGGTCCCACACCTTTTTCACTTGGCTCAACAGCTAGTATTTGAACCTTGTCTTCAAGCCTATCCTTGATTGCTAAGAGATTGCTTGGACCACTCATGTCTTCCAATGCCTTTATACTTGTCATCGCTGCACCTCTGCCTCTATTGTAGCGTCCAGTATTTCTTCCAAAACGGCTGTTAAATCTTCCTCTTGCTCTACTGTTGTGACACATTTTTCCAAAATGTCCTAGTTGACCACATCTGTAACACTCTGCTGACACAGCTGGGCACTCTCTTTCAGCATTGACATGTCTATACCATCCACAACTCAAACATCTGTTATTTTGTCTGAACATGCCTGCACTTCCTTGTTTGATTCCACCATTCACGTCTGACTTGACTAATCTTTTAACAATAGCAATCAAATCATCTTCTTGACTGTTATGTTGCCCATCTTCCATATCTTGAACTGATTTGACTTCCATATTCTCCATTTTATTTTGAACTTCCTTCATACATTTTTCGCCCAGTTCGATTGACCTGGCTATCTCAATTGTTTTTTCCAATGTGGGGTTCTTCGCCTGCCACAAACATTGTTGAATCCGGGGATCCGCCACATGCAACACCATCTGATCCCTTAAATATTCATCTGCTACCCCCGTGAAAGCACAAGTGGCCATCAATCCCCTTAATGTGGCCAAATATCAGTCTATATTTTCCTCTTTACCTTGTTTTCTTGTGAAAAATCTATATCTTTCCAATACTATGTTAGTTTTATTTCCAAAATGTTTATTAAGTTTGGCCATCGCTGTGTCATATTTTCTAGCTCCACTCGAAGATTCTTCCCAACTCACTTCATCATGTTCTAATTCAGGTAATGTCCTAAAAATCCTTAGTGCCTCGGCACCTACACAACTTAGAAGAGTGGCCTCTTTCTGATCATCACTGTACCTTGAACCTCCTATTGCCCTCAGATATACTTGGAAATTATCTTGCCATTGTGCCCAAGGGCATGTTGGATTCCCAGGCAATGGTAAAAACTTCACTGGGGCAGATATGGTCTGCATGATGCTCTAAATTCCAACGCAATGTTGTTTTAGGTCTTCTGTATCACACTCCACTCCGTGTGCTTCACTCTTTATTATTGAATACTGTTCATAAATTGTGCACATGCAATCACAAACAAAAAAAAAAAAATTTTTTTTTATTTTATATATTAGCGTCTCCACAACGCTCTCTCCTTTCGTTTGAACTTCCTTGTCGATCTATACTTCACTGTTATTAACAGTGAACCAATGTTTGGCTTTTCGTAGCATTCACCGTTTTTTTTCTTTCCAAAATGGCGGCACGTACAGCACGCACTGAGGTCCTTTCCTCTAGTGCATCAGACGGTTGGCCGCTCGCGCGCGTCCCCCGTATGCTGCTGCTCCCTGTGAGTTTTACTCAAAATATTATCTTCTTTCTTGATCGCGCCGATCACCTGTTTTATGTGAGTGCATTTCTCTTTTCCTTTGTTGTCACGATTACCGTTCTTCGTAACCAGCAACAGCATTAAGCTAAGCGTGTATTTCACTGCTCACGCTGCACCCGGGACTCCCTCCATGCAGTAACACCTCGTCGCCAATTGTTGTGTATAGTTTCAGCAATTAGTACACAACTCTGCGTTATATATGTAACGAACTTCTACGTTTAATGGTAGGAGCCCCGGAAAGGCCAACCTCTTTCAGCAACATCTTCGTGTATGATTCTATCAACATTCTCGAATCATACACGAAGATGCCGTCATGGCAACAGAATGTTATATGCATGCCTTCACTGTAAACTATCATTACAGCCACGCGCGTCCCAGAGCCAACCTTAACCATAACAGGGAGCCAGAATGCAGGCTTTCAACGGCGGTTTAAGTCCCTGTTCCTAGACGCCTGATGGGCAGGCACCCCCCACCAGGATGCTAATTTTCAGTAACTACCAAAGCTAGAGTTATCCAGCAGCTATTTATTTCAGTTTGCATTATACAGTCTCACACATATACTTTAGTTATCTATAGTCATCTATAGTGCCCCTATGCATTATACTGATCTACTATTCAAATCAAAGAAATGGCTCAGGATGCAGTTTAATATTATAACTACAAATGAAACCTATTTGTCTTTGATAAACTAGATGTCTTGTTTATGTATCTCGATACACAACTGCGCCTTTCTGTTCTGCCTAAGAATGTTGGAGGGGTGCAGGTGGAGGAGTTTCTTGTTCAGTGATGGAGTCTGAAGCAGTGCCTGGCCATACACAAGGGCAGAAGAGTAGCAGCCACTGCCCACAGCTCATTATGCCAGCGAGTCAGGAACTGGAATTACTGGAGGTATGTGGCTGCTACTTACACCTTAGAAGAGCCAGGCTAGTGTCCTCTCCATCCACCGAGTCCAAACTACTGTATAGCCTCCTCTGGGTCTCCCACGTGCATGCACCCTCAGTATGGGTGCAGCAGCTATATCATAGCCATCATTAACCTATAGGCCAGTACCATAGCCAACAGTTGAGTCTCTATATCAAGGTCGATGAGAAACACAGTCCTTCAGCAGCACCATTTGGACCTGGCATCTATCTGTAGTGAATTCTCCCTCTGCTGCTATTGTACTGCAATAGAAATAATTGGCAGTTGAGAGCTGCTTGGCTCCCGCTTGCAGCTTAGAAGTGTATGGTGTGCTCAAAAAGGACGACTATCTGGAGCCACTTTTCACTTCAATCCAACTGGTGCCAAATCTACTTTCTAGGCCTAGGGCCAGACCACCAAGCGAAGATTTCATTTCATCTTGAATGGTACATGGCCCTCCATATTTGAAATCCTGGATTCACCACTGAAAGGCCATGAGGTTCTTCCAGACTGGGCAAGATGTACGTTGCAGTTCCTTATGCTCTGGAGTGCAGTACTGGCCAATTTAGGGACCCTGGTGAACAGAATGCTGCAAAGACAACTCAGCAGGTTAGGTGACTGTTGCTGAGATATATGTTTAGGCCTCCCTGTAAATCAAATGGGGTTTTTCCTGTTCCTGATGCAAAATGTGTTGTTTTGACCTGGGGATGGGTAAGGCTCCCTCGCTTCTATCGGTATGGGAACTTCTGCCATCGTGAAATTCGAAAACTGGCACACATGAATATACGCTCAGTAAGTGAACACATCCGTAAGTGAAATATACAGTTTTAGTTCAATTGACCTTTCCCCTTAGAAGAATATGCACAAGACAAAAGCGCATTGGCCTTTTAATTAAATGAATCAACTCCAGAAAAGTAGCCTGAGCATTTCCAATATCTATGCTGGCAAAGTATAAAAAGTGCCCATCTTTTTAAGCCCAACAATTTATAATGAAATATTCCATGGAAAACAAATATGAGACGTGTGCTTTGATGACACTTAAACATGACGACCTGGGGTGAAATCCTAGTAGCCAAACACTTGAGCAAGCAAATCCTAGTAGTCAAACACTTCAGCAAGCAAACATTTTTTTAATGCTGGTCTCAAAAACCCACACCAGGGGTTGAGTCGGATCTATGTAAATACTGCGAAAAATTCATTTTGAATCCCAAAATACCCATTTATTTTTCTTTTTACCCCTTTTTGCCCCATATATATGCTGGGGGGATACCCCATCTGAACCATCTGAATGCCCCTCTGCCTTTTTTATGTACTCAACCCCCCCCATATATATTCAGTAGAAGGAGAGTCTCGAATTTCTGTATTTTGTGATTAAACAATTTGGACATTCTCTATTTTGGTTTGATCCTGTTGCATCCGCCCTCTAAAAACGGGTGGATGCTGTCCATCCTTGGAATATTCCGTGGAAAACAAATATGAGACGTGTGCTTTGATGACACTTAAACATGACAACCTGGGGTGAAATCCTAGTAGCCAAACACTTGAGCAAGCAAACATTTTTTAATGCTGGTCAATAAGGTAACTATACCTGAAATACAAAAAATGATAGCCTCTCTGAAACCATCCAACTGTAAAGGGGACAGCTGCCCGGCTCAGATTATAAAAGACACAGCCAGAGATCTATCCCCCTTCATCACTAAACTAATGAACTCATCATTCACCACCAACTGTGTCCCAAGTAATCTGAAACAATCATGGGTTCTCCCACTTAAAAAAAAAAAAATGAGACCTGTCTATACTCACCAACTACAGGCCAATCACCACTGTCCCATTACTTCTGAAAATCCTAGATAGAGTTGCCTATCTGCAAATTCAAAAGATTATCTAGAGACAAACCAACTACTAGGAATCTGTCAATCTGGCTTTAGACCTCAACATGTAACAGAAACGGACCTTGTCGACCTCAAAAGTCAGATTGATGAACTTAAAAATAAAGGCAATGTCGCCATCCTACTGCTTTTAGACCTTTCAGTAGCCTTCGACTTGGTCGACCATGAAATCCTCTGCAACCACCTGTCATCAGCAGCACACTTCTCCTCTGCTATCATGTGGATACAATCCTTCCTTGCAAATAGAATCATGCAGGTCTCACCTGTAGCGGCAGCTGACCGTATCCCCATCACATGTGGTGTCCACAAGGCTCTTGTGTTTCGCCTACTTTGTATAACATATTTACAAAGCCACTCTTCGACAAACTGGACCACCTGGGTGTCACCTACACCAACTATGCAGATGACACCCAGATACTCCTTAGTATATCAGGCAACTACAACCCTGATGTTGACCGGATTAACGAAGTCTTCACCATCATTTAGGCATGGATGGCCACACATGGCCTCTGCCTCAATGAGGATAAGACTGAACTCCTCCTTGTTGGCTCACCCAACAACCTGTTGAAGCTTAGCCCCAACTACAAAAGCATCGTCATCGACGGAAATACCATTCCCATTGTTAAAAGTGTAAAAACCCTTGGTTTCTATTTCGATGCCAACACCAACCTCCCTAAACAAATCTACATGACTGCCTCAGCCACTGCCAACACAGGTAAACTGATTAGGGCCTGTAAACCTTTGTTGTCCTCTAACAGCTGCCTCATACTGGCCAGGGCTCTTATAAAGTCCAAACTAGACTACTGTAAGAGTCTATGCATAGGCTCAAATAAATCCATAATCAACAAATTGCAAGTCCTCCAAAATAACGCTCTACGAGCGGCATTAAACATTCCCAGGCGAGAGCACATTTCTACTATTAGAAAATCGTGCAAATGGCTCTCCATACAACAAAAATCGACCTAAAAACCATCTGCCTCACATACAAAGCCCCGAACCACCAAGCCCCTCCTTATATCACTAATAAATTCACCCTAAAAAGAGCTGGAGGAACCAGTTTCCCGGCTCTAGCCTCCCAACTTTGGAATACTCTACCACTGGACATCAAATCCACCTCCACCTTTCAATCATTCAGAAATCATGCCATTACATGGTTACTAAATAAAAATCCAACACTACCCAACTAACACCAACTAACATTCACTAACACCAACAAATCATTCACTATCTCTCACCCATGTGTTTCGACTGTATTGCTTTGTGTGTATATACTAGATAAATTGTATAAATTGTATAATTTGTAAAATGTATAAAATGTATTCTGTAGCCATTTACCTAAGTGCCCTCTTACCTCTGGGTCTGGCACGCTATATAAATAAAACAAACAAACAAACTTGTTCCCTGAAAATCAGCTCGGAGCCAGAACTAGGGAATATTTCTTCTCTGTGGGACTGCAACCTCTCCTGGCATATCCTGGGCAAATATTCATGACTCGCTTGCGCTCACATCCTTTCCCCTCTCACCCCACCACCCCGCTTTCAACAATACTCTATTTTATAAAGCCCTGAAAAATACACGAACCATTGTAAAGCACTCACGTAAACATATAAATCCTTATAGCAATATGGCACAATTGTTGAGAATATCCATTCCCAAAAGATATCCGCACTCGATGACACACAAATCAGAATTCTTGTAAATCAATCCAGACACCGCATTGGTTTCATTTAGCAATTAGCCTCTTTATTCCTCACGGCAGAACTAACACGTTTCGCCCCTTCGGCCTTCCTCAGTGTATTACAGCGTTCATGTTTCCTCCCACTTTTTATTTAGAAGTATGCTACGCACAAAAAGTGTACAATCGTGGCATTCTGCTTCTCATCTTGAATGGAAGTCTACAAATGCTAGAATGCAATTCCGCAGCAGGCAAAAAATGGCCTGTGGATTTTGAAAATGTACTTTCAAGACTTAAAGACTCATAACGAAAGGTAATGTGTGAGAAGGACACCTGTCTGTGTTTCAAGGTTTGACAAACGCAGGCATCAAATATAATGTGAGAAAAATGTGACATATGCATGAAGTAAATACTTTTTGGTGCGTTCAGTCTGAACATGTGCAAATAAGACAAATAGTTCAAAACTGTTTTGTGTGATATATTTAATTGTTCTGGAGGAGGGCATTGCTGTAGGCAGCTAACTTGTGCTTTGTGTGTGCTTTCAAAATAAAAATGCGACTTTGCAGTTCTTAACATGGACATGTTAAGAACGTCTTGTCCAAAACAGGCATGTAAATCGCTCCCATTTTAAAAGCTCTGCTCGAAGAAAGAAAGTGATAAGCAGTACTTATGGGACCAGCAGTGTCTGAACAAACATATTGGCCTGAATCACATCAAAAGTTTAGGATTCAACATTTATATAAATACGTATGCCAACAATACTTGTTGAATCTCTGTAGCACTAGCTCAGTCTTTCATCCAGCCAGACAAAATAGGGCACCTTTTTGTTTCTCAGAGCATTCAGAATTGGGTGCAATGGCGTGGAATCTGCCAGGAAGCGCTATATAAAACATGACTTTCTTATTATAGCAGTTTCAGTTATCCAGATATGCATTTCTTTTCGAACAACTCAACAGATCAAAATTGTGGTTTAGCCTCATTAGTTTTGGCGCATGGAGGAAGTGCTGGACACTGGTTTGAGAAAGAAAGACAGTATAGAAAGCATATATGGGCTAGGCACTTTTTTCCTGGCATTTGCAGCTGAATGCCTATATACTAGTAACATAATCGCAGGAATGTCCGTGTTATGTAAATCTTCTCACACTAAGGTGAGTTAACATAGTCATTACTGACTGCAAAAACAATTAAAGGAAATGGCGAATTAGAGGTGTCAAACAGCTCCAGGCATAATACTAAAATTCTTAACCTAGTATGATATGATATGATGGGTTATTTATAACGTGCTTAATACCCAGAGGTTTCTAAGTGCGGACCCAGGGATCGAACCTGTGTTGCTCTGTGTCATCTTGCTTCCATGACGAGCACGTTGCCGCTGAGCTATCCTCCCGAGACTCCCGAGTATACCGTAATCCACTTGATTTCTAAGCAATACAGCATCCTAGCACACAGGCCTGAGTTAAAGTACTTAGCTTGCCTCATGTTCATTGTTTTGGGCAGAAAGGGTAAAGATTAGTAGTAACATATTAATTTTATTGGAATGATTTGTAGAAAGTTGTAATATCAAAAAGTGGTTATGTTTTAAATATATGAATGAAATGAACTTGTCTGCCTACCCAAAAGCCCAGACTGTTGGCTTTGCCAATGCTTGTTTTTTCTCAGTTGTGAGAATCCACCCTTTTCAGCTAAAAGGAGTCAAAATGGCAAGCTTAATTTGCTCAGTGGGAGAAACCAGCAAGCAGTCCTTTGGTTTCCCTCCTAGAGAGCATTGGCTAATCTAGATGCCCCCTGGCACCCTAGCGCAGGAAGTGTCAGTCATCCCTCTCCCTCCATTAGGGAGTAAAGTGCTTCAGCGCACTGCAAGTCTATGGGTGCTCAATCTGCTATATTTGAAAGGGTCGTTTGTGTAGAGGTTAACCTTACTTTACAATTGTTTCAATTGCACATTATATATAAATCAAATTTTAGATCGCTATTCTATACGCTAAACTAATCGTGCGTGGGCGTGATTTCTGGGCAATCCAACATCTTTTTGTAAATGCTAAATTGGGCAAGGAAACATGGAACTGAGGACATGGAATATTTTCCTCCTAGGAGCTTTAGCTTTGCAAATATTGCAAAGGACAAGGAATAACCCAGTGGCACCGGGAGAGGTCAGGCGCTGGTAAGTTATTCCGAGTCCGGCGGCAACCCGCCGGTAGCACCGGCAGGGTTACCGCCGGACTCGGAATGAGGCCTCTTGACTCTTTTTTTAATTCGATGCAAATAGTTTATGTCCACATGTAAACTCGTTTTTCTTCTATATCAAAAACAGAGACGTTCGAGCAGCCAATTAAATACAAATTCAAAAGAGCTACTACAGCTGTACAAGATCTTTTGGATCATTATGTAAGTGCCATCTTTAAATTGCTGTGTATGACATGGAACACTCGCTGCACTGATAAATAAGATAACACCAACTCTGTTTATGTTTTATTACACATTGTGGAGCTCATGTTGGTTTTTAACGCTTTCCATTAACGTCACGCCCCATTGTCATTCCTTTGTGTGGCGGAGAGGCGGGGCGGAACCCAAGTTGCTTTTCCGGCTGCCTTCCTTAATTTCCGCCATACCAATGCTCCAGCATTTGCACCAGCATGGATTTTCATGCCGGCACAAATGCTGGAGATCCCTATTGGCTCCGGCGGACCCCATAGGGATCCATAGTACACGCTGGCTGCCATGCTTACATAGCAGGCAACATGTACAATTACAATTAAACGCTGCCTGACATGCATTACAGGCAGCGTGTACAATTAAAAGCAAACGCTGCCTGGCATGTAAGCACGCCAGGTAGGGTAAATTCATTTGCATGGCAGAGTTCAAATGTGCACGCTGCCTTTTGCTGTGCACATTTGCAGTCTGCCGTGCAAATGTTGAAAAATGTGGCGGCGGGTCCTGGCTAAGCCTGATTGGAAACATTCCAAGTCCTTGCCCTCAAATTACGTTTGGGAGCAACCTGAGCTCTAATATGTTATGTTTGTACTAGCTCTTTTGAATTGTCACTTAAGTAATTGTCTGCTTCTTTAAATTGCCATGTTGCGATTAACGGGTCACTTCAGCCTACCAGGACTGTGATTTAATGATGCACTTTCCTCTCGGGGTGGGGGGGGGTCCTATCCAAATTTGTAGGATTGTAACTTAATGTTTCAATGTATCCTTACAGAAGCAAAACCTGTCCTATTTCTTGTTTTCTGTGTTCTTTACAATATACTGTATGAAAGTATCTGATTGTTATTATCGAAAAAATCAGAAGCATAAGATAGAATTTTTCATAAAACAAATGTAGAACTGCTGTTCTCCCTTTTACCAGGGCAATGAGTGCCTCATCTTTCTGTTTCAATTTCATTAACACGTTCAGGTGAGGTGCTTTTTTGTTAGACACTGTACGCAACTGTATCTAATAGTTATATGCAATCATGCATGTAGTACTGTTCTATGAGTAGCACAGTCATTCCAAATTTGTCACCTGACAATAAATTCCAATTTTAATTTCTACCTGCCAGGCACAAACTGCCCATGTATGGCATTTTAGCAAAACAGAGAGGTGATAGCTGGAAGGTTTAGAATTAATCTTAAACCTCTGTCAATTGCTCTGGGCCACCCTCCAGATCATTGTATTTTTCCTGCCAAGCCATTAGAGAAAGGGGAAAGGCCATATGCAAATCAGGCTTCGTCCTACCCCCAAAGGGACAGTCCATTCCGAACTACTTGGTCACATCCCTATTGCACACGACCACAAGCATCCAAAGACATGTTTTGGCCTCATTGGGTGTCATGAGTGGGGAGTAGCTTGGGTCTCTAGGCCTAGCAGGCACAGGACCCATGTCTTGGCATACTGGAAAATCAGAACCATAATATAGAATTTTTCATTAAACATATATGGATTTGCTGTTCTCCCTTTTACCAGTGCAGCGAGTGTCTCTTATCTTTCTGTTTCAATGTCATTAACACTTTCAGGTGAGATGCTTTTTTGGTTGACACTGTATGCAACTATATCTATTTATTTATTTTAATTTTAATTCTTATATAGCGCAGCGCCGACCGCCCAGAGGCCTTATGAGGCACACAGAACAAAGACAGAACAGACAACAGTGCAGAGGGTGTAGTGTATCTTAACCCAGTTTAAGATTAAACATATGGGTCTTGATTAGGTTCTTGACCGTTTTGAGGGAATGTACAGATCTAAGGGTCTGTGGCAGCTTATTCCTGGCAGAGGGTGCTTGGACATCAAATATGGTTCTACCAAATCTGGTAAGCTTGAATCTAGGTTGTACCAGCTGAGCCTGATCTTGAGACCGCAAAGTGCGGCAGGGACGGACGATTTTGAGGCAATCAATGAGATATTATGGGGCATTGTGATTCAGATATTCGAAGGTTAAGGTGAGTAGTTTGCGTGTCATGCGATATTTAATTCAGAGCCAGTGGAGCTCCCTCCTTGCCTCTGTGATATGGTCTCTCCGAAATAGGCCATGTACCGCCCAGATGGCTCTTTTGATGTGATCTGAGGAGCCTTGATGTTTGTTTGCGGTGTGCCCACCAGTAGACTATTACAGTAGTCAATGCATGAGTTTATGAGCACAGTGCCCAACAAAGATCTGTTACTGAGGGATATGTAACAACGGATCTAATTTAGCAACTTTGTAATGTAAGCACAGGTTGCGCGAATGGGCAACGAGAGGCTTTATAATGAGCTCAGCATCAAGAGTAACCCCCTGTGTTTTAACCTTGAGAGCTACTGCAATTTTGCTACCAGCGATGACAAAGTACTTGTAGTCAGTAGGCAGTTTTGTCAGTCGTTGGGCTGAGGCCAGGATTAATAGTTCTGTTTTGTCTGTATTGAGGGAGGGCGAGCGAATTGGTTGTCATCCATGCCAGAATGGCCTCATAGATAGAAATGATGACAAGAAGATTGTGGGCATAAGTGCCCGATTACTCGAGGATGACCTGGGTGTCATCAGCATAGTTAGCATACAGGACACCCAGGTTATCCAAAAGAGAGAGGAGAGGCATGCCATACATATTAAATAATGTGGGGGAGATGCAAGACCCCTGCGGGACTCCACAGGTGATAGCCAACGGTAGAGAACTAATGCCATCCAACACCACTCTGGCAGTCTAAGGTCCCAAAAAGGATGAGATCCATTGTGTGCCTGATTCCGTACAGTTAGCTTGTTCTTTTAACCTGGTCACCAATAAAGATTGGTTGACCAGGTCTACCAGGTCAAAGGCTGCTGAAAGCAGTGCAGGCTGACCTTTGTCCATGATACTGCAGAGATTTGCTTTACGGTCTACCATGGCAGTTTCCATGCTGTATTTAGCTCTAAAACCGGACTGGCCCGGATTAAGACTGTTGTTACCTTCCAGGAACTCTTGTAATTGAAGATATGCAACACAATCCATGATTTTTAACAGGAATGGGACATTGGTTATTGGCCGATTGAGTTTGGGAATAGCGGGGTGCAAGTTGTTTTTCTTCAAAAATGCAGTGATCCAAGCTTGCTTGAGAGAGGCATGGCAATTACCTTCAATAAATGAGAGTTTATCAGTCTGGTAACCCATGACGTTTATGCAGTCCTTGAAGATATTGGAGGGGCAACTATCACCCTGGCATGTGGTTGGTTTCATGCCGGCCACATTTGTGCAAATGTGAGTCTCAGAATATGGTGAAAATTCGAATTGTACAGAGGTGGTCCTATTGCGGATCACTGAGGAGTTGGGATGGATCAAAGAAAAGCGAGTGCTGCCCGGCCGAGCTAGCCTGTTGACGGTTGATCATTTTAGAGGAAAATTCCTCGTGGAGCATTTGATACCACACAGAGTCTTTAGCGAATGCTGGTTTACTCCCGGATTGTCCCTCAATTGAGAATTGAGAGAGTTCCTTTGAGCTCGATTTAGCCATGGCAATCCTGTTGTTAAAGCTAATAGATTTAGCCTCCATGAGTGCAGTTAAGAATTTCTTGACAGTCTGTGTGTAGTGTGAAAGGGTATGAGAGGTGCATCCGCCAATCCCTCTCTGCCAACCTTTTCACATGCCTGAGATGCAAAATATCTTCATTGAACCAGGGATTTCTATTCGCTTTGGGTTTAACAAGCTTCGTTTTTTCTGGAGAAAGGGCTGTGATAGCCTTGTCGACGATGGTTGTAGTCAAATGGCAAGCAAGCTTGTTAGAATTGCTGAAAAAATCAGGATGGGAGAGTCTAGCGACAAGGTGCGCTGATAGTTTCTGTGAAGTGATGTTCTTTTTGTATTGTATTGTTGTATTGTTTATTTAGTTGTAGAGCGCACCGGACCCTGAGGCAACTGGGCGCTTTAAGGATACTAGGTTACAAGTTACAGATAATAATCACACTTAGATGCATACATGAGAGGTTTGTAGTCGCAGCAAATAATATATACATATATGCAATATATACAATAATATACAGAAACATACAGGCAAGTCATATGTTGTGCAGTCATACGTGTAGTAAGAAGGGCATCGGTAGTAGTCACTTGTCCGCAGAATGCAGCCATCTTTTGACGTTGGTTTTGAATAGATGGATGGAGGGTAAAGCTCTTAATGTATCAGGGATGGAATTCCACAGTTGGGCTACCCTGACTGGAAAGCTGGCACCTCCTGTTTTGGTGAGTTTGAAGTTGGGAATTCTGATAATGTTAGATTGGGCCTTTCTGATAGGGCGTTCGGATGTGTGTTTGATGAATCTGTCAGTTAGATAAGCAGGGGCCTTGTTGGTAAGGCATTTATGTGTGATGTTTAGTGATTTAAGCTTAATTCTGTCATTAATGGAGAGCCAGTTGATGGCGCGCCTCTCATGCGAGATATGTTGTGATTTGGGAATGCCTAGTGCCGATCTTAAAGCATTGTTTTGAAGTGTCTGGAGTTTGTTGACATCGTGTTTACTGGTGCCCAAATAAAGTGCGTTGCAGTAATCTAGCTTGGATAATACTAGTGCACATACTATTGCAGTGCAGCGTTCATTAGTCAGGAAGGGTTTGCAAGCATGGATCAGTTGCATTTGTAACTAATGGCAGAGGCTGTGGCGTTTACTTGCCTATTAAGGTTAAGATCCAAATCCAGGTAAAAACCTTAATCTTGATTCCATAGATGTGATGGATTTGTATCGAGGGGTGAGTTTATTCAGTTTGTTAGTGGAGCCTACACTTAAGAGCTCAGTTTGTTCGTCGTTAAGACATAATCCATGTGTGACCACCCAAAACTGTATGATTGGGTAGATTTTGTTGATCAACTCTACATCTTTGTCATAGTCTCCTTGGATGGGAATGAGAATCTGTGTGTCATCAGTTTAATTAGTGTATGAGACACCCAGATTGTCAAGTATGTCGAATAGGGGCTTTGTAAATATATTGTACAAAGTGGGGGAGACACAGGATCCTTGTGGAACTCCGTAGGTGATAGGTACTGGGTCTGCTGCAGATGAGGGTGAACATTCTCTGATGGATCTGTTGTCTAAAAAGGATGTTATCCATGTGGTAGCATCCTTAGAGAAATGGGTGGCTGATTTCAGGTGGTTGCAGAGGACTTTGTGGTCAACCAAGTCGAATGCAGCGGATAAGTCCAAGAGGAGGAGAATGGATGCTTCTCCTTTGTCTTTGCGGTTGTCCAGTTGGTTCTTAAGATCAAGTAAGGCAGTCTCAGTCCCATGTCTTGGCCTTAAGCCTGATTGGCGGGTGCCTCGTAGGTTATTTAATTCCAGATATGATTGGATCTGGAGGTAGGCGGCTCTGTCACGAATTTTGAGGAGAAATGGTACTGTCGTAATCGGTCTGTAGTTAGTGGGGATACTGGGATCCAAGTTTGGTTTTTTTAATAGTGGTAGTATCCAGGCGTCCTTAAGGTTGGTAGGGACTGAGCCTGATTTGAAGGATGAGTTGATGAGGGTGGTGATGAAGGGAGCCAGGTCCTTTGCTGCTTCTTTGATAATTGCCGCTGGGCATGTATCCCCCAGACACCAGGATGGTTTAAGGGATGAAATGATGTTTACGACATTGCTAGCGGAGACCGATTTGAAGTTAAATTGGCAGCAGCGTTTAGTTTGGTTGTTAGTTACTTCTTGCAAGATGGCTTCTTGAGTTTTTAGTGCAATACGATGTAAGCTAGATTTTTTGGCTGTAATCTTGTCTTGGAGCATAGTTAGTTTGTTACAAAGGGCATTTTGGATGTCCGTGCACCAGGTTTTGTTTTTTATGCACAAGTCAATAGGAGGGACTGGGGATTCTAATTCTCTTAGTATAGAGAAGATTTCCCTGATATTTAAGCTACCTTTTTTAATTCTTTCATTGAAGGTTTCTTTTTTGGTGTTGATAATATCTTTTTTGTATTCCTCGGTTAAGGAGGTGAGAAGGTTGTTATTTTGCTCCGAAGGTTTTTTTTCCCAGTTGGATTCGGCTTGTCTTTTCTTATTACGAAGGGCTTTCAGGTCAGGGGTGAACCATGAGTTTAGGTGAGCAATGGGTTTTTCTTTACTAAGTTTTAGGGGTGCGATGGTATCAATGGCTGAGTTGATTGTGTTGTTGAACAGATCAACAAGATCTGTTGGGTGGAGGCAGGTGTCTGGTGTTAGTTATAGGGTGGAGTAGAAGAAGGAGGTTGGCTACTCTGATGTTCTTTTTACATCTCGTTAGGGCAGGAGGGGCCATGGGTTTAGTTATGTTGGTTTGTGGACAGTCCTGAATGTTGAACGAGATCAGATAGTGATCAGTCCAAGGGCAATGCACGGTAGTGGATATGCAGGAGGTGCAGTTGATGTCTGCGAACCAATCCAAGGTTCGACCCTTTATGTGGGTGGGTCCCAAGCTCCTGAGAGTGAGACCTGCCTCTGTGATAGTATTTGCTACTAAGGTGGCGTTTGGGTCATTAGGATCATTCAGACCTAAGTTAAAGTCACCAAGTATAATAGTTTGCGTGCTGGCTTTAGAGTTAGTATTCAATAGGGTAGTTATATCCTCTTCAAAAGACCCCAGGGGGTCTGTAGATCAAGTGGACCGTGATGGTGCGTGTGGCCGATAGGCTTAGCTTGGCTGAGAGTAGTTCTGCCGATGGGAATGTCATGAGTTCCGTTTCTCTTAAGGCCAGATTGGATTTAAAGATGAAAGCTACCCCTCCCCCTTTGAAGGTTACTCTGCCTCGTTTTATGATGGAGAAGTTAGGCGGGACCGCTAAGGAGAGGGCGGGATCGGCTGCTTTGTGTAGCCATGTTTCCGTAACTGCTAGGATATCTAATTGGTTGGCTGTAATGATGTCAGCTATCTCAGTAGCATGGGCTACTAGGGATCTGGCGTTGGTAAGGGCTCCCTTGATAGTCAAAGTGTCCTGGATTATGTACGTTTGTGAGGTTGGGGCAGGTGAGATTATGTTGCTGGGTCATTTTAGATTTGCGGTAGATTGGATTGACGGTATGTAGGTTGTTGTTAGCGAGCCTAGAGCCAACTCTATAGTTTCTCCAGCTAGTGGCACAAGGTTGGTTGGGCTTAGGCCTGCTGGCAAAACGTTGGATCCATTCGATGGGTGTCATGTGTTCAGAGGTCAGATGCATATTGTGGTTGGGACTGTAGGTTTGCTTCTGAGTCGGGAGGAGTGAAGGCAGGAAGTAGGTAGGTTTGATGAGGGTAGAATGTGGTAGTGGTTTAATTATCACTGTGGAATTAGGGATGAGCTTGGCGCTGTTCATATTGCCGTCTAGTGCTAAGAAGAGGTTGTGGCAGGTGAGTGCCTTAGTGATTCTGGATGCCATTTTGTGGTAGCCAATTAGTTGTGGAGGGGCAAGGGAAATGGAGAGAAGTGCTATGGCAGTTGCAATTATGATCAGGGTGTAGGTCATGACTAGGGTCATTTTTATTCCGGGTCATTTTATGAAGCCTTGGTCCGGCATCTAATCTCAGTGGAGCCGTCGGTAAGAGAATGGACGTATTCACTAAGAAGTGGTCGGCCCATGAACAAGGAGATACAATGGTATTGTTAGCTGACAATTGGTGTGTTAAACCCCAATCAAGGGTATGTCCCTTTCCTTGAGTGGGGTCACAGACCTTTTGGGGGAATCCAATAGAGTCAAGAGCCGCAAGAAGGGATGCTGCTTGTTTATCCTGCAGGTTGTTGGCCCAGAGGTTAAAATCACCTAGAACAATCACAGAGGAGTTTGAAAAGTCCGGCGGAATGTCTAGGGTGGCGCTAATGGGTATTGACTCATTCAGCCATGATTCCGTTGTAGCCAGAATATCTGGTCCGCTCTCTACAAGAAGATCATTTATTTCTAACCCATGGTGCATTAAGGAGCGTGTGTTTAACAGGGAGAAATTCATGGAGGCCTTCTGCCTATCTAAGGCAGTGGTTTCATTGAGAGAAGCAGACGACAGAGCTCTGAAACCCTTGAATAGGGTGTTAGGTGAAGGTGCCTTAGTTGTTTCAGTATCTCGGCAGGAAACGGGAGTAGTCGTCATGCTGAGGTCTGCAGTCGGTCCAAAGGGCTCACTAAATCAGATGCGTGTAGACTTCAACCAAACTGATTCAGGGATCATGGTTCCTGGTGCCAAGGGATCTGCATGGGCTAGGTCAGGTGACCGATCGATTAACACACAGTCGGCCTTGAAGGAGACTCCAAAGGTATTGATACCTCGGCTGGTTTATCGTTAGCTGAAAAGGGTGACCTTGTGCTAGAGGGAATGGCGGTCGGGCTGTGTTTTGCCAGAATATCGGCTTGTTTTTTTAAGTATAAGGCTGGGTCATATGGAGGGGATACCGCAGGTAATGCCCGCAACTTGTTGATAATATGGTGTAAACTTGACATAGCACGAGGAGGACAGGTCGGATATGGTACCTCATGCTTAGGGCACTGAATCCTCTGGCCGTGACCCACGGCACACCCAGACGCAAACCGGCGACAACCGGCTTCTTGAAGCTCACCAGCGCTATCCGCCGCCGACGTGTTTAAGACGACCAGGATTGCAGGGAAATGTGGTTCTTCAGAACTACAATAGTCGTCTGCAGCTCAGAGCAGGGAAATGAGCTGTAGGCAGTGCGGCGAGCACAAGATGCCACGCACAGACTGTAGGAAAGATTGTGCGAGAAGGTAGATGGTCGCAGAAAGCCAATCAAAGCAGTGCAGACAATTTAAAATCTAGGTAATACTGCAATAAAGTTCGAAGTTCGGGCCAGTCCTTACTGCATGGAAGTAGAACGAGTGATTCATATAGCTACAAGACCAAGTTCGTGTTAAAAAAGAATCATATGCAATCATGCATCTAGTACTGTTACATGAGTAGCGCAGCAATCCCAAATTTGTCACCTGACAATAGTTTCCCATTTTCATTTCTACCTATAATCTGGCCATGTATGACATTTTATTCCCTTTCAGGTGTACTGCATTTTCGTAATACATTCTTTTATTTTGAAGCTACTGTTTTAGTCATTCATTCTTTTATTCTTAACTGATTTGAAAAGCATACAGTTTCAGGAGAAGCCTTACACTCAGCCCATGCTACTGGCTCAAATAAAGGAGAGTTGATTTGGTGGGATGTCCATAATTAAATTGAACACGAAAATAACTTTTGGTTTTGTCTCCCCAGACATTTCTTGCAACCCGCTCCCACCAACCCCTTTACTTACCTTCCGGGGGTAGACAGGGAAGTGTGCCACACCCTCTGCCATCCCTCTCCGCCATCCCTCTGCGACGCCGGTTCTCTTCATGCACTTGGATGGGAACCGGCGCTGCAGGGTACTTTCCTTTTTTTCATTTACATTTTTAACGTCACCTGTCCCCCGCTTTCCTTTTTAAGGAAGCAGGGAGCACCCCCGTAACTCCCGCTCCCCTTGATCGACATTTTTGGGATTCGGTTTTTTCATCAAAGCCGGATTGAGCATTTTCTCCCATTCGTTTTTTTTTCGAAATGATATAGCGTTTCCGATTTGGTTACCTAACAGAGCCTCTGCCATCCACCTAAAGCAGCCTAATATTTTCCTGGGGCAGCTGAAGGGGTGCATTGGACTATTAATTATTGAGCAGAGTTGGCAAGCCTCTTAGCACCATAGGGGAGACTACTACTGTATAGAAGCCTGGGCTGATGCCCAGGCAGGGTCATGCTTCTGGGTGTTTCTTCTGACTCCTTCCTTCCTGTAAACCGCTCAATTTGCATTGGACTCCTCAGTTTAGACTCCTCCCCCGTTTGAGATGAAGAGAGTGAAATCATCTCTTTTCACATGCTTGATCCGACCACTGCGGCAACCTTTGTCTGGCTGAGATGTTCAGCCATACCTATAGAGGTGAAGAGGCAAAAAAGTGGTCCTTCTTCAGACGATGCATGTAACTGAGCCTACTCAGTCACACGTTCCAACAAGTGAAGCATCAGGCTCCCTAACTGCAGGCCACAGCAACGAGGTATTAATCATCAGCTCCCCTAATTGCAGGCTATACTACTGATGCATTCATCATCAGGCTCCCCCATCAATTCATCCTCAGTCTCTCTACTTGCAGGCCCTACTGCTGGTGCATTAAACATCAGGCTCCCTAACTTCAGGCCACAACACTGAGGTATTAATCATCCGCCTCCCTAATTAATCCATCATCAGCCTCCCTAATTGCAGGCCATACTACTGATGCATTCATCATCAGGCTCCCTCATCAATTCATCCTCAGTCTCTCTACTTGCAGGCCCTACTGCTGGTGCATTAAACATCAGGCTCCCTAACTTCAGGCCACAACACTGAGGTATTAATCATCAGCTCCCTAATTAATCCATCATCAGCCTCCCTAATTGCAGGCCATACTGCTGGTGCATTCATCCTCAGTCTCTGTACTTGCAGGCCCTACTGCTGGTGCATTAAACATCAGGCTCCCTAACTTCAGGCCACAGCACTGAGGTATTAATCATCCGCCTCCCTAATTAATCCATCATCAGCCTCCCTAATTGCAGGCCATACTGCTGGTGCATTCATCCTCAGTCTCTCTACTTGCAGGCCCTACTGCTGGTGCATTAAGCATCAGGCTCCCTAACTTCAGGCCACAGCTCTGATACATTAATCATTGATCTCCAAAACTACAGGCCACAGTGCTGATGTGCTTTAAGCATCAGGCTCCCTAACTGCAGGCCACACCTGATGCTTCAGGAGTCAGCAGCAGAGGGTACCATTCTGCAGACATGCCATTGGTAGAAACGCTTCTCCCTCTACTCTGCTTGACTCTACCCCAGTCAAAGCTTGTTGGATGATGAATGCTTTCCAGGATTTTTAGGTGATTTTCTTCTCGTGTAATGGATGGAAGCCATCTATTTCAGAGTTCTGGGCCCATCCAGGCAATCAGCTTACCTTTATATATTTCTTTAGGGTTGGAATGGGTAAGGAGAGGGACCTTTAATGATCAAAGTTCTCTTGGAGGGGTATAGTTGCTAGGCATGCTGCCAGGTAGTGTAGACTCTTAGGCTCCCACTGCTCTGTGGATAATACAGGGTACTTTAAAGGCAATGCACTTTTGGATCAAAAGCCAGTGTACTTTAATTCTAAAGGTATGCGATCTTGATTTTTCAAATTAAAGACCAGTCTAACCGCTCTGTTGGGGGTTTGGATTTTCTGGTAGCCCAGTGTAGAAACTTCGCCGTCAAAGCGCTCTGACTACCTTAGTCTTGTGCTGTACATCGAGTATATGGTCTAGTGCCTGAAATCATCGCTTGTGGGGAAGAATGATCAGGTGAAACCTCCTGATAAGAGGAAATTCAAACAAATACAGGAGAAAATTGGGGGCGGGCGGCAGAGAGCCGGTGGGGGAGCAGTTCCAGTGGGGGGATTCGGAAGGGTAAAACCCCTCGAAAATGGCATTGCTGCTCATTGAAGGCTGCTCCAAATCAGCCTAGAAAAGCAGCCTTTTTTTGATGCGGCCTTCAACCTGCCAGATTTTCCTATAGAACCATATATCCAGGAAAGGCAAGACTTTTCTGAACATATGGAGTAAAAACCTTCTAGAATCAGAAGTCATACCTAAATTCCTAACACTTTCCACTGGGTTTGGTGGCTACCTAATCCGGCCGGCCAGCTGAATGAAAGATGGGATATGCTTGGATAACACAAGGTAGGATTTGTGTTTTATTTCCTTTCAGATATGTTACTATCCTGCATCAATGTTTAAATACTTTTGCAGCAGCTAGTGAAGTTATCATAGTTTCTACCCTCCTGGTGTTGTCAGATCATCAGCTGTGAATCATTTGCATGCAGTTGGAACAGCCCATTGCATGGGTCTTATAAGAGAAACTAGAGACCTCATATAGGTGTGGAGCTTTGAAGAACCCCGCATTGCAGTGTCATTGAGCCGAAGGTAGAGAGGCAAATTTGAATGTGGGTTGATCATTCTCGTAGGACTGACTGCAGGATCACGTGATCTGTGGCATGATAAATTGCAGGAAAGCCAATCAGAATGAGAATCTCCAGTTTGGTCATTAAGATGTCCACTCTAATTTCCTGTAATGTCAACTACAAGTTGAAGGGTAGCAATTCTTTCTTCAACCCCAGCTCCAATCAGGAATTTGGTCACTGGTTGATAATCAGCCATCAAAGGGTCTGCATTGGCTTTCTTGAAAAGGGGGACATCGGTGGCAACTTTTAGCCTCAGCATGAGGCTCATATCTAGGGAGGCATTGTGCAGTCTAGTAAGGGCTGGAGCTAATGTAATCTGTTTTTTGGCCAAGATGGCTGACCAGGGAAGTCTAGAAGCTGTGCAGATTGTAGTCGTTCTTATCTGTTTGTCGTAGCAAGCTCAGTTGTGGCTTTGAACACAGTAAAATATTTCTCCCTATGGTGCCAGCTAATGCAGGGTTTGCTCATTGTTTTTTTTATTATTTATTATTGTTGGCCTGACAGAATAAACGTTAGCCTTGAAAGTGAAGGCAAGCTATATTACTAATTTTTACGAGACATATAGGTGTGCTTAGCCTGGTCTGATTTTGTCGTCCCTCCCTAAACTAAAATAAAATATGTTTTATTTGGACACGGTGTCATGAATCGCAGGGTGCGCCCCTTTTGGGCTTCATGGTCCCTGTCACAACGGGCTTGTACACATTAATACTTCCAATATGGCCGTCCAGCGTATTCCTTCTCGCTCCATGCTTTGGACGTAGCCTTTCTCTATTTCTAGACCACGCCTTCCGCAGCTCCGCGCGTCTCAATGCTATTGCAAAGTAGCGACCAGACGTGTGCTCCGTAGCTCGCGATTCTTCTCTTTTTCCACACCCGCTTTCCCTTCCTTGACCTCCCCCTTCTTCTTACCTCCTGGATTCGAGTTCTAGCGAACTTGCTTTGCCTCCTGGATTCCTGGATTCGGCCTCCTGGAAAACAGAATGTATTCTGGATTCGGCAGAGAGACGGGCCGCCTTATTCAAAACCCGCTCCATCCGTAAGAAGGCATCAACCAAGGACGCTGGTAAAGAACGGACTCAGGTGAGAAGGAGGGAACTCCTTGACACACGGGGGGAGGGGATGGGGTGGATGCTAATGTTTATGAATTATTTTTTCTTCTGCCATTTGACATTTGTATAGTTCTTTGTATTTATTTTACATATGCGTTTGTCTGTGGCTGAGCCAGTCAAATGTTCTCACTTGTTTTTTACGGTGTGCAAGATTTTTGGTGCATCACTTAAATTCTGTAACTCTCTGACTTTGCTTTCTTCATCGAGTCGATGGAATTTGTCACAGGAAGGTGTGCAATCCTTGCGGATGTTAGCGCGGTTCTATAGGCCAGTAGAGTCAATTGAAGAGTTGGTAAAGGAGTCGAGAGCAATCTTTTTCAATGCTCTCAACTCATGGGTCACCTCTTTCTGTTTGTTTATGGACCATTACCAATAAGCATGGATTAATACAGCCCCCGTTGTCAGATGATGGTCAGTCCAGAATAGGTTGCTGATAGAGATGTCGACTCCTGCGAGGTGTATCGTGAAGTGAACATCCAGAGGTTTGCCTTGTAAGTGGTTTGGGTCCTGCCCTAATTGTGGGAATCCCTGGTGTTTCATTTTTCTCAGGATTGTCTGACCAGTTTCTGAAGAGGTCACCTCGCCACAGAGTGGAATCACCCCGTTCTGAACGCTCTGTTGGTTTATTGTAGAATGAAATCAAGAAGTTCAGCTACTCCTCAAGAAACAACGGACAAAGGGCCTCATCACGAGTTGGGCGGTAACGCCAGCGCTAATAGGGCTGGCGCTATCTGCCCTACCGCCAAACCGACCGGCGTTATTAGCGCCGGAGCACAGGTTTGGCGGATTTGAAAATCCCATTGAGCCCATTCGGGAATGCCCCATTCCCCATTGGGCTCAATGCGGAAATTTCACGCTCATAACGCCGGCGGATTTACCGCCGGCGGTATGAGCACACATTTTCGGCGGATCTCCCCTCAGCTTAGAGCTGGGGAGAAATCCACCGAAGCCCTGATTTGGCAGACCCCTAAATCCGGCGGTAAGAGTGCTACAGCCGGATTTAAGGGTTACCGCCAAACTCGTGATGAGGCCCAAAGTTTTGAGATCTGTAGTCACCATCAGAATGCCTATGGCCAAATTTGCGATTTAGAGTCTACTTTACCATTAAGCATTATTACATATCAGGTAGGAGTCCCCTGGTTTACTATTACATTCTACCTTATCCAGGTAGATTATGCCCCCTCATGTTTTATCTTACCTATTTGTATAGTGTGCTTTTTATCTTGCCGTGGCCGGAGTATCCACGTTGACAATATAGTTATTAGAGAGCCTTGCTTCAGTAATTCTTAGATATTGAAGTATATTTGTCTATACAGTGTTAATTATGAAGTGGGCGTTTTCAGTTGCCAACCTAGCATGGACAAGTATCAGGTGTAGTCAGGGATGTCATTTAGGGGTCGCCAGAGTTCGCACCTGTGACCCCCGAGGTCTCCCTTGCTACCCCTGTGGTCTTCCTTGCTACCCCAATTTATTTATTTTTATTGAGGCTCCAGGGCTTTGGCCAGCAGCATGTGGTTCTGTGTTTCTTGAGTGGCTCGTTTTCTGATTGCTATCGCCAGTAAGATAGCTCAGTGGGTTGAGCGCTCGCTGCTGCAATGTGTGTGGGCTCTGCAGATTGCAGGTTTGTCTCCTGGCAAGGTCAATTCAGCCTTTCATCCTGCTGAGGTTGATAAATGAGTACTAACACAGGTTGGGTGATATTTTATGTATATTGTTCTATATGAAGCGCTTACATGTAAGTGCTATATAATAACATTATCATTTGGCCTTGGACGTCTGCTTGCATTCACATTGGATACGTGCTGATATTAACGATACATATGGTGATCTATTCTTGTATGGAATGTATATCACTTTACAGTGACATTGTAACCATATTTTTTCGTAGTGAACTCAGAAACAATGCTATGTGATGCCACTTCCTGTTTTGTCAAGGGGTGAAAGGTCGTGTCCATCGCTTCCCGTGATGTGACTTCAGCGTGGGATCAAATGACATCCCTTCATATGATGTCTTCAGAGGTCGTGGAGAGTGTGATGTCACTTCCGCTACCCGTGGCATTTTGGTGAAATTATGCCCCTGGGTGGAGTGTAGCCTTTTCTTTAGGTTTGGAAGAATGTTTGAAATGTGTATGTTCCACTGGGCCATCTTGCTTCCTTTGGTTTCAGTATTTCCAAGCACTGTTTGCAGTAGGGTCCCAGAGGGGAGCACCGGTGTGATGTTTTTAGATGCTGGTTAAAGGTCACCTTGCTGGGTCTGAGACTCGGGTCATTGTTACGGGGACTAAGGAAGGCTCTAGCAAGATGGGTGGGTACTGTTTGAGATCATTGGGTAGAGCAGATTGAGACATCTCGTAATACTGATGGGTTTATTGATTTGATTTGATTTGAACATTTGTATAGCGCATATCCTGTAGGAACCCAGCAAAACTGCATCTAGGTGCAGATGAAAGGAGATTCTTTTGATATAGCAGTTTATAAAGAGTAACTACCGAAAAGAGAATCAAGGCGCTCCTATTTTAATAAATAGGTTTTCAGCAGTTTTCGAAAACTGGATAAGGATCTGGTATCACACAAGGATTGTGGGAGAGAATTCCAAACACTAGAACCAAAGACAGAAAACCATCTGTCTCACCACATAGAGGTTCGGGAAACAGGGATTGTCAGTAGTGCCTGTCTGTTTGATCATAGCGTACGAGTCGGACAGTAGGATGAGATCTTAGAGATCAAATACAGAGGTGCCAGTCGATGAACACATTTAAACACCATCTTAATTCTATCCACTGTTGTACCGGCAGCCAGTGTAAGTTTCTGCGAAACTCTGAGAAAGAGGCCTTCCAGGATAGGGAAAAGATCATGCGATCAGGCTGAATTCTGAGCCACCTGCAGACGTTGAACTTGATATTTTGGAATGCCAGCTAGAAGAGCATTGCAATAATCTAGCTTTGAGTTTGTTAAGGGACCTACCACAGTGTGGCGATCTTTCCCAAAGATGAGGGGTAATAGAGGTTTTAGGAGCCTAAGCTGAAAATACATGGACTGCATAATTTGATTCACATGTAGATGACAGCTCAGGCCCGCCTCCCATACACAGCCCAGAGTATTTATAGACTGGGGCTATTTGGTAGGCATCCCAAACAGGGCGGGAAAGGGTGTTCCCGATATAACTTTAGACAACTTGTTTTTTGGACCAAGAATAATAAACTCTGTTTTAGAAGGATTCAGCTGGAGTTTATTTTCCAACATCCAGCATTGAATCATTTGAGCACACTTCACTAACGGTTCCACCGTCTCTGCTGGGTCACTTAGGCAGACTTAAATCTGAGTATCATCTGCATATGAGAGATACTGTAATTTGAACTGGACAAATATATTGAGCAGAGAGCGAACATAAACATTAAACAGCAAAGGCGACAGGTATGAGCCCTGCGGCACTGCCCAAGTAACTGGTAATTTGTCGGACACAAACAGGCCGACCTTAACCTGTTGTCGAAAAAGACCCAAACCATTTGATTGCTTTCTTCGAGACGTGAGCCAGTGACGCAAGTCTGGATTTAAGTATGTTAAAGTCAACTGTCTCGAATGCTGCGGACAAGTCAAGCATGCTAAATACTCCCTTGTCCGCAGCTTCAAGAAGGTCATCCCAGACTGTCACTAGGGCCGTCTCGGTACCATGACCTGGTCTGAAGCCAGATTGATATATGTCCAAGATATTATCTTCCAAGAAGGTCTGAAGCTGGGAAGTAACAACTTTCTCCAGTATTTTTGAGAGGGTTGGGAGCTTCGCTGAGTCATAGAGGTGGGACTCATCGCAACTAGCTAACATGAGATTGTGTGGTAAAGCACCTCAGAAGTGGTTTGTGGATAGTACTCTAAAGAGGGGTTCTGTATGAGCGAGTTCTGTAACCAGGTCATAGCTGTGACCTTCTTACACCAATAGGAGAACCTGAAGATTTTTTGAGCTATCAGAATATTTTATTAACAACTTGGAATTACTTCTCATGCAACCGTGTCACTGAATCTCTGCCAATATCTCTGCCCACTCCAGATTCAAAGGGGCCACAAAAACCGCTTAGGGCTCACCTTCCACCCAATTTCTCAAGTCCATTCCCTGCGATTTCCACGGCTTCCACTCTCTTCCAGTGCCCACACGAAACAAGGTTTTCTTCGGCGTATAATGAACTTTTCAGCATGGTCGTAAGCCAGCCATGTAAGGCAGAATGCTCCTCCACCCACACACCACTGGCTCCCTTGATCACTTCCATATAGGCGGTTTCTCAGGTGAGTGTCCGCTGAGTGGTTGGTGGCTTGCTGGCTGTACAGCAATGTACACAATCTTTGAGATCCAGCTGTGTTTTTGGTTTGGTTGATTGTGCTGTACCCAAGGCAATGTCAGGGCCTCTTACCACTAATGGCAGTAGTAGGCAGTATGCTCTTCTAAAACCTTTGTCAAAATCTGTTCCAGTGATTGTCTGGCAGACCCTGCACTCCCTTTCGACCTGTAACAGAGAGTACTGTCTGACCCAACCTTTATTTATTCCCTAAAGGAGATGCAGACCCTAACTCCATACTATATGCTCGAGATTCCAAAACACCCGAGCCAAGGCCACAGCACTGGTTTCAGCCAAGATCAGTGAACTCTGAAAGGGGGCTGAGGACTGCACTGTCACTGACTGCGGACAAAGCCTGTGGAATCTCTAAGAGGGGTCAATTCCTGTCAAAGCCTGATGTCCAGTCGGAGATGTAGAGTCTAGATATCGATTCAGCTACTATGAAAGATTCTCCGGCCCTTTAACTGGGGTAACACCTCACACCCAGGACTCCAGTGAAAGAGAAGCATGCCTCATTCAATTGCTTGTATGTAGTGTCATGTGCTAGCATCCCAATATGGAATGGAACTCAGGTGTGCATAGTAAACAGACCCAGATGGAAAATGGAGAAATCTAGCAGGTAAGATGGCCAATGACCTGTTTGACAAGACAACTTGTTGTGTGGCGCTAGGTTGACAGTTGTTGAGACAATCACAACTGCTGAGGAATTCAGTTAAAAATGTAGTAACCAATCCCTACACGGCTTGGACAGTGCACCGCAGCTGAACATAATCGGGCAATTCTGCCCTATTGTGGCAGGTGTAGGAGCGCCACAGATGTCATTTAGGGGTCGCAAGGGGTGGCAACTGTGACCCCTGAGGTCTCCCTTGCTACCCCTGTGGTCTCCCGTGCTACCCTTTTTTCGAATTTTTTTTAATGCAAGATCCTAGGCTGTGGCCAGCGCCACGTGGCTCTTTGCTTCTGCAGTGGCTGGCTTTCTTGTTCAGGCCTCCTAAAAAATAATAATTTAAAAAAAACAGGGCTTCCACAAGTCTAACACTTTCAGCAGTGACCCTTAACAAGAAAGAATAGGAATACCAAATAATTTGTCTTTCTGGAATTCTATACAATAATTACTAGACTCATTAAAGGTTTATTTCAGGAACACTTCAGAGGTGATTCACTGATTTGGTCTGTTCTTAAACACCTCAACTCAGTCTTTCATCCTTCTAAGGTCGATAAATGAGTACCAACACAGGTTGGTTGATATTGTACGTATATTTGTTCTATATAAAGTGCTTAAGCGTAAGTGCTGTATAACAACAAATCATTATCATTTGGCCATGGAAGTATGCTTGCATTCACAGTAATTTGGTATTATGAGCCTATACACACTGATATAAATGATACACGGAGATCCATTCTTGCATAAAATGTATATCACATTATAGTGATATCGTAACCATTTTTTTGTAGTGTACTTAGGAACAATGCTATGTGATACCACTTCCTGTTTTGTCAAAGGGTGAAAGGCTGTGTTCCATCACTTCCTGTGATATCACTTTGGGGTGGGGTCAACTGACAACACTTCCTGAGATGTCATCAGAGGTCAAGGGTTGTGTGATGTCACTTCCTCTACCCCTGACGTTTTGATGAATGAAATAACATCCCTGAGGAGTGTTGCTGTAACAATGTAAGACAGGGACGGCAAATATGCAGACAGGCAAGAGAGGAGAAAAGCGGGGGCAAGACCAGGAGAGCAGAAGGAGAAGGGGTGTGGTAGGAGAAAGAAAAGCCAGAATGGAACTGGAGGAGAGAAGAATGATCAGAGGAGGAAGAAAGGCCGGAATAGAGCTGGAGGTTAGATGAGTGATCAAAGAGAGAGGAGTGAGAACAGATATGAAGTCAAGAGGTGAGAACAAAAGTGGTGGAAGAGATGTGAAGCGCAGAGTAAAGGGCAGAGAGGGAAACAGAGAACAGAAAGACCTGCCACAAGAAATGCAGCGATCATAAGTGAGAACAAGTAAACATTGAGGAGCATTAAAGAGAAGGAGAACAGCAGGATGTAAAGCAAAAACCACCCAAGCGAGAAGTAGGGGAGTTATGCCATGTCATGAAGAGGGGCCTGATCATTGCAGAGCATTGAGAAGAAGAGAAGAGACCAGACAGAAAGGAGGCTAGACCAGGAGGCTGAGGAAGGGAATAGAAAGGACCGCCGAAAAGCAGAACACATGTCCATCCTTTAGCTGTGCCAGAGTCGGCATCCAATGTCCAAGGGCACATGCCTGAAGCTCTCTGGACCCACTGATGAAACGTAGCACAGGTGTGGCAAGACCTGAGGCTAGCCTGGACCCTAAATGTCCAGCAGGTGGTGGGGACCATCTGCAGAGAGGTAAGCACCCTGACTACAGTGACAACAGCAAAAGGAACCATCCAAGCCGAGAAGTGCACGGAATACTTAAATCCCCACTGACTGTCAGTGGTATTTGTTACACTGCCAGCAGACGGAGCCTCAGGGAAGCAAGGGACAGATTGACGGTCTCCATTCCTTAAGCAATGTGGAATTGCTCTTCTTTAGTTTCCTTTGAAAACCCCTTATTAATTTACCCAGCGAACGAGAAGCCTGGGGCTGATTTGTGTTTTAAAATAAATGTGTTATAACCCTATTTTTCGAGATAAAATATGTCATAACCATGGTCTATTGAGACCATGGTTATGACAGAGATGCCAGTTAAGGATAGAGTCAAGCACTGGCTGTTCATGAACTTTTTCTAATACCACAGCTCCATCCTCTACTGCCACTTTAGAATGTACAGTGGTTGCCTGATGGCTGACAGTGCAAAAGCTTGTGATGTGTTCCCCGGAAGGAGGCGCACAGTGAGGAGCAGACCAGACAGAGGCTGAAACTAAGAACAGAATGTATTTTCATGCGTGCATGTGTGAATGAATGAGTGAGTGTATGATGCTTCGGTGGGTGCTGGTTGTGCGTATGAATGAGCAGGTATATATTGTATGGGTGAGTGAGTGAATAACAGTTAATGTTGCGTGAATGTGTGTGGTGTGCAGTTCTGTGTTTGTGCTGGGTCGCTGATTTGCCGGAGTGCACAGGGATTTGGGTGGGATGTGAGTATCATGGCCATGTGAGAAAGCAAGCATCATAAGTGTTATTACGTGGCCAGACTGGAATTTTGGTGCAACCAGTCTAGCCAGGCATTTCTAATTGTGGTATAATGTTGTTTTACTAGGCTTCTGTTATAAAGCAAGCATGATAAGTGTAATTACCTGACTATACTGACCTTTTTGGTGTAGGCAGTTTTGCCATTTATTACTGTCAAATTACATTTTTTACTTAGCATCTTTGATAAAGTAAGCAAGATCATCGTTATTACGTGGCTAGACTGGTATTTCTGTGCAGCCAGTCTAGGTACTTCTTTGGCATGCATTTCTTACTGGAAAATTCTGATTAAGCAAGAATGATTTGTTAGTAAGTGGCATGACTGGCATTTTCATGCAGCCTGTTTGGACATGGGTTCATATTGTGGCATGACATTTTTAATGGAACAGCAAACAAGAGTATATTCTTACATTGGGCATGATTTCTTATAGTATCATTACTGTGATTAAGCGCAAAGCAAACATGAGTATGCTCTTATATGGGAACACTGGCATTTATTGGTGCGGTCAATATGGAAATATAAGGATACAGCCAGCATGAACATATTTGTATTGTGGCATATATTGTAGCCAAAGGCATCATGAAATATGTTGGGAAATGCTCCTTTACGCTGTTGGGGACTTGCATCTATTGGATTTTTTCATGAGTTATCCTATAAAAATGAATTATAAACTATCTGTCTTTTTACCCAGTTTTTCACCTAAAGTGTGCTGCAAAATGCTCCCTTTAAAATCATTATTCAAAAAGATTTCTGTGAGGGTTCCTCCCATCCACTCTCCACCAACCCCTGTTGCATTGGTTTGGGATCCCTCGCTACGCTTGGTCACTCTAGAATATTTGTGGGAAGTATTTATGCACCTCCAATTAAAAGATTCACCAGCTGCCACTGCCTCTCCCCCATAATCTAACCTTCTTTGAAATGGGGTCTCTGGGCTATCTCTGTTGTGTGTGAGGTATGACACTGTGACAAATCAACGTCCAGGGCACCAGTGGTCCAAGAATGAATATCGGTTTCTAAATCATCAATCAGCCCCTCACCTCTAATACACCAGAAGGATCCGAACAGATTGGAAACACAAGTCAATTATGAACCAACTTGTCCAATTTTGGTAACGTGGATGGAACGGCAGGCTTATCTTCGCAAAGGTCGTGGATCGTTGATTTGTTGCAACACAGCGAAAATACAATTATTACTCAATGATAAAAGGGACTGTCCAGTCAAGGTTGTATACAAATATCTACTTTATTATTATTACAACAGACAGTTCTAGCACACTACAAAATACAACCCACCCTGCAAAGGAACACCGAGGACATACAGTTTCACGAAGCAAAGGGATGCACTCTGGATACTGACAGGAAGATAGTCGGTAAAGCAATCAGTCTTAACTGTTCAAGGTTTTTTGGTTTCAGCATCAAGGGAGTAAGGGGTCGTGACTGTCACGAGGGGCCTTCAAAGAAGCGCCAGGGGACAGAACCACAATGTACCTGGTGCTTGAGATGATCTTGATGCTCGAAATCGACAAGTTGGTTCCAGGATGCTTTGCAGCTCCTGTGACAGATTTCAAGATGGGAAGCAGCTGCGTGTATCAGGCAGCAGGCAGTTTGGCAAGCGAGGCTGGACGGACAGCTGCACACTTGCCTACATGGTGGCTCGGGTTAGGAATCATTGTCGCTGTGCTGGTTGGCAGCTCTGGAACGCTGGTCAAGGCGTCTCAGACAGCTTTAGTGACTGCAGCATGACAACAGTCAGTGGTACACCCAGTCACGGTTCAAGACCTCAACTGCCTCGAAAAAGTCCTTAAAAGATGGATGTTGGTTGATGCTTGTTGTGGCACTCCTCCTAGCATCTTCGCTGGTGATGTGTCATCCTTTAAAGTGGACAGCCCAAAGCTGAAGAGAGTGTTTGCAGGCAACAGCCTTGTCTTTGGTCAGAGACTCTCTGGCACTTCCCACCTAGTAAGCTTGCTGCCAGCATCTAGCAGGGCACACTGTGTGCTGGCTGGGTACCAGTCCAGGAGCTTCTGGACAGGTCCTTTGAGGTTGGTATTTCCCTCTGTTTCCTGGGAGATGTCTAGGGGAGGGATCTTGCTTACTTCTTGGAAATCCTGGCCTTCCTTCACTTGTGGAAGCTGTAAGGCAGACTGTACCTTCAGCCAGGGTCCAAATCAGTCCGTCTTCTTACTCCTTTCAAAGTCATTAAATGGACACTAGTGATTGGTGCAGTCTAAGCCTACCTTAATTAACCAATCCTGGGTCCCCACCAACAATCTTCTGTTATGCGTGAGATCATAACCAGAGTGCTTTGCAACAGGAAAGGTAAGGGGTGACCGCATGTACTACTAAGTCCCACCCATCTTCCGGTCTGTTGTGGATCAACATGTCTCTCTGGTTACTTGAGCTCTCTATGGCTCCTGGTCAAAGTGCAGGTCTCCCTTGAAGTTTGTGTAGAGAACAGACGTTCTGTCTCCCTCAAATCACATACTTCTTCCCTCTGAAAGGGGGTCCCTTTGCAGGGGTTGCCTACTGTAAACAGTTATCCCTGACATGCCATTCACTGCCCTTCATACAGAGCTGTGGGATATAGCTTCAAGTTGACACATTGCAAAAATGTTTTGGCAGGGACATCATTTCACCAAAATGCCAAGGGTAGCGGAAGTGACATCACACAACCCCTGACCTCTGTTGACATCACTGGAAGTGATGTCATTTGACCCCACCCTGAAGTGACATCACAGGAAGCGATGGAACAAGACCCTTCACCCCTTGACAAAAAAGGAAGTGGCATCACATAAAAACTGTTCCTAAGTACATTATGAAATATATGGTTATAATATCACTGTATTGTGATATGCATTTCATACAACAATGGATCACCATATGTATCGTTAATATCAGTGTGTATATTACCAAATTACTGTGAATGCAAGCAGACGTTCAAGGCCAAATGATAATGATGTGTAACTATATAGCACCAACCTGGGCGTGTAGTATTGTGCTGTGCTCAAAATCTTAGCCTTTTTTCCCCCTTCTAGGAAAGTTGAATCTGGGTGTTTTTCATATTCTGGTAACTCTTGATAGTTTCTGGGTCTCTCTAGGCTGGCTGTTCATTTATGTGAGTTACGTTTTGCCCTCCTGTGTCTTCCTTTGTTGTGACCCCTGCCCACCTCTTCCTCCTCCCCCTGTGCTTTGAGTTATTTTTTTTAAACTTTCTTTATTCGTGGTTACAAAAGCACAACGGCACCATAGCACATTTCAACTCGTATATACAACAAGAATACATCTTAATTTGACTCTATTTACACTGTTACAAGGACATGTTATCATTCTCAATCATGTTGCACAAATAGACTCTGAAGGGGCCCCAGATGTCCTTGGGTCTGCATGATACAGGTTGGGTCATAACAAACTGTTCTTCTGCCTCATTTATGTGTGTCAATTCTTGCAAAAAATTATTCATACTGGGTGAGGGGGAACTCTTCCATTTCTGAAGTATGCATTTTTTGGCTATGGCACACGTAATGTTGAATAATCTACACATTTTTTCAGAACATTTGCCAATATCGCCAAATAGGTATTTCTGGGGGGTCATCACACGGGGAATCTGTGTTATTTCTTCCAACAATACTGCCACTTCTTTCCAAAACTCTGTCACCAGCGGATATTTCCAATACATATGAAAAGCATCAGCCTGAGGTGAATTGCACTTAGGGCAGGAGTCTGAGGCATCCGGTGCAAATTTTGCAACCCTGGCCAGTGTATAATGTAGCCTGTTTAGGATATTGAATTGAATCAATCTCAGCCCAGAATTCAGTGAGACGTTTTTAGTAAGCATGCAATACCTTGCCCATTTCTCCTCCTCAATTGACATCTGTAAATCTGCTTCCCACTTCTCCCTAACACGATTCAGCGTGGGGGTGTGTGACTGAACCGCAGAGTACAGCCTGGAGATCCCCAGACCGTTTGAAGTCATTATTAGTTGTATACACGGATGAACCACTGGTTCATCCAGAAATAGCAGCCCCCTCATGATAAATGCAGACCTCATACGATAGTATTGGAGGGTTTTGAGTGGTCCATCTCCCAATGCCCTTAAGAACAACCTCAGTTCCACAAATTTACCATCTACAAACATATCTCCCACTTTCATTTCCCTGTCAGGGTCCCACGAGTCTTGTACGCTAGTGTCATGAGTGGGAGGCAAGCCCGGGAAGTTCCACAGAGGTATCTCCGGGTTATAGGGTGTTTCAATCTTCAGTCTTTTGAATATTGCCTCCCATGCCCTTACCGTGCAGCTTACAGGGTTATATTCGCACATTTCCCTGTATTTTGTATCAAAGAGGGCAGATTGTATATTTGTGGGGTGTGTGGTATATTCTTCTATCCACACAAGGTGTGTACTATCTGGGGCCTTATACCAGTGTTTTGCAAACTGTGCCTGGGAAACATAATAATAAAGCTCGAAGTCAGGGGCCGCTATGCCTCCCGTGGAATATGGTTCCATCATTTTTTCCCAGCTTATTCTAGCCGTTTTTCCGCCCCAGAGAAATGTGACCACTATGGATCGGAGTTTGGTGAAAAAGACTCTGCCCGGCCATATGGGGATATTTACAAAGAGGTATAGTAACTTTAGAAGGATCACCATTTTGAGGACCGCTACTCTACCCGCCAATGAGATTGGGAGGCGTCCCCAGATCTGAAGTTTCGTGCTTAGAGTACGTAGTACAGTTTCATGATTATCTGAGTACAGCGTGTGTTTGTCTCTGGATACCAGAACACCAAGGTATCTGATGTTGTGGTCTGACCATTTAAGCCCTCCTGTGGTGAGAGGACACCTAGTGGCCGGGGTAAGTGGGAATATTTCAGACTTATTTCTGTTTATAGTGTACCCAGAATATTCTGCAAATTCCCGTATCTCTTCCATTATGGGTGTTATATTTACCTCGGGCTCTCTAACATACAATAGTGTGTCATCTGCATAGAGTGAAATCAGCTGGGTGGACCCCTTCATCAGAATCCCTCGATTTGTGTGTCTCAGTCTGACCGCAGCCACCATTGGCTCGATGGTTAATGCGAACAGTAGGGGTGAGAATGGGCATCCCTGTCTGGTACCTCTGCCCAGTAGGAACATATCAGAGATGGTCCTGTTAGTTAGTGCTCGTGCACCAGGTTTTGTGTATAATAAACTTACATACTTTACAAAGTCGGGGCCCATCCCAAATGCTTCCAGAACCGCCAGGAGGTAGACCCACGAGATGGAATCGAATGCCTTTTCCGCATCGAGGGATATGGCTGCCGCACTTCTCGCCGGGTCTATCTGTGCCATGATGCCAAAAAGCCTACGGAGATTCAGAGCGGTGGATCTTGTGGGGATAAACCCATTCTGGTCAGGGTGTACAAGGGTAGGCACAGCAGGGAGAAGTCGGTTCGCTAGGACTTTAGCGAATATCTTAGCGTCGGTATTTATAAGTGACAAGGGTCTATACGACGATACGTCTTGTGGAGGTCGTCGTGGCTGGGAGAGGACCGTTATTATAGCCTCCCTCATGGTGGGGGGCAAAATGCCACTATCGAGAGCTTCTTCCCATACCTGCATCAATACTGGAACAAGTTCCTCGTGGAACTCTTTGTAAAATTCGGCCCCCAACCCATCCGACCCAGGTGCCCTACCTGACGCCAGCGCTTTGATTGCTTCCGTGATCTCGTCTGGGGTGATCGGTTGATCCATGGCCAGACGGTCTTCCTCAGGGAGTTTAGGGAGTGAGAGGGCCCCAAGGTATGTCTTAATTTCTGGGAGTGATTTCAAATCTTTATTCGAATAGAGTTGTTTATAAAAGTTAAAAAAATTCCCCATTTATATCCGTATCAGTGAGGCGTATATATTGCCTTGCGCTGTTTGAATACTAGTGTTCAGGGTGGGTTGTTTATCCTGTTTGAGTACTTTGGATAGCGTTCTACCTGCCTTATTCCCCTCTCCACATCTTCGAGCCCTTATGGGGGCCGCAATATATTGAATCTCTCTGCTGGGCAGTTTATTAAACTCTTGCAGGTGTGTGTGTATGTCAGCCAATAAGTCTTTATTTTGGGTACGCGTGTAGTCTGTTTCTGACCTATCAAGTTTGCTTTCGACCTCTGATAGCTCAGTTCTCACTCTTTTCAACATACCAACAGACCTGGATATCAGCACCCCCTTGTCCAGACCTTAAAGGATTCCCATACTGTTGAAATCTTGTCAACCAATCCCATTTTATTTGTAAAGTATTCTTCAATATCAACATGCAGTGTTTCCACTACCCCGGGGTCTGCAAGCATTCCAACGGGCATTCTCCACCTCCTAGCGGGCACGGGCGCTCCCCGGAGCAATAGATCTAACAACACTGGGGAATGGTCTGACATAGTACGAGGCAACATTTCACACCCTTGCAGTGCCGTTGTCATAGATGAACAGATAAACCAGAAATCAATCCTGGATTCAGAATCATGCACGGTAGAGTAAAATGTGTATCTTCTACTATCAGGATGTAGCTCCCTCCAGGAATCCACCAACAGAAGTTGCGACAGGATATGTACCAGATTTAGGGCTGCTTTACTGGGAGCTCTGACAACCTTAGAAGCTCTATCTAGCACCGGATCAAGGACCAGATTAAAGTCCCCACCCCAGATGACCCTTGAGATTTCAAGTGAAACAATTATCTGATACAATTCTACGTAGAAGGCGGGGTCGTCAATATTGGGCCCATAGGTATTGACTAGGAGAAGGCGCTGGGAAGCGATCTCTCCCCATACCAAAACATATCTCCTCAAAGGGTCAATCCTGTGGTTCTCCGGCCTAAACCCCAACCCTGGATGAATGAGTGTAATGACCCCCCTAGACTGCGACAAATAGTCTGTATAGAACATTAGGGAGCCCCATTTAGGAAGTATATGAATGTTACTGGTTCCCACCATTTGAGTTTCTTGAAGCATCAGCACCTGGGGGCAATGTCTGGTGATGTAGGTACCAATTTTTTTGACTTTCATATGATTATTTAGCCCCCGGACATTCCATGTTAACAGTTTAACCCTCAGACCATCGCCCGTGAATCATGAGTAAATATCCGCCATCCTCTTGAACAGCAACTACATAATGTTCGTGAATTCTAGTCAGTGCCGTTCCATATGCAACCACATTTTTACATTTCAAATCCCAGTTACCAACTTTGTGTCTCAATAGGGCCAGTCCAAAACTGTAACGTCTAATCCCAACTCCCCTGCCCTCCCCCCCCACCCTCATCGTCACCCCCAACTTGACGATGCATCAAACCAAACTCGTGGAATATTCCAAGGGTAGCCATGTTGCTTCACGTGGCTGCCGACTGGATCCCAGCCTCCACTTAAACACATTACCTGGGCCGATTAGTATTACACAATTTTTCAGCTACGGCCTCTGATAGAGCCTGTGTTGTACCTGCGTTTGCCTCATGAGTTTATTTTCCCCCTTCAGTCTGCCGGTCTGGGCCTGTTGTTTTGTGCTGGTCTGCCCTCTCTAGGAGGGAGAGGTATGGCGGTTTTGATGTAGTGTGTAGCCTTAGCTGGGGATTCAAAAAAATGTGCTCTGCATGCGTGTTGGATCCGCATTTTGGCTGGGAAAATGAGGGCGTACGGGACTTGACGCTCCCGCAGGAGCTTCTTGACTGACTCGTAGGATCTCCTGCTTGCTTGCACCCCCGCAGAGAAATCAGGATAAATATGGATACGATTTTCTTCGAACTGGAGTGTTCCCGCCTCTCTTGCCTTCCGCAGGATTGTATCTCTGTCCCTGTAATTAAGGAGTCTTTCAATTATAGTGCGTGGCGTGGCGCCCGGCTTAGGAATCGGGGCCAGTGTACGATGTGCCCTTTCGATCAGAAAATGCTCAGAGAATGTTTCCCGCCCAAACAGGGTTTTGAGTAGTTCCTCCAGTTGTCTTTCCATCTGGCCTTTCCCAAAGGATTCCGACACCCCTACTACACGGATATTGTTCCTCCTTGATCTCGATTCGAGATCCTCGCACTTGTTTTGTAATTTAACGACATTTTCTTTGATCAGGGCAATGTCTCGGGTATGGTGAGCAATGGTGTCCTCATTAGTGCTTATCCTATTTTCAGCCTCTGCGACACGTGCACTCTCCCTTTCCACTCTAGCCTTAAGGGAGCCTATGGTAGAAACAATGTCATCCAGCTTTGTGTTGACGGAAAGGAATCCACTCTGCACTACTGCCGTTAGCTTATCCACTTGATTGCCAGGTTCCGGGTTCGAGGCCTCATTGGCGTCAGCATGCAGATCCGCCACAGTGGTTGGGTTTTGGTTACCCGTGTAGGCATCCATCAGGCCTTTCTTCTTGCTCCCCGGGCTCTTATAGCCCCTGCCCATCTTAGATGGTTCTTCCATTGTGGTGTCCGCTATGGCGGCCGTAGTAAGGGAGTATTCCGCCTTCCTCAGCTTTGTTCAGCATGTATCGGGCCTTGGAGCGGGAGCGGGATGCGGGAGTGTACTTCTGCCGTCCGGGGGACCACTCAGTTGGGCCAAGTGGACTGCGCCCTCCCACGTATTATATTATCGGAATGGCAGCTTGTGGCTGATTCTATGAAAGTCTCAGGGCCGTAATTGGCCTATGCGTCCATCCGTTGGTCTCCGGGTGGGATGTGATGAAGGGTGTGTGGTTCACTCCCGGGGTTCCCAGCAGGCCCCTGGTTCGTGCGCTGGGTGTCTCCAAGTGGGAGCCCGCCACAGCCCGGTAAGTTTGTTAACCGGGGGTTATACGGAGCAGCGTGTATTGGGCCTTGGAGAGGGAGCGGGACGCAGGAGTGTACTTCTGTCATCTGGGGGACCACTCAGTTGGGCCGAGTGGACTGCGCCCTTACACGTATTGTATTATCGGAATGACAGCTAATGGCAGATTCTATGGAAGTCTCAAGGTCATAATCGGCCTAAGCGTGCATCCGCTGGCCCCCGGGTGGGGTGTGATGAAGGGTGTGTGGTTCACTTCTGGGGTTCCCAGCAGGCCCCTAATTCGTGCGCTGGGATCTCCAAGTGGGAGCCCGCCACAGCCCAGAAAGTTTGTTCCACCGTGAGTTATATGGAGCCCAGGTATGCCTCCGTAGGAGTGGCAGGGTTGCTTCGGCCAGCGGCGTTCCCCAAATCCCGGGGCCCCCGCGGTTTTCGTCGTATCAACCTCACCTTCATCGGATGCTGTCTTCCAGTTGCCAAGGCACCGCGATGCAGGTCGGGCACCCGCCGAGCGAATTGGCAGGGCGATGGTTCAGGGGGTTTCTCTCCGGACCCCAGAGTGCAGGATCCTTCGGGCTATGCACCTCCCTGGTCGTATGTCCGGTCCTCGGTTCGTCTCTCCAGATCTGCCAGGGAGCCCAGTGGCGCAGCTCCAGAACGAAGAGCGGGAGCCGGTCGAGCACTTAGGCTCCTCCCATCTGGGGCCTCTCGGGGCGCCGAAGCCATGGCTCTCGAGTGGGCCACCCTGGTGCTCAATTCCGGATCCCGTCCGTTGCGCGGGCCTGCCAATGTTTGAGACGGCACAACTCCGGCCCCTTTGGTCCCTGGAGCCCAGGAATTCTAAAGGATGTTCACGGGTATTCAGGCTAACAATGCCTGTGTCTGAGGCTTACCAGGCAGGTCTGAGACAGATTTTAATGCAAAGGATCTTTCAGTGGAGCGTGAGCTCGACAATCAGGTGGCCATTGGTGTCGTGCGCAACAGCGCCCCCGCGCTTTCTGAGTTTTTATGGCACAGGGCCGGGCCTCTCTCTCTTTTCTCTCATGTCCTTCTCCATCTATCTCCTTCGCACCGCCTATGGTGCTCTCTGTCTCACCAATCTTCTCCAACTGCTACTCTATCTCTTACCCTATCCCTCTCACTATCTCTAGAAGGAAAACATTCAAGAGGGACATCCTGGCCTCCAACCCTGGCCTCCCTATCACTGAAACCTACAACAGTGCTTCCTCCAGACAGACTCTCACTGACATCCTCTTTGTTGTCCCATCTCCAGACCTTTGGACTCTGCATATGGTCTCTGTTCTTGCTCCATTTACTTCCTCTCCCATTAATGGTGGCACTCGGTGGGAGGTTCTTTTGGCCACCTTCCACTCCTCCAAGACCATCATTAATCTCTATCTGAATGGCACTGTATTGGTTCAGGGCCCTCAGCCCAATCTTCTCCTTGTTGATAGGCGTTTCTCGTGCCTTATTAACTTCCTCCCTTCTCCTGCTACTCCTTCTGCCACCTCTCTGGCTCCCTCATTTTACTCATCTGCCCACTCTCGAGCCCCTCTACCACCTGCCCAGAGTGTACCTGAAGCTTGTACCCCTCCGTGGAAGTCTTTCAAATGTGGCAACCTGCTCCATGTCGCTACTCTCAACTCGCGTTCTGCTGTCAAACACTCCTCCCCCGATCCTCTCCAAACCCAGAACCAACTGTCCTGGAGGTGGAGTAGCCCTGATCTTTCTGGATTGGGTCCCGGCCTCTGTCATTCCTACGCAGGCCTACTCCTCCTTTGAGTGCCTGGTCTGCCGGCTCTCTATTTCTCCTGGCCTGTTTCTAACTGTGGCCACCATTTAAAGGCCACCTAGCCAGGTCGCCTTCTTCCTCTCTGAATGGGCTGACCTCTCCTCTTCTCTCCTTGACTCTACTTCTCAACTTCTCCTCCTCTGAGATCTAAACATCCAACTGAATGCTTCTAATCCTTCCTCTGGGCTTTTCCGCAACACTCTCTCTTTCCATGTTGCCCTCTGGCCCAACACACTCTGCCGGACATACTCTGTATGATCTCCTCTCCTTGGACAACCCCCTCTCCAAACCTCTGACCACTCCCCCCTCTTGGACTGACCACTTTCTACTCTCGGCTCATCTGAAACTCTCTATCCCTCAGGCAAAGTCGCACCCCTCCAAGCGCTCCCACCTAACTTCTCGGTCATTCACCCAATGGAGCGTGTGTCAGTGAAGCCTTTGTCTCTACTGCCTCTACTCCCGTGGCTGACTCACACCCTGACACAGCCCTTTCTAATCTCCATTTTCTATTTCGAAAACCCTGGGCATCCGTAAAGATCTGCTCTCTACCCTTGATTGCAAAATTCCTTCTGTCCTCATTCTCCTTGATCTTGCCTCTGCTTTCGACATGGTCAACCACACCATCCTGATCAATCGACTCTGTGAGAATCTGCGCATCACTGCTAAGGCCCTGGAGTGGTTGACCTTCCTCTTGGATCGCCTCTCACAGGTCCAACTTGGTCCCTTTCTCTCCGCCACCTCTCTCTCTACCTGTGGTGTCCCCCAGGGCTCTATCCTCTCACTCTGGTTTTTCCACCTCTACTTGGCCCTTTTGGACAACCTGATCTCTACCTTCTCCTCTTATTTTCAGTGTTATGCAGATGACACTCAGTATTCCATCAGGCTTCCCTCAGCCTCCTCTCCTCTCTCGGTCATTCCTGACTGTCTAGCTGCAATTCAGGATTGATGCGCCTCCAACCACCTCTGCCTTAATGCCAGTAAGATGGTGATCCTTCTCATTGGGACACCTGTACCTGCTTTCCCTCTTTCGCTCTGACAGCCCACCTTGGGCTCTCTTTCTTCGCCTTCCTGTGAGGCAAAAAACCTTGGTGTCATCTTTGACTCCACTCTCTCTTTCTCTCCTCACATCTCGGACGTCGCCAAGAAGTCACACATCCAGCTGCACCTCCTCAAAGGGACTCTTCCCTTCCTCACTTCCCCCCAGAAGCTCATTGTCTCCAGAGCTCTGGTTCTCTCTAGGCTGGACTACTGCAACAACCTCTTTCCCAATCTGCTCTCCTCTAGTGTTTACCCTCTGCAACTAATCCAGAACAGGACTGCAAGACTTATCATTGGCCTCAAGGCCAGGGACTGTATCTCTCCAGTCCTGAACTCTTTTTACTGGATCTTGCTGGCTGCAAAGATCAAGTTCAAGACCCTTTGCATTGTCCACAAAGCTTTCTGGGGCTGGGGCCCGCACTACATCCAATGGTCTCTTCCAAAATACCTTCCTTCTTGAGCCCTTCGCTCAGCTATCTCCAACCCCTAAGGGTCAGACACTTCTCCAGGCAGAGAGTGGAGGGTAGATCTCTCTCCTCTGCAAGTGCCTCCATCTGGACTGGCCTCCCTGCCCCTCTCAAACTTGAGCCGGACCACCTGACGTTCCAGAAGCAGCTCAAAACGTTCATCTTCTCCTCTGCTTTCTCTCTCTCCTCCCCTACTGACCTTCCTGGCCTACCTGTCAGCTGTTCTGACTGGTTGCTTGACCACCCTCTGAGTCTCAATGGGTACCAAACTCTTTCTTGATCAGTCACACTTCCACTGCATCCGGGCCTACCACTCACTTGGGGCTGTAACTGTAACCCTACATTCCCTGTCTCCTTGCACTACCCAGAGCCACACTGCCCTGGCTGCACTTATACAGAGCATTGCTGCCCTGTTTTCCCCTCCCCTTTCCCTTGCACTCCCTTGCCCTTCTTGTTTCTTGCACAATCTGAATGACACAAATCCTAGTAAGATCGTTTGTCTTGTCCTCCTTTTGTCTTTCCTCCCTTGTCTTGTCGCACCTAGAAACACTTGTTTACAGGCACGTTATAAATGACTTATGATATTACTTACGCTTAAGCGCTTTATACAGAACAAATATACATACAATATCACCCAACCTGTGTAGGTACTCATTTATGAACCTCAGAAGGATCAAAGGCTGAGTTAGCCTTGCGAGGATTCAAACATGCAACCTGCAGATCACACACACATCGCAGCAGGGGGTGCTCAACCCACTGAGCTGAACGTTCTCAAAGTCAGAAAGCAAATCACACTCTGTAGTGGATACAATTCAACTGGTAACTGAGATTTAACAGCAGACCAGTTCATCTGCAGGTCTGGTGCATAATTGGCCACATGTCAAGCCTGCATGGATCTACTTTTCAGGCTTCAGAGGTTGGGAAAATACATACGATTGGGAGGATTCTTAACTGTGTATTAAAGAATTTAGAGTAGCGCAGGGAAAGCAGCGCACTTAGACGCCATCACGTACTCTGGGCACTCTTTACCTCACACATGCAAAAAAACATCCTGAACAGCATGCCATGGGGATAGGAAAGATACACACATTACAACAAAGCATTAATTGTGGCACAATGAAATCAAGGCCCACTTTATGTGCTATGGTGAAACCTTTCTACACTGTACACAAGCTATTAGGCACAATGATTTTGTCAAGTTACTGACAAAATGAGTACACCGAGATAGAATGTCTTGTGATGATCGTACCAGAGACAACGGCAGAAAAAACATGCTACAACTGCACCTTGTAAAAAGCAAAATACATAGTCCAAAATTGTTGCTTATTTTAATCTAAATGCTTTTTGAACGTTTTTGTCTGCATTGTGAATTTGAGGTGTTTAAGAACAGACTAAATCAGGAACTCACCCCGTGAAGTGTGACGGAAATAAACGTTTAATGAGTCTAGCAATTATTGTATAGAATTCCATAAATACAAATGATTTGTTATTTCTATTCTTTGTTATTTATGGTCACTGCTCAAAGTATTACACTTATGGAACAACCTGTTTTTTTAAGAAGCCTGAACAAGAAAGCCACAGCCCAGGAGCTTCAATAAAAAAACAAAAAAAAAAACATTTAAAACATTTTTTAGGGGTAGCAAGGGAGACCACAGGGGTAGCAAGGGAGACCTCGGGGGTCTCAGTTGCGACCCCTGGTGACCCCCAAATGAAATCCCTGGGTGTTGGTGTCCTTTCCCCTTTTGTTAGTTCTACGATCAGGCCTCTTGCAGGCCTGTTTCAATTAACTCTCAGCAGTGTGTGCTGCCATCAGCAGAACTTTGACAATAGACAGGGCGGATCCATGGAGCAGTTGATATTTAATTAGGCAGGCCATGGCAGGAGGAAGGTGTTGCCTTCCCCCTTACAGAGATGCTTTGATGTACCCGGGGCTGTCACATTCCCGCTAACATGACAGGGGGACTTCATGTGTAGGCTGTGTCCACCCAGAGTACACGTGACTATGTGTTTGTTGTGCAGTGAGCATAGAGAATTGTGTGCGATTTAGCCCCACACATTTTCCGGAGATTGATCTCCCAACATTCCATTTCATTACCCAACTTTAAAAAAAAAAACAGGCGAGCGCACATGCCCTGCGTGGATGGTCGAATTCCTCACAGACACAGCATGCTTAGGAGTGCTAAAACTGTGGTCTTATCTGACAAATGAATGATCCTCCACCCTACACACAAGGCTTCCAGCCCCAGCTGAGGCTAGCCAACCTTTGAACTAATCATAAGAGCAGAGATGCACCTACCCTTCCTGTCAGGAGGCAGAGTGTGGCAGTATGCACAGACACAGGGCTAGTTTGGAGTAGAGAAACTCCAGCTCGGCAGACCTCTGTGCAGTGCAACCACCACGTGAGAACACATTCGCCATGCAGTCCCGGCATAAACAGGGTTCACCATAATAAGCGCAATTGTGCATACAAACACAGGTCCCTTGAATACACACTTTAATGTTAAAACGCTACTTCCTCATATGCAAACGGTGATCAGAAGAAAACACAACTTTCCTTTTGATAATACACAATGCGACGGGCACTGCTCTCTCAGCACACACCAAAAATCAAAGGTGGGGCAGTGTTCCTGCTGGCGAGTGTTTCACACTTTAATAATTGGGCCACTGTATACCAGCAGTTAGGGCTCCGAAGTGTGGGTTAATTTCTGCCATTTTCTTGCCCTCCCCAAGCACTAGAAGGTGGAGGGATGGGGCAGTGGACCGTCCAAAAGTTTTTGCTCAGGCTTGGAAAGGCTTAAGCAAAAAAGAATCCCATTTTGTGGAAGGACATTTGCTTAGTTACTGTACAGGGTATTCCCAAAAAAGACACAGAACCAGGCCAACCATCAGTGGCTTTCTGTACAGTACATGCTTGTTTGAAGTTTTGCTGGTTTGGGATAGCTACAAGAAAGCCAGCGGGTCAGTTGGTTCGCATCATGTGTCCTGGTCACATTAGACAATTCACAATGAACATCTCCCCCACAGCACCATCTTCTTCAAAAACACTTTTGAGCTTGACCTGCCCCACTCAGTGCCCACCCCTTTGCCACCTCGTCACACCTATCAGAGTGCCCTACAATGCCTGTAGAACATGAGTTAACACCCCCAAAGTGAGCCTCTGTGTAGTACTCTGATGGTCAGGATGCATTGTGGTCAGACTGCATGGTGTGACTATTGGGATGTATTGCATGGGTGGAATGTTCAGTGTGCCTGGTTCTGGGTGTTATACTTATTGGCAGGTGGCTGCGGGTGCATGATGCCCGTGCAAATACTGTCTTATACTACTACTCTTAAGGTCATATCTTGAACACTGGAATAAAGGTATTTACCATACTCCGTACTGTCCTGGTACTTACTTGGAGGAAGAACCCTGATACTACACTCTGCCACAGCATGGCAGCTCTTCAACCAGAAAGACATAACCATTTTTTGAACAGGGACCAACGAAGAAGTGTATAGTAAGCCAGCAAGCGACACTGAACTGTGGAGGGGAATGGGGGAGCAAGGAGTGGATTGTGATGATGAGATTACGTTCGGTAAATTCAGGAACTCGAGCGTGCACCCAGGAGATGCACTTGAAAGGGTCAAGCATGATTGTCTGCTAAGGAAAATGGTGCAAAAGGAGCATGTGGCAATGACAGACTTAGGGCCTCATCACGAGTTAGGCGGTAGCGCCGGCGCTGATAGCGCTGGCGCTATCTGCCCTACCGCCAAACCCACCGGCGCTATTAGCGCCGGATCACGGGTTTGGTGGATTTGGAAATCCCCATTCCCCATTGAGCCCATTCGGGAATGCCCCATTCCCCATTGGACTCAATGAGGACATTTCAGGCTCATACCACCGGCGGATTTCCCGCCGGCGGTATGAGCGTGAATTTTCGTCATATTTCCCCCCAGCTCAGAGCTGGGGAGAAATCTGCCAAAGCCCTTATTTGGCGGACCCTTAAATCCGGCGGTAACAGCGCTACCGCCGAATTTAAGGGTTACCGCCAAACTCGTGATGAGGCCCTTGGAATATAGCCATTACTTTACCAATTACCACAATACTCCAATTCTGTCAACGGCACCCTCGCAACCCGAACTGACTGCGCTCCTCGTGACCGCACACCAACACCCGACGGAACTCTCTTAATAGAATATCGACTTGTTTCAGTATGTCTACTTTTATTTATTATTATTTATTAGAGATCAATATGAGCAATATCTTTATGGGTCAATATTTGCCTTCTTGGTGTGTCAGTATCACAGTGCCGGTCTATTTAAAACGGATGCCCAGAGGACCCTGGGAGCTATCGGATCTTGGCCATGCTGGACGCACCTGCAAAGATCTTTGCTAGAATCCTCTCGTTGGAATTAGAAACATGGGCTGCGGCCTAAAACATCATTCCTTTTAACCAAACTGGATTTTGGAAGGGACATAACACCACTATTAACACTCTGACCCTTAGTACAATCGTCCAGCAGGCCTGGGCTACAAGACAAATATCGGTCTATGCTGCTTTTATAGATCTAAGTGCCACTTTTGACACTGTTGACTGTAATAGACTTTGGCACAAGCTCACAGGATGGGGTATCCCATCGGGTTTCCTTACTATGATCATCTCCCTCCATGATAATACACAAGTCAAGATCAGGAAGGACAGCAACACAGCAACACTACTCCATGATTCCCTACATCTAGAGGTTTAAAACAGGGTTGTAATTTGGCTCCCACCCTTTTTAACCTCCATCTTGCCGATATGGATAAGGCTTTGCATTATCCTGCCTCGATTCCACCAAAATTAGGTACTGTTGCGATTAAGTGGCTAGGCTATGCAGACGATATTGTCATTCTCGATCTGACACCGCGCGACTTGCAGGCCACTTTGGACTATCTCAAGGGCTATACTGATCTGAATTCGTTGAATGTGAACACATCGAAGACCAAGATCATGGTCTTCTGTCCGCCAAGAAGAACTGTGAAGAAGATCAAGTGGGAGATGGATGTCAGGATATTGAAGTAGGTACTGTATATAAATATCTTCACCTTTACCTTGACTACAGACTGCAAGGTACAATTCATCTTGACCAAGTTTGTAACAGAACAGCAAACATAATTGGCACTATCAACTCGTTTGCCAACAGAGGATGAGGGTAATTGATTGACACATTATTCAAAATCTATCAGACATACGTGTCTTCCATTATCCTCTATGAGCTGATAAATGGGCTTTTCAAAATCTGGAAATGGTGAGCAAGCTGGAATGCTCCTTGCTCAAAAGACTTCTTAGACTGCCACAGTGTTTCAGCTGATATGATCTACCTGGAGTTCAATCTACTACCCATAGCTGATAAAATTCAGTTTAGCAGTTTGACCACCGCCTGGAAATTAGCTAACGCGCCTCCCGAGACCATCATGCATTTACTTTATATAGCAATGACAACACGCGCCATGACTACGCCACAGAGTTATCTTGCAAGCATGAACACTCTCCTGAATCATTGGACACAGCAAGGCGCCACTGTCTCTACAATGTCGTTAATCACTTTTAAGTCATACCTTAAGGCGTCATTAAAGGAGAGTGCCCATGATCACTCCTTGGCTAACCTTGCCAACAAAAAGCAGGCCCTGGAATTTCTCCAGTATGGGCAACTACAGAGTCAGCGAAACACCTTCTTTTTGAGTGCGAGGCCCTGGGGCCACTAAGAGCTTCGACTATGCTGGCGATGATCATGCCAAGTGAATATTCTGTAAATGAAGGATGGGACTTGTACCTGAGTGGAACGAGCGAACCGTGCATTATGTACTTCACCCTGCTATGGAGGAAGATTTCAGAGATATTGGACTTATGATGCCTAATAAGCTCTCCTAGAGTCACAATAACCCTATTGTCTAAATGCAGTTTTAGTCATGTGACTTCATGAATATTAGTTCACTTTTTCAAACATCTCTCCTTTTCTTTTTCCTTCTGAGAAAAAAATGTTGTTTGTTCAAAACTATATCACAATAAATAAATATCTGCAAATATAAAAATGGTTCAGTCTATGCATGACAATAAGTGGAGTCGGGTAGACTTAGACCTCCAGTGAAATAAAAAAAAAGGTTCACATCAACAGAAATTCTTAAAAATTACATGCAGGGATGTTTTGACCCTGAACTCCCATCGGGATCACTTGCCATTGAATTTCCTGGGTGGGACTTACAGCATTGAGTGTATGAGAGATGTTTTGCACTCAGACAGCTATGCAGAATGTACCCTCACACTGAAAGTGTGGAAGGATGTCGCATGGAAGGATGCGGCATGCCAGGGTGTCAGAATGCATTGATCAAAATCGTGAACAGATGCTAAAATGAAATCTAACAAAGATAAAGTGATCTCACAAAGAAGATATATGTACCTATGTTGAAACAATACGAAAAACTATGCAACAAAGTAACTGAAGCATTAAGAGTAACATGAATCTGAAGTTAAAGTAATCATGGATCTAAAAGAAGATGAAGTAACTTACTGACCAATAACTGTAAATATGCAGTAACGCAAGGTAGAAAGAAAACATATGGAAGCTTGCTATAGAGGAATATAACGTGGCAAAGACGGCCATATCAGGAAAATGGATCATGGTTCATGTGAATGTAACCAAGTTACCTCAGAAACAGGCCAAGGCTGCAAGAATCAGGAGACGTGAAAACCCAACCCCGTGAGCAGAGCTGAAGATGAGTCAAGGTTGGGCCAGAATGAAGATGCTATTTTGAGGGCACAAAGGGACTATATAGATAAGCTTTAAATGTAGAACATTGTTTCATCATGAAGGAAGACGAAAACATCTGTGAGAGCCAAACTGCTAGTGAATTCAAAGTATACAAAGTTCGTGTGAGATAGAGTGAGCAAATCATTAGAGGGCAGAAGGAGCAGCAGCACCCTATATAATTAAATCAAATAGCAGTAAATGGAAGGCTGAAACTGACACATTTGAGGTCCACTCACACGCGACTCAAAAGTCAAAAATCAAGACTATACATTATAGCCTCAAGTTAAGATAGTGGTGTACTCACACTCCCTTGAATGTTCCAGAACAGTGACCAGCAGCAAGGTCAAACTACAAACAAGAGACTTTGGCTTGTAGCCCACCGATGAGAGATGATAGACTAATTGGGAAAATGGGGAGTAGACTGATGGGATTCAAGCACCTAAGATTTGTTTCACGTACAAGCTGCTTAAGAGCCAAAAGTCCAAGGTTGGGCTAGTATGACAACCAATCAGTGGGGTTGGGGGGCAACATAACACACAATATTGCAAGAGCCAATCCCCTGATGGTTTGTCCACTATAATCAGTACTGTATGCATTTAGAGGTAGTTCAAGGCATGCCCTACGGACAAGGGGTAGCCAATGAAGCACTAGCCTGTATATGCTCTATAAAGTAGATATGTTTCTTTCACCAATCTCTACCCTTCATATGTTTTGTATTTTGCCACGTAGAATTGCGTCATAGATTACACATTTTGAGGTATAAGACCTCCATGCAATCAAACTTTGTCGTGAGTGTGCATGCATCAGTCTGATGTTTGTCAGATCTCCCTACCCCTGGTGACCCCCAAATGAAATCCCTTGGTGTTGGTTTCCTTTCCCCTTTTGTTAGTTCTACGATCAGGCCTCTTGCAGGCCTGTTTCAATTAACTCTCAGCAGTGTGTGCTGCCATCAGCAGAACTTTGACAATAGACAGGGCGGATCCATGGAGCAGTTGATATTTAATTAGGCAGGCCATGGCAGGAGGAAGGTGTTGCCTTCCCCCTTACAGAGATGCTTTGATGTACCCGGGGCTGTCACATTCCCGCTAACATGACAGGGGGACTTCATGTGTAGGCTGTGTCCACCCAGAGTACACGTGACTATGTGTTTGTTGTGCAGTGAGCATAGAGAATTGTGTGCGATTTAGCCCCACACATTTTCCGGAGATTGATCTCCCAACATTCCATTTCATTACCCAACTTTAAAAAAAAAACAGGCGAGCGCACATGCCCTGCGTGGATGGTCGAATTCCTCACAGACACAGCATGCTTAGGAGTGCTAAAACTGTGGTCTTATCTGACAAATGAATGATCCTCCACCCTACACACAAGGCTTCCAGCCCCAGCTGAGGCTAGCCAACCTTTGAACTAATCATAAGAGCAGAGATGCACCTACCCTTCCTGTCAGGAGGCAGAGTGTGGCAGTATGCACAGAGACAGGGCTAGTTTGGAGTAGAGAAACTCCAGCTCGGCAGACCTCTGTGCAGTGCAACCACCACGTGAGAACACATTCGCCATGCAGTCCCGGCATAAACAGGGTTCACCATAATAAGCGCAATTGTGCATACAAACACAGGTCCCTTGAATACACACTTTAATGTTAAAACGCTACTTCCTCATATGCAAACGGTGATCAGAAGAAAACACAACTTTCCTTTTGATAATACACAATGCGACGGGCACTGCTCTCTCAGCCCACACCAAAAATCAAAGGTGGGGCAGTGTTCCTGCTGGCGAGTGTTTCACACTTTAATAATTGGGCCACTGTATACCAGCAGTTAGGGCTCCGAAGTGTGGGTTAATTTCTGCCATTTTCTTGCCCTCCCCAAGCACTAGAAGGTGGAGGGATTGGGCAGTGGACCGTCCAAAAGTTTTTGCTCAGGCTTGGAAAGGCTTAAGCAAAAAAGAATCCCATTTTGTGGAAGGACATTTGCTTAGTTACTGTACAGGGTATTCCCAAACCAGACACAGAACCAGGCCAACCATCAGTGGCTTTCTGTACAGTACATGCTTGTTTGAAGTTTTGCTGGTTTGGGATAGCTACAAGAAAGCCAGCGGGTCAGTTGGTTCGCATCATGTGTCCTGGTCACATTAGACAATTCACAATGAACATCTCCCCCACAGCACCATCTTCTTCAAAAACACTTTTGAGCTTGACCTGCCCCACTCAGTGCCCTCCCCTTTGCCACCTCGTCACACCTATCAGAGTGCCCTACAATGCCTGTAGAACATGAGTTAACACCCCCAAAGTGAGCCTCTGTGTAGTACTCTGATGGTCAGGATGCATTGGGTCAGACTGCATGGTGTGACTATTGGGATGTATTGCATGGGTGGAATGTTCAGTGTGCCTGGTTCTGGGTGTTATACTTATTGGCAGGTGGCTGCGGGTGCATGATGCCCGTGCAAATACTGTCCTATACTACTACTCTTAAGGTCATATCTTGAACACTGGAATAAAGGTATTTACCATACTCCGTACTGTCCTGGTACATACTTGGAGGAAGAACCCTGATACTACACTCTGCCACAGCATGGCAGCTCTTCAACCAGAAAGACATAACCATTTTTTGAACAGGTACCAACGAAGAAGTGTATAGTAAGCCAGCAAGCGACACTGAACTGTGGAGGGGAATGGGGGAGCAAGGAGTGGATTGTGATGATGAGATTACGTTCGGTAAATTCAGGAACTCGAGCGTGCACCCAGGAGATGCACTTGAAAGGGTCAAGCATGATTGTCTTCTAAGGAAAATGGTGCAAAAGGAGCATGTGGCAATGACAGACTTAGGGCCTCATCACGAGTTGGGCGGTAGCGCCGGCGCTGATAGTGCTGGCGCTATCTGCCCTACCGCCAAACCCACCGGCGCTATTAGCGCCGGATCACGGGTTTGGTGGATTTGGAAATCCCCATTCCCCATTGAGCCCATTCGGGAATGCCCCATTCCCCATTGTACTCAATGAGGACATTTCACGCTCATACCACCGGCGGATTTCCCGCCGGCGGTATGAGCGTGAATTTTCGTTAGATTTCCCCCCAGCTCAGGGCTGGGGAGAAATCTGCCAAAGCCCTTATTTGGCAGACCCTTAAATCCGGCGGTAACAGCGCTACCGCCGGATTTAAGGGTTACCGCCAAACTCGTGATGAGGCTCTTGGAATATAGCCATTACTTTACCAATTACCACAATACTCCAATTCTGTCCACGGCACCCTCGCAACCCGAACTGACTGCGCTCCTCGTGACCGCACACCAACACCCGACGGAACTCTCCTAATAGAATATCGACTTGTTTCAGTATGTCTACTTTATTTATTATTAATTATTAGAGATCAATATGAGCAATATCTTTATGGGTCAATATTTGCCTTCTTGGTGTGTCAGTATCACAGTGCCAGTCTATAGAAAACGGATGCCCAGAGGACCCTGGGAGCTATCGGATCTTGGCCATGCTGGAGGCACCTGCAAAGATCTTTGCTAGAATCCTCTCGTTGGAATTAGAAACATGGGCTGCGGCCTAAAACGTCATTCCTTTTAACCAAACTGGATTTTGGAAGGGACATAACACCACTATTAACACTCTGACCCTTAGTACAATCGTCCAGCAGGCCTGGGCTACAAGACAAATATCGGTCTATGCTACTTTTATAGATCTAAGTGCCGCTTTTGACACTGTTGACTGTAATAGACTTTGGCACAAGCTCACAGGATGGGGTATCCCATCGGGTTTCCTTACTATGATCATCTCCCTCCATGATAATACACAAGTCAAGATCAGGAAGGACAGCAACACAGCAACACTACTCCATGATTCCCTACATCTAGAGGTTTAAAACAGGGTTGTAATTTGGCTCCCACCCTTTTTAACCTCCATCTTGCCGATATGGATAAGGCTTTGCATTATCCTGCCTCGATTCCACCAAAATTAGGTACTGTTGCGATTAAGTGGCTAGGCTATGCAGACGATATTGTCATTCTCGATCTGACACCGCACGACTTGCAGGCCACTTTGGACTATCTCAAGGGCTATACTGATATGAATTTGTTGAATGTGAACACATCGAAGACCAAGATCATGGTCTTCTGTCCGCCAAGAAGAACTGTGAAGGAGATCAAGTGGGAGATGGATGTCAGGATATTGAAGTAGGTAATGTATATAAATATCTTCACCTTTACCTTGACTACAGACTGCAAGGTACAATTCATCTTGACCAAGTTTGTAACAGAACAGCAAACATAATTGGCACTATCAACTCGTTTGCCAACAGAGGATGAGGGTAATTGATTGACACATTATTCAAAATCTATCAGACATACGTGTCTTCCATTATCCTCTATGAGCTGATAAATGGGCTATTCAAAATCTGGAAATGGTGAGCAAGCTGGAATGCTCCTTGCTCAAAAGACTTCTTAGACTGCCACAAAGTGTTTCAGCTGATATGATCTACCTGGAGTTCAATCTACTACCCATAGCTGATAAAATTCAGCTTAGCAGTTTGACCACCGCCTGGAAATTAGCTAACGCGCCTCCCGAGACCATCATGCATTTACTTTATATAGCAATGACAACACGTGCCATGACTACGCCACAGAGTTATCTTGCAAGCATGAACACTCTCCTGAATCATTGGACACAGCAAGGCGCCACTGTCTCTACAATGTCGTTAATCATTTTTAAGTCATACCTTAAGGCGTCATTAAAGGAGAGTGCCCATGACCACTCCTTGGCTAACCTTGCCAACAAAAAGCAGGCCCTGGAATTTCTCCAGTATGGGCAACTACAGAGTCAGCGAAACACCTTCTTTTTGAGTGCGAGGCCCTGGGGCCACTAAGAGCTTCGACTATGCTGGCGATGATCATGCCAAGTGAATATTCTGTAAATGAAGGATGGGACTTGTACCTGAGTGGAATGAGCGAACCGTGCATTATGTACTTCACCCTGCTATGGAGGAAGATTTCAGAGATATTGTACTTATGATGCCTAATAAGCTCTCCTAGAGTCACAATAACCCTATTGTCTAAATGCAGTTTTAGTCATGTGACTTCATGAATATTAGTTAGTTCACTTTTTCAAACATCTCTCCTTTTCTTTTTCCTTCTGAGAAAAAAATGTTGTTTGTTCAAAACTATATCACAATAAATAAATATCTGCAAATATAAAAATGGTTCAGTCTATGCATGACAATAAAGTGGAGTCGGGTAGACTTAGACCTCCAGTGAAATAAAAAAAAAGGTTCACATCAACAGAAATTCTTAAAAATTACATGCAGGGATGTTTTGACCCTGAACTCCCATTGGGATAACTTGCCATTGAATTTCCTGGGTGGGGCTTACAGCATTGAGTGTATGAGAGATGTTTTGCACTCAGACAGCTATGCAGAATGTACCCTCACACTGAAAGTGTGGAAGGATGTCGCATGGAAGGATGCGGCATGCCAGGGTGTCAGAATGCATTGATCAAAATCGTGAACAGATGCTAAAATGAAATCTAACAAAGATAAAGTGATCTCACAAAGAAGATATATGTACCTATGTTGAAACAATACGAAAAACTATGCAACAAAGTAACTGAAGCATTAAGAGTAACATGAATCTGAAGTTAAAGTAATCATGGATCTAAAAGAAGATGAAGTAACTTACTGACCAATAACTGTAAATATGCAGTAACGCAAGGTAGAAAGAAAACATATGGAAGCTTGCTATAGAGGAATATAACGTGGCAAAGACGGCCATATCAGGAAAATGGATCATGGTTCATGTGAATGTAACCAAGTTACCTCAGAAACAGGCCAAGGCTGCAAGAATCAGGAGACGTGAAAACCCAACCCCGTGAGCAGAGCTGAAGATGAGTCAAGGTTGGGCCAGAATGAAGATGCTATTTTGAGGGCACAAAGGGACTATATAGATAAGCTTTAAATGTAGAACATTGTTTCATCATGAAGGAAGACGAAAACATCTGTGAGAGCCAAACTGCTAGTGAATTCAAAGTATACAAAGTTCGTGTGAGATAGAGTGAGCAAATCATTAGAGGGCAGAAGGAGCAGCAGCACCCTATATAATTAAATCAAATAGCAGTAAATGGAAGGCTGAAACTGACACATTTGAGGTCCACTCACACGCGACTCAAAAGTCAAAAATCAAGACTATACATTATAGCCTCAAGTTAAGATAGTGGTGTACTCACACTCCCTTGAATGTTCCAGAACAGTGACCAGCAGCAAGGTCAAACTACAAACAAGAGACTTTGGCTTGTAGCCCACCGATGAGAGATGATAGACTAATTGGGAAAATGGGGAGTAGACTGATGGGATTCAAGCACCTAAGATTTGTTTCACGTACAAGCTGCTTAAGAGCCAAAAGTCCAAGGTTGGGCTAGTATGACAACCAATCAGTGGGGTTGGGGGGCAACATAACACACAATATTGCAAGAGCCAATCCCCTGATGGTTTGTCCACTATAATCAGTACTGTATGCATTTAGAGGTAGTTCAAGGCATGCCCTACGGACAAGGGGTAGCCAATGAAGCACTAGCCTGTATATGCTCTATAAAGTAGATATGTTTCTTTCACCAATCTCTACCCTTCATATGTTTTGTATTTTGCCACGTAGAATTGCGTCATAGATTACACATTTTGAGGTATAAGACCTCCATGCAATCAAACTTTGTCGTGAGTGTGCATGCATCAGTCTGATGTTTGTCAGATCTCCCTACTTTATCAAATTGAAAATAAAGTAGTATTTTGACATATTCCTTGAGACTTTCTGGTTATTGGGTTGTGACCATTATTGTAATTCCATCGTGCATAAAAGACGCTCCAAGGTTCTACAGAACTCACTATGAGGTTTGATTAATGACTGGGGGCAGAGGGTGGGTATGCTGTTGGTCTTTAAAAGAACTGTGAAATAGAAAATGATAAAATAGAAAAAGTCCCCTTAATGCTGTGTATTAATCAACTAACTACTAATTATCATGACTACTCATTAATAGGGTTTTCTTAGCTTGACTTGATCACATAGCAAGGGATAGCACGACACAAGGGATACAGCATGAACTTGAAAAGTGTGGTGTTCTACAACACACTGCCTACTAGTAGTCAACAACCTGGGTGTGGGAGCTGTCCACAGAATGGATGCATGTTTGACGAAATGGCTACTGGCCTGCATGAGGATGAGGACAAGAAGAGGCTAAACCACCTATACAACAGTGATCCCAATCCTACAAGTAAACCAGGCACAGTCAAGAGAGATACCTCCTTCAGCTTTTTGTGGTAACAGGGGATGACAGCAGGCAATACGCTTAAGAGTGGTCTGGATGTGAGAAAATGGCAAACCAAACAGCAATAATAAAGCAGTCCAAATAAAGGAATGTCCACTCAAGGTTCTATAAAATATATATATATAATGTAATTAAACACTTCAATATTCAATAAAAACTGTACTGAGAACACTAACAGAAACCCACCGGTGTAAAGACAGACATAAATGCAGTATGCGATGCTGCAAGCGCTATGGATACTTAGCAGGAAGGAAAAGGCAATACATCACTTCAATGTTGTTGAAAAGGATATGCCTTTTGGAACAAGGTGAAAACGGTGGCTTAACCCATCTGGGGCATTCCAGCAGTTCCCTAATCAGTTCTTGGCACTTCAACGGCTTCGAACTAGGATTCTCAACATATTGCAATGGATCGAACCAGGTTCGGATGCAATGATCCAGGTGGGGAGCAGGTGTCAAGTCAGGCTCTAGATGACGCTTGCTGCAGTTTGATGTAGTGTTCGGAGAATGTGGGTCAATGAAGTCGACAGGGTTTTTTGCCATTCGGCCAGGGATCAGCAATGAAGATGCTGGTGGTTTGAGGTGTAGTTTCAAATGTGGGGGTGCAAAGGCTTCTGCAGCAGTGAGGTTCTTGTTTGAGCTAATTGACGTGCTTGGATTGCGCTGTGCAGCAGCAAACTGGTTCGGGGAGCAGCAACAGAGGTTCAAACAAAGGTCAAAGGCTGCACTGCAAGCCCTGTTGATTTGAGTGTGCTTATCGCAGTCCTCAATGGTTCGAAGGCGGCTTGGCACAATAGAATGCAGGAAGTGCTCCGGCCTCTTCCTCATAGCAATTCCTTTCTTCTTGTGAAACCACAACTTCCCCAGGATCACTCTTTCCTATTCCACCCTGGAAGTGGTTAAGGGAGCCCCAAAAACATGCAACCCAAAGACAAAGACTAGGGCATTCCAGTAGACATTGGAGCAGGGCTATGACGTGCCCAAGCCAGAGATTTTGAAAAAAAGATTTTTCTTTTGCTTAAAATTCACTATGGAAGAAACCTTATTCTGTTTTGTTATGCAATTAAACCTCATCTTTTTCATAAGTACATCCTTTTTGAGTTTACCACTTGTGCTGCCTGTTACCTATCTTACCAAGGAGCACTGGAGGCCAAGCAGAGGTGTATGAGAAACACCTTGCATGCTATCTGAGCACAGCTGGTTGAACCAAGATGAAACAGGCTCCACCAGAGCACCATAGCAACTGCTGATGAAAGAACCGTGCTGTGTAAGGTTGTAGACACATCTGAAGACAACCTTTGACATCAGGTGGCCTTCAACCTGAAAGCTCTGATGAAAAGACAAGTGAACACTTGCCTGAGGTAATAATGGTTACTGCTGTTTATTCAACTGAGGGCCTGCAAACCACAGCTGATCTAACGGCAGTACAGAGAAACAGTGCTCCAGATAAGATTTTGAAGTGGAGTATTTTACTCTCTATTTTTTAAATTTTGGAGTAAAATGACTTGTAGGGAGTAAAAAAGTAAGTGTTTTATAAGCAAATAAAAGTATGTTTTAACTGTAAAACAGAAACATGTATGTAATACATAATGTTTACCTCATCAGATCAGGCAGTAATAATAGTTTCTTCCTGTGTTTCTACTGCTGATCTGAACACATCCGTGGAGCTGTGTGGGAAAGCAGGGCAACAGGCACTTTACTTGTGTGTCTGTTTTCTATTTTTGATTGGGGGGATTTTTACTCCCAATTTTTCTTTTTTGGTAGTATTTGACTATTTTTAGGGAATAAAAGTGGCTGAAACCCTCCTTATCCGTAGGGCTGGGCATTACAGAGCTGTGTTTGTTGAAATTAAATAAAGCAGTCAGAATCATGTGGAGACACTTACCTAAAAGATAGAAGGGCCACAAAAATAGGTGGTGTAAACTAGCACAGATATAATGGTGAAAGCTGTGCTGGATGTACAAGCTCCTCTCTAGGTGCAACATTGACATGGCACAATTTCTCTGCAACTGCACTGAAAGCATTTCTTCAGAAGTAGAATAACATTGTAAAAAAATCTGATACAGAAACACTACCTCATTCCAAGGAGGAAGATTTTAATTAACAGTTCTTGGCACTTTAATGGCTTCGAAAGAGGCTTGACAATGTTGTGCGAGTGAATCGAATCAGGTTTGGATGCAATTATCGACGGGGAGCAGGTATTGAGTTGGGTTCTAGATGATGGTCTACTATTTCGATACATTTGAAGGATGCGGGTTGCGAGGTCAACGGGATCACTTTGGCATTCAATCAAGGCCAGGGAACGAAGATTCTGGTGGTAAGGAGTATAATCCAGGCAGGGTTTGGTAGAATAAGGATTTTTCAGACCAATATTCGTCACAGGCTTTAGGAGATGTGACAAAGCCATCAGTCAAAGGTATTGGGGACTGATCCGGCTATGATTACAGGAGCGAACGCTCTCACACAATACCGAGGAAGTGGAACCCTATCAGGTAGGGCACGTCTCATTGCAGCAAATACTTACCCGCCATCTAAAAGTTGAATCTAGATTCAAAATACTGAAGGAAGCAGTCATAACCTGTCTCTTCGATTAGGGGAGATACGTTTCCAGGTGCCACGTATCTTCCCAGCCTCAGAACCCCAATCCCAACTGAAAAGTCACGTCAACCTAGGGTGACCAGACGTCACTATTTTCCCGGGACAGTCCGGGGAAAACACCCTTCGTTCTGGGGTCCCAGGGATTGCAAGGCGGGTGGCTACAGATTTTTGCTCGGGCCGATTTCGAAATCCTTAAATTGGGTCCTGGCGCAACTCTTCCTGCGCGAATGGGGACATGAAATGGTTTCACGCTCCATTTCCTCCCCCTTCCCCTCGCCAGCGCTCTCCTCCAATGAGAGAAGTATGCCTGTGAGAACACCCCCTCCCCGCCCCCTGCAAAAGGCCAGCGACATAGAAATAGGACTACAGTTTGATTTGTATTTACTGTAGTCCTACTTATATATCTATGGCATGTCCGTTTTTTATTTAATCTGGTCACCCTACGTCAACCCCAATGCGCACTTTCCCCAAAGACCACAGCACTTACATCTTATCACAGCATGTCTACTCCCATGTACGCCCTCACAATATTGGTTACCTTTGAATGGGCCTTCCCAGGCTGGATACTTGACCTGTACCTTGTGTTTCCTCTCCTATGATGTGCATGTAATGCTGATCCTCTGCTGGACGCCTCTGTATTAGTGAGAGCATTTGGGCCTCTAACCAGAGGGTGATCAATGTCCAATAACTTTGGCTGATGGCCTAATTCCATCTCGTAAAGCCGGTGACACATCTTGGTATGAAAAATCACGATTCTATCTACCACCAATCTCCCTCGTCTCGATTATACTCCTTACCAGTTGCTGCTTTCTCTGGACCGCTCTCCATGTCGTGTTCTAACACAGGGGTCAAGTCCTAAAAAACAAAGTGGGGGGACTCAGCCATAAAAAAAAGTGGGGGGACTCATTAGCATACCAATTGAATATGGCGTCACCAGAAATTAGCATATCAAGGTGCCCTCTGAAAAAAGTGGGGAGAGTCGGTCCCCCCACCCCCTGTGTATCCTCGATTTGAGCCCTGTAACATGACTACTGTACGTGTTGTTATGTCAGTACCCCATCAAGGGCCAGCAACCTCAGGCTTAAATCAAGCTCTCGGTTACTGTATGCTACTCAGTTGTCTAAACCCTCTGTATATTCTTGAGATAGCACTTTGAAGCTGTACCCTTATGAGTTGGCACTCTACAAAAACTACAAATGAAAAAACTAAATAAGAAAATAATACAATGCATCGTTACTGGAATGCATGTTAAGCTATTGTGGTTATGTAAAACACACTCGCAAGCTGCACTGGGAATATATCCATGTGCATTCGAACCCATAACAATGGCAGTATGCACTATACATATATTAAATAACATAACACTCAGTAACCTGTGAGATTAGCTGTTGTGGCCCAACAGCCGTATGATTATACTTCCTGGCTAAATCATGCAGAAAACCCCAGTTCTGACATGTGTATAAAAGTATAACTTAAATAACGGGATCACCCACAGGGATGTGTGAATAAATACAGTGCCTAGCACAGACCTAGCCAGAAACCCAGGCACCACATCCTGTAGTTGAAGAAATGATAAACTTCTCTGGTCAGAAAAAAGAAAATATATTAAACTTGTTGTATTCACATTACATATGGCAGGTTTTCTAGAAACTATGATTGAGCTGTGCTTCACAGCGACTATATACATGCCTTCACAGCACTTTGAAATTCGAAGATATAACATTAAAAGTGCACACCACGAATGTGATTTCAAGTGCCTATTCCCCCGTGCACTTGCAGCTCTTCTACACAACATTGAAAGGCATTGCTGTGAACTTCGGTAAAGTTCATAGCGCCATTTTACTGTACCACTATGGGACAGTGCCCGTTGCAGCTGTGAACAGGGAACCCACAGACAGGGCGGGGCATTGTTTTCATTCCACGCTGAAGTCAAGAACAGCTAAACCCTAGGCCTTCTTGTGAAGCACTGGAGATAGCCGCCAAAACGGGACCACGCCCTGAATATGCATGAAAATCAAAGTTGTACATGTCCTGACGGGAAGCCAGCCAGCCAGCATGTGAAATGCCCAGGCGCGACTGGTGGCACTTCCAGTGACGAAGACATTCATGATGTTCAAGCCACCACAACCAATACTTGTAAACCTGCATTTCTGCCCCGCACCTTATCCATGGGACTGGACTGGAGCAGTTTTACTTGCAGCCAAAAAATACAAAAAAAGAACACTTTTGGTTTGTTTTTGTAGATTAGACTGAATGTGCCCCCCCCCCCTTTAAAATGGGTCACCTGACTGGAAAAGATCTGGGGGAACGGTATAATAAGAACCAGCCACAGTTTGCATGAAGCCATTCACGCGAGATTACGAGATGAGCATCTTTAGGATGACCACAGGGGCAGGGGTGGAGCAGGAGTTGGCAGAGCCCGCAGTTTTGGCGGGAGCAGCTGTAGGAGTTGCCAGCAGTTGGAGATGCCGCCTGAGGGCCCAGGAGCAGGAGATGGTTGAATTGGTTCAATTCTCTGGAATCCTTTCTCCCATTTAACCTCGGCCCTTTTTCAACAAGAACCCTTTTTTAGATCAACGGTCAGAATAACTGACAGCACGCAGATGCTGAAAATGAGAGCGAGTTCTCAGAGCGTCTTTGTAGAATCTTTGTCAGACTAATTTGTACAGCAAACATACCGATATCGTCTGTCATTGTTTGACAAATAAACATCTTTCCGTTTTACAGACCTAAAAAGCGCTGGATAAATATTAGCATAGTGATTGTATATTTCGATTGCATGTGCTACACATTGTATTAAGTACTGTGCTGAGCTCCCGTACGTCTCCATATGTATAGGTAGTAGGCGGCTAGGGTTATGATTCATCTAGCCGCTTCCCAGTGTGCAGCCCCAAGGGTAGACGCAGCGGGTTACCATCCCTTAAGCGGTTATACCTCACCCAAGGAACTCTGGTTGGTGAAAAGTCTGAAGAACCATGAGGAACCTGAACCACCACAGGAGGCAACCATGAGAGGTGAGGAGGGCCTGAATGATGGGTTCGCAAAGCCCTCAATTTGCATTAACCACAGAGTTCAATACAATGACAAACACACTGTACCAGAGCAAGGATCGACGCAGGTCCAGCAGTGGGAGCAAGGTGTAGAGAGGAGGGCACGCCGCATCTCGCAGCATACCAAATGGAATTCCAAGATGGCACTGAATGCCACTCGGAGCTTTAATGCCTCGCCAACTCCACCAGAGAGCAACCAAGTGAAACTAGGAAAGACCAATAAGGTAAAAAGAACAAATTAACCCCATTGGAGTTTTTAAAAACCGATCAGAGACTAGCGAATACCGAAAAGGATCCCAAGTTCAAATAACCAATGGGAATGTCTGGCAGAAGCCAGGCCCCTCCCCTGGGAGGATAAAAAGAGGTGGAAAACTTCAGAGGGATAAGGACATCTAGAGGAAACAGACAAGTGTGATTGTCGGGTTATGAGGGTGCACACTGCAGAAGCTCCATGCAAAAGGATCGAGAGGATGACGTGCCTGTTCAACGTTTATTGCCTCAAGGGAAGGTCCAAGGGGAAAGAGAGGCCAGAGGTGGCGTGCATGGACTGGTAAGAGCTGGGGGAGTCTTCTGCCTAAGAGAAACCCAATGACATATGTGTGGCAAGAGAGCTTGGACAGACTGTTTGGCATAAGACCCCACATCCTGGGAGTTGAAGGGCAACCTGTACTTAGGCTTTCACTGGTAATCCAGACCCTCATAGGAGTATACCCAAACCCCTGGTGGATGGACTAATAAGAATATCGTGGGCCTGATCGGGATTGTTGCTAGGTCTGGAAATGATCAGGGGCTAAGCTAATGTCGGGACTGGTGGCATTCAGGGCTAGCTACAGCATTTTGGTTGGAGTCCCTGAGCTTCTATCGGGGCTCCATCCAAAAGACCCGGGGCTATAGCCCCCTCTGGCGCCACCTAGCAACGCCTCTGGGCCTGATGAAGAGCTGGAGGAAGGGGGGAGGAAATACCCATCCATGTGACGTCCCACCCTGAGGCCAGGTAAGAACACAGAAACCAAGAGAGGCTCTAGAAAGGAGATGGTGGCAAACCGGATCATCCCAGACCTAACCAGGAGGTTTGTCTAAACCCAAAAGAGGGGCAATCAATGGAAATGAAATGGGGAAAACCACAACTAAAAGGAACCAGTAACAGCCACTTGAAGGAAGTACTGCTCTGAAGAATATCTGAAGACACCTGGGCTACGATGTCCATTCTAAAGGTGGGGTCTTGTGGAAGCCCAGGAAAGCAGTGAGGCATAAAGGGGGACAGCCTGACTGTGAGTACCAGCTCCAGGAGACTGCCCTTAATAATTGTTTTGTGTTTTAGAATAGGGAAGGACTTCTGAAAAGTAGGTTTGACCATTTTCTGTTGCTCCACACATTGGAACTTTCTGTTGCTTTGAGTAGAACAGCCCAGAGGCTCAGGACCACATAAGAGGAGTTTTCGACTCTTAGCTGGAAAGCCTGTTTGGAAAAGCTTTATGTTCTAGATCAGGTGCCTCAGAAAAGACAAAGACTGACAAGAATAGGATGTTCATTTAAACTACCAGAAGAGGAAAGGATTGGGATTATGTGGCACTGACAGGGGCCCCACTTCAGTGTTGGCCACACTTATTGTCACAGACAGCCTCAAGAACACGCCAACTCTTAAAGATGGTTCAAGGGTTTTTATTAAGTTGCTTGGGAAGGGGCTCACTGAGGGCCATCCCTTTCTCTCCTCTCACATGGGCATTATCTACCTAGCCCAGGTGTCCTTAAATCCCAAAGCGTTCACTAGATATTCGCAATCCCTACTATCTAATAGTTGACTGCTAGCTGTGATGGTCTAAAGGAAACCACCTCATCTAACTGATTCCTTCTGGGGTCTTCTAAGTGGATCCCAGCCAAGGGCCCCACTAGAATAGCAATGGTCTTAACAACTGGGATACGTCTCTTCCAATTGCCTAGGTTTCACCTGGGCTTTCTTCTCCTCCCCTTATACTCCTCACCATGATCTCCCCTCTCCCCCTTTTCCTTCCCCCCACTCTTTTCCTGGTGCTTCCTTCCACCATCTCTCCCTCCTTCTTCTCTGTCCCTCCATTGCTTCTTCCCCTCTTTCCTCTACTCCTACTTACTACTACTCATTCCACTCTATTCTCTCCCCTCCTACCACTCCTAACTCCCACCATGTCTCCACTAATCCCTCCTCCCACTACTCCACATTCCTATTCATCCACTGCATCCTCTCCATTACTCTCCATTATACTCTCTTCCCACTAGTCTCTCCTCTCTCCCACTACACCACACCCTCATCCAGCACCACTACACTCTCCTACATTCCTTCTCCAACAGTCACCCTCTTTTGAATCGGTCAACTTTCCTACCTTTCCCAACGACTCTCTCACACCTTCTACACTCTCCCTTGGTCTCACGCACTCATCTTGCACGCACTCCCACAACCAAGTACCACTTTCTTTCACCAACCAATATCGCACCTTGCGCATGCCTTCTATACGTCTTCTCCACATTCCGCTGCACCATCCTTCCTCTGCCTGGAATCTTGGTCCGCAATCTCTTCCTTGACCTCTCCTGAACAACCCACAGTGCCATGGCCTTTCTGACTTCCTTTATTCTCACCCTTCCCTCTTGATTGGTCATTCATGCCACCTGGTTGCCCCGGCAAATTGCTGCATTCTCTCCCCCTCAGAGAACAGAAAAAAGGCTTTAAGCCCCTCACCCTTTTTGTACGTGGGTTCACCAGCTCTAGGTAATGTTGCCCCGCTACCATTATAGTCAATTTCGAAGTTCGTGTCCGGGTTGCATGGAACGTCTGGGTTGCCGATCTGATTGGTTGGTACGGTACTCTGTTTCATCCTTGCTTGCCGCCACCTCTTTTCCCGGTGAGCTGCGTAATCGGGTCTCTGATACAAGGACTTCTGGTAGCTGCAGTCCTATGGGGCAAAAAGAAAACATTGGCCAGCATGTTGAGCAGCAGGTATGGGGCAAGTAGAAATGGTATTCGGTACATTCAAACAGGCACGTGTAGGAGGGACAGCAACTGGAGCTCTCCCAACTTCAACTTCCTCAGCTTTGGGGCAGGACTGGCTCCTCCTGGCTCTGGCCAGTACCATTGTAGGCCTCCTGACCCCAGGTGAGAGCGATCCCTAACCGTATCACATTATTGACCGTTTTGTTTGTACACATCTTATTAGTTATAGCTCGTTGTGGAGCCCAAGACGCTCAACCCATGCTAATATCTCAATAAAGAAGGCGAAAACACATAGCTCTTGCCTGATGCATCATTGCTCGCCCTACCACAGAGAACACACTGCCAAGCGCAGGTTTATTAAGAAACGAGGAGTGTTTTTGAACAAGTCATTGCATGAGAAAAATGGGTGTGGTAACGCTACCTAGCTACAGATGCTGTTTTGGAGAATTGTGAAATAGTCATTCTGCAATGATGTCATTCTTATATGATAGGTTATTTATAATGCACTTAATACTCATAGCTTTCTAAGCACGGACCCGGGGATCGAACCTGTGTTGCTCTGTGTCGTTTTGCTTTCAGGTCGAGCACGTTGCCCCTGAGCTATCCACCTATACGATAGATTGGCAGACTTTGTAACCTTTTCTGTAGGGAATGGGTTTTTGAACAATGTCGCGTTTATAAGGATTGCCATAAAAGCTTACTGTTTGTATTTTCTATAAATAAATTGGTGAAAATACAAGATAAGATGCCTTTAATATGTTATGTATGCCAGCTAAAGGATTGACCAGCCATATGTTATTCACGCCGTACCTGGCACCTCGGAGATTGAAACATACATGACAACTCTTTATGTGCCTCTATGCAAACCAGCATGCCTAGCAAGTCTACCATTACGGTTGGGCCTTCACTACTTTTTAAAAAGACATTAATCAAACTTGACTACTAAGAGGGACTGAAGGCTCTAGAAGGTTCTGGACCCCTGTAAGAGAACAGCGAGATCCTGACACAGCCAAACACGTGATGAATGATGCCAAATACAAGGTTTCCACAGAGTTCTAGACCACCCTACTACCACTAGTCGATTTTGTAATCCCTCTGTCAGTTTGGGATGATCTATATCCTAAGGGTGAATACATAGAATTTCTGTCAGACTTGGAAAACGGGAAGCTTGACCTCTGCAAATTGCCCGGCGGAGCTAATCCCCTCCACTGTTTTCTTTTGAGAGCATGTTTTCCTTTGTATCCCCACAGAGTGTGAGCTCACGTTCCCCAGGCAGTGTGTCTCCAACCATGAACCACACACCAAGCAAGTACAGCACCACATCAATTAATGTACTCACACCTGTGTGCAGCGCTCCAGCGTTGTTGGTGTGCTCTAAAAATCGAATAAAAAATATGCATATTCTCATTTCTGCGGCGTATACTACAGGTGCAACTATTAGCCAAACGCATGCTTTTAACTCACTGAGCTATCAGACTGGCACTAAGAGATTGTTTTTCGAATTATTTCAATATACTTTTATTTTGCACTGGCGTAAAAGTCCTTTGCCTGACACTTCAGTAAGTTCGTGTACAAAAACTCTGTATGCCCGTTTTGATTTTGCTGAATCAGTTTTAGCAATTCAATGCTTTTTTAATGCTGACATTTGCTGCTTCTGGTACTCGGTGAGGTTCGTCTTATTAAAGGAAGTTAATTCCCCCAAAGCACCTGTTCGCATGCATGCTCTGCATGTCAACTCAATGAAACCTCAGGGTTTCTTTTGAAAGTCGTTGTGGTGTGGCTCTCTTGCTGACGTTTCCGTCAGCAGCCTTTAATAAGCAAAACAGGGAGAAACGCCTGTATACAAAAAGAAAATCTGCGTTAATCAGGGGTGGCTCATCCATGAAGGCTAGCTGGAAAGTGCCCTGCCACCTATTTGCCCATTTTGAAGGAGACAACATCTAAACAGAAGGGCAGGAGCTCTCTCACTCACTGCAGAAATCCCAACCTGCTGCGCATAGGCAATGTGTCTGCCTGGAGATAACAACACTCCCAGCCAGACCAGGCTTCTTGGACCTGCTTGCTGGCCCCCTAAAGTGCCAGGGGACACACCTTTTCCACCTCCCAATTCTACTGCTAATGGGAAGTTGTCGGGGTTAAAGTTTCAGATCCCAGGAACAGAACCGTTTTTCAATGGCAACGCGTATATATCCGCGAACACCAGTGTCATGAAAGTGTTTTACAGTGGCAAAGCTGACAAATATACTGTGGGCACCAGCACAATGAAAAGGGTTTTAAAGTTGCAATTATGCTTAATTGAAGGCATTAGCATTGTCAAGAAAGTGTTTTATAGTAACCATGCTGGGAAATATACTGAGAGCATGAGTATCATTAAAGTGTTTTACAGGTGCAATGATGATGTATAAAGTTGGAATCAGCATCATGAAAGTGTTTTACAGTGAGCAACAGTGTCATGAAATCGTTTTACATTGGCAATAATGAAATATACTATGGCCAACAACATCCATCATTAACATTCTTTTACAGTAGCGATGCTGACATAAATTGTGGATACAAGTGCCATGAAAGTGTTTTACAGTGGCAATGATGACATATGCTGTGGGTAAAAATGTCATGGAAGTGTGTTCCAGTGAACGTCATAAAAGTATTCACAGTGGCAATGCTGACATGCACCGTGGACACCAGCATCATGAATGCGTTTTGCAATGATAATGATGTTAAATACTTTGGATACCATATCATAAACATATTATACAGTGGCAATGCTAACATATACTGTGGGAAACATTGTCATAAAGGTTTTTTTATGGTGACCATGCTGAGAAATATACTTTGGCAACTACTGTTATGAATGTCTTGTGCCTCAACCCCCATCCCCTTTCCTGACACGGCTCACCGTGAGCGAAAACGGACTAACACCAGAGCTGTATACCTGACATGTGCCAATACAGTGGTCAGGCAAGGTCAGGCAACTACTGATCATTACACACACCTGACTTCCATCACACTTCCCCACACGGATAAAAGGCGGAGCATGAAAGCACACTCTGAGCAAGACAAAGCACATGAGGAAAAAGCAGTTCCAAGATGGCAGTTTAATACGAGGAGAAAGACGGTGAGACCAGAAAGGATTACAAGAAGGGAAGTGCCCTTGAACGTTTCAGACCGTTACTTTTGTGAACCTTGGAAAATAAGAAACCTAAGACCTGGGATTAAGCTGAAGAAACCTGCGTTGCATTTCAGAGGTACACAGGGCTCTCCTGCGTCGATAACCAAGGCGGGAGGAGTGTTTGCCACTGTGGTACTGTCCTTGGCTCCTACAGCAAAGCAGTGCCAGTAAAGACAGCGCAGCCGGTGAGTCGGAGACACTGATAACAGACAAGCCTGTGTTAATACCAAGGTTGCAAGCGGCAACAATGTGTGAAGGATTCTAAAGAGAAAAGTGTGTGAAACGTATGTTGCGAGCGACACTAATATAATTGAAAACCAGAGGAGTTACTGAACTTTAGAGGCCAAGACAGATACTGTAGACAGAGGGGCACGGCGCCACATGGGTGTCCATTCAAAGGTCTCTGTTAGGTATCCAACTGGTTGGCAACCATAAAAAGGAAATTTTGAGATTGAAGTGGTCCTGTAACGGGTTAAACTAAACCTTGTGCACATTCGAAAGTCTTTGATAGTTTAATGCGAACTGAAATTGGTCCGGGTCCGGCTGAGGGAGACTAATTGTGTGAGAGGAAGGATCTGAGCCCGGCTGAAGGGGATCCCGGGTGAACCGTGAGTCACCAAAGAAAGAATATTCTCTGAACTTTTTAAGAAGGGGGATATGAGCCCAGCAGATGGGGATCCACAATAACGATTGTGATATAAAAGGGATATGAGCACAGGTGAGGGGGATCCAGGGTGAATCACCTGAATTGAATACTTATAAAAGGAAAGGAGTTTTGTGTTTGTTTTTTTTAAATTTGTTTTGTTACATCAGGCATTCTGAGTCAAGAGACTTTGAAGTAAAGAGACTTGGGCACAGAAGGCCCTGATGCAGGTAATGGAACTGTATCCTCATGCCAGAGAAGCCAGAGTGTGTGCTTTTCTCGAGTGAAAACGTGGAGAAGGGAGGCCAACGGCCTGAACATCCTGACATATCATTTTGTGAACACTTCTTTCTTTTTCATGAACACTACCGCACACTATTTGTATTTAGCAGTAAGGAATGCAATAGGTTTTAGTATGGGCCCTTTTATTTTGATGAGACTCCACTAGGACTGCATTATTATGATTTGATGGTCATAGCTGCTCCCATCTGTAGATTTAGGTTTAGATAGGCGTTTATCACACTCTTGTTAAAGTTCAATAAAAACCCTTGAACTGTGGTCACTTGTGTCTGTCTTACTGTTGATATCATGCCTTCTTTACACATCTTTGAGAGTTGGTGTCTTCTTGAGGCCATATGTGACACAGGTTAAAAGGGATCTTCACAGTAGCGAATCACTCAATGTCGTCACTTCTCCCAATGGGGGAACCCCTTCCCATGTGGTCAGGGAGGTGAGGCCGCTACCCGATAGTCCCCCTGGGGGTGATATTAGGGAGGAGCTCATGGGGAGAGACAAGGACGACCATCTAAGCTGTAGCCCTTATAATTACATCACACCCATTCTAGCCTCTTTTTCCTCTGCTAATCTCTTTGTAGAGAATATGTCTATGTGTTGTTGTAAAGTAGACTATTACCAAGTCCTGGAAAAGTACTGAGATGAAGACGAACATCAAGAACATAGCTAACCCAAGTACTGGAACGAGGTGAGCAATGAAGAATCATGCTAAGAGAGAACTGCATCATTATAGACTTCCGCGGAGGCGTGGTCCCGCTTACGCGATAATCACCAAAGAAGGACTGCCTGAAAGGGAGACACAGCCAACCAGGATGAGACACTGTGAAGCCCGGGAAGCATAGAGGAGACGCAGAGAAGGCCAGGAAGGAACCAAGAGCAGTCCGCTCCCGGAGTCAAGAAGACAACGGGACTCCTTTAGCTGACGGCATCCAGATGGTATCGGGAGGCTGACAAACGGTGATGCGAACGCAGGAAGCAGCGTCCATACCGTCACACCAAGGTCCGGCCAGGGGATCCGCACGGCAAACAAACCGAGTTGCAGAGAAGCCCACGCAACACTCAGAGCAGGAGAAGGACCCCAGGAAGAACCGGCTACACATCCCCGGTGCAGATATGGTAATGGGAGAGGTGCGGGGACCGGTAGGGGCCGAAAGGAGCAGGAGGCACAAACCCTGTACTGGGATTACGAGCAGGACCATCATCCTCTTATCATTACTTGGCAAGCGAGGCAGCCAATGGGCATAAAGAGAGGGGACAAGAAACTGGGGTTGAGGACCTAAAAAAGAGAGTGATACAAGTCATCTTTCTTGTAGAAGTACTCTGCAAGGAAGTGAACCAAGTGGGCCAAGCCAAAGAAGAAGAGAAACAAGGGTCAAGGACCCAACCCAAGAAAGTAATATGAGTCATCTTCCTCGTGGTAGTACTTGGCAGGAAAGTGGACCAAGTGGTCCAAAGCAAAGAAGAAGAGAAACATGTGTAGAGGAACCAATTCAAGAGAGCTGTATGAGTCGTACTCATCGGAGCAGTATGACTTGCTCTCCTCGTGGCAGTACTTGTCAGGGAAGTGCACCAAGTGGGCCAAACCAAAGGAGAAGAGAGAAACCGGGATCATGGACCATCAAAACAGTCAGAGTTGGGGTTTGCAAGTGTGAAGCCTAAGGAAGAGAAGACCAGAAGAAGGGAGTCATTCTCCTGGTAACGTGGACTGGGAGGACGGGCCAACAAGTAACTATTATTTTTTAACTTTGTCACCTGGGGAAGGGAATCGTGCCGTCAGGCCTACTATCTGGAACTTTATTTTGAACTTTGTAACTTAGGGAAGTGAGTCATACCACCAGGTTGTTTAAGACTGAACGCCAATAAGGGAGGCATTCGACTGGCCCACCAAGGAGACATTGGGTGGAACTTGGACAACAAGGAGAAGGGAGGCATTCTCCTGGGATCACCATAGTGCTTCGCTATTTATTAGCTTGTAGTGTAAGGGCCAGAAGTAGGGTTTTCTTAACACAGGTCGGTGGACACTTTTACTTTAACAGGAATCCTGACAGACACCTTAGATCTTGAGTTGAGGCAGGGAAACCCCCCTTAGAAAATCCCCCAAATGTGCCACCTTTGTATCAGAGTCATTCTTCTGCACCCTTCCATCCCAAACAATAAATCAATAGTCAAGATGCGTTGCTCTCTTTCTCCAGGATACCCTCCCCTTTCACAATGTCTCTTCCACCATTTGAGGGGTCTTAAACTTTCTTGGCTCCTGGATTATTCATTCCAGTTTGTATAGTTAAAGAGTGGTTGTGAGACCACATTCTGGCATTGCAGGCTTTAGTGTAAATTAACTGACCACAAAAGTGATGGGTGGAAGGTTTCGAATGAATCTAAACCACTGGCAATTGCTCTGGGCAACCTTCTACACCACCGTTTTTTAGCCCGTCTGCGCCATTGCAAAAGAGGACCAGCCATGTGCAAATCAGTCAGCAGCTGCCGCCACCGAAGGTAGCAGCCCAGCCCGAACTGCTAGGCCAGGTCCCCTCTGCACAGAAAACCAAGCAACCCCAGACATGTTTCGGCCTTGTTGGACCTCCTCAGTGAGGTGCAGCCTGGTTCCCTGTGGCGCAGCGAGCAAGGGACCCACGTCTGGGCATACCCTCTCTCACAAGGAGAAACAAACTGACCACAAAAGTGATGGGTGGAAGGTTTTGAATGAATCTAAACCACTGGCAATTGCTCTGGGCAACCTTCCACACCACCGTTTATTAGCCCGTCTGTGCCATTGCAAAAGGGGACCAGCCATGTGCAAATCAGTCAGCAGCTGCCGCCACCGAAGGTAGCAGCCCAGCCCGAACTGCTAGGCCAGGTCCCCTCTGCACAGAAAACCAAGTAACCCCAGACATGTTTCGGCCTTGTTGGACCTCCTCAGTGAGGTGCAGCCTGGTTCCCTGTGGCGCAGCGAGCAAGGGACCCACGTCTGGGCATACCCTCTCTCACAAGGAGAAACAAACTGACCACAAAAGTGATGGGTGGAAGGTTTTGAATGAATCTAAACCACTGGCAATTGCTCTGGGCAACCTTCCACACCACCGTTTTTTAGCCCGTCTGCGCCATTGCAAAAGGGGACCAGCCATGTGCAAATCAGTCAGCAGCTGCCGCCACCGAAGGTAGCAGCCCAGCCCGAACTGCTAGGCCAGGTCCCCTCTGCACAGAAAACCAAGCAACCCCAGACATGTTTCGGCCTTGTTGGGCCTCCTCAGTGAGGTGCAGCCTGGTTCCCTGCGGCGCAGCGAGCAAGGGACCCACGTCTGGGCATACCCTCTCTCACAAGGAGAAACAAACTGACCACAAAAGTGATGGGTGGAAGGTTTCGAATGAATCTAAACCACTGGCAATTGCTCTGGGCAACCTTCCACACCACCGTTTTTTAGCCCGTCTGCGCCATTGCAAAAGGGGACCAGCCATGTGCAAACCAGTCAGCAGCTGCCGCCACCCAAGGTAGCAGCCCAGCCTGAACTGCTAGGCCAGGTCCCCTCTGCACAGAAAACCAAGCAACCCCAGACATGTTTCGGCCTTGTTGGACCTCCTCAGTGAGGTGAGGCCTGGTTCCCTGTGGTGCAGCGAGCAAGGGACCCACGTCTGGGCATACCCTCTCTCACAAGGAGAAACAAACTGACCACAAAAGTGATGGGTGGAAGGTTTCAAATGAATTCTAAACCACTGGCAATTGCTCTGGGCAACCTTCCATACCACCGTTTTTTAGCCCGTCTGCGCCATTGCAAAAGGGGACCAGCCATGTGCAAATCAGTCAGCAGCTGCCGCCACCGAAGGTAGCAGCCCAGCCCGAACTGCTAGGCCAGGTCCCCTCTGCACAGAAAACCAAGCAACCCCAGACATGTTTCGGCCTTGTTGGACCTCCTCAGTGAGGTGCAGCCTGGTTCCCTGTGGCGCAGCGAGCAAGGGACCCACGTCTGGGCATACCCTCTCTCACAAGGAGAAACAAACTGACCACAAAAGTGATGGGTGGAAGGTTTCAAATGAATCTAAACCACTGGCAATTGCTCTGGGCAACCTTCCACACCACCATTTTTTAGCCCGTCTGCGCCATTGCAAAAGGGGACCAGCCATGTGCAAATCAGTCAGCAGCTGCCGCCACCGAAGGTAGCAGCCCAGCCCGAACTGCTAGGCCAGGTCCCCTCTGCACAGAAAACCAAGCATCCCCAGACATGTTTCGGCCTTGTTGGACCTCCTCAGTGAGGTGCAGCCTGGTTCCCTGTGGCGCAGCGAGCAAGGGACCCACGTCTGGGCATACCCTCTCTCACAAGGAGAAACAAACTGACCACAAAAGTGATGGGTGGAAGGTTTCAAATGAATCTAAACCACTGGCAATTGCTCTGGGCAACCTTCCACACCACCGTTTTTTAGCCCGTCTGCGCCATTGCAAAAGGGGACCAGCCATGTGCAAATCAGTCAGCAGCTGCCGCCACCGAAGGTAGCAGCCCAGCCCGAACTGCTAGGCCAGGTCCCCTCTGCACAGAAAACCAAGCAACCCCAGACATGTTTCGGCCTTGTTGGACCTCCTCAGTGAGGTGCAGCTTGGTTCCCTGTGGCGCAGCGAGCAAGGGACCCACGTCTGGGCATACCCTCTCTCACAAAGAGAAACAAACTGACCACAAAAGTGATGGGTGGAAGGTTTCGAATGAATCTAAACCACTGGCAATTGCTCTGGGCAACCTTCCACACCACCATTTTTTAGCCCGTCTGCGCCATTGCAAAAGGGGACCAGCCATGTGCAAATCAGTCAGCAGCTGCCGCCAACGAAGGTAGCAGCCCAGCCCGAACTGCTAGGCCAGGTCCCCTCTGCACAGAAAACCAAGCACCCCCATACATGTTTCGGCCTTGTTGGACCTCCTCAGTGAGGTGCAGCCTGGTTCCCTGTGGCGCAGCGAGCAAGGGACCCACGTCTGGGCATACCCTCTCTCACAAAGAGAAACAAACTGACCACAAAAGTGATGGGTGGAAGGTTTCGAATGAATCTAAACCACTGGCAATTGCTCTGGGCAACCTTCCACACCACCGTTTTTTAGCCCGTCTGCGCCATTGCAAAAGGGGACCAGCCATGTGCAAATCAGTCAGCAGCTGCCGCCACCGAAGGTAGCAGCCCAACCCGAACTGCTAGGCCAGGTCCCCTCTGCACAGAAAACCAAGCAACCCCAGACATGTTTCGGCCTTGTTGGACCTCCTCAGTGAGGTGCAGCCTGGTTCCCTGTGGCGCAGTGAGCAAGGGGCCCACGTCTGGGCATTCCCTCTCTCACAAGGAGAAACAAACTGACCACAAACGTGATGGGTGGAAGGTTTCGAATGAATCTAAGCCACTGGCAATTGCTCTGGGCAACCTTCCACACCACCGTTTTTTAGCCTGTCTGCGCCATTGCAAAAGGGGACCAGCCATGTGCAAATCAGTCAGCAGCTGCCGCCACCGAAGGTAGCAGCCCAGCCCGAACTGCTAGCCCAGGTCCCCTCTGCACAGAAAACCAAGCAACCCCAGACATGTTTCGGCCTTGTTGGACCTCCTCAGTGAGGTGCAGCCTGGTTCCCTGTGGCGCAGCGAGCAAGGGACCCACGTCTGGGCATACCCTCTCTCACAAGGAGAAACAAACTGACCACAAACGTGATGGGTGGAAGGTTTCAAATGAATCTAAGCCACTGGCAATTGCTCTGGGCAACCTTCCACACCACCGTTTTTTAGCCTGTCTGCGCCATTGCAAAAGGGGACCAGCCATGTGCAAATCAGTCAGCAGCTGCCGCCACCGAAGGTAGCAGCCCAGCCCGAAATGCTAGGCCAGGTCCCCTCTGCACAGAAAACCAAGCAACCCCAGAAATGTTTCGGCCTTGTTGGACCTCCTCAGTGCGCAGACTTTGCAATGGCGCAGATGGGCTAAAAAACGGTGGTGTGGAAGGTTGGCCCAGAGCAATTGCCAGTGGTTTAGATTAATTTCGAAACCTTCCACCCATCACTTTTGTGGTCAGTGTAGTGTAAATTAACCCTTCTTCTGCCAACTGTGCCTGCTGCAACCATCCTGTTCTGGCTATCTTGGTCTCTGCCTTCACCAAGCCCCATCCTTCACTGCCCAATGTTCTTCTACTACCCCTCTTTCTTCTCTCAATGTTACCCATTCTCCCTCCTCTTGAGTTGGTGCCACCTGATCTGGCCTAGTTTCTCCACTCCCCCTTTACTTTCAACCCTCATCCTACTCTGGGCTTTATCTCCTCTGGAGCATCATCTTCACCCCTCTATATGGCGTGTCCAATCTCCTCTGTGCCTCCTTCACTACCACATCCACGGCACCACATGCTCTTATAGCCCCCCCTCCCATTTCCACATTACTCTCTCGCTCTTAGGTTGGCTTCTCTGTGCCACTTGCGACATCCAATTTTATAACTTCCACCTTTCCCTTGGATTTTATCACCACCTCCTGCAAACTGATTCTTCACACTTTCCCTTGACTATAACTCCCTTCTCCTGATGCTATCACCTCCTCCTGCAACTATCCCACTTTTGACATTACAGCATCCTCCATCACACCCTTAACACTCACACCTCCTCCTGTCCTCTCTCTCCTTCTGACGTTACCATCTCCTCCTTTGCCTTCTTAATGCTAACTACCTCTACCTATCTCCACTGCTGCCGCCTCCTCGCGTTGCGCATCTCTACAGCCTCTGCTTGCTCCACTCCTCTCATATTTCCATCCACCACTGAATTTGAGCCTTATGCTCCTCTAACTGACACGAGCTGTCTGATGGTTCTAGCTGTTATACTCACTTTCCTTCTCTTCCAGATTGGGACTCTTAGTGGGGGTTTCACCTGTTGTCTGCAATAGGGACAGCGCTGGCATTGTTTGATGTATTGGAGTGCACATTAGGCTGTTTTGGGCTTAGGAAAACAGATCAAGACCATAACTGGCCTGTCAGTCATCTTGAAATGTACTCCCTTTCCCTAACTCCCTCTGCTGCTTTATGTGTTGCTATTGTGTCTTCTGTTCTCTTGGCATATGATAGAAGCTAGGAAGGCATTTGGTGAACACTTAATTTCTTTGGGAAACCTGTCTGTGTGATGAAATGGCAACCTTGTATCACTAGAATGAGAATATTCTGTTGGGAACAATGCTTCTGTAACTTTTTTTCCCCGAAACGTACATTCCACGGTAGAAGAAACGCAGAATGGAAATGTTGTATCTGTGGAACTCGCAAAGTCACTGCATGTTGCTCTATCTCAGGGAAATGAGTACCCCGATTCCTACACACACACATAAAACACACACAAAACCAATGGTGGGTGAATGGGTGAATGGCATTGCTTTATCTTAAATCATTTCTCCTATATAATTTCTTAGACTAGAGACGCATGTTTGGCTAGAGACAACTTCAGGCTCTCTTATTTGGGGAGGGGGTGCATTACCTCTGCCTTACATTGTCTTGTTTGAATTTTGGGGAGGGTGAAGTCTTGCTCTGTACCACTGGCAATGCTCTGGTCAACCTTCCACACCACCGTTCTTTAGCCCGTCTGCACCATTGCAAAAGGGATCCAGCCGTATGCAAATCAGTCAGGTACTGCCACCAATGGATCTGCCCAGCGCGAACTGCTAGGCCAGGTCCCCCCTGCATGGAAACACAAGCAACCCCAGACATGTTTCGGTCTTGATAGGCCTCCACAGTGAGGTGCAGCTTGGTTCCCTATGGTGCAGTGAGCAAGGGACCCACGTCTGGGCATACCCTCTCTCACATAGGGAGAAACACTTGTTACGCTCACCTGACGCCCACAGAGGCGCTGGCCTGGTTCGCGCTGCTGTGACCTCTTCTAAGGTGATGCGCAGGGTTCGGAAGACGGACTGGATCGGGCCCCCAAATCTGGCTTGTCTGGCTCGCAGAAGTATCCTTCTGTAGGCGAAAATAGGGGATTAACTGTCTGCGGGGTAATGCAATCGGCCTCCCACTTTCCCCTCTCACCCTCCTTGAAACCCTTCTGTGATTTCTCGTAGCGTCTCACCTTAGGGTCTGAAGGACGAGCTCTCCATCCTGCTTCTGATGCAGGGGCGCGTTGGTATCCAGTTACTTCACTGGATTTTCGGATTGGTGAGAACCAAACTTGCTTGGCTTCCAGGTAAGTTTTTTGATAAGAGGTTCCCCTTGTGTCCATGCATTAATGTACTAATGCTAGTGTCTTTTTCCCCATAGGGGACGGGGTACAGAATGCCGGGGAACAGGCACCGACCCGAGATGAGAGGTGAAATCCTTGTAGAAATCAGGTAAGTCTTTAATGAGCGTTTTTTGGTAATGTCTTTTCATTTGCTCATTAACGCTGATGTCTCTTTTTCCCCTTAGGGGCCGGGGTCCGGAAATGCCAGGATGCGGCGCGGACCCGAAATGAAGAGGGAATGAATCAACAGGTAAGTCTTAACATGGAGATTTAGCTTTCCTTATTCCCTTCTCTCTCTCACCTTTTGTTCTGGTGTTTTTTTTCCCTAGGCGCTGGGGCGTGACTGCAAATCCGGATGATCGCTGCTGAACATGGAGGCGCCCTGTAAAGGTGAGTGGAATGCGGCGCTGCAGCGATCGACGCGATGAGCTTTTAAATTAAAGTCTTCCTTTTCAGGATTGTCGGCGAGATGTCTCCGGGATGTGGATTTAGCAGGTAAGGACTTTTCCTTCTTCTGTTCTCTTCTTCTCTTCCTTTGCAAGTGATCCAGGATGCTGGCAGGCGTGACAGAAGTCAGGATGCAGGAGCAGACACGGTGAGCGTCCAGCTGCTAGATGCAGAACAACGCGAAGCACGTGTGGCTGTTCGGGTGCGGTTTAAATAGCCTTGGAAGAAGTTCCAGGTATGTATCCTTCCTCCAATCAGGTATGTATCCTTCCCTGACCACGCCCGGATGGTAAATTAGTCCCACAGGTAAAGTAGTTCCTTTCAGGCCTCAAGGAGGCCGGGATCCTGCAGCATGGTCTGCATCAGGTAAGTGCACCCAAGCATTCCCATAATGAGCCTGGCGCCTATGGCACCAGGACTGATGTCTCTTATGAGCCTGCACCATAGGCACCAGGACACTGTCCAAAGGGCCCCTATATGGGGTTGCTGGGTCCTTCCTTGGGGACTGGATGTCCGCTTTCGGGGACGCAGGGCTTGAACCGGCTCCCTGGGAGCGGGCATCATGACAACACTACAACCAAAAAAGCGATGGGTGGAAGGTTTTGAATAAATCTGTACCACTGGCAATGCTCTGGGCAACCTTCCACACCACCGTTCTTTAGTCCGTCTGCGTCATTGCAAAAGGGGTCCAGCCATATGCAAATCATTCATGTACTACCACCAATGGTAGCAGCCCAGCCCGAATTGCTAGGCCAGGTCCCCTCTGCATGGAAACACAAGCAGTCCCAGGCATGTTTTGGCCGTATTGGGCCTCCTCAATGAGGTGCTATTTGGTTGCCTGTGGTGCAGCGAGCAAGGAACCCACTTCTGGGCATACCCTCTCTCACATAGGGAGAAAAGCTACAACCAGAAAAGTGATGGGTGGAAGGTTTTGATTAAATCTGTACCACTGGCAATGTTCTGGGCATCCTTCCACACCACTGTTTTTTAATCCGCCTGCGCCATTGCAAAAGGGGTCCAGCTGTATGCAAATAAGTCAGGTACTGCCACCAATGGTAGCAGCCCAGCACCAAACTGCTATGCCAGGTCCCCTATGCATGGAAACACAAGCTACCCCAGACATGTTTCGGCCTAGGGTGTTGATTCGTCATGGTGGAATGATTGACCATGTCAAAGGCAGAGGAAAGATCCAGAAGGATAAGAACGGATAGAGAGTTGGATTTGAGATTGGAGAAGTAGTCAAATGAGAGGAATAATCCCGAACAAAAGCTTTGAACTAATGAACACTATTTGTTTGCACACCAGAGAAAGGAAAGCCAGTGGTGTCAGTTTTACGCAGTGGCGTAATTCATGCCAGAGCAGCCCCAATGCTGGTAGGCAGCCTTCTTCGCCTTTGTGCATCACGTCTCCAGGATCACATGCTAGCTGTCTGTCAGTCCTCTTTTGCTGTCTATCTCTTAATTCCTTCCTTAGTCTTGCTTTATGGTAGCGCTGCTGCAGACAAGACTGTACATCATGGGACAAGTCTGCTCGATATTCCTCTCCCAGTAGCTCAAACGGTTGCTTCAAACACAGCCTTTATGCATGTGTGATGTATCCTAGTCGTGTTATTCAGAGCTTTAGGTGCCTCGAAGGCTGTTGAGAACGGGACCGGCAGGGTCTGTGATGGTGAAGTCCCACCTATGTGAGGGTGTGTGAAGACACTGCCCTTGTGAATGTGCCTTATGCATTTGCCTTTGGGTGTGTGACTTTGAGGAGTGTCTTTGGGCGTGTGTCAGTGCTTGGGTATTTGCTTGCAGTGTGCCTCTTAGTGTGTCCCTGTGGCAATGCCTCAAATCTGAGTGGGTGTGACCTTCTGTATGGGATGAGTGCCTGTGTACATTCTTTGTGGGTGTTACACACATGGAAAAGCATGTGCCTGGGGGCATCTTTCCCAATACTGCTGAGGAGCGCGCATAATACCTGCACAGGCGCAACACTAACATGTGGAAACTTGCATTCTGGGAATATGTTCTTCCCTGATGACCTCCCGAATCGCCCCCAGAGAGCACATACTACTGCAGCAAGAACACTAAAGACTGAAAATGTGTGAGCATGCGACCCCAGCGTTTCGGATCCTGCCCCGGCTGGCTGTGGAAATAAATGCAGGATTCAGTCAAATAAAATTCTCCATCAAAGAAACACTGGGCTGCCCACGGCTGAGGCCCAGGAATAATCGTGGACAAATGCTCTCCTTTTGTCCTAGGAAAGACACTATGCATAGCCAAGCATGTCTGCCATTATTAAAATGGTTCCCTGGTGCAAAGGGAAAAGGCAAGGAGAGACCTTATGTCCACCAGCCCCAGGTACATCATGCAAAGACAACTTTGCACACAAGAGGCCGGGGTGGAAAGACGTATAGGGAAGTCTGCAAATTTAACGGTAGGCCTCATTTTCTCACAGGAAAAGGGTTGTACTAGCTGAAGATGTGTAATAGGGGGCCACTTTGAACATTATTTCCAGGGACTCTTTTGGTTCCCAGTCCACCCCTGACAAGAGGACCTCTTGGCATTTAGAAAGTGCTGAAAGCCTCATCCTTTTACAAACCTAGCTAAGGACTACTTCATGACTGCCACATCACATGGGGACAAAATAACGGGACGCACGGGTACATCTTTCCAGTGCTAACACATGTGGGGGCCTCTAACAAAGGCACTCTGTACACTGGATACACAGAAGACAAAACACCCCACTTATCTTGATTTTGATATTGATATTGATATTTTATTTCTATCGCGCTCATTCACAAGTGTTTCAGAGCGCGACAAGGCAAGTGAGGGGAACACGGGAGAACAAAACAGCGATCTTACTAGGCCCAGTGGCATTGAGAACGCGCAAGTGCATGGGAGAGAGGGAGGGGAAAAGTGCTTGGAAGGGGGAGAAAAGGAGAGTGAGGAGCAGGGGAGAAACAGATAAATAATAATAAATACATAAGTAAATAATAAAGGCAACAAGCAGCGGTAGTGCAAGCAGCAATTGGCAAGTGCTAGGTGTGAACCTGTTAGAAGGGTGTCTAGTTACCACTACTGATGTGGGGTTTAGAAAGACCAACCTGTAGTGGACCTACAGTATTTCACCAAACGCTTGACTACCTCTCACTAGTAGTGTGACTGAGCAGTTAGACTGAGGAAACAGTGGTACTGGTATAGAGTACCCATCACACACAGGGAAGACCAAAGACAAGATTCTCCACACAATATTTACTGAAAAAGATGAGTGTTTATTTAAATAAATGAGTGCAGTGGAAAGTTAAGTACGAAATACATATACACAAAAACAGTAATGTGGCCAAAGTGGGCACCACCCACACTTTAGATAAAAAGGTCACACAATTGCATCACAACAGGGTTCATTGTCGCAAGGGAAAGTGGGGAGGAACGCAATGGTTGAAACACATGGCAGATTTTTATAAATGATTAGGCACAACGGCAAAATCACTAACACTCGCTTTGACAGTCCAGTCCTGGCACCTATGCAACTGTTTAACTGGAGTCACAGGCAAGTATGCAGTTGAACTTATTTAGGAGAGGCATTAGTCGACACAAAACGTTTCCCGTAGGCTAACATTAAGCAACCACCAATATGGGGAGCCAGAGGGACCCCAGACCAGATACTTTTGGCCAGGTTCCAGCACAAAAGACAACGTCAAGAAATGCGGATGGCAAGGGCTTTGTGCAATCTGCAGATTGTTGCGTGCCTGCTAGAGCCGGCCCAAAAAGTGTATGCAAGGATTCACAGGAGACCCCCACGAGGATGACCGCCAAAACCAGCGAAGTCAGAAAACGTAGGTAATCCTACTCACATCAATAGATGTAGTGATGAAGGCTCAGGGGTCATGCGTGCAGGGACGACTTTCTGAGTCAGAATAGGGTCTGGCTTGCTGCAGTTCCTGTCTCCATTTCAGAACTCAGAGTCATGGAAGGTGCCTGTGGGTGGATTTCAGGATCCGGATGAAAGAAGGCATCTCCTGGGAGTTTCATGATTTTGGAGATTGATTGGTCATTAAACTGGCGATGAGCACTTCCCAGGTGAACCAGAAATGGCCTGGTGGCACAATGAGGCGACAAAGGACATGAGCTCTGGGGGGGGGGGGGTAACTAAGCCTGAGGGGCAACAAGTAGCAGCAGAGCCACGAAGGCGTCCCCTAATGATGTTGCACAGAGAGCAGATGGCACAGCAGTTTAGCGTCCAGTTTCAAAATGGAGTCCCGCTAAGAATATGCATACCATAAAGACCGGAGGAGATCTGTGGGTCCTATGAGAAGCAGGAGCATGCCAAAAGAAGAGCAGGCTGGAGAACCAGTTGCCCTCACTGCCTCAAGGGACGGAGAATGTGTAGAAGGTTTCTCCTGATCAAGAGGCAGAACTTTACCCTCTGGGAGTTGGCTTGACCAATGGCGGTTGCAGCAGCAGTCCCAGTGTACTTTAAGGTCCTTGTTGTGCTTTGGATTTGTGTACCAGTGTTTCACTGAAGAATGGGTCCAAAACTACCCAGATATACAAAATGTAGGCCTGGAGGTTACAACAGCCCACCTATCAGCAACAATGCACCATTCAAACTCCAAGAGGTTTTCCAATCCCTGGGAACCACCTGACAGACACTTGTAATGTGTGTCAATTTGGGGGTGTGGATTAGGGTGTCTGAGACCCTAAACAATTTCACGCCAACTCCATGCACACAGCTGCCCTCTCCAAGCTCTGGACAGAGCATTTTAAGAGGCATGACCATATATGACCATTCCTACCTCTGAGCAGGAGGAAGCCAGCCAACATAGTCATTGGTTCACAGAGACAGGGATTAAACAACAAAATAGTAATTTTAGCAATTTTAGTGGCAGAAGGGTACATTTGCAGTAAAAATAAAGGTGCACAGTAGTGCACCAGTAAAATATATTTTTAAACAAAATACGCGGTCACCAGATTGTTAGGAAAACACTGTCACAAGAGTAACACATGCACTTTAAAGAAAAAGGTCACTCTGCACTACTTCCCAAAAGGCAGGTAGTAGTGGCACACAAAGGGTAGAAATAGGGGCTGCGTCTCTCTCTACTGGCAGCTATTTACACTGTCCTGTACCTGTCCCAAGAAGTGACTGACAGAGGCAAGTGGGGTGGAAAAAGCACCTCACTTGCCAAAAGAGTCAGAAAAAGGGAGTCTCAAAAGTATTATGTTAAAAAGCAGCAAAAATGGAAATCTTTCCTAGCAGAAGCCACATGGTCCATACGCCTCCAGGTAAGATGGAACTCTGATACCAAATAAATGAGCATGAATGCCTTTTTGGTACGGCTTCTTCTGTGTTCAGCACACACCACCACATGCTAAGGATAACAGCCCTCCACTTGACGTTAGCACCTTGAGACTGCAATGCCATCAGGAACTTCAGAAAACCTTAAAGAAGAAACAACCACCATGAAACGTACAGTAATATTTTCAACTTGTAGGGCAAGAAGACACGCAGCCGTGCACCCAGGGTAACATCAAACCAATAGGTCATGCGTCCGTAATTGGATCCTATAATCATCCTTAACTATCCCCAAATCTCCAGACACTCATACCCATAAATGAGGGAAACAATAACAAATAACTGGTGCTGACTATTCAGCTGGACACGCAATAACACACCATTGGTGGTAAGGGACCTGGCACCCGCTGCACCTTACATGGTTGCAAGGAACCTATCACCCCAGACACTGACCTGAACAAACAACCTGCTCACCCACTAATCAATTCAGGCATCGTCATTACCTTGACTCTCCCCTGCCCCAGCTTACATGTGCAAAAAAATGAACTAAGACAAAACAAGAAAGGTCTCGACTGCTCATATGGTGGGCACAACAGACACGCTGCTCTGATCTTTTCTGTTATCCCACCACGATGCATTGTCACATGTACCCATGCCCATAGGATCAATCTAGGATGCAATGGATGTGATGAATCCTGCAGAATCCTCACACAAACCCTGCCTAAAGTCTCCTCCCAGGTGGCCAGGGGAAGGCAGCCACTACCTGATCCTAACCCTGAGGGTGGTATTAACCGGGTGGATCACCTGGCAGAAGAAGGCCCCCAAGGGAATAGGACGAATCTGATAGGAAAGACATGGTATTCATCTTCTTCAGAGGGCGATGTTTCCATGATGCCAGAATATCTAATGGCTTGTTGTCAGAGCGAGGCTTCCCTCTCCAAAACTACCCAACTTATCAGAAGGGACAACCCTTTTAATCAACAGGGGTATTATATGTGTAAGAGTTAGAGAATCCATACAACTAAATTTGATGGTGATGATTCCCCCATGGTGGTGCTATAAAACCCAGAATAAACAATGTATTCCTTTACAAAACTCCCCTAAAGCTGTGTTTCAAAAGTCAGTTAAACAGAATGGGGCTTTTATTAAAAATAAGCATAAGAGCATTCGGGACATCAAGTCCCATAATGCTCCAGGTACTAGGACCAGGAAGAGGAGCTCAGAGATGCAGAAACGTAATGTGCAGACTTGTGGGTCTGATGGCCCACACCTGAGAAGCAGCTTGGAATACTTAAGGCCTCTATAACTGCAGACCATTAAAAGCAGTAGGAGAAGTATGCAGAAGCAGAGAGAAGACACTGGGACCGCCGCTGTGATTTCAGCTGAATGCGGCGCTGAGAGAGTCATAGAAGCTGGGTGTTTGCCTTGCAGAGGAAGTGCAGCAAGAAGTGGTGCAGTTGCTAACTGTTCCGTGGAAGAGAGGAGCTCTCCCTGCCCAGCGTCATACTCCAGTGGTTGTCATTCTTGGGAGCACACGAGGAATGTGACAAGCTCCTGTTGCAGTAAGCGCAGAGTATTACCAGAGCTGTAAAACAAACCGGACCCGACGTGAGAAGAGAAGACCAAAGTGGCAACGGATTGAGCAGATGTGCAAGGGACGACCACTGAATTTGCCTTCATGAGGTAACCCAGATGCGTACCGCACTAGACCGCTGACTGCTAGCGGTCGTTTTGAATACCAAACAAATGAATTAAAGCATTTGTGGCCTAATATACACATTGAAGGAAAGTGAGGCGAAATATTGTAACGACCTTTGCCAAATTAAAAAGGGGGCCATTTTTGAACTAAATTACAACCAGCATGGCCAAAGTAAAGAGGGACCAATATTTAAACCTGATTGCAACCATTATTACCACAGTCAAGAAGGGGTAATAATTAACCCAGATTGCAAACATTACTGCCTAAACAAAGAGGGGGCAATACTTGAACAAAATTGTCTCCCATCCTTACCAAAGTAAAGAAGAATTTACAGCTAAACAGTATAACATCCAGTATTGCCTAAGCCAAAAAAAGGCAATTGTAAGTGAATAAGGATATTGTTTCCTTGACAGTATATCAAGAAGATTACCTGAAAGGGAAAATGACAATCATTATTATCTAAGCCAAAGAGGGCCATTCGTATGTAAGAGGAGAAATAGTTTTCCTAATGAGAGAAATGAGAATAAGAGACATTACCAACAGCTAACTGGTGTGGTAGTAGAAAACCCAAGGTGGCAGGAAGAAGCCCACCTTGGAGAAAGCCTCAAGGGGGAGAGACATCTAACCTGCAGTGCAAGTGACAAACATACCAGTGGAACAAACAGCATCAATGAGTATTATATCCTTCTGAAAGAAGTTGTGAAATAAGAATTTAAATGTTGATGAAAGTCGAAGACTTTCTTTAAAGTTAAAAGCTAAAACCATACTGCAGAGTGCTTTGTAGTAGTGATAGGAGTTTTTATCCTGGCAGGAGAGTACACCATAGATAAGGGTTGTAGTGGTAGTCCTGGGAGGTTTGTGGACCAGGAAGAAGACCTTGAAGTTCTGCATTGTGGTGGAAGGCGGTTGCAGAAGAAAGTGAAAAGTCCACCAATGTGGTCTGATGAACTGTGGTAAAACCATCCAGACAAAAACATTGTTTATAAAGACGAAAGGTGAAGAGGTTGTTTTTTCCTGAGAGGAAAAGTTGTATTGAAATATTCACTCGAAGTGTGAAGATAAAGACTTTTTGGTTTGACAAAGAAAAGTGTGGAAAAATGTATTTTGAAAAGTGATGAATCTTGTCTGACAGTGGGACAATCCAAGTGCCAAGTGAAAAACATATGGAATCAAGAAACTTTGTACTGGAAACTAAACTTGGCTATTGATAGGAACTGTGTATTGTCTTTGAAGCAGAAATTGATTATTGTAAAGAACTTTATTGACTTGAACTTTGAGTTGGAAAATCCTGCTTTAATCCTAGGGAAGGGGGAACTGGCCCAGGTCACAAGCATATATGATTCTACAGTTCATATGTGAATCTAGTTATTGTTTTGTTGAGTTTGAACGACCATTTGATATCTATATGATTGTGTTGTATGTATAAGTGTGAGGGACAGATACCTAATGATGTTAGAGTGTTTTCCTTTAGTCTTAGTTTCATAGGCAGAGTAATTCTTGTTAGGTTAGGGAAAGCGAGGCGTTTATCACACCCATATAATTTAATAAAATGGCTACTTGAAGTCATTTTATTACTCTATTACTTGTAAAAAAAAAATGCTATCAAGTTGTCTGCATCACATTTCGGACCCCTCACATAGAGCATTATACCTGTGCCTTATATGGCAGCGAAATCCCGCTAGTCCAGCTCGCCTAGACTCTCACCGGCACACAGACAGTGGGTTCTACTGAATCTGAACTCCTCAACACATCAGGATTCCCAACTCTACCTCTGCTGCCACTAACTCAGCCCCATGGCTCCTCCTTTTGCAGAATATAGTGGCAAGAGGCCATGCGAATGGCAGCGGTTGGCCTATACTACCAAGTCCCAGTTACATTACCTTAGAGTGGCAAGCAGGATTCTGGCCTGACATTCTGAATGTATGTGCTCCATTGGAGAACAGTAGGAAATGACATTACTGCATTATTTGCAACCTGATGGGTAACACCAATATATGAGACCAGAGCATGTAAGAGTAGCAACATGGGGGTACATGGGAACCAGCTCCAGCTCTAGCCAAGTAGTAGCGCTAGTAGTGGTGTCACCCAATAGCATTGCAGACCATTACTGGCCATTCATTTTCATCGAATATTTTCTAATGAATTTCAGTGAAAATATAGATGGGGGTTGCGTTGGGGTATTCATTAAGGTGGGTGAAGTTGGAGGACAAGTGGCTGCCGGTGAGGCCCCTGCATTTGATTCGGCTGAAATTCGTTAGATATTTTTTTCTCGATTAAAAACGAATTTGCAGTAATGGTTTTGATGTTTTCACGTAGACACGTAGTAGTAGTGGAAGTAGTTTGTCATTTATATAGCACCTTTATTGCATTAGTAAGGCCTCAACGCGCTTGTGAGTAAGCCACTTTAGGACCGTGTGCAGACCTGGCCTTTTGTTTGTTTGTTTGTTTGTTTATTTATTTATTGTGCGCACAGGACCCTGAGGTAGCAGGGCGCATTTGACAAGAGGGCTTACAACTTGGTTACAGAAGTTACAATATACAGAGCATGGAAAAAACAAATTTTCTTAGCTCCACAGGGTGAAGGTAAGGCAGTAAAGTGCATGTACAAAATGGTTACAAAGGTTATAACTGTACGGAACATGGTAAAAGCAATTCTCTTAGCTCCACGGGTGAAGGTAAGCCAGGAAAGTACATATACAAAACGGTACGCAGACAGCAGGTCATCATATAGCTGACGTTTACAAGATAGCAAATCTTTATCAGGTACAGTACATGTGGTGGGTGCGTGGGGAGAGTGCGGGTTACATAGCATTCTCAATGAGCCATTTTATTGTGTTCTTTCTGAATTTGTTGAACGTTTGGTCATATCTGAGAGCGTGAGGTAGGGAATTCCACAATTGAGCTGCCCTGACTGGGAAGCTGGACCCTCCAATAGTGGTCAGTTTAAATCTAGGCACTAGAAGGCAGTTGGGACTGACTGTTCTTGTTGGTCTAGTGGAGATTTTTCTGGTAAAACGTTCTGTTAGGTAACGAGGGGCTTTGTTATTTAAGCATTTGTGGATGAGGGAGGCAGATTTGAGGTTAATTTTTTCCTGGGTAGAGAGCCATTTTGTTTCTGTCTTATTTCAGAAAGCTTATTTTGGAGCAGCATGACTGACAGGCTAGCACATTCAGCAACACCCGGCAATACATGAGTGGCAAACTAGCCAATCTGTGCAGCACTTTCTTATACATGATCAGTATCCTAATATCATGGAATGGGTATATGTGGGTTTTATGTGATTATGGCGAACAATTTCAGAGGGGCAATTTTTATCTAAACAAAAACAGCGAAACAATACCATTTTATTTTCTATTTCTGGGGTCGCTCCCAAGCCTCCCATTTCCCTATGTGTTAAAGCCCACTCCAACCCCTTCCCAACCCGTTTTATCGCTATCCAGTGATTTTAACAAAAACATTTCAGAGAAAGATTTTTAAATGAAACAATTATAACGCAAAAACATCAATTTATTTAAATATATATGGGGTGGCGTGAGGGGTTAAAACACGTGGGGTGGGGTTAAAAGCATAAGAAAACAGGCTGTTTGGGGGACCCTCTGCCCCAATTTTTGTTTTTTAAAAATCAATGTTTTATCATTATAAATGTTTAGTTATAAAATACCTCTCTGAAAACGATTTCAGTAAAATCCCATAGAACCGTTTTATCCCCTTACCCCACTCCCATCTACGTTTCCAACGAAATACTATTTTTTTTTTAGCTGTTTTTGTTTTGTTATAAATTCCCCCTCTGTAATTGTTTTCTCTGTAATCACTGGATACCGTGTATTCACCCATTCCGACTGAGTGGCGGTCTCACTGTGAGATCCTCACTGATGGAATCTACCTAGCCTAATTGGCACCGTTCACTAATTCCCTCTCCCTGATGCAAGTGTGTGTCATTTGTCAAGCTCTGCACTGCCAATCCATTCTTTCCTCTGTCAATGGGAGGATCCCACAAACTCCTTGACTGTAATGCCCTCCTCTGCCAATGGGGGGACTATACTACATCACTCCCACACCCCATCATTCAGTCGGCACTTCCAGCAACGGGGGAAACCCAGCCCTGCTTATACTCTCCCTCACCTTACATTGTGCGCCACACACCACGGACCCCTGCCCTCTCACCCCGCTTGCACCTCTTCTAGTGCCTGCTCTCTATGCTACCAGAGAAACAAAAGAAGGACTATCCTTCACTCTCTATCTGGGCACTCTCTCTGCACATAGAATACATCCTCACAGCTGTACCTCCGGTCACCTATGTGTGGAGAGGATGCATTTGAGGAGTGAGTGAGGCATTAGCTCGGGTGCATAAACCTTCAGAATATCACTGGCATAGATATATGTATGAGTTGGGAAGATGAGGAGTAGGAATGAGGAAAAGGGATGACGTGTGAAGGATGAATGATCATGTACTAAAATGCACAGTAAGAGTTGTGGAGGAAGGTTACATGGTGGGAATGATCTGTGAGGAGGAGTGAAGAGGATAACTAAGGACTACGAAGAACAAGTGAGAAGCTAGGAGTGTGCGGGAAACTAGGGATGTCCTACAACGAATGCTGGAGAGAACTGGACCTTTCCTGGGCTAATTTTAGTTTCTCTGGGCTGGCAAGACATTCACACAGAACAATCTGACCAGAAGAATATCATCCCATTGCATGTCTGTTATATAATAACCTGTTGGCGGATATTGCTCTCACTGCCATCATTTGCCACTCCGCAGTGCATTCCCTTGCGAGTGGTGCAACCAAGAAATTGTAATGCTACTAACGCCGTGTAGAATTCTTAGTAGGAAGGTTACAGCCTGCACATTCCCGAATGTCAGCAACAAGAACTTCACTCCCTGAGCTACCAGGCCAGCTATTTGATTGAAGCAGCGCAGTTATTACTGCAAAATGATAGGTCTGCAACATGTTTTGTAAGAAGGTCTAGAATCAATGCCTTCCTCTTATTTGTTTTTTCGTGTTCTTTTCTCCAGAGTATCTATTGTATGACCAATATCGCATACCTCTGGCAATATGTCGTGACATGTGACCACGCCGGATAGCGGGGTCATCTAAGGACATGAAAGGAACCATGAACAGTGTGCAAACATTCTCAATGCTGGTGAGATTTAACAGCTTAAATGTATACAAAGCTTTTCACATTCCTTCATTGGGGAGGATGAGTAACACCAGCTGTCTGATAAAAGGCTCCTTTACTGAGGCAGGTACCTTTTCCCACATCCTTCGCTCCAATGCCTTACATGCTGAAAAGTCACCTTCAGTTCACTAATACATAAGTATCCTACAGATCCCGCCACCCGTAAAGAGAGCCCCCTCTTCTCTTTCTAATCTCTGGGCCATTGTCCAACCTTCCTTGACTCCAGGCTCCCTCCCTTTCAGTACATTCCCTTTGGCCTATTTTGATGGCACCTTCTACCTTTCATCTAGCCTACCTGCCTGCTCCTGGACCAGGTATCCCCAGACCAACCTCATCAACTTTCAGAACAAGTTTAACTTTCCACCCTTTTTTCATCTGTCCTAAGGGCCCCCAGAGTCACCCTTCCCAGATGATATCACTTTGTCCCCTCAATGCTGACCTTCTGGACCCCTCTCTGAAAACAACCAACCATGTCCATCCATTTCATCAGATGCAACTCCATCCAAAGGAGTATAAAATAGACTGGGTTGCCAAAACGAACCTCCTCATGCTTTCCCTATCCTTTACCCTCCCCGTCCTTCCCCCTCTCCCGCTCTATCCAAACCTATGAACACTCCGCTAACATCCCTCCATCCCCTGTTCACTGCAGATTGGTTTTTGCACCGCTCCACATCCTTTGAGCAAACAACTTGGTTCATACGATGTTTGTCTCAGGCCACACACCCTTGATCAACCTCATATTCTTTTTCATAGCTCTGATGACCACAATGCGTTCACCTCCGTGGAAGATCAATCATAGATGTTGCACGTACGTCCTCGTCTTGCCTGGTGTGAGAAACCTAAAGGTGTCGCCCCCGTCTAAACCTCGAGGACCCAGGTGGCCAGGACAGGGCCATCGCTATTGGATTCAGTTCCTGGGGGTGGACCAATGAGGGAGGATCACCTGGAGAGGGGGTACTTGGGGGGTTAGAGTGGGACAATGATGGGTGAGATGCAGTATCCCCTTTCTTTTGACACCCTTTCCCCATCCTCTCACATAGTACATTCAAAGACACTGCCCCCCCTTTTTCTGACACGAACACCTTTGCACCACACAATAGACAACAGACTAATGTTAAACCTGTGTACCTGAAATGTCGCATCCCGAGGGTCAGGCAAAGTCAGGCAATTGACTTAAATCACACACACCTGACGGCCCTTCCTTTTCCGCACAGGGATAAAAGGTGGAGCAAGAGAGCGCAGTACGAGCAAGGCCAGTACAGCAGACAGCATGATGAAACGGCTACCACGCAGCAGTTAAAAAGAAAGAGAAAGGTGGCAGGAGGTGAGAGTGTGGCGAGGAGAGAAGTAACCATGCCCTTTTCGTCTGAGGCCCACAGAGCCTTCACGGAAGAGAGCCTAAAACCGTAAAAAATACCACAAGTGTCCTGCAACAGATGTCAACGGTGCACAGGGCAAACCTATGCCGATAAACAGGCAGGAGCGAGGAAAGATCCTGCGCCCTTGGTACCAGCCTTTACTCCAGAAAGGCAACAGTCAAGCGGTTTGACACAGCCGGTGAGTCGAGGGGAAAACCGATAAGAACCGGCTGTGATAAGTGAGAATCGTGAAGTGGCAATTTCTTTAACCAAAACTGATGAACCTTGAATGAACTGTTAAAGTGTGAAGGGGAGACCAGCTACATAGGGAACGCAGCACCACGTGGGTGCTAACTCGAGAGACTCTGATCTTGCCCCATATGAGAGAAACTACAAGTACCAGAAGGTCGTAGGAAGGCTAGCGAAATAGGTCAAAGTGGTCATACAGAGGGTCAAGCAAAATCCCTGTACAATTGAAAGACTTTGATCTACAAACTGTGAAAGAAATGGAATTGAACCCCATTAAAGCCAGAGAGGTTTGAGCCCCACTGAGGTAGATCCAGGGGTGAAGCCGTCACCCAAAATTTACTGATAAAGGAACTGTGATATATTTTGGAATATGATTGAGAAAGGTCAGTGCCCAGAAGAGCGGGACCCACGGGGTGAAATTGTCACCTTACGTAAAAACTGTGATAAACAAGTAAGAAGGGTCAAACACCTAGAAGAGGGGACCCAGGGGTGGACCCATCACCCAGCGAACTTTGGGAAAAGAACTTTCACTTGTTTAAGGAACTTTTGTTTTGCTGTTTGAACATGTCAGGTCCTTGAAGGCAAGAGACTTTCAAGTGAAACGAGACTTGGCCATCGATGGCCCTGATAACTGAAAGCTTGAGGGTTAAAAGCTGAACTGTCATCTTGTGCTAGAAAAGCCTGAGAGTGTGTCCTGAGAACTGCCAATGGAACTGTTGTCTCATGCTGGAGAATCCCAAGACTGTACTGTGCTCTAGGCTCCCACCTTACCTCGTGCACAAAACGTGCGGAAGGAAGGCCCAGGCTACCACATCCTGACATATCATTTGGGAACACTTCTTTCTTTTCTTGAGAACTATCCCACACCCCTTTTTGTATTAGTTGTGAGGTTTGGCAATAGGTTTCATAGTACAGGCCCTTTTTGTTTTGGCACAGCACTACTAGGACTGCCTTATTTTTCATTTGATGGTCGACACTTGTTTCCATCTTAGATTTAGGTTTAGAATAGGTGTTTTTCCACCCTGCATAAAGAATTAATTGTTCAATAAACACCCTTGACCTGTGATCACTTGTGTCTGCCTTACTTGTTGTCACCATGAGTTTCTCACACTGGTTGCCAGCATATGTTATGATGGAATGACCACAAATTCAAATCTCCTTTCTGGCTCCCTCCTACAGGTGTCCCTGCAAAAACAGACAGACAGAAAAAACAGTTGTATATCCATAGGCTGAATTTCAGATTGATCCCTCAAGTATAATAAAACAAATTCCTCCCCAATCTCCATCTATCCAAATTCTTCAAGGAGACTGGGCTGGAACCCATTTCTGCACCCTCCGATTCTGCCCCAATCAGAAGAAATGTGTAGCATATTTTCTTGGGAATCAACCTGGTATTGCACACTATTGCTAAATGTTTGTTGCTGATATTTTTACCATTTTTGTACCTCGATATTACAAATGGTATGCATGGATATGATATATAGAGAGGGGGGTTGGCGGTGGGAGTATGCGGGTCCCCCCATCCATTTTGCAGTTAAAAAAGGGACAAATTCAGCAAAATAAATTTCGGCAAAGTTGCTAAACATTTTTGGTAAACCTTCATCCATAAACCCAGCCTACCCAGACCCTTCTCTTACACTCCAGTACTTCACTTCCCGCTACTGGCGCCCCATTTTCATTACAGGAAAATAATTGCCTGCCCTTGCCTCAAAGAGAAAAGAAGTGGAGTACCCTCCTTTCAGGGCACACTCTCTCCAACCACAATCTGGACAAGGAAGCCTCCATCCCCTTGATCCTCTGATCTGTCTTACTTTTTTGAATCCACAATTTAGTACCTTGCCATCCCACCAAACATCATGGGGCCTCAAACCCAGTAAGCCTTCTACTCCCACCATCTCGGATGCCCAAAATGCCTGAAATAACTTTGACGCAAATAGTGCAGGAAACATTAAATGTTCCCATTTTAATATGCAAATGAATACCAACTCATGCACCTTCCATTGTTGGTCCTAACCCTCTCTTTGGCACAGCCACAGGTTCGGCCAGGGCAACAGGGCAATGCCTGAGCCAAAAACTCAACATACTAGTGTGGGCCATTTTTTTGGTCAAAATGTCCCACTTTTTTGGCCATTGTGGGCCAGCTTGATGAGTTACTTCACTATGAGGCTAGTCTTTTTGACCATTGTTGCTGTGAGGAATTCGACCATCTCTTGGGGCGAGTGCGCTCGCCTGGCCTTTTTGATTTTTTGATAAATGAAAATGAATGATGGGAGATCCCCCGAGGACTGTGTGAGGCCATTCCGCACACAGTCCACCTGCTTACTACCCAAAACGCATAGTCATATACACTCCGGGAAGACACAGCCTACAGGCGCCGTCTTCCCCTGCAATATTCAGCTGGCATGTGACAGCCCCGGGTACATAAAAGCATCTCTACGAGGGGGAAGGCACACATTCCTTCAGCATCGGCAGCCTAATTTAAAAATCAAAGGTTCATTGAATCTGCATTCCTTTAGTCCTCCAGCTGGTGGCAGTGCATACTAACGAGATAATTGAGGCAAGCCTGCTGAGTGGGCTTGGTTGCGAAGAGACAACAGGAAGGCAGGACTGACACCCCTATGGTATGCAATGTGTCAATTTGAAGCTAGTTCCCACCTCTCTGTATGGAAGGCAGTGAATGGCCTGTCTGGGTCCAGCAGTTTCCACAGGTGTCCCTGCACAGCAGACCCCTTTCAGAGGGGAGAAGTATGTGGTTTGGGGGAGACAGGAAGTCTACTCCCAGCACAAACTTCAAGGGAACCCTACACTTTACTCAAGAGTCACAGAGGGCTCAGTTAACCAGAGAGACACTTTGATCTACAACAGACAGGGAGATGGGTGGGACTTTGGATTGGTTCATTAAGGTGGGCTTAGCTTGCACCAATCACTGGGGCCCATTTGGCTTTAATAGAGGGCTGAACCGCTCACTTAGCAGATCATCTGACGACTTTGAAAGGCGTAAGAAGAAGGACTTGTTTGGACCCGAGCTGCAGGTACAGTCTACCTTACATCTTCTGCCAGTGAAGGAAAGCCAGGTGTTCCAAGAGGGAAGCAAGATTCCTCCCCTAAACATCTCCCAGGGAACAGAGGGAGATACCAGACTCAGAGGACACATCCAACAGCTCCAGAACCAGTACCCAGCCAGAAAGCTTTGTGCCCTGCTAGATTCTGCCAGCAAGCTTCCTAGTTGGGAAGTGCCAGAGAGTCTCCGGACAGAGGACAAGGCCTTTGCCTGAAATCACTCTCCTGAGCTTTGGGCCGTCCACCTTGAAAGGACACAAGCCCTGCAAAGAAGCTAGGAGGAGTGCCACACAAGCATCATCTAGCGTCCACCACCAGGACATTTTCGTGACAGTCGAGACTTGAAACTCCTCCGGCTGCACTGCTGACTGTTGTCAAACTGCAGTCACAAGAGCCATCCGAGCAGCCTAGACCAGCATTGCAGATCCATCAATCAGCACAGAGACAATGATTCTTGGCCCGGACAGCCTACAGACGTCGGTCCAGCCTCGTTTGCTGAACTGCTGCCGCCTGGTACCCGCAGCTGTCTTCCACCACTAACTCTGTCTCAAGGGCTGCGAAGCGCTCTGGAACCGCCTCAGCGCTTTCGAACACCAGGAACTTCTTCAGCACTAGGTACATTGTGGTTCTGCCCCCCGGTCCTTCTACGAAGGCCCATAGAGACAGTAACGGCCCTTTGCCCCTTTGATGCTGGAACCGAATAACCTTGAACAGTAAGACTGATTACTTTACCAACTACCCTCCTGTCAGTATCCAGAGTGCATCCCTTTCCTTCATGAAACTGTCTGTCCTCTGTGTTGCTTTACAGGGTGGGTTGTATTTTGTAGTGTGCTAGAACTGTTGTATTAGTAATAAAGTAGATAGTTTTATACAACCTTGACTGGACAGTCCCTTTTATCATTGGGTAATAATTGTATTTTCGGCGGGTTGCAACTAACCAACGATCCACGACCTTGTGGAGATAAGGCTGCCGTTCCGTCCACGTTACCAAAATCTGACAAGGAGGTCTTATAATTCACTTGTATTCCAATCTGTTCTGGATCCCTTCTGGTGCACTAGAGGTGTGGGGTTGATTGATGGTTTAGATAACCGATATTCATCCCTGGACCACTGGTACCCCGTAAGTTGATTTGTCACAGTTGCTGAATAAATATTCTTCAAATTGCACAATTTGCATTACATTTCATCAAAAAACTCCCCCTTGTGTACTATTAAACAATCTGTCACAAAAGGAATGAATTGCCATTTGCAACTGTGTGCCACTTTTTCATTTGTTCCCGAGACAATTGTATGCACCAGTCCGACCCTGCACAGCCACCACCATTCTTCTAAACATATGCCCGTCCAAGGGATCCTAGCCCGAGAACAATCTATCGTAAAAAGCAATCCCCGGCAGTTTAGATGAAATGGTCAGCGCCAAGAGACTCTTCTCAATAACACCTCGGAATGGAAATAGAGAAAAGACTCCTGAATTGTGTTGGGGTATGAAAACAAAAGACAGCGTTGGAGAGCACACCAGGCAAGCTTGGTGCCACACTGGCGGACACAAAAAACAAAATAAACCACAAATAAAATAAATGTAAGCAAGGTAGCAAAAATCAAAACGTGCGTGGATTGCAGTTTTTAAATAGTATGCAGGCACTCACCCAAGCCTGCAAACATGCAAGCACAATAAAAGGATAGTATGATGTAGCGTCCAGTCCTATGGGTGCAAACATTCATGGACACCCCCTCGGGCCATAATAAATTATGGATCACATGAAATTCGCCCTTCACCTTCATGCAATAATTCCCACTGCAGGAATCTTTTAGTCTTCCAAAGGAATCCATAGAAGGACCGGCCATTATATATTCCTGCACTTCTTTTTGTCAGCTTTTCTGTTACAACTCCTCTTATTCTACTGAAGGCACATTTTCCTACTCCCCCACCCCGTGTCCCAGCTCTAAGCCAGAAAGCAGACCAAAAACGTTCTTCCAAAAAGATGTCACCTGCACTGTCATGGTCTTCATTTAACTAAGTATGCCTACTTATAACAGCGCCACGATGCCCTTCGGGCTGCTTGTACGCTATATAAATGTAATAAATAAATAAATAGCGGTCCGTCCACTGTCTCAATATGTCTAACCTATACAGAGCTAAAGCCTTTTCCCAACACTCGCTTGGTTGCCTCTAGAGCACACTATGTTGCCAATTGCCATCTCTTGGTTCTAACATTGCACCAATGTGTGTCTTGCAGTGCACTTTGCACATTCATCTTTGCATTTGTTTGGCAAGCAGGTGCAAATACCCCTGTTACATGCCCAACAAGCCCCTCCAGATACTTCCCTTGACGGGTTTGGAAACGTGGCGGGGGAAGCCTGAAATGAGGCGTGGGGAACTGGTCAGCCACTAGACGTGTACAGCTCCACTACCAGCCTGGCCGAAGCCATACATTGCAGCTATGTAGCTGAGTCAAGCCCTCCAAATGCCATCTCTGTGCCCATGTAAAAAATTCCTCATAGTACCTCATAGTAGTACCTCGACCACGCAACCCTCTCCCGAAATGAATCTGCACATTTTGTAATACATCCTTGTATTTCCATAGTGCAACACTCTGCTCTGCTACTTGCATAGATCAAAAATTCTGACGTCCAATTCTCAATTGCCATTCACACCCACTGCCTCCTTGCCAATTCTTACATCGGCCTTAGGAGCCCTTCTTGCATCTGATCTCCCAATGGAAAAACGTAAATATTTCTAGGAATCCACCCACCCAAAACCTTCTCCTCCTTAGTCGCTGCCAAATCAGACCTCAAACCCATAAATGCAGGGTACACCTCAGATCAGCGGACTCGCCATCAGCATTTGCCGCCTTCACCTGATTCTTATTCTGCTCCGCGTACCCGTCCTTTTGCCCCCTCCTCTTATCCCGCGTTTGAATCATCATTGTCACCTGTAGACCCTGTCAGTCCCCACATCTCATACCCATGCCAGAGCCAGTCACTTTATTCATTATTATTTTACCTGAGAGGCTATGCTGGTCTTTCGCACACTCTGGCTATCCCCATTTACATTCTGCGCACTCCCTTCTTTCTCGGCCCTTCATGTATTTGTCCCATGACCTCTGCTTCTCTTTTTTTCTCTTCCCTCTTATGCCTTTTGCTAATAGTTCCATGTGACCTCACCTCCACCACTAGTCCCCAGTCACCCTAGTCTGAATCCCTGACACATTCCTATACTCCTCTTTACCTTCACCAAACTCACTTTGTTCTTTTGTACCAACTTCTTTCATCTCTCTGTTGCAGAACCGCGCCAACTACGTCCTGCAACCTGCATTTCTCCGCACTGCGCTCTCAGTTTCGCATTTCTCCTCTGAACCAATTGGCTCTCATTTCCTTGGGATCCCACAAGGCTTGTGGACACTGACTGCCACCACGTTTTCGTGGTGATGACCAATATGAACCTGCTCCTGCTTCGCCTCATTCTTTGTGATCCACTTTTTGATCACCCCCATAACCTGGACTTACCAGCATCAGAGACCATCCACCAGTCCCCCTTGTCCCTAGATCCTGCATGTTCCCCGATTCTTTACAGACCAATTCCTCCATTCTGGACTGTGTGATGAATACTGCAGTGTCCTCACAGAAACCCTCCTAAAGTCTCCTCCCATGTGGCCAGGGGAAGACAGACGCTACCTGGTCCTACCGCTGGGGGTGGTATTAGCCGGGAGGATCACCTGGGAGGGGAAGGTTCCCCAGGGAATAGGAGGGCTCTGTTAGGAGAGACAATGGGCCTCATTACGAGTCCGGCGGTAACCACGGCGGTAAAACCGCCTGGTTACCACCGGACTCGTATTACCATTCCGCCTCCGTGATTCCCGGAATAACCGGGGCATTAGAACCCTGGTTTTCCGGGAATCACGGAGACGGAATGGTGTTAATCCCCATTCCCATTAAGTCCTATGGGACTCGATGGGAATGGGGATCATGGAAACACCGGCAGCATCTCATAATGCTGCCGGTGTTTCCTCGAGTGTTTCCTCGAGTCCCATTGAGTCCTATGGGACTCGATGGGAATGGGGATCATGGAAACACCGGCAGCATCTCGTAATGCTGCCGGTGTTTCCTCGTCCGCCTGCAGGCGGGCGGTGTTAAACCCGCCAGGTCAGACCTGGCGGGAACATCACCTCCCGCCTGCAGGAGTTGTGATCGCCCGGCATGGAAACAACAGTGGCGGCTGGTTTACCGCCACCGTTGTTTCCATACTGGGCGATTTGTAATGAGGCCCACAGTATTTGTCTTCCTCAGAGGGCGAAATTTCCATGATATCAGAAAATGTAATGACTTGTTGTCAGAGTGAGACTTCCTTTCCCAAAACTACCCATTTTGTTGGCAGTGAACATTGTTGTGATCAACATAGGAAACCGAGCATTAATACTCTGATGAATATGATTCTCCCTTAAGTCTGAACCAACCCTTAATCCCCCTGAAATCTCTTCCTAAAGGCGTATTCAATAAGAAGAGTGAATTAAATAAAGTTAATGGCTATATTCAGGTTATAAAAAGTAATCAGAACTTTTGGGACTACAAATCCCACAATGCTCTAAGTACTAGGATGAGGAAGGGAGGCCCAGAGGCACATAACTGCAGTATGCAGTTAAGTGATCCTAAGGACACAAACCTGAGCGGGACCTTTAGGTATTTAAGGCCCCTTATGTGCAGGCCATTAGAAGAAGAAGGTGGAGCAGTAGTACTAGTTGTGAATCACAGTTGCAGCAGCTGAAGCAGGCAAACGAAGACACCAGAGCCACCGTTGTTGAAACTGATGTCCAATCTGAGAGGGTCTTTAACCTAAAGTGCAGAGTTCGAGCAGCGGGAAGCAGTGTTTTGACGTGCTATCCCGTGGGAGAGAGGAGCTCTCCTTATTTCGTGCCTGGTCCCGGTGGCTGGCAAGCACCGGAGTGCAAGAGGAGCAAGGAAGGCTCCTTTCCTGAGCGGCGCGGGCACAGGAACACGGCCAAAGCTTTCAGATGTTTAAAGACCATCAGAAGAAGCAGCGGACACGTGTAGAGAGACCAGCGAGTTGGCCTGTCTTAGGTAACCCTGGAACGCTCCGTAGTCGAACGCTGACGGCTAACCCATGTTTTGAATATCGAACAAATGTAAGAAAGTCTTGTTGGCATTAGAATCACTTTAAAGGAAAGCTAGTAAATAAAGGTTACAATTATTATTGCCAAGACAATGTGGGGGCAACATTGAAACCATATAAAGACACGTATGGCCAAACTAAAGAGGGGCAATATTGAAGAGGAACAATAACCACCATTGCCAAAGTAAAGAGGGGGCAAACCTTCAGAAAGGTTATAATCCGCATTGGCAAAGTAATAAGAGAATGATACTGCAGACACATTGTAACCAGTATTCCCAGAAAGGGGGAGAGGCAGTAATTATGCAATATTCCAACATGGATTACCTATGCCAAATAAAGGGAAATGTTATAAAGAGACCTTGTCAGCAGTTATGTGATGTAAAATTGAGAGATCAAGAGTGGCAGGAGAGAAGCCCTCCTTGTAAGAGGTATCAAACAGGAGAGGAACAAATCCTGCATTGCATGTGGCAAATAAAACAGGGGAACAAACAGCATCAATGTGTATTGTGTCCTCACAGAAGAAGTTGCGAATCTCAATATTGTTGAAAGTCAAGGACTATTTTGAAAGTGTCAAGCAAGCCTCACCACAGAGTACTTGTAGTAGTGTTAGAATCTTTTTTTTTTTTTTTTTTTTAAATATATTTTTATTGGTTTTATACATGCATTGCATTGGATGTTTGCAGGTACATAAATAGCGCTGGGCGCTGCGCGCCGCGCGCTTGAGTTCAGTTGTGCAAGTGTTAAATCAACAAGGACAATGTCCTTCATAACAGAACAACAGTCATAACAACAACAGGTCAGGGGAGGGATTCTGGGGTGAGGACAGCGATTAGTTTAGCCCTGGTGGGCCGAAATGGGGTAAATGTGGGTGACAAGGGGACTTTGTGTGAGCTTTTAGGCCCTTGATCGATTTCAGCTCGCAGTGCGTGGGATTGTTTAGGCCTTAGAGCCTCATTCCTGGGTTTGTTGACAGGCCAGACCCTGGACCTCTTTGTACCTCCGCACAGCCTTGGCCCCTTTGTGTTTAGTCGGTTTTGTCCATCCAACGCAGGGAAGGGGGTTGTCGTGCTAGGCCTGGAAATTGTTGGGTAAAGTCTAGAAAGGGAGCCCACGTTTGGAAGAATTTATCTCTGTTTCCGAGTCGTAGGGCAGTAATTTTCTCCGCTGCAATTATGTCCCAACATTTTGTCCACCACATCTGCACTGCCGGGCCCTCTGGGTTTTTCCACAGCCTGGCTATGGAGATTTTTGCCGCCGTGAGCAGATGGGAGCATAGTTCTGCTCTATGCCCGGAGAGGGGGAATTGGTCTGCCCCGCTTGATCCAAGTAGGACAATGCCTGGGTCCCAAGGGATGGTGAGGCCTGTGATTTTGTTGATGTGGTCCAGCACTGTTTTCCAGAACTCCGTGGCCCTGGGACATGTCCAGAGTAGATGAAAGAGTGTGCCTTTGTCTGGGCACCCTCTCCAGCAGGACGGGGGGATTGCGGGATTGCATTTATTGAGTATCTCTGGGGTCCGATACCATCTGAAGCATACCTTAAATGCACCTTCCTTGTTGGTAACGCATAGAATCTTTTATCCTGGCAGGCGAGTCTATCAGGAAAGGGATTGCTAGTGGTAGTCCTGGTCGCTTAGTGAACCAGGTAGAAGACATTGAAGTACTGCATTGTGGTTGTTGTTGTGAAGGAAAGAAAGTGGCAAAGCAACTATTGTGTTTGATGAACTGTGTTAAAAACCATCCTGACAAGAATCTTGTTGTGAATCAAGATGAATTGTGGAAGTGTTTGTTTTCCAAGAAAGAGAAGTGATTCTGAAATATTATTGAATATTAGTTGAAAGATAAATGACTGTGTTTTGTGGAAATATTGTCAAGTGCCAAGTGAAAGACGTTTGGAACCAGGAGAACTTTATGAACCGAACTTAGTTACAAAAAGGAACTTTTCTTATTTTGAACTTTGATTGGAGATCCTGCTTTGAACCTGGGGAAGGGGAATTGACCCAGGTTACAAGGATACATAATTACCAGGTTTGTGTTGAGTATAACTGTTATTTTTGTTAAACCTGAAATGCCATATTCTACCTTCACGAGTTTAATGTATGTATACGTGTGAGGGGCAGATTCCTTTTATTAGAGCGTTTTCCTTTAGTTCTGTTTTGATAGGTAGGGATATCTTCTTTAGGTTAGGGAAAGTGAGGCGTGTATCACCCCCTTATGAGTTCATAAAACGGCTAATTGTGGAAAACCTTTACCAAGTTGTCCCCCTTGCATTTCTGACCCCTCACAACAGGCCCTTCCCTGTCCTGGGACAGGCCCTATCGATTCCCTGTGTGCACTTTCCTTACTACATGTGGAGCCATCGCCCTCCTTCTGAGATCTGTGTCCAAATGCCTTCCCCCTGACTGTCTACCAAGTCCTGGGACACCGGCTACCCATTCTACTTCTTCAGTATCAGGGGCAGTGACCAGCCTTCCCCTGATCTTCCATTAATCTGGTGGTCACACCCTACCTTCCAGCTTATTGCCCAATGCCTAGGACAGGCGACCTTTGTCCGCACCCTGTTCTTCCCTTCCCTTTGCGGCCACCCTGTGCCGCCTAAAAATGACTATTTTGCTCTTAGGAAGTGCTACGCCCCTTCCTCATAGCAATGGCTACCTTCTTGTTTACCCCCAAGTTCCCCAGGATTGCTTTATCCTACTTCAGTCATGCTCCTACCTGTTCCGTCCCATGCTCAGGATGAGTCTTTCAATGTAGTGATCACACCTACACCATGAGCCTCATCAAGCCCCTTTTCAATCTCTAACAAAGAGGACTTATATGTCCTGCAAACCTCTATACCCAGGTGCACCTAGGGTGGCCAACTGTTCCATATTTTGCGGGACTGTCCCGCTTTAAAGGGATGTGCCCCATGTCCTGCACACAGTTTGTCCAGGACAGTGAAAATTTCAGGGACTGTGTCTCTGCCCATTATCAGCTATGCAAAGCTTTTTGGGGTCGGAGTTCACATGTTTTTGCGTGGTACTTCAAAGAGTGGATTGATCAGCCGCTCCCCTTTGGTCTTGCTTTGTGTCAGCAGAGAAGTACATAAAGTGTGATTAGAGGTTGATAGCCCAGGCATGGTTGTGCCTGGGAAAGGGCTATGGTCCCCTAAGAGGTATGAATGGTTGGTGAATAAATGGGAGGAGAGCATAAGGCTACATGATGTGTAGCATGGGTCATGCAGATATAGTTTGTAACAAACGGTGTGCCGCAATGCGCTATATCCCAATTGCTATACTTGATCCGTGGGTTCTAGTTAAAAAATCACCAATGCTTAGAAATGCTTTACATATTCTGTAAATTAAGATACATTCTCATGTAGTGTGCATTGAACATATTCATTTGGTATATACCAAGATTTTGGTTATCTACAGCAAATTCGTTATATCATTATCCAATTCCAAATAACAAAAACAATTCTCACATGCTTTGGCTAAAATCCACATTATGATACCTGTAAATATGTTCAATGGTTATTTTGATCTAGCCAATAAAATCCAGACCAAATTGCATTGTACAAGTTCAATCCTTCTACTGCCCTGCCAACACGTGTTTCGGCCCACTGGTCCTTTTCAAGGCTACGATTCGCACATTCAAATTTACACTAGTCAAATGTTGTTGACTCTAATCCAAATAATGCGCCGAACATGTATTGTTCTTCATTTTAGGCTAATGTATCCCTACCCCCAAAATTGTTTTCTAAAGACGCCACCGAGTCTGCACCATTTCTATTTGGGGACTCTGTGCGTGCAGCCTCATTTCAGCACCGTGTGTATGTAGCACCAACTAATCAGATGGCGTACTGTCAGTGGTGTCGCTAGAAATATAAAATAGGTGTTAGCCAGGGGGCAAAAATAGAACGACAGGGCCGGGGTTGTGTCACAGAAAATAAGGGTCAACAGGACAAACTGCGTTAAAAAGGGTGACTGTATGCAAGTTCAGACTAGGTTTAAGATAATACAAGTTTTGCATCAAGTTAATGTGAACCCTAAAACGTTAACTCGTGTCCAACAGTTGCAAAACGGCCCTCCCAAAAACCTTCAAAGAATTTAGTCTTCCAAGTGTTTTACTGTGTTTTTCATGAAATATATTTCATCCTCATGTGTTGATCTAGCTTTAAAACAATGAATAAGAAATTACTCAGCAAAAGAAGTTAAGCGTCTGCTATCACGCCCACTCTCCCCTATCATCAGGTACCTTCAAGGTCCAACCTAAAGCACTTTCAATGGCACCAAAGCCAAACCTCCATATTAAAACTCCAACATGACAGTTCAACTTTCTTCCTTAAAGTGCCCACTAAGTGTTTAAAACAGATAACCCATTACAATGTTCCAACTAACCCTGGTCCATTATTGCAAACTGAACAGTAATAATAACATCACTTTTTTTTTTTTAACAGAATTATTTTCAATAAAGGTGTGGTTATGGCATACAACAGCATTATTGTAAATAGCATATTATCAAATGTACACAGCACCATAGGTAACATGACAAAAATATCACTTTTTATCGAGCACTTCATGGCTGAAACTGCCCTTTTCTAAGTGCTGTAATAAGTGTTAATACCCAATTTAATGGTAATGCAAAGTGGTCTTGAAGAGCACAGCCCTGAAATATGTGGTGGCTGTGGGGCATGTGGTTTTACCAAAACAAAAGATAGGGTGGTTATAAGGGAGAGGCAGGTTGCAAACATAAGACGATGACTCCAGGACAGAAGTACCAGAGTCATGACTGCTGGTATGGGCCATTGTAGTTGGTGGCATTGACACTTGGGTATGTGTTCTATCCAAAAGTAAAAACGCAAGATCGATTAGATGACATCGCTGGGACACTGGGAAAGCACCTGGCAAAGCACAGCATGTGATAGAGCTAGAGAAGGAGCAGGCCATGCAATGAGCACGGAGCAGTTCCACAAGGTTCCCGTGGGGGAGATGGTGCAAGCAGTCGTAGATCTGCCATGCATGTTATAGTCCTTGTGTGTAGTTTAACAGTGCAAGTAGGTTGAAAGGTGGGAGAAGGTGGTTTGGAAATCCTGAGTTGACCTATTAGAAGTTGAGAGTTATACTGAATTGTTGGAATTCAAGTTGTGTTAGTATCCATCTTAATGAGGTGTTGTTGCTGTTCTGGGGTCCATTTTCTGATGATTGTAAGGTGGTGTCAGTGTCTTCGTGCAATGAGGAGAAAATGTAGAGGAAAGTGACCTTAGTGACCTTTCGGGTTACAATTTCCAATGTGTTCCTGATGTAAGTGTTGTGTACAAAATTATTGTATAAATCCTGTTTGCAAGATTGGTGCTCTGGCCAGACTATGCATCCAGATTTGTGATTGTTATGTTGTTAAAATCTGAGTTGGTCATCCCTTGGGAGTTCCAGGACCATGCTGGTTCATCTGTGTGGTTCCTGTGGGTCTTACAGTCCTCGCTGGGGTTGTCTAGAGATTGAAAGTTCTGCCTTGTTTGGTCTTTATACGGGTTCATGCTATTTTTTTCTGTTGCGGTCTAGTGAACAGAAAGGCGTTGAGAGATGTTCTGAAGACTAGGTGATCGTCCTCTGTGCAGAGTCACCTGGGCATTGAGTTTCACAGCTTCATTCATAGGAAAGAGATGGATCTTCAAGGTACTCAGTTTATTAACTTCTGAAGGATGAAGGTCCAAGTCGACTCTGCCAGAATTCAAAATGTGTAATTTAAAGTTTGTGAAGGCATCATGAAGCAAGACACAAACAACAGATTCAAAGTTCAAACAAAATAACTTTATTAACTTAAATGTCAAGATGATAGAAGGCCTAACTTGCCCTATGCTAAGGTGGGATTTCCCTACCTGTACGAAACTAAGAGTCAAAGAGTTCAACTTAAAGGTCTGCCTGTGTCCAAAACGTATCCTTGCCCTCAAAACTAGGGATGCCAATAATTAAAGGAACTGTGATCAACATAAAGTTTTGAGCTTCTTTCAGGTCTTAGCTTCCTTCTAGCTCCCCTTCCCCAAGTTAAAGAAGGTTCCACAGAAGTCTCAAGATTACCTTTTCCCAGTTCAAGGCAATACAGGTTCACACAATCCTTGGGGTTCCCTTTCCCAAGTTTAATGTAATACAGTTCATACAATAAAGGGGGTCTTGAGGGTCCATCCTTAAAACAGTATTTGAAGTTTCTCAAATCTCAGAGTTCCCTTCCCCAAGATTACAATGTAGCACTTGCACTGGTTTCAAACTTTGAACGTTCAACACAAAAAAGTCTGCTTGACCCTCCTTCTGGTTTGCTTTACCAGTTCACTCACAGTGCTCCTTGGTTTATTTCACAATGTCTTTTGGCTTCCATCAGGTAGGGCTCACTGGTCTAGGTGCAGTTGTCAGACCACACGGTCCACCCATCACAGGTTGCGCAACCAGGAACCCATTTTTGGCTCTGTATACCGTTTTATACTTTTCTGATTTCTCCTTGTGAGCCTCTTGGCTTTGTCACTGCTTGTTATACACTTCTTGCCAGCCTTTGGCTTCGCCGTATAGTATCCATTTATAAAGTTCACTTTCTGTGGGTCTTTTCCCTGCCCCACCTTTCTGCGATATTCTTTTACTCTTATGCTTTTTAAGTAAGTTACTTGCCAATGGGCACTTTCCCTTTTGGTTGTCTTCCGTTGTTATCTTTACTCATAAAGTGTTGTTCCATTCCGTATGCAATAAGCTTACTTTAGCACAGTTTCAAGGTTTTCATTCATTGCAGTGTTCGATATATGTGAATCAGCTGTATTTCAAAGTTTCATTCAATACGGCATTCAATAAACCCATTTCAGCTTTGTTTTCAGTGTTTCACTCAGTTCGGAATTCAATAAATGTAATTCAAACTTGTTTCAAAGTTGCATTCAGTTCTGTATTCAATAAACATGTGTGGCCCTTAATTGTTTAAGCGTAGCCCGCTAGGAGCCCCCCGGTGCTTGGTGACTTCCCCGACACCCACCGGGCCTGTCATTCCTCTCTGGTGGATCCACTTCTCCTCCTCCGTTGTGTAGACCACTGGGCCGACATCTGCGAGCCCCCCTTGCATTCTGGATGCTGTCCTCCACACGCCAGCAGCCCTGCTGCTTCGGGTTGGACGGGGACGGCATCCTCTCCTCCTCCTGACTCGCCCGCAGCTCCAAATGCTTTCTGTCCCACACAGAGGCTTCCATGCCTGCGGTGACTTCCCAGCACAGCTGGTCTTGGGCTCCATAGGTCCTCATGTATCTTGGCCGGCGTCCTGGCTTTCTCTCAGGTGCCACCACGGCTGCCTCCTCACGACACAGGTCTCCTTTTGGTCTCTGCCACCCAGGTGTCTGTGTTGCTCTCTCTGCTGCATTTCTTGTCTCCCTTTATAGACCTGCAACCCTCTGGCAGGTTGCACGTGTGGATTTTCAATTGGGCATCTCAGTACTAGAGTGAGGAAATAAAGTGTTAGTGTTCATCACTCCTGGTTGCCTCTTCCTCATCCCAGTACTGTCAGAGGTAAAAGATGGGGGGGAAGGGGGTAGAGGTCTTACAATAGCCTAGAAAGGCAGGGGGAGGGTTAGGTTGGTCTTCAATAGGAAAGGGGGATACCATGACTTGCCAGCGGGCACCCGACTCCCAATCCCCAAGGACCCACCACCCAGGTGATCCTCCCTCACTTCTCCACCCCCAGGGACATGATCCAAGAGCGATGTCCTTTCCCTGGCCACCTGAGAAGAGGATCCAGGGTTAGTAGGAGTGAGAATACCCACAGGCTTCTCAGAGGTTGCACACAGATGTCAGAGGAAAGCTTCATTAGTTATAACTCATGCAACCAGACATCCTTGGTTTAAGGGTCAATTTTCAAACGTTGGGCTTGACTAGCTCACACGCAATCCTGGGCTCAGGACCCCAAATTCTGATGGAATCTACAACCTGCCTAAGCATCTGAGCTCCAACATGGAAGACACCATTCAAGCATAAAGGTACAGGAGGCAATGTCTCAGTGTACGTGGGTTAGCTGCATAGAAGAAAAACATTGCCAAATATTGAAATTACAATAGAGGAGGATGATGTCAGAAAGGTCAGTGGGGGATAGAGAGAAGGAGAAGAGAAATGTGTATGTTTAGGCATAGCTTGCAATTTCTGTACCTATTCTGTATAAGAGCCGCTTTCATTTCTACTGACCATGCATTCATGTGGCCTGTGCTGTAATGCACCTCATTTTTCTATTGGGCACCTTGCAATAAGCCTGCCTATGCAGCAATTAATATTATATTTGGTTAGCAGGCCCCTTCCACCCCCAGACTACACTTAAATCTTTTAGCTTGTTTTTTTTAAATGCCTATTGATTGTTATGTCATATTCGTAGTTGTGTGTCAGCAGAGGGTCGGTGTGGGGTCAAATAGAGTGTCCAGATGGCTACATCTAACCGAGACATCTATTTTCCAGCCCCTTTTTAGTCCTGGCAATATCCCAACAGTCTGCTATGGCGCCAAAGGGCTAACCCTCTGCTGCTTCTTTACACCATGTATCATTTGCAGAAAGAACGCCCTTCAGCTGTGCCCTGTAACGGCTCAGTCCTTGCTTTGAGCACACTTCATTCTGTATTCTTGTACGGTAATTGTACTTCTAGATTCGGACTATAAAGATAGCTTTATAAGTACCTGGATGTAATGTGACAGGATCTGGTTTTGCATCTCACTCCTGGCATGCACTCCTTTAAGATGTCTTTAATCTTGTCAATGGGTTGTACATGCCATAGGCACCTGCTGTTAGTTCTTGTTAGATGCAGCTTGTTGTTATGCATAATGAGGTGCATACAAGCAATAGGCTGCATACTTTTATTAAGAAGACATCACTCTTAATGTAACCAGCTAATTGTATGCACTCAGCAAGATACAGTGTGCTCATTCCCAGCCGAGCCTAAAAAAATATGTAGTCAGAGACAGTGTTTAGCAGCAGAGGCAACAATCATATGTTAGCTCAAAATAATATGTAGTCAAAGAAAGTCCATTTAGCAGATGACTTCGCACCTAAAGGCAATGAGAACAGGGGGAAACAGGGCAAATTGCCCGCTTAGCTGTTTAGCAGTTGGGGCAGGAATCTCACTTTGGCCCATAGAAGTGTTTACAGTTTTCAGTTTCTAGTTGCTTATCCTAAATGACTGTGCACAGTGTCAGCGTGGCTGGAGTTGAAACACGTGTGGCTTTAAAGTCATAAACAGAAACTGCTGCATTGGGAATGCAGTGGTTTTGAGCACAATCATGGATCTACATCAGATTTTGAAATACTTGACGTTAGAGTGGCATGCCCCTTAATGTAGAATTTTCCCAAGGTAGCTCAGCAGGCTGAGTGACTATTATTGCGATGTGAATGTTTAAAGCTGTCTGTAAATCTTATGGCTTTCTGAAATTCCGTATAAAAAATGGGAGCTGTAAAATGCCCCCTTTATGGTTTGGGCTGGTGACTTGCTCATAGCCAGGGTCAAAAATCAAAAGATGGCACCCATGAACTCACAGCTCCGTTTCCTTATAACTGATGTCAGCACAATAGAATGATTTACTTTTGATTGGGCAGTTTAACAAGCAAATGGCATCTTTAGAAGTTTCTCTGCAATAAAACTTTAATGAAGGGGCACATAAATCACTGGGCATTTATTTGGTGGGTAGTTTAAGGAAAAGGGATGGATTTACATTTAAGAAGCATGTTTCACTTTGTAGATGTCTTTTTTGTTGTTTCCCTTAATTTGCAAGCTGCACATTTAGAAAAGCAATGTTTTGCCCACATGTGGGAAGCCTGCTTTTAACACTGATGGCCCCCCCAATGGTATTCATGGCCCATCTGTCCCTGTGGTGTCTGCCTCAGGCCATAAGAAAGAGCATGCTCATCAAACAAAAGAACTGCAAACACAGGATTGGTTGCTGCTCTCAGAAGCATCTTTGAAACTCCTGAAACGTGTCCTTTAACAGGAGGGGAAAAGTATCAAAAGTGGGGGATTACCCCTCTATGCCCTTCTCTAGGGAGGCCTATGCGTACAGTCTAAGACTTGTGTGTGTCTCCCCTCCCCTAATATCCCGGCAACACGGAGGCATAGGCATCCCTAGAGGAGGGCAATGGAGGCCAACCAACCCCCCTATTTTCTACTTTGCCCCCATAATTGGTGGCCTGAAGCAAATCCCCCCCACCCACCCCCACCCCCAGGCTATCAGGCAAATAACTCTTTCCAGGAGTCTTACAGGTGCTCCTTTGCCCAGCCATCATTTGCGGTTTCCCAGTCCTATTTGCTCAGCCTGTTTTTTTTCTGCCCTGAAAGGAACGCCACAGGAATTAATGGGCCATGAATGGCACTCGGGTGGGGACCATCAGTGCTAAAAGCAGGCTTCCCACATGCTGGCCACAATATTGCTTTCCAAATGTGCAGCTTACACTTTCATAGCACAACAACAAAAAAGACATTTCCAAAATGAAACGGGCTTCTGAAGCTTACATTCACTAGTTTTCTTTAAAATGTGTTTCTTTTTTTGTCGGACTACCACACATATACCCTGTAATTTTTGTGGCCCTTCCTTTGTGTTTTATCACAAGATATATTTCTAAAGATGGTATATGCTTGTCACACTGCTTCATCACAAATGCTTCTATTGTGGTGATAACAGTTATTAGGAAATTAAACTGTGGGTTCATGGGTGCCAACTTTTGATTTTCACTACCGGGGGTGGGAGGGAATGGTGTTAGAAATCCCCCCATCCTGAATATAAGCAAGCAAATGACCCCACCCATCTCCTGCCCGATCGCATTTTTTAGCACTTTTTTTATATAAGGAATTACAAAAAGTCATAAAATGTACAGCCAGTTTTAAATATATAACATCTCAGCAAAAGTCACTCAACCTGCTAAACTACCTTGGTAGCCTTCTACTGTAAGGCATGTAATATCCCCCGCCACTACGTGCTGTGAAGTAGGGCGGACGTGACATGAAAACCTGAATGAAAGGCCCGTCTCTTACAGATGATACAAAGAGGGGTATGCCCTGACGTCTTTAGTCTTGAGGTCTACTTGTTAAGTTTAATAGGCCTAGAATTATTCTATCATGTCACAAACTGCAGAGACATTCTGAATGTAGTAATACTCATTAGATTTGAGAAATACAGACAAAAATATATGTGAAGGGTGCAGCTTTTTTATTTATTTTGCTGTTAAGACTAAAGACGTCAGGGCATACCCCTCTTTGTATCATGTACTACTAGCCCATAGCTCTGACGCTCTCAGGGCTGTCCCTCCTGTTACAAGTACCGTCTCTTACAGAGGCAGGCAGTTATAACGGTATCCAGTGATTGCAGAGAAAACAATTACAGATTTATCATTTATATAATGAAAACAAAAAGCTGAAAAAGTTATAACATCACTAACACCACCCTTTGTGTGTAGTTTGTGTTTGTTCCGGGGCCACTCCGAACATACAACAACTTGGCAATGAGGTGGTCCCTTGAGACACATGGCCAGAACTCCACTGCATACTTCGTGGGTGCGCGTTGTGTGGAGGAAAGAGTCTGGACACTGGGCGAGGTGTTGCCAGCTGTGTGGAGCCGAGAGTCTAGCTATGCTCGCCTGAAAAAACAATATGTGTTTAAATAACTAACATACTAAGCAGAACATACCCAGGCAGGCTATCCAAATAAGGGAGAGAAGAAGTGACCCACCCTTGATAGACGTACTTCTGGTGCAGAACGTGGCAGAGTGGCCCATGTGCCCTAGCAGGATATGTTGTGTGCTCTACTGACTGGAGCAAACTGAAATGGTAACCTGAAGAAAAGGATCTGCACTGCTTGAGTGTTTCTGTAAGCTCTACACGGTGAGAGTGCTTGCGCGACAACAGGTATGAACATGTCCCAGCAAAGAGATATAGGGGCCGAAGGAGGTGACGTGGAAGGTGAGGTGCCATCGTCCATGAATTAGCAGCAGCAAGTACTTCAATCCAGAGCGGACAACAGGTACCGCAGCACTTCCACAGAAATCCGGTCCCGGAGTTTGATGTGGTGGGGTCACTGGCTATGTTGGGAACGTGATGGGTGCTATGGTGTGAGCATTTGGGTCTGCCAACATCTGGGTTGACAACACCTAGCGCTCAATGTTGCCCTTTTATGCTGGCAGTGAAGAGCAAGACATTGCCACAGTGTAATGGGTCATATGCAGACACCAAAATGGCCTTAAGAAACCTTTTTACACCGGTCAATGTGGACTATGAAAGGTTCATTCTGAGCCAGGCACAAAAGTTGCCGACAGAATCATTGGACGCCTTCTGTACCAGGTTGCACCATCTGGCCTCCACATGTGTATTGCAGGACGAAGAAGTAGACATTAGTGGACAAATCATCCAGAAGTGCCACTTGCCACAAATGAGGAAGCACATTTTGAAGGAGCCTGGCCTGCCTCTAGTATGTATTGCGGATCTCGTGAGACCACAAGAGCTGGCGAACAATAAGGCATCACACATGTAAGATACAATGAAGGGTATGAAGATCGAACAGGTGCATACGATCAGGTCTACACCCCTTATGCCGAGCAAGAGTAGAAGGAAGGCGAATGCCAGTCCACAGCAACAAGGACGTCAAGATCCAATGAAATCATCATATGAACAATGTGGTAGACCAATCCCGCATCCCAGAAGGGTCCAGCAATGGGAAGACAATGTGGACAATGTGGCAAGATAAACCACTATGCAAACATGTGCTGGGGGCATGGTGTTCGTTACCAATTTGTCTACAATCACAAAACCTGTGAGGAATCTTATCCACAGTGATACAGTGTGGGAGTGGAATGCGACTGCGCAGACAGCATTTGAGAAGGCCAAAGCAGCCCTTTGCGGAGGACATTACAATGACATTATTCAGCCCCCATTGCCAATCAGAAATGTTAGCTGCTGCAAGTCCAGCAGAACTGGGGGCAGTACTGAAACAGGTGGATGGTGAAGGTGTTCGAAGGTCTATGACATTTGCCCGTAAAGCGCTCACAGCTCTGAATAGCAGATACTCATAAATTAAGCATGAGGCACTGGCTGTGCTGTCAGCTGCTAGCATTTTCATTTATATGTCTTTGGGTAACCCATCACCATGGTCACGGAGCACAAACCATTGCTGCCTATACTGGATGGCTCTGCCCTGTGCCCACAACTGAGATTGGAGAGCTGGATGCTGCAACTGCAGGATAATGGAGCGATGCTACGTATTGAAGCGGGGTGTCAAATCCCCTGATTACCTTTTGAAGCACCCGCTGGTTATGGACCCGAAAGAGGATGTCCAGACATTATAGATCAAGGAGCTGATTAACATGGTTACCCGGGCCGCAGTACTCAACTCAATGCCACTTGAGAGGATCGCAGCGGCAGAGGAATAGGCATAGGGGAATGCAGCTGGTGGTAGACCAATTACATGGAGGACAGTGGAAGACGCTGGTGGCTGATGTGGGCCAATGCACGCCAGGCACCCTGGCATTTAGGAATCTACTCTGGAGATTGAGAGCTGAACTCTCAGTGGGAGCTGAAGGGGTGCTGCTATGAGACACAAGGATAGCAATTCCCCCAGCCCTGATTCCGGCAGTCCTAGAAAAGGCACACATAGGTCCCCATGGAGTGGGCAAACTCAAGGCACCACTTTGGGAGGTTTGTTTCCCTGATCTGGAAACCCACATAGATTTGATAATTACGTGTTGCAAATGGTGCCAGGTTGCTGGGAGCCTTCCTAAACCGCCCCCTATACAGACACCTGAAAGAGTCGAGGAACTGTTGCAGGCCCTGAGTATGGACTTCAGAACCATTCTACAGAACTGTAATTTCCTGGTGGTCCGCAATGACTTTTCAAGGTATCGTGGGGGCCATTTGTTAGCTCGACATCAGCAGAGGTGGTGATTCCTATCATTGAGAATATCTTTGTGGCACATGCACTGCCACAGTCGGTGAGGATAGACAATGGTCCCCCGTTCCAGGGAATTTTTTAAAGTAATTCCTGGATATGGAACATAAGTGCATTACACCATGTTGGCCACAGGCCAATGATGATATGGAGTAGTTTATGCAAACACTCAACAAGATGTTCAGGATGGCGATGGAAGAAGTCAGACCTCTCAAGAAGGTGCAGACTACTTTTATGATAGCATATAGGTACAACGCCTCATACATTCACAGTTATTTCCCCAGTGCCAAGTCGGGTCAACGAGTAGTGCCAAAGCTGGATGTGAGTGGAGTAATAGAGATGCACAGAGACAACAATGACCGAGAATCCAGACGCAGGCACCTGTGCCATCCCCCGTCAGAAATTGGATCTGCTTCACAAAATGGCCCCTTGGAGAATCACTAGGAAGAAAGGGTCTATGGTCACAGCCAGGAATGTAGATGTTAATGTGACCCGAAACTCCAGTTGGTTTAAGAAGGTGATCCCGAGGTCCGCGACGGGGATCAGCAGGGGTAAGGCTGATGATGAGCCTGATGCCCACTAAAACTGGCCGATATGGACCAAAAGTCATATCTCAATATTTTTAGGTTGAATGGCGATATATGATATGTATCTCAATATTGTTTATGTGGGTTAAATACTCAGTTGTAAGCCACCAACTACTTGTGAGATGTTACAATCACCTTTATTTATAAGACATTGATCAAAATAAAGTGTAAAAACAGAGTTCCTCTTCCTTTTTAAGAATACACACAGCTGTGTAAATATCAAATTTCAAATTAAAACCTGCAAACACATTTCGATGTTAATAATAGGGGGCCTCATCACAAGTCTGGCGGTAATACGGCGTAATTTCTGCTGAGCAGAAATAGCATTACTGCCGGGTCATGCTGCGGTATTAGCAATGCATCACAACCTGGCATGAAAGCATGCCCAACTGCCGAGGTAACGCTATTAGCACCTGGAGGAAACTGCGCCAAAATAAGGGTTACCACCGAAATATCGGCGCTAATAGCTACCGCTGCGTACCCTGGCACTATTGGCGCAGGCGGAAATTGCATCATTGCCAGAACGGGAAGCATTGCAGCAGCCATTTTAAAAAACACAACCCATCAAATATATCCACTTCCTGCTGCAATTAGGTCCTGGAAAGGAGCCAGAATGTCACATGAGAGGATCAGAGGCAAGGTGGCAGAAAATCATCTGCGGAAACCAGAATTTAGTGAGGGGGAGCTGGTGGTCCTCACAGATGAGGTCACTGCCCACTGCAATGAACTATATGGCAGTCGGCAGCGTGAAGGACCGCAGGCATGCAGACCATACATCAGCTGCCCCAGCATGGACTCCCTGCCCTCCCCACACACAGGAGAAAGACCAACTGGCCATGTGTCACACACTCATTGCAACAAGCATCCCCATGATGCTGGACCCACATGGAATCTCCCCTGACCAACCATGGCCTTTTACCCAAATGTGTGGGGTCCCATGCTGTACCCTAGCAAATGTGTCTTGCATGCCAACACATGTGGGGGAACCATACCTGACAACATGTCCTATTTCCCCTAAAGGAACTCAAGCATTGTCAGAGGCATCAGAGGAGAAGGAGGTTGCAGCCCATCTGGGAGGGGCACATCCATGCCCTCAAAGTCTGCCACCACCACCCCGCAAAGGCCCAGTCAGGCTACACTGAGGCAGATGTCCCACTGTGAGACACTGCAACCCAACAGGGCCAAGTCAACGTGCATTCCACAGCCCACCAGAACCAGTGCAAGGCACACTGCACCCACTCCCGCAGCTAGCTGGCAGGGTGACTGTGGAGACACAGGGGGAAACCAGCTCAGTGTCACCGCCTACAAAGCATCCACAAACCCCACAGAGCCCTCCCCGCCACCAGCGTCCACAAACCCCAGAGAGCCCTCCCCGCTGCCAGCATGCCCAGAGATGTCTGAAGGTTTCTCGGCGCTCGCTGAGGCCATCCACCAGAGCAATGACTTGACACGCGAACAGCTCCGGGGGCCAGGCTCCATCCCATCCATTTCTACAACTCCCACAGAGGAGCCTCAGCAGAGCATGCTAAGGCATCAGTCCTGGCAGGGGGCAGAGGGAGGGGAAGAGGTCACGGTTGTAGACATCGAGACATGTATTGCCCTGAATGGCCATGCTGGGGAGTTGGTGCTGGGAGAAGGGAGGGGGAATAGTATGCTGGGGAGTTGGGGGTGGGAGTGGGGGTAGGAGGAGGGGGAGGGATAGTGTGCTGGGAGTGGTAGGAGGAGGGAGGGGAGATAGCCAGGGCAAATAGTTAGACTAAAACAGTTGAACTACATCAATGCAAGGACATTCCAGATTGTGTCATTGTGGAGTTTATTTACAGAAGTGAGAGTAACACAGTAGTGCATGGCTTATGCGAGGGAAATTACTTTAAAAAATGTCAATCAGTGCCTGTCGAGCTAGTCTCCCATCCATCACGTTGCCTGCTGTGACCCTTGCCTCAGGCACTTCGTCATCATCCTCTGGGGGTGGCATGTCCACATCAGGGGATAGGGGTACGTTCCTCCTTATACATACTCCGCCTGTATGATCTAGGCAGCAAAAACGTGCCTTCAAGAGTCCAAAGGTGCACTCAATGCACACACAAGTCCTGCTGTGTGCGTGGTTGTAGGCTATGCCATGTAGCATTCATGGATCATGCACAGGATTCATTAGCCAAGCCAGCTGCAGGCATCTAGAGTCACCTGCATGGGGATAGGCACAGGTATTAGTCACTGTGAAATGTGTGGGAATGGATTTACATAGTATCAGGGCAATGGTCCTCATGTGCATGCATATGGGGCTTCATCCCATGGCATGTGCCCGTAAAAAGTCTGTGCATGCTGTGTCACTGGTATCATGCATCGTTTTGGCATCACATGCACCCTGTTACGTTGCAGCAGATGTTTTGTGATGTGTCTTTCGGTGCCATGTGTTCCTGGTGGATATCTTGTGGCGGTGCAATGTTCTTGTGCATGTGGCATGCTGGGTTGACTATCGGACTTCCCTATGCTTCTGAGGGCAGTGAGTCAGCATTGCAGGTGGGTGTACATGGGGTCATGGGTGTGGCGCTGGCAGAGATGCTTTTGTGTAATGCAATGTGGCACTTTGTTATTGCTTTCGATTATGCATGATGCATCAGCATGTCCGTCCAGGTGTGTTCAACATGTGCATGCACCCTGGGCTGTACTCTGTCATTGGTGCGGGAGCTGGCTGGGTACTGGTTTTGCATTAACTTGACATGTCATGCTTTGTGTCGTTATTCGCACTCCCCGCGACCCCCAGTTTGGTCAGGCGCTTTACAGTGCATACGTGCTATGATAAGATATTATATGATATGATAGTTTATTTATATAGCGCCTATACACAATGTGTTTCAAAGCGCTTCAAGGCAAGGGAGGGAACAAGGGAAAATACAATGACATTCTTACAGGCCATGAACAGTAAGGATGTGAAATTAACTATCATACTCGGCGTGACGACATTTCAGATAGTGCAAGAGCTCAGACATAGATAAGCAAGGCAGGGGGAGAGTGGGAAGGAAATGGAAACAGACAGGCGACTACCGTACTAGGCCTGATGACATTTCTGGTAGAGTCAGAGCAAAACAAGAGGTGAGGAAGAGAGGTGCAGAAAGGTAGGGGAGGAACAAAACAAGCGACTATCAGAAATTTCAGATAGTGCTAGGGAGGGGGGAAATCCAGCAAGGGGAGGGGGGAGGAGACAGACGAGGTAGCTATCATACTAGGTCCAGGGACAATTCTGATAAAGTAAGTGCATAGAAGAAAGTAAGGGGAGGAGATAGGAAAAGGGAGAAGGGAAAGGAGGAGAGAACAGAGAGTTAGCAGTCAAAAGAGTGGAGAAGTAAGAGGGAAGAGTAAATACAATTGCAGAAGTCAGTAGTAACACATAATGTTGCAAGCCAGGATACAAGATGAAGATGGGAACAGCATGATTCAGGGCCACCATGAGTACAAGATGCAAAGGAAGTCCAGCATGAGAGTTGAGAAAGGGTGACGCACTGTGAATGAATCAAGTCCATAAAAGTCAAATCCAGCATTGGCCACAAGATGGTGATGGTGAAACCAGAATTTATCAGGACAGACTCCTGCAGAAGTAGGCTTGAGGGGAATCAGGGGGGAGCAGGGTAGAAGAATCAAGAAAACCAGGCAACACCTGTGTGCGAGAATGGTGGGGGCACAAGGGAACATCACAGGGGGGACCAGAGGGGGTGGGGATAGCCTGTGGGGACAGAGGGAGTAACACATGTTGGTACATGCTTACCGGCGGTCTGAGCAGGGGGTTGGACCCTGGGCCCGCCTGGTCCGAACAGGTCCAAACAGGAATTGCCATTTTCTTTGTCTGCCCTTAGCTGCTGGCAGTTAAACTCAACCACTATCCAGGTCTGTTGTCCTCTGTGTCTCTCCACGTATCCTGGCATAGAACCATGGAGTCATGGGTGGAAGCTGGGTAGTGGGCAGTGGGTGATGATGAGGTTGGGGCCGCAGGTCAACTGCTCATTGAGGGAGTGGTAGTGTTTGTGATTTCGGTACACTTCTTTGTGGGCCTGGTGGGCCACCAACGCAACATGGGTGCAGTCCAGGGCTGCAATCACATTAGGAAATTGGGCTACGGAATAGAACTTTGCCTTCATGGCATTGACCTGGGCTGGGGTGGTGGGCAGTGCGATGTGGTGTTGCACATGCCGCAGTAGAGTATCCAGAAACTGGGCAAGAACTGCACAGAATGTAGGCTGTGCCATGCCGTGCATCATGGCCACGGACTGCTGGAAGGTGCCAGTACGTTGGAATTGTAGTACCAACACTAGCTTAAGCAGTGGGGACACAGCTGTATGGATGTTTATCCTGCTCCCTATGTCCACATGTATTGTACTGAGCAGCTCAGTAATGGTCTCCCTGTTGAGGTGGTACTGGGTCACCAACTGGGTGTCAGTGAAGGTCCACGGTGAGGAGCTGACCCTGGGGATGGGTGCATGCCTTGCTTGGGATCTTCTCCTCCTCCTTCTCCTCCTCTTTCTCCTCTTCCTCCTCCCCCACTGTACTCCCTATGCACTGGCCTGGTTGTCCTGCATCTCTACTTCCAAGCGCAGCAGGAGCAACTGCCTGTCTCAGTTCAGAGTGAAAAATGGCTGCATGGTTTTGGAAACAGTGTTTGGGGTAGGAGTGTGCCTTATGTGACCCTCTGGAGTGCATTTGGAGCACCTGTGGCTTCATTTCTGACACCTGTGTTCATTTGCCTTCAGCTGGAGGCAATTGGGCCATGTGTTTGGCAATATTAGTGCCAGTTTTAGGCACTAATAGCACCGCACATGGAGTTGTTATGCCGCTGTGAATGCGCTTGGAGTTTCTGGCGCAGATACCGCTGGCTGTAATAATGCTGCTGTAATAGCGCCGGTTGATTTTACAGTCGCGGTATTTGCACTTGCTCGTGATTCGGCAGAGCTCCATTCCAATACCGCCACTTTTTAGGGTTACTGCTCAACTTGTGTTATATCAATTTTGAAAATATATCGATACATCGTCAAAACTCATAATACTGCCCAGCCCTAATGGCCACGACAGCAGAGGTGAGGAATTCCACTTTCCAGAGGTTTTGGCAAAGGATAATACAGGACAAGTAGACCAGAAGGTGAGATTTGAGGAAGAAGGTAGATGCCAGGTGAGGAGATATCCAAGAAGGGAACAGAGGAAGATGTCAGCAAGGTTGGATGACTTTCTGGTTGAACATGACTAATAATAAGGGTTCAAATGAAAGTCATCTTCTATCATGCTGAAGTTCAGTAACTAATGTTTGTATTATGCTGTTTTTTATGAGGTTGATTAGGGATGTAATATCGGCTGCAAATACCTGCTGCAATGTAGGGCAGACTTGACAAGAAGCCCTGAATGAAAAGGCCCGCCTGTTCCAGAGGCGGGCAGTTACAACACCATCCTCTGTGTGTTTCGTCTAGGGCCACACCAGGCCTACAACAGGGTGTGTCTATGGATCCCTTAATATGCTCAAAAGCACTGCATTACCAACAGTGCAGGTCATGTACATGACTTCAAATTCAAATATATGTTTCATCTACAGCCACACTGTCCCTGTGCATAGATCCATTAACGGTGTCCCAGTGACGGTTTATCCATAATGGGCGAGGAGATGCCGACCCACGGGCACCCTCTCCCATTAGGGGGAGCCAGCCTAGTGTAAACACTGAGCTTTTGGCAGCTGAGGGAGCGCTCCTGGCTGGCTTAAACTGTCAAAGGGAAATAAAGTTTCTGGTTGACAGTTCTGTTACCCAGCTGCACATTTCCAATGGGCCATGCAGATCCAGGGGCATTTTGCTTCCCCAACCTTGCATGGCCCATTTGGGATGCTGGCTGGAGAACTACATGTTTGTATGTGTGAGGGGACACTCCTGCCCCTCCCAGCACAAACAAAAGGAGTGGGGTGTTTCATCATCAGCTCTTTGCATCCTGGTTCCGGTACGTGCTACAAGGGAGATGCTGTACTGGGAGGAAAAATGTCAGGACTGGGACAGAAGGTTATTTAATTTTAATATGTGTATGTATGCTTGTGTTGTGTGACTTAGTGAGTATATGATGATGGGTGAGCATGTGAACAAGCGAATGCATGCTGCATGTTCATGTATGTGAACGTGTGTTTGTGGAGGCATGAGATTTTCTTACTGCCCATCTATGATAAAGCAAGCATGATAAGTGTTATTTTATAGTGACACTTGCATTTTAATGCAGCCAGTCTAGCCATTTCTTACTGTGGCATGCCATTTTGCATTGGGCATCTTTGATAAAGCAAGCATGATAAGTGGTACTATGTAGCTATACAGAGATTTGTATGCAGCCAGTCTAGCCATTTCTTACTGTGGCAAGCCAATTTGTATTGGACATCTTTGATAAAGGAAGCATGATCAGTGTTATTATTAGCCTAGGTTTGCATTTTAGTTCAACTTTCCTAGACACATCTTACTGTAGCATGACATTTTGTATTGGGCATCTTTGATTCAGCAATCATGATAAGTGTTATTATGTGGTTAGACTGGCATTTTGATGCAGCCAGTTTGGAGATTTTTTCATACTGTGGCATGGCATTTTTAATGGTAAAGTCGACCGAAGTATGTTCTTAGGTGAGGATACTGCCATATCTGAGCAGGACAGGCGTGGACCTGTTTTCATATAGCACCATTACTGGCATTGTGCGCAAAACAAACATGAGTATATCAGTGTGTTCTTATATGGGAATAAGGGTATAAATTGGTGAAGCCGGTATGGAAATGTATGTGCACAAGTGAAACTGTATTTATACAGGAATATATTATGGGCAAAGGCATCATGAAAATGTGCTGGGGAAACGCTACTGTACACTTTTGGTCACTTGCATCTGCTGGATTTGTTCATGAGTTACCCTACAAAACCAAATGCAAACTCTTTGGCTTTTTAGCCAATTTCTCAGAAACGCACCATTTTAAGCCATTATTTTACACATTTCCTCAGAATGGGGATATCCATCTAGTCCCCCTGGACTGGTTCGGGCTCCATAGCTATGCTCAGTCACTCTGGGATATTTACACCCCTCCAATTAAAAAATTGAAAAATTCACCAGCCACAGCTGGGATGCACAATCAGAAACTGAAAACTGTAAATTCTATGGGTGCAAAGTGAGACTCTGCAGCCATTGCTAAAGAACCAAAGGAGCAGTTGCCTCTTTTGCCCACTGTACTTGGTGCCTGTAGGTGATAGAGGTATGAGTGATACCTCTTCAGTTAAACAGATTCTTTTTGACTGGCTATTGTTTAAAGCTGATTTGGGACCGATATCTCTTCTGTTAAATACCACCTCTAACTACACATTATTTGAGGCTGTGCTAGGAGTGTTGTCTGCTTAAGTTAAAAGAATGCAGTCTCTTGCTGAGTGTATAGGGCATTTTTGCAACTGTTGAAAATGAGCTAATGTTTTAGGATGCTTATTAATTTGAAGCAAAACATGATTAACCCTACCCTGCACATGCTTAATGGCACCTTTTTACTAGCTTGGTAAAATATGGATATTGTCCTGCTGACCCTTATTTAGGGTGACCAGATTTTCAAGACAAAAAACAAGAAGGTCAACAATACAAAATTGACACCCCCCACTCCCACTCACTCACCCATGAAAGCCCCTCCCCAAAACCCTCAACACGTACCCACACCATACTATTTCCAGCACTGCCCTTTATGAGAACCTTGAGGGTATTCTCACCCCTAAACCCCTTGGATCCTCTGCGCAGGTGGCCAAGGAAAGGCCATTGCTTTTGGATCGCGACCATGGGGGTGGAGAAGCAAGGGAGGATCACTTGGGTGGAGGATCCTTGAGAACTGGTAGTGGGATGCTCTTGGGTGAGACATGGTATCCTCTGTTCCCCAGTGATAACCAACCCAACCCTTCCCCAACTTTAATGGGTTAATGTGAGTCAATTCCCCTGATTCCTTAAAACATGACCATTGACGGTACTGGGATGAAGAAGAAGCAACTAAGAGCAATGAAGACTATGCTCTTTTACCACTCTGGTACTGGGACGAGGAAGATGCCTGCTGAGAGTTGTGAGGGTCAGGCATGTCTTTTTAAATGTGGTCAAGCAGGGCTAATTGAACTGTCACACCTGTAGCCTGTCAAAGGGCTGCAGGTATATGAAAGGAGACCAATTCATGGTATAAAGAGGAAGGTGGAAGCGAAGGCAGAGTAGAAGCAGCATCAGCAAAGAGGCCAAGAGTAGCAGCAGGGAACCGTGGCGAAGAGGCACGCTGAGACGCTAAAGTCTGATGAGGGAGACGACCTGTGGAAGCGTGGCGTGAGAGCTGAAGTCCTGTGCAGCACAGCAAGCGCTGGAAAGGGAGCCATGTAGAGAGGCTGTCCCTTTTCGTGGAATTTTAAGTGCTCCTTCCCCTGTGTTCAGAAGGTGTCACAGGAGTGGCTGAGGGGCAGAATTTGGAACCCTGATGTAAAAAGCCGAGGGCCGAGCGATCCACGCTGCTGGGAGATCCTTAAGCACAACCTGTGAGTTTCTAGAAAAGGAGAAAATCGGTATGCAAGTGTTTGAACTTTCCAAGAGGATATATTGGGCCTCATTACAAGTTTGGCGGTAGCCTTGCCAGTAAAACCGGCAGGCTGCCGCCAAACTTGCGAAATATTCCGGCACCTGCAAATGGGCAATTACCGGGTCATTATGGCCCCGCGGGACCCGGTAATTGCCCATTCGCGGGCACCGGAATAAAATGCTCCCCATTCACATTTGAGCCCAATAGGGCTCAATGGGAATGGGGAGACCGGATGCACCGGCACCATTCCTGAATGGTGCCGGTGCATCCGACATGCTCTGCTTGCGGGTGCCGGTATGCCTGCCAGGTCAGACCTGGCGGGTGGGAAGGAACCCATGAGCCGAACTTGTAGTTTGCCGGTCCGGTAACTACGGTACTGGCAAGCATATCGGTACCCTAGTTACCGGACCGCCAAACTTGTAATGAGGCCCATTGTATCAGAGTGGTCGCGTGTGAGAGAAAGCACGTTCTCAAAGGTCTCTGAGTATTGGATATTTCCATTTGAAGTGAATAAAGAAGCATTAACTTTCTAAGAGGAATACATTGGGCCTCATTACGACCCAGGCGGAATGGGTTTAAAGGCGCCTGTAAAGGTGCCAGTGCCGTTAAACCCATTCTGCCCTATTACGAGGTTCCCTTGCGGGACCCGCTCTGGATGTCTGGTCAGACCAGACTTCCTTTGCGGGTCCCACGAGGGAACCAGGGAGCTAACAACGGGCCCATTATTAACGGGCCTTTTGTTAGCTCCCTCCCCATTCCCATTGAGCCCTATGGGGGCTCAAATGGGAATGGGGATGTGTTCCCTGAATGGGGAAATACCCTGTCCTCCAAGTTTGGAATGGTCAGGGAGACCCGGAACCCGAGTTTGGAGCTAGCCATGCCCTTATTAAGGGCATGGCTGCCTCCAAACTTGTAATGAGGCCCATTGCCTCGGAGTGGTTGCGTGTAAGAAATAACATGTTTTCGAAAGTCTCAGAGTAATTGACATTTCTTTTTCATGTGAACAAAGAAATATTACACAGCGAGCTGAAGAGAAAAAGGGTTTTGAGTACAGCCTGCACCCATTGAACACTGAACTTACATCACAGGTAAAAATGGAAGATGTTGGCTGAATGCAACCCATGTCCAAAGAATCCTAAACTGTACGAAACCTTAACACATACAATTCCACATGTATTGAATACCGAGCTGAGTGAAATCTTCGCCAAAGACATTTAAAATTCCAAATGAAGCCACAAAATGCATGTTACAAAGAATGACATTTTGAAGGATAACTAATTAAGACTTTGAAGTTCTTTACAGTTTAATCACACTTTCTATCCGATCCATCAACTATAAAGAGAAGGCCCACGAGTGGCAAAGACCTTTACATAGACCAAAAGACAATTCTTGGTGTTGCTGAATTTAAGTCTCGGGGAAGTGAACCCTGAGACTGGAACTATTTCTAACTTTGGTGTTGCTGAACTTAATTCTCGGGCAAGGGAGCCCTGGGACTAGAACTCTATTTCTTGTGCTGAACTTAAATCTTGGGGAAGGGAACCCTAAGACATGAGTCTTTTATTGACTTGAGGACGAAGAATCAAGATCCATTGGTACTTGAATTTGTGTTACTTGGAACTTGGGGAAGAGATCCCTGAGCACTGGTGAAAACTACATTATTCTAAGTTCAAGAGAGGTAACTTTGAGACTTTTGCTAAAACGGTTTTATACCTGGGGAAGGGAGGTGAAAGGAAGCTGTGAGCTGGAGGAGGCTCAGAACTTTGTGTTGGACGCTGTTTCTTTTGGTTGCTGACAGCCCTAAACATTGTATAGATTAGTTGTGTGGGCAAGAATAGGTTTTTAACGCAGACAAACTCTTCAGTTGAACTCTTGCCTCAGGCTTTCCTTAGTTTTATTTAGGTAAGGAAATCCCACCTTAGCACAGGGCAAGTTAGGCCTTTTTCCATCCAGACATGTACATTAATAAACCTATTTATTTTGAATTCTGAATCTGTTGTCTGTGTCCTTCATGTTGCCTTCGCACCTTCTACATAAATAATATATAACACAAGTCGTGTGGTTTATGCATTAATGTTAGCATGTTAATCAAAAAGGAGCGTGTGCCCTAAATGATGTGACAGGCCTTTGTGTTCATTTCTTGCCAAGCCGCTCTCTGTGGCACAATCAGTAAATGTGTGTGGCTGATACCTGATTGGGTGTTGGCGCCCATGAAGCGATGGCAGAACTCTGATAGTGTTATGATGTGAACTTAGTTTATAATTGTTACTCGTGAAGTTGTCACCCTCCATTTAGCCAAAACTCAGGACTGTCTTCTTCCTTTTTTCTAAAACCCAGACAGGGTTTTTAAAGTAAAAAAACTCTTGGGATGAGGGAAACAGAGGGCCCAATTCTGGGACAGTCCTGGCAAAACTTCTTGGAATATTCTTAATTAACATTTTTCTCCCACAGGGTACTGATTTAGACCTATGCATACTCGGTTAGTGTATGCAGTACTGACTGACAACTGCGCGCTCTGAGACCTACTGGCATGTGGCATGGTTTATAAAAACTCTAATAAATAAATAAACTGAATACGGCTGAAGCATGTGACTGCGTCTTGTCTCTAATTTACAAGTACGATTAAAGTGTATTTTTTCAAAGAAACACAGAAACCATGTACCAGTATAATGAACTTTTCATCTCCATAGCATCATATCCCACACACCTCCCACCTTTTAAGAACAATTAGAACCTTAAACTTTGAATGTTGCTAAATTCTCCAGGCCTTGCCAGCGATGTTGATCACAGCACCACTCTTGACTGCTCTAGTCGCTGTCCATGCTGCTTTAGCTCCACCTAGTAAGGCCAAACGAGTGGCATGAGTGTGCGGGTGGAGGGAAGAGGGTGCACAAGGTGACACACACACACACACACACACACACAACTGAGGTCTTAGACTGTATATCCACGCATTTAATGCCCATAGTAACGCTAATACCAGGCAAGAATTCCTATCTGCCCTGACTCTATCAAGTCCACTGTCGGTTCAGCATTTTAGTTTTAGCTATTAGGTGGCACATACGTGCCGCCTTTGAGCCAAAACTACTGCATCGGAGCACAGATAGGAGGGAGATGACATTTGAGGTGGGACACACAGCTTGTGACATGTGGGTATTGTTTCGTTGTTTATCTACCCATTGACTGCTCACGGCCATGCTGGTTCCTGTGGCAGTTCTCACCTATGACCTTTCTCCTTCCCCTCTTCCGTTTCAATCCTCCTCTTCCCCTCTTCCGGTTCAATCCGCCTCTATGTTTCATCACAAAAATCTTCAACTCTCTGATCCTTCCTCTTTTTCTTCAGCTGTCATTTGAACTCTTCCTGTCATTTCTATGTATTCTTCTCCCTCTGCTGATTTTGCCTCTTCTTTTCTTGATACTATGTCTGACTCTCTATCCTACTGTTGCTTTTACTCCATCTCATAAGCCATCTTCACCTTCTTTTTAACAATGAAGGCCCACACCCCAATGCTATTCATGGCCCATCTATTCCTGTGAAAACTGCTGGCTTTTCCTGGCTTCCCTGCTTTTTAAAAGAAAATGTATTTTAGTGTACAGGAGAAATTCTCATGAAGTCCTACTGTCATTGCAACCTTATTTGAATGTGCTGCCATAGTAGCCCAAGTGGCTACCAGGGTAGGGGTGCTTTTTAAGCATTCTATTTTATTCCAAGGGTGACTCTGTCACCTCCAAACGTGTGCTGTGATGTAGGCTTGTGACAGCTGTGTTTTAATTCTGGATACACCATGCTTGTAACTCTTTTACCACTTTATAGACCAGAGCCTGAGGTGGAGGAGAGGAAAGGGCCCAGTTGTACTTGGGAAGGTCAGTTAGAAAGGAAGGAGGTCAGCCAGTGCCCGGTCCGTGATGCCTAGAGTATCACAGAGAAGATTTATGAGGTATGATTGACTGTGTCAAAGACAGAAGAAAGAACGAGAAGGATCAGAACAGAGGGAGAGTTGGAATCAAGGTTTGAGAGCAGGTCTTCACGGGTGTTCAGGAGAGCAGTTTCCGTGCTTCTGGATGCTCTGAAGCCAAACTTGTGGTCATGGAGACAGCCAATAGATATGGTGTGGTGAATAAGTTGCGGGATGACCAACTTCTCCAGGAGTAGCCCAAGAAAGGGCTGAAGGAGATAGGGTGATAGTTAGCCAGGCAGGAAGGGTCAGCGGAAGCCTTTTTAGGAGATTGTGCTCAAAGGAGTGCATCAGGGGTTGTGGGAAAGAACCAGTGGTGAAGGAATGGTAACAGAAGTCAGCAATGCAGGGGCAAGGGAGGTGATATTGTCCTTGATAGTTCTGGAAGAGCTGGGGAGCACCTGTTTGGAGGAGACTTTCATAGAGCGGACTACTCTAGAGACCTCATCCGGCGGATGGTGAGAGGGGTACCAGGGGAGGCAGGAGCAGAGGGGGGGAGTAGAGGAGAGTGAGGACAGGGTGTCCTGAAGTTTGGTGGAGAAGTGGACAGCCAGTGCAGTGCAGAGGGCATGGGATGGAAGAGGAAAAGAGGAGACTGTGGTAGAATTGGCGAGTTCCTTGCAGATTTTGAAAAGTTCTGCTGTGTTATTGGTGGCCGGAGAAATGCGGGCTTGGACATGAGTTCTCTGCTTAGATTGAATGGAGAGTCGATATTGCCTATCGAGCAGGCGGAAGGCCAGTTTGTCGAAGGATGTGCCTGAGACCTGCCACTTCTGCTCAGCAACTCTGCACTTGCGTTTCAGAGCGTCCAAGCCAGAGTCATACCAAGAATTTCACTTAGAGGCAGGCTTATTGTGGATCCTCGTGACAGGGGCAAGGATGTCCAGAGGGTTGGAGGTGGAGGTTAGCAAGTGTTGAGTAGGTATGAGAGTTAAAAGCAGGGGTGGGAGGTGGAATAAAGGCGGTGGCAAATGCAGCGACTGACACATGCTTCTTCGGTCAAATGATGGAGAAGGAGACTGGAAGTGCAGGCAGAGGCATTCGCCGGGGGGCAGGGAGCTCCAAATGGGAGGAGATGAGAGAGTGGTCAGACCAGGAGAGAGGAGTAGTTAGAGGGTTGCAGAGCGCGATGTCTGCTGAGATGAGAGCATCCAAGGTGTGTCCAGCAGAGTGGCTTGGGCCGTAGGGAAGAATTGTGAGGGAAAGAGCATCACAGAGGTCACAGAAAAGTACAGTGCTGCATCCAGCGAGTCTAGATGAATAGTAAAGTCACCAAGGAACAGAAGTTTGGGGGAGATGATCAGGAGAGAGGAGAGGTCAGCCCATTCAGAGAGGAAAGTGGGGTAAGACCAGGGGGCCTATAGATAGTGGCAAGAGTGAGGGAGAGGGTGAGAGAGACACCCAGCATATAGACGAGGCATTCAGAGGAAGAGGAAGATTGAGTGGGAATGATAGTAGCAGGGACCCATTCAGGGAAGACAAGGGCAACTCCATCTCCAGAACGGTGCCAGGACGTTGAGGTAAAAGTCTTCAAGGAGGTCACAGACTTCAGAGGAGTGTTTAACAGCAGAGCGAGAGTTGAGGGTAGCTAAGTGAAGCTGGTTGCCACATTCAAAGGTCTTCTGAGGGGGGGTACATGGATGTGGTACACCCATCAGTGGGGGTGGAGAGGACAGAGTGGTGGCAGATGGAGGGGTGGCAGGAGAGGGGAGGAAGTTAATGAGAGACGGGAGATGTCTATCCAAAAGGAGGAGGTTGGGCTGAGAGCCTTGGTCCATGATAGTGCCATTTTGGTAGACATTAATGATGCACCTAGAACATGAGAAGTATGCCAAGAGAACTTCCCACCTGGTTGCACCGTTAATGGACGATGAGGAGAAAGGGAATAGGATAGAGACCATATGGGGAGTCCATAAATCAGGAGAAGGGAAAGTGGAGAGGATGTCAGTGATAGTCTGTCTGGAGGAAGCACTGACGTAGGTATCGGCAATGGGGAGGCCTGGGTTGGAGCCCACGAGCGGTTTCTTAAACATTTTCCTTCCAGACTTCAAGATAGAGGTAGTGTAGGTGACAGAATAACAGTTAGAGTATATAGGGGAAACAGAGAGCACCATGAGTACAAAGGCGGTTGTTCGGAGTGCTAGGCCCTGAAGACCCTCACGCATGGAAACAAGGCACTATCACCATACACAAACTGATACGCCAGACACGAGGTTCAATTCCCAAAATCTAGGGTTTATTGCAAAGCAAATAGTCTCAGTCGGCCGACTGGATCTCACGTCTCGCAACGTGTGTCACCCAGACCTCGTGAGACGCAAGAGAGAGCGCATTCTACAACAGTGTCGTATATAGAAAAGGACAATAACACAATCTGTTTGTGACACATCAAAACTGTCCATAATGTATCTTCTTGAGCTAGGATTCGGTGATTGACAAATATGACAAATATGACACCTTCTGAGACGTTTCTTTGCTTATCTATATTACTTGGTTTAGCAACAGTTGCAATTTGCAAGACGCAGACAGGATTCTTTGTTACAGAGAACATAATGCACTCGTTTAGTGAGCAAACTATGTTCGTAGGAGAGACCCATTCCAAAGCATGCTATCTTCTAGTTTCTATTCGTGAACTAGGGGTCAGTCTGATCTAAGAGGGCCCAAAAAGGGGGGCCATAAGGAGAGTATAATTCATGCCTTTAATGGCCTGTTTCTACAGCTTCAGCGAGACCAGCTGGCACCTGGCTTGGTGATTAAATGCCACTCTGCTCGCCTTCCAGGACTTGTGAGGGAGGAAAACAATGTATTTCTGTACTGCTTTGGCATTTCTGTCTGGGCTGGTCTCTCAACATGTAACTTGTGGCCTTGCTTTGTGCAAGAGCAGAACGAAATTAAATACATTTTTGCAAAGCGTTTGAACAGAAAGCAAGAGAAAGCAAATGGCGGATCCTGCGGGAACAAAATGGTCACTCTGTGGTTATGCTGACAATTCTGTATTTGGCGATGCTGGGCATATATTGCGATTGGCTTTCGGCCAACATAATATAACATCTATGCTATGGTAGGGTATTTTCTAGACTCACAGGAGTATCAGGAAGAGAGGCTGCACTTTGAAAGCGAAATTCACCAGGTGGCCTAAATGCCAATATAGGGAGAAGAAACAGGTGCAGTAAGTCAGGTCACAGGAATGACAGAATGCACAATTTTGGATTAAACACTTCAGCACAGATTTGAGATTCAAGTAGTACAGTAGGAAGTTATCAATACAATTAGACTAAAATTGCTAACATGCAGAATTCAGTTGGAGTGGTGAAAGCATCTAGATTTGAAATTCAAAATTAGACTAACATTGCTCACATACAAAATGCAGTTGGAGTGGTGAAAACATCTAGTTTGGAAATTCAGAATTAGACTAAAATTGCTCACAGACAAAATGCAGTTGGAGTGGTGAAAACATCTAGATTTGAAATGCAAAATTAGATGAAAATTGCTCACATACAAAATGCAAAGTTAGTCCAAAAATTGCTGACAGACAGAATACAGTTTGTAAAGTGAGAGCATCAAAAACAGAGATATGAGGAGGAAACAGACATGAATAAATGGCTGCAAGTAGAAGTGAATAAACAGAGGCAAACGGGTTGGAGTTCACTGGACTCAAAATAACACAAACAAGTCTTGGTGGAGTTAGGCAGGTAGGCAAAGGATTCAGGTGGAAGTCAGTGTCTTAGAGAGGTGTGGGATCATGTAAAAGCCAGGCACAGACGGTAAACCACAGCATGCTGCAAGAGCTCAGAGTGATGCATGTCCACCGAACTTAAGTTAAAAGATAATAAGAGCTGCTTGAGGGCAGATAGTGCAGCAGGAGGAGCAAATGAGGAGTATAAGAATAAGAGAAGAATACACACTTTGTCCACAGGAGTAATTAACACCCCAAGCAGGCTCTCAACAACAATACCTTTATTAGTGAATATGTGCAGCTATGGTAAGTGAAATAGCTACAGACACACTATGGGAAAGCTACTTTTCAGTTTTGGCTCATTGGCCCACGGCATGAGGCAATACTAAAAACCAGGAAGGTAAACATGTAAAAGCCCAAACTGTTGCCTTTGCTAGTACTTATTATAAATGTAGATCTTAAGTGTGGTCTTCTTTTGTTTCAGGCACTATAAGATATTTATGCTATGTTGTAGTACTTGTTCAGTTAGGCGCAAGAGGACCATGTCATATTCATAGAGTCGTCTATACTGGAAAAAGGTAAATACATTAAATAAAGTTTATTTATACCAACATGTAAAAGTTCCTATTACAAATAACGAGGCTACTATTTAGCACATAATCAATCAAAGTTAAAAAAAAGCTCATATCAACATGAATAAAGTGTAAGGTGTGTTCCAAAACTATTGCCACATCACAAGATAATACAAAGAAAAAAAAAATTACAGTCATACTTCAGATGTTACAAAACAAGATTTTACATGTTTGTCCCTTCATTTTTAACACCCAAAGTGCCAGTGCAAATAGTACAATTATGCAAATACAATATATACAACATAAAAATGCAATAAACATCAGAAACAAAAATGTATTTCTCAACAATTTTCAATGTTCGCACTTCTGCAATCAATCATCTAAACCCCCCAAACCTTTACTTAAAACAGTAGGGGGATCTGTCGACGTCACAATGACATTTCGGCATATCTTTCTTTATTTAATGCCTTCTTCAGGACGTTTCCAAGTGACATTATGATCTGGAGGTCGCATCCACAAATAATTCTTGTTCCAAACTGGGTTCTTATTTTTTGATTCAATCTGTCAGCAAGAAAAGACTCATTTAGGAATATGTACTGCTCATTCTGCAAATACATAGTTATCAGTTATGCAGAACGGTTGAGCCTCGGTTACTACCCACCGAAAGTGTGAAGCAAATAATAATACAGCATATCACTTGGGCACAGCCAAAGGCCAGGTATTCACATCGGGTTCCCTCATGCTTGTCTCCATGCTAACCCCTGATGCTGACATATCAACACTTCACCGGCTGCATAGTGGATATGGTAATTCATCATTTGACTCGTACGAATAAACAGATTTTCTTGGTATACTATATCTGTTATAACTGCTCAATTATGATATTAATCACAGTAATCATATTTAAATATTTCTCACCCATGGCTAGAGTCCTTAGAATCTCACCATCACGTTGGGTTGGTGGATCTTTCCTCTCTCTGCACCTATGGGTCACAATAAACTGAATTGTAAACTACTAACATTTTATGAGGAGCAGAAAAGATGCAAAGACAATGTAATTCAGGGGCTCTCACCTCTCCAGGTAGCAATGACTGGCTTCCCTCGTATCAAGGAATCATGATGCTTTTCAATTAAGCACTGCATCACCTTCTGAGCATATAAACGCCATATGTGTTCAATATCACGCGAATCAACATGCAGTTGTACGTCATTTCCTCAGCGTACCATTTTCACTAGTAAATGGTAAAGGAACGTTCCCCTAAGTAGGCGCCATCTTGGAATTTGTCAGTTTAGCCAAACCAAGCTTTAGGTTGGTTCCTAATACTGCATTATCACATTATAAACGTGTAGTGCAAACACATTTTCATTTCACAATCATTCGATCTTGCACATTTCAATAAACCACAAAGGTCGCACTCTTTGCATAATAAAGATTTTAAACTAGTTGAAAAGATTTACTAAGTCAATTAATATGAGTTTGTAGGCAATGTATCCATTGGGACTCTCTGGTCAGTAGTGCATTTTCCACATAATTTGAATTCACTACAACATCCACGATCCGCCAAAAGAGTTCATCATGTGTATGCTGTGTTTATACATAATGTTGAACCAATGGTGCTCCAGTTTTCTTGCACTTAATTCTGGACCGATGCACTGAAATCCTAATGTGCACTTATCCACTAGTTTGGTCCACATACAATAGATCTCTGAGCATCTTATGCAATAGATGACTTTACTTGTTCTACAATTAATCATTGTCCTAAGGTGTTGGTCTTTTGAATGGACATTAAATGAGACAATTTTCCCTGTAAATGTACATGCAGCACAAGTACCGCAAGGGGAATGGCCGAGCACTGGACCCAAATCCCTAGTATGTAGCAGATAGTCCTTAAAATACTTCACCCGTTTGAGTGTAAACCTCAGGGTTTGAAGTTCAGGAAGATGTTCTTTCACAAGTGGCCAAAACTTGTTTATTACCCTTTTTACTACATTTGTATGGGGACAAAAAGTAGAAACAGGAGTTATAGTTTCCTGGTCAGGATTTGTCTCTTGGCAGGTGAGTAGCAGTTCACATGGAGTATACATAGCTATTCACTTGGAATAGGAAATTAATTTTCTTAGATAACCTTTGTTAGGAGTCAGAAATGTGAGGCGGACAACACTGTGAAGGTTTTTCATAAAATGACATTTTATTAAATAAAAAGGGTTTGATAAACGCCTCACTAACCCTACCTTAAAGAGGGTTTCCCTGCCTAGCAAAATAAACTAAAGGAAACACTCTAACAAAAGGAATCTGTCCCTCACACTTATACATACAATAAACATATGAAGGAAATAAATAGCTATTTAAAATAGAACAAAATCACAGTTACTTCAAGCATATACGTAATAACTGTTTCTCCTTGTGACCTGGGTAATGTTCCCTTCCCCAGATTCAAAGCAGAAATATGTAGCAACAGTTAAAAATAGGAAAGTTCAGTTTTATAACACAGTTCTGGCAACAAGATTCGTCTTGCTCCAACAAGTCTTTTAATATGACTTTCCAACAGTTCAAAAAGGAAATAGCAAATCTTAGTTTCTCATCTTGACTTGTAACAAAGAGTTCAACACAACCTCTTCTTAGGAACCAAAACCACTTTCACAGTTCCTTAGCAGCAACAGAAATTGTTTGTCAGGATGATTCAACAATGTTTGATAAAATCAATTAGTGGTTTCCCACTTCTTCTTCTGCACAGTCTTTAATCACAACACAGTACTACAATATCGTTTACCTGGTCCACTCACCTGTCGGATCTACTAATACAAGGTCCCTTGCCCTGTTATATTTGCCTGTCAGGCCTTAAAGCTTCTAACTCCAAATAATGTTGTGGTAAAGTTTGTTTCAAACAACTTGGTAAAGTCTGTTGACGTTCAACAACTTCCATAATGAACACTTCTTCTAAAAAGACATGAACCATATTGGTGCTGTTTATGCCCCATGAAATGCAGTTATGCTCCTCTCCCCCTGAATGCTGGCTATCGGGAGGACAGCTCTTCTGCCACAGCAAAGTATGTTTGTTTTCAACAATATCAGTATCAATAACTTCAGTATGGGCTACTTCATCTGGGAAAATATATACCACAATGGTGATGTTTGTTCCACTCTTGGGATTGAAACCTGCAATGCAGATTATGCACCTCTCCACCTGAATGTTGGCTATCAGGGGGGCAGCTGTTCTGCCACACTTGTTTTCCCCCTCCTACATCAACCAAATGCTGATACCGGCTTTTTATCACACTTGCTCTTCTTTAGCTTGGACAATGCTTGTTTGGATCTTTAATAACTATTTCCTCTTCTTCTCTGGGACCATAGAGTTTACAATTAGTCTTCTTCTTAATTGCCCTCTTCAGGTTTTGGTAATGTTGGGTTTTTGTTAAGGTCTTTAAATATTGCATTCTCTTGGCTTTGGCAACAGTTTTTCTGTTACTTTTGCAATCATAATTGCCCCCAATGTTCTTATTCTGCCACTTTAACTGGTAAGCATCAGTTTGATATGCAAAGTTATTCTTAGTCTGCCAAATCTGCCTCTTTACATTATTTCGGCATTCAATGGTGTGAACACAGGCTAGCGGGCAATTACACAGTGTTCCGGGGTCACATACAATTAGTAAACTCACTGGGTGCTGCATACCTGTCTGCTCGCTCTGCTGCCTTCTTGTCTTCTGCTTCCTCCATTTCCTGTTACGAGGTAAGATACTGCTTTGTGGTTCCTGAGGCCCACACTGGTTGGGTAACAAGCGTCGCTCGCTCCACGAGCACCCCGGTGCTTGCTTGTCACAGCAGCATACGTTTCTTGGGGGAAAGTTTTCAAAATAAACACTTGCCGCCACGCAACCTCTGCATACAAGGTCTTCAGGGGAAAAGCTCTCCGAAACAACTCTTCCCACTGCGCAGCCTCTGCATACAAGGTCCCGAAGGGGGGAGACCCTCACAATGCTGGCATCTGCTTCACACGCAGAGGTGGGCTCCAAGTCTCGCCATTCCTGCAACTTCTGCTCCCACTGCAACCTGGAGTGTCGACCATTACTCCACCTTCTGCTTCTCCTGCTGCTACTTCCCATGGCCTGTACCTGAGAGGGACTTTTATATCCACTAATCCCTCTCAGGTGTGGGTCATTACAATCATTAGACTGCAGCTTGCAGTCTAATGCCTCTAAATCACTCTTCCTCGCCCCAGTACTATGGGCATTGTGGGACTTGAAGTACCCAATGTTACAACAAGCTTTTTCTTTCTGCACATTAAGTTTAAATGGATTTTCTTTACTTCCATTGTTAATCATATTTTCAGGAGGAGATTTAAAAGGAGTCAATGATTGTTTTGAAATCAAAGGAATGTTAACTTTATCAGAATTTAAGATGTTATTATTCTGATGTCCACATTTAACTTCCTCTTGTTGACCACAAGAGTTTTTACCATTATAGATGTGGCCAACTTTATGAGGGAAAGCTCTATGCCTGATAAATGATTAATTAGGACCAGTTTTTCAATCCGCAGAATAAATAGGTTTAGAAGAGAAACCCTCACTTTGACAACACGCCATTATATATTCTGGCATCGCTGACATCTCTTCCTCTGAGGAAGAAAAATACTGCGTCTCACCCAACGGAATCCTCTCACCCCCCTGGGGTCCTTCTCCTTCATGTGATCCTCCCCGCCAGTGCAACTGCCAGAGTTAGGAGAAGGTAGCAGCTGTCTTCCCCTGGCCACCTGGGAGGAGATTTTAGGTATGCTTTTTGTGAGGATTGAGCAGGATTCATCACACCTCTCTCTGCCAAATGACTTTCTATTTGTAAGGCTTGATACTTAGTCGTCACGTCTAGTACAGTTCTTTAGTCGTAAATATTGTTTGTATTGGCAAATTGGCTCTTGTGTGGTAAGAATGAAAGCTTTCAAAATGTAATAATGTGTTACGGTCTGAAGGTTTACTGTATAGGTCACAAAGGAACCTTCCTCACTTTGCTTTACTCCCTAAATCCAGAAAATGTATCTTAGAACAGGAATATTCACTGGTAAATTGAATTTTCTCATTGCAAGTGTTGAGCCATTCATAGAGTAGGACAAACCTTGTTAGTGGTTAAGAATTCCTTAATGCTTAATGGCAGCTCACCCACATGATCCCTCACTACTTCCTTTATGGCTCAACATTGCTGTGTCCATCTCTCTCCATACACGTCTCCCCCATAACTCACTTTATCTCTTTATCTCTCTTTCTCTCTGTTTTGACTAGAAATGCACTTTGCCCTTCCCACTCCTTTTCTTGCTCATCTTTCCCTACCACCTCATCTCCCACAAAAGGCTATTTTAGTTGCCCACCTTCTATTCACTACGGTGCTTCCTCAATATGCCATGGGCGCAGTCATGATATTCCAGGGTCATACCCAGCAATACCGTTATAGGTCAGTACCGCCTAACGTGACATCTCCTACCAGTTAAAAACGCGCTTGGAAAGTATACTCATAATATACTAAATACAGCCTTAGATGCACACACACACACTTATACAATATGCTTGGGGCTCGGAGACCTAGCGAAAGAGGTCTCCCCAGAACCGAAGAGAAGAAGCAGAGGAACAGGATCTACTGACTGAGGCGACAAGAAAGAGGTGCAGGGGACTCTTAAACCCCCAGGACTCTGAGGGACACTGAATGGATCATTGACCTCCGGAAGGAACCTGGGTTAAGATTTCTCAGTAAGATTTGAACAGTTAAACCCAAGGCAAAGCCATCCTATTAAGGTTTACATTTTATTTTTCTGGTTTGCTCCTACCTTGAAACTAGCTCTAATAAGCCTTTGTTTAAAAATACATCTTCGTGTTGATCCTACTCGGGTTTGTGACACTATACACTTCTCCAATGTTCAAAACACTGAGATAGTTTATAGTGCCAGGAGGATAGCTCAGGGGCAACACGTTTGTCTTGGAAGCAAGACAAGGCGGAGCTACACAGGTTTGAATCCAGGTCCAACGCTTAGAGACTGGTATCCGGTATTAAGCATGTTAGAAAGGATTAATTAATTAATTAATTACTAGTTCTTTCGCATAGTTTGCAATAAAGTGTTATGCATAAAGCATAAAAGGTCACGCTTAAGCAAACACTGAAATGTCACACACACACACGTCGTCTTTCTTTCAGAAAGTATGCACACCAGGACTGCTTCCTACACAACAGTAATCATGAATTTCCCATTGAAGTTCCTATACTGAAACATGTTCCGTTTCTTCATAGCAAGAGAGGCAACTCGTAGCCCCGCTTTATTTGCTGGTCTGGGCAGCTGCCACATTGTACAAGTATTGTTGTTTTGTTTCGAATAGCTGAATGGGGCCGCACCACTCAGGGCCTGATTACGATTAGGGCAGTAATGTCGAAAATGTTTATTGCTACACCAAATTCTGAGTTTCAGACCTAAAACTCCTCCATTCTGCCTGCTTGCGTTTTGGCGCAATTACCTCCACACAAAAGCATTGGAAGGTGCAATACTACTGCATGCGTTAAGAAGCCATTTTCCCATAGAGTCCTGCGGGACTCCAAAATGGGAATTTTACCTGACGTGGTCAAATGATTCCGAATCATGTGGACTATTCAATGTCCTCGTGCTTATCGCATGCAGTAACGTTAATTCAATTTGGCTGTATTTCAAGAGTTAATACCACCATAATCTTAATCAAGCTGTTGGAATGTCAAAACTAAAGCAATGCATTTGAGACAGTGTTTATAACCGAGTAAGACATGTTAGACAAAAATACATTTCCTTTTTACCACTTAGTACATGGGTCAATGTGACAGGGGATGCAGAGGCACTGCCAGTGGTACCAAGGAGCTTGGCAGGGGTAAAAGTTAATGCCGTTATCTACCCAAACTTGTCATCCGTTTTGAATCTACTTCTTTTACGCAGCCCTGTGTGCTGGACCAGTAACTTCCCTGGTTGGCAAGAAGGATAATACGTGGTTGCCTCGAGGAGCACATTTTGGCACCATTTTCTGATGTAGCACAACTCAGTTCATTCTCCTGCCACGTTAAGCCTTTTGCTCTCAAGATGTTTGGAACTCCAATCTGCCCTAGCCAGCATTGATTATGATGGATCATGGGAGCCATCGTCTGAAACATCTTAAGCACCATGTTGGAGTCCTTTTGATATTCAGAACTGTTAGAAACTATTCGGTCACAGCAGACCTCAGATCATACCCGCAGTCAGAACATGGATGGCGAGAAACAAGTTTAGTCGCAGCAAGTCAGCAATGCCACCAGTCCGCACTCCCTTCAAGTTTTCATTCATAGCCACATTGCCTTCAGTGCAACTACACCACAAACCTGGGATGCTGGCCCCAGAGGTTGTACCACAAAGAAGGAGGTGGATGCTCCAGACAACCTCCGAAGCAGTCAAAGGGGACTTTAGGACCACGCTGTCTGTCCGGTTGTATACTAATTTACCTTTTCACAATTGACCTCGGGAGAATTGACCTCGGGAGAATTGACCTAATTTAGAAGGCCAATTAGGACATGTATGCGGGGGAAAACTCCCCACAACCCCCACCCATTCCAAAACCCCCTGCAACCTCCACCCAATCCCCTTATATTATTTATAATCCAAAACCAACCCAATACATATTTAAAACAACTAAAATAATATGAATGTCGATTGTGCAGATGGTCAATTAGGACCACTATAATTAGGTCAATTGTGCAAAAGGTCAATTGTAAAAGGTCAATTTGGGTAATACTGTCTGTCCATCACAAACTCTCTCACTGCACAGCCACCCCTCTGAAGAAACCACGCGTGGTAGACCCCGAACTGTCGTATATTTCATAGAGCACTTACTGCTGAATGGAGGGGTTGCACCAGAATGCCAGGAAGAGAGACGTAAGGGAACCACGGCCATTGTCTGTTTATCATAAGACTTCCTCTTTCAGCAATAACTGTCAACCACAGTAGATCAAAAGCGCTCTGTTTCTTTAAGATGCCGTGAGATACTATCTCTTCACGTATTTTTGAAGCCTAAATCCAATACTGCCACTTAATTGGAAGGTTTAGATTCATGCTAATTTCTGAGAGCATTATGATAAACTTGGTAATTTTAATTGCTTAAACAATATACATATTTCACAAAACCATGTTGAACTTCCTCAACTGCTTAGTTGTTATTTCTGTCTGCTGAAGGGAAGGGGGTGTGTGGGGGTAGTGAAATACATGTTCTGTTCCTTGTAGTAGTTTCCTTAGTACAGGGCTCGGCAACCTTTGGCTCTCCAGATGTTCCAGCCTAACACTCCCATCATGCATAGCTAGACGAGTCAATGGTGAGAAAGTGTGGCACTCATAGTCCGCAAACATCTGGACAGCCACACATTGCAGACCCCTGCCTCAGTCAGTGTTCCTTTGCCAAAGCTGCCTCAGCAGATCTTTTCTTGTTCATTTTCCTTTCCCACATCCATCGCAACCAGCTGAAGCGGCTCTACACTCTTGAGATGTTCGAGTTCCTAGTTGCTCCACTCATACGATGGATGATTGGCGGTTGAACAAGACGCTCTTTGTGGTTTTCCACCCCTTGCAAAGGGAAATGGGTTTTCGAAACAGGATACACAGTTTGATCCTGTCTTGTATGCAATATTTCCACCAGTTGACAAACTGCCCTCTGCCTTCCAGAGATCGTTTAATAACAGCCAACATTGGGCAATATTCTGTTTTAGTAAAGCAGGCGTCTGACAGTCATTGCAGAGTTTCCTTGGTCGAAATGCTCTAAATACTAATTCTGGGACGGAATCGTACAAAAATGTCGACCTAGGAACTGCGACGGCCGAAAAATGCCGACTTTTTTTTCTTTCTAACCCCTCCCTTACACCATATATATATGTGGGGGGGTTAAGTGTATAATGTTAATATGGGGGGTGCGGAGGTCTCCCGCCGCATATATATGTGGTGTAAAGGGTTAAAAAAAAGTCGGCATTTTCGGCCGTCGCAAAAAAAGTCGCCATTTTCGGCCGTCGCAGTGATCACATAGATCCTTCTGGGACAGATTCTCAAATACATCATGAAACGCTTAGAAACCTTTTTTGTGTAGGTCCTTTACTCTGAGCCTCTCTGGCCTCTGCTGCGTTACTGATAACTGCTCTTCACCAGGGCCTTTGCATCTAAAGGCATTCGAGCACAGGCATCTTCACTTGATCCCTTTGCACGCCCGTCCCCCATCAATGCTACGATCAGAGATGTCTGTTTCACTGAAAATGGACCTAGGGAGGGTGGTTCTACTACTCACGTGATTATGCGAAGCGTCTCAATACGATGAAAATGCACGTGACTATGGAGAAGAGACCAGCCCTGGAGAACTAATGTTTCGAACAAGCGACCTTTCCATCCAGGCAGTGACAGGCCCTGGGTAAGAAATGTTGCCCTTCGGTGCAAGTTTCAACCTCTGGTGAAGGAGAAACAGAAGCAGATTTCTAGAGTATCCACACATGGTGGTAATCCAAGTCACCAGTGACGTAAATTCTCCCCAAATCATGGGATTAGTGAAAGCAACACTGCACACCCCTCAATCCCTGTTGGACTCAGATGACATTTCAGGCGGTGGCGTAACAAGAGTTTTGAAACCCATGACACATAGATGCAGCGGCGTAACACAAAATATGGGGGTCCCTCTAAAAGCCCTGCTAAGTGGGTTCCACCAGCCCCCACCGCAACTGCCCTCCTCCCTGCTGGGCATGGGTAGCATGGGGCCCGCGGGGTATGCGGGGCCCCGTTATGCCAGTGCAAAGACGCAAGATGATCAGGAAACTAAAAATACCAGTACTAAGTGAAAGTGAATGGAATAACTACAACATGTCACTAAAGCATACAACATGCGATTTATATTGTTACAAATAAACATGTCTGGGGTACTACTGTCTCATGGAATGAGTTCAGACACAAGGTGCCATGGGAAAAGCCATCAAAAGTAAGGGTTGCAGCCATCATCTTTCAGGCACTGTTAGCATATGTCTATATTTTGCCATGTCAGACACTGTCATTATTTGCCAGAGAGAGTACTGCCATGATAGTGCTCTCCAAAAATCCCTCCTAAATCAAGTGACCTCCAGCATCCGAAAAACAAGATAAACATTGGTAGAAACACATGGCAACTGTCTCCCATCCCACAGGCAGCTGAGCAGCACTTCTTCCCAATATAAACATAGATTCCAGTCTAAGCAGCTCCTCTGGCTCTAATGACAGCAACACTATCCAGGACAGTGATTCAGGTAGTGCTTCACACGTGTGGGGTACACATGCCTGAATGTGGTGACAAGGACACACCTCTGTGCTATGAAAACAACGCATACCTAGGCCAGCATGCTGTCAGTATACTCCAAGCATGCTTTCATAGGGCAGGCAGGGTGCTGCCATCATATAACAGCGGGCCTCCATGCATTCAGGATGCTGCCATGATGCCAAGATGCCAGTGCTGTTTCCATGCAGTATGCCAGGTAATGCCATTATCGATCAGGGCGTTATCACCCTTTGAAAGCAAGGAACCATCATATACCAAACCACTACCTTCATATGCCAGGGTAATGTCATTGCAGGCCAATAGTGTGCCTTCGCATACCAAGTTTCTGTTATCATGTGCCATTTACTGACACCGTCCCTTCCCATCAACCACTCTATGCCCCTTAATGGGCGTCGGCCATATCATCCATTACTAGTATGTGCACTTATGGGACATGGGATGGCAGGCTCCGGGGTGCTGATAACTTTGGTGATGATATAAAAGATGACTAAAAGATAATGGTGGCATAGGGCAAGCCACATCACGTGGGGTGTCAGCTGTGTCCATGCATTCTGGTGATCACACAGGAACATGAAATGCTGTGAACCTTCATGCATGGACATTCTATGAGTTGTGTTTAACAGGACAGAGCAGGCAACAACGGCAATCATACAGAGAATGGCACAGCATGCCCAACAAACACCAGGGGCTGAAGGACGCAGAAGCAGCAGATACTTGAGTAACAAAGCACACGGACTGCTCCTTCACTCACGCATAGGGAAGGGTGAAAAGGGAAGCACAAGTAATGTACAGAATACACTTCACACTGAACGAGCCTAACAGGAGGGCGTCACTGCTACAAGGGGGCTACGTCAGATAACAAATGTACACTGTCTAGCAGTGGCAGTTTAGGAATATGGGTGCACCCAATAATATATCTAACACCAACACCACTCACCCAGATGCGCCAGCTACTCCCATCCTAAATTTATCACCAGCCTCCCTTAGAATCAAAATGAACTACAAAACTATACCATCCACGGGCCCCATTAGACTTAACAGACTCAGAACTAGAACCAGCCCCAACCACCAAGCACCCAGATCCACTAAAATCAGTGATACCTGCACCAAAACAAAATACACACCTCCCAATAGACCACTCAAAGGCCCCTCTACTAAACAAACCAAGCCAATTAGAGGAACCAGAAACATGACTCAGCCTCCCAATCTAACAATTAACTCTCCTCCTGTGCCCACCCTTAGCATCAGAGGAGCATTCATCAATGCTCGATCTCTCGTTGCACACGCCATAGAAATCCACGACCTCATCATAGATCAAGAACTCGACATACTAGCAGTCACTGAAACCCGGCTTCACCCTGCCGCGGGACCCTCCTAGCCATCACCATCCCTCCTGGGTACACTATCCTTAGATCAGATAGGAACAACACGCAAGGAGGTGGAGTCGCCTTAATAGCTAGAACTACACTGCAACTCAGAGCTTGCCCACTGGAACAAATACAGGGCTATGAACTCTTACTAGCCAAATTCTCCCCCAACCCTAAAACCACTACCAACCTCTTAGTAGTCTACAGATCTCCCACTAAAACTAGCCACCCCAACCTGGACATCCCCTTATTGATCACGCCACTCCTCAAGCCAAAGACTAAATGCATCATCCTAGGGGATGTCAGCCTAGGCTACAGCGACCCCCTTGATACGGACGCTGCCGTCTTTCACACAGCAATGTCAGATATGAACTTTACCCAGCTGGTAAATGAACCCACTCACTCGAAAGGTAGAACGCTGGACTGGATCCTATCCCTAAACTCCCAAGTCATCATAGACTCCATCCTTCCTGTAAAATGGTCAGACCACTTTACCATCTCCTTCACCTTGGAATACAGCAGTTCGGATCCCACCAGTCCCAAGGCACCTGACACCTTTAAATCTAGAAATATAAAAAAACTCACAACAGACAACCTCTCCCCCATTCTACACCTGGCCCTCGCCAATGCCACCCCCAATACGAACAACCATAACTATTTAGCAGATTTTATCAACAAAGTCTCACCTGTACCATTGACTCACTCGCCCCCAGCATCACCAAAACTTGCAAACCAGACAAACGCTCCTGCTTTTGGTTTGACGAAGAACTAGTCTCCCTTAGACGCACTAAAAGAGCACTCGAGCACATACATAGGAAAACCAACACCAGTGATTCCGCAAAGGCCTTGCAAACAGCCAACAAAAAGTACAAATCAGCCATAATCTCTCATAAAGCCAACGCCCTCAATACGCGCAATAAACCCATGCCAACTCTGACAGCAAAGAACTGTTCTCCATCTTTAGAGAGCTTGAGAACCCATGCCAAGTGACAGCACCTCATAATACTAGTAAAACCTGGTGCACCACAATACAAGATGCATTAGCCTCTAAATTTATACTACTACAAAAGAAAATCGAAAGCAAAAAAAATATCCTTGCCGATAAAACGCTTCCCAACATAGCCTCCAACCCTCCCTCTACCACCACCTGCCCCCCCTTTGCTTCACCCCAGTCTCTAATAAAGAGGTACTAGACACCATAATGAAACTGTAAGCCTCCAATTGCAAAGAAGACCAATTCCCCTCTCATCTAGTCAAACTCTGCACCCATACCCTAGCACCACTAATCACTGAATTGATTAGTGCTTCCTTCGACTCAAACACAGTTCCCGCCAGCATCAAAAAAGCTGGGTAACACCCCTCCTTAAAAAACCGTCACTGGACCCTTCCATCCCCACAAATTACCATCCCATAACCCCTGTCCCATTTCTACTGAAAATCATTGACAAAATAGCCTACTCCCAAATTCAAAACCACCTAGAACACCATCAACTACTAGGGGACAGACAGTCAGGGTTCCGCCCCAACCATAGTACAGAAACAGCCCTTCTTGACCTAAAGATCCAAATGGATGCCACGAGAGAATCCGGTAAACTTAGCCTGCTGATGCTCCTAGATCTCTCCGCGGCGTTCGATTTGGTCGACCATGACAAACTCTGTGTGGCAACCTAAACAACAACTTCAACCTATCCAACAATGTCACAGATTGGATTAAATCATTCCTCGCAGATAGGACCTCAAGAGTGGCCATTGGGAAAGAATCAGCAGTTCCCATACCAGTCCCAATCGGCGTCCCACAAGGTTCCTGCCTATCCCCCACCCTATATAACGCCTACACAAAATTGCTCTTCGTAGCCCTGGATGCCATGGGTGTCATCTACACTAACTTCGCAGATGACACCCAGATCCTCATCTCACTAACAGACAACCATGAGCAAGATTCACTGCTTATTAATAAAATCTATTCATTAATCCAAAACTGGCTGGCCAACAATAGACTTTGGGCCTCATTACAAATCGCCCGGTATGGAAACAACGGTGGCGGTAAACCCGCCGCCACCGTTGTTTCCATGCTGGGCGATCACAACCCCTGCAGGCGGGAGGTGATGTTCCCGCCAGGTCTGACCTGGCGGGTTTAACACCGCCCGCCTGCAGGCGGACGAGGAAACACCGGCAGCATTACGAGATGCTGCCGGTGTTTCCATGATCCCCATTCCCATTGAGTCCCATCCGACTCAATGGGAATGGGGATTAACACCATTCCGCCTTCGTGATTCCCGGGAAAACGGGGTTGTAATGCCCCGGTAATTCTGGGAATCACGGAGGCGGAATGGTAATACGAGTCCAGCGGTAACCAGGTGGTTTTACCACCTTGGTTACCACCGGACTCGTAATGAGGCAGCTACTCATACTAAGATCATCATCCAAAATCGCTTCCCTCCAGCATGTCTACTCATCGTTCATCATTGACGGCACCACAATCCCAGTACTTAAACAAGTTAAGACAATCGGGGTTTACCTTGACGCGACACTAACCATGTCTAAGCAAGTAAACACCCAGCCTCATCCACCTCCTACACAGCCAAACTCATATCTCTTAGTCTCAAATTCCTGACACCAGAATACTGCATCACACTAGCACAAGCACTCATACTATCAAAGCTCGATTATTGCAACATCCTTTTCTTAGGCACGTCCAACACTAACCTATCCAAACTCCAACTCATGCAGAACAAAGCCCTCCGTGTCACATTGGGCATACAAAAATCCGAGCATATCTCCAACATTAGGAGACAAAATCACTGGCTGCCCATTAAAGCAAGAATACTCTTTAAAGCCCTTAGCATCACCCATAAATGCATCACCAACAAAGCTCCCAAATACCTCCTCAACACAATCACCAAGAAAACCCAGACCAGACTCCTCAGATCTAACAACAGTGACAACCTCGAAATCCCAGGATACAAGAGAGAAAAAGCTAGAGGCAGTAACTTCAAAGTACTCTCCCCTAAGCATTGGAACGCCCTACCCATTAACATTAAGAATGAAATGTCCTTCCCACAATTTTAAAAAATTGCTCAAAACCTGGTTATTCAACCAGTTTTAGTACAGCCCAGACACCTCTCTTCCCAGACCAACTCTGTATCTTCACTGTATTTAAATCTACATAAATGTATATATTGTAGAAATGTAACCAAAACTGTATTGCCTCATTGTAAAGATCACCACTAATACTGTATCTGACTTTGCTTGTAACTAGGCCGTTTAACAAATGTAATAAATAAATAAATAAATAAATAAATAAATAAATAAACAGCCAGCACTGGCCCAGGAAACAAAGTGCACTGACAAAATATACTACCTCAGGAAACAAAGGTGAACTACTAACCAGTGTGAGCTCAGGAATCATGAGCTCACACTGGTTAGTGCACTCCATAACAAACTCAGAAATCACGATTTATCAGAAAACAGGAGCAAAGCGGCTTCACAACTACATCAATGTCCAATGCAGGACTGACACATACTGAGCTATTCAATATTTACTAATAACCAGGTTATTCAGGCCTGATCAAGCAAGGCTACCTCCCGCAGCCGCAGGAATCATTCCCCCTCTGTCAATCCATGGCCAGCAAAGGGTAGACAAAGCTACTTGGGTGGGCTTTTGGAACACAGGGTTACACTGGTCGGAGAAGTCTGCCGAAGCCTGCAGATCACTACAGCCATTATGATAACTCTAACAGTAGGAGACAGAAATGAGAGCATTCTATAACAGTAACATACAAAGATCTACAACCAAAACAAAATACAAATACATTGTAAGAGGCCACCACGGGGAGGAGCTAACTAAGATGGCCACCAGAAGGCTTTGCTCCCATGTCTGTGCTTCCACATAATATATTTTGACCCTTACGAAAGGTCGTCCCTGGTCTCTCGCGTGAGCCGGTTTTCCCCTGACTCTGCAAATGCTTTGGGTCTCCACAGAAAGCAGTTGGAAGAGCTGCCAGTGGCGAAATTAGTGGGGGCACTTTATGATCGATCCGCTGTGGCCCAATTGAGATGTGCTGGAAGACTTGGTTTCCAGCCGGTAGCTCTGGAAAAGTTTATTAGCAGAGCTTTGTGTGGTTCCTGGAGGAAGGTCATCTCAACTTGATACGGTTTGCACACAGTGGGTTGGCAGATCTCAGAGGTTGAGAGAGGAGCAAAGCAAAGAATAACCAGGGAACCGATTTGCCACAAAATGGCTGCTGTAGTCCACGTTTAGGCTCATTGGGTGACTGAGAGTTTGAGGTGACTGATTACTGGTCTACTTCAAACATCTGCAATTCTCCCAACCTACAGAGAAGTTGGCATAGACCTACCCATCTGCCCCACTGCAAGTACTACAGCAAAAGAGATACGGTAATTACTATCCACGGCACACAGGGCTCGATTACCTTACCTACTCCCTTGATACTGGCTCATTAGATGAGACCAGTGTTCCCTCTAAGCTGTGCGCATGTGCGCTTGCCCAACTTCCTTCTGGGTGCCGCTCAGAAGATTTTTAGCAGCGCACACAGACAATTCTCACCTATTCATTTTTTTTTTATAAGGCACAAGTCACAGAAATTACTTCAAATTTTCTCTCTCTTAAAATAAGCAACTAGTCTTGATATTCTGCTCATTTGCATTACGCTACTATGCAAGAGTGACCGTGAACACCCAAAAACCCTAGCAGCAAAATACACACATAAGAGGTTAAAAACCAATATGAAAAACTGGCCCCATGAACAGAAGAATCTAACCAAGATATGCCTGCACACAAACAGAATAATGTTTCCTCCCCACGCATGACTCCTAAGCTTGTTACTACCACACTTTTACCTTATGACTTTAACTGCTGCCCCAGAACACATTAAGATGGTACCTGACAACCTTGACTCTTCCTCTCTTGGCTCTGCGAAAGATTAGCAGATGTGTACCTACATCCACTTGTTTTATGTATGTTTGTAATAGGAATAATATGAATAACATTCCCATGCCAGAGTTTCTGTTACTCATTGTTTTGAAGTGGCTCCCTTGCAAGTTAACACATTATGAAACTCAAAGATTAATTTGCCCTGTAAGGATTTTGAGAAGACAAATGTGATGCTTTGTGTCTCCTACTGTTGAATTACTAACATTACCTTATACGTGGAGAGCAACAGTGCAATATAATTTACTTTGCCTGCAAAGGATAATGGGTATGGACTATGCCTGGGATTTCTCGTCCATAGTATCAGGGCACCAGATAGTCAGACAAGATAATGCTTTTCACACAGTCTGCCTCGTTTCCAAGTGTACAGAGTTCCTTTGGGCATAGGCCTTCATACATTTTATGGTAACTCGCTGCTATACAAAAAAGGTTTCACTGAGCACTGTCTAATCGTACACAATGATATAAGGGTGGAGTATGTTGCAAAGAAGCTTGTATGCGCCGCAAAAGAATTGCGTACATGCAGAGTCATGACATTCTTAAAATGCACATATGTTGAGACATTAAATACTGTGGCTGATGAACAAAGCAGCACATTTCAAAAACAAAATCAGACGTTTCGGCAGTACACTGAAGGAAATGTGTTGCTTGTTTGCTAAAGGATAGGAAATTCTAGTACCCGTCTAAACAGCTCCTTCTTTTTTTATCTATGCTCAACTGCTGAGGGCTTTTCAATATAACCATTTGCTCTGTATGTATCGTCTCTAGCATCCCCCTCCATCTTATTTAACTGATAAAGAATTACAGAAGAGGGATCCATAGTTATTGAAGAAGGCACTCAATCAGTTGTATCTCTGATAAATTGATGCTATTAACTTAAAAGGCATATATATATGTGACTTTCTTCAGCAGGGCTCCATAATAAACCTCAGTAAGGCACTTATTTACTTTTATCCAGGCTGTGGTGTGGAAGGGTGGGCAAAACTATAATGTGCCCTGTCATTTAACTTCCTATGTCAGGGTTATAAGCAGGGCTCCAATCAGATTTTGCTCCCTACTTGGAATCAAAGGATTTTTCAGGGAGTAAAAAAGTCATTAGCTTTGCTAGTAGGTATATTTTCTGCTTATTAAAAGATGTTCTTCCCCATAAAATTCCTGATGAGATCAGGTGTTAATATTATTAGAGTTCCTTCCTATGTCACTGCTCTACTGGTCACCAATTTGAAAAAAGATCATTGGAGCTTTGTGGGTTGAAGCAACAACATTTTCATTGTTTCTCGTTTTTGTTGGGCACATTTTCATTTTTTCAGGGAGTAAAAATGGATGGTCTATATGTCTTTTAGCTGTAAGGCTGGTTTTAACACTACCCACAGGACACGGAATGTGGATAGTAAGCAGAGGCACGGGATTTTTTAAATCATATTCTGAGGTGCAGTTATTCTGATGCAATAATCATCCTTATACACATTATTAGAATAATGTAATCCTGGTCCTTGAATTACTTAATCATTAAAGTGGCACTTGAACTCCTATCAGTATGTTTTTGACACATTGCTTTTAATTGCCATTAATTCATTGGCACATGTATTCTGTCAGAATTTCTTGACCGCTACATCAGTTTATGACAAGAGATATTTGTGTTTTGTAGTACATATTAGTGATTTTCCAGTGGCATAAATATTTGCAAGGAACTATGGCAGATGTGGAAGTCTTGGACTGGTTGATGAGTTTTCTGTTTAATCACATATGACATATTTTATTTTAGCCTATGTGTTTGGAAAAAGTGTTGTAAGATTTGTCAAGAATTGCAGTGACTGGGAAGAGGAAATTCCTTTCCAACTCTCTTCTGCAACAGTAGTTCACTAAATACGCATGCTCACAAAGTGGCTTACCTCATTAGTCAGTTGCGCACATGGAAAATAATGTGCGCACAACAGCAAATCAGTTCCGCACATAGATAAAAATATTTAGAGGGAACATTGGATGAGACCCATTACCTAAGAGCTAGATAATACTGTTCTCCATTGTGAACACATACACATATATGGTGAGAGCATGACCGGACCCATCTTGACAGATTAAACTACAGGTATTTGTATTTGTATTTATTTGAAGAACATGGATGTCGATTTCGATTAGAAATGACTTACAATAACATTTATGGATGGGGGCGGCATTCCCACAAAGGGTGCTTGTAGAGTAGCAGAAAGATGAGAGCAAGGGATGAACAAGGCCACAAGGTTGTAGAAAAGTGGGATATATGGCAAAGACAAAACAAACAGAAAATAAAACAGGTGATTAACAAGCATAACATTAACCTGTGAGGGCAAGTACTTCAAACTAAAGAGGAGGACTATATCAATATACAAAATCATATTAAGCGTCACTGGAGGGAATGATGTGGTCAGGTATGTAGGATGGGTGTGAGGGCAAGGGGAGTTCCCTCTTTAACAATTAAGTGAAGTTTAAGCTGAGCTGTGGAGAGACGTGCAGTTGGGCTGGATTTGATTGTTATGGGCAGCAGGTTCTAGTCGAGAGGGGCGAGTAGGGAGAAAGAGCAGAAGCGAGAGGAAGCACAAGAGAGTTATGGGGCAGTGAGGAAGAGGGCAGAGGAGAATTGGAGGGAACAAAATGGTGTGCGAACTGCGATACAATCAGACAGGCATTGAGGAGCAACACCATTGATAGCTGTGTAGACTAGGAGACAGAACTTGAAAAGAGAACGATTGTGCATGGAGAACCAACCAACATGTTGTCAGTAAATAGAAATGGGCGAGTTTCTGGGTAGGTTTTAGAGAGTGCTGTTGGTTGAGGACTTTGTCTAGACAGAAGAAGGAGTAGTGATGAAGGCCAAGGAGTAGACTTGAGCATAGGGTGGAGATTACAGTTTTTTGTGGAGGAAGTTAATACGAGCAGTAGAGCCAGTAGTAGTGATGCATTGTTGCCATATAAGGTCCTCATCAACGAGGACCTGCAAGATTGCATACTTGTAGTAAATGCAGATGCAGTGGCATTGAAAGATGTGAGGCAAACAGGTGAGACCAGTGAACCGGATGCATCTTCTGTCACAGCTGCTACAAACAGTATATAAAGGAAGCTATTTCTGAAATCAGAGTCCTCTGTTCGGAAGTCCAGTCTTGAATTCTGGAACTCAGAGGTAAAATTGAGAAAATGGAAAATAGATTAGAAGCTGCGCAGCGCAACAATCCGTGTAATATACTGTCCAAGCCAGGGCCAGTTAGACCTGTTGGCAAAGAGCTCTGACGAAAGTGAATTCTTCATTGCAGAATTTGTTGAGTTTTTGAGGGGACTTCAATTTCATCCTCAAACCTGCATAGATTGGTGCACAATGGTCACAGCTGCCTCTCTGATCTCCGGAGCCTCCTCAATCAAATTTCAGCAATTGATCCAAGGATCCAGACGGTGGTCATACGAAGAATCAGTAATCTGAAGGGTAAAGTGTGCACTTTTATTCAAACACCCAAAGCAGCTGCTCTCGTATTGGCAATATTTGTATAGAAGAAGAACACGTGTATTTATTAGAGGAGGCAGTAATTCAAACTAGTAGCTTGGTCTGGCAATTATATGATGCTAATTTCTTGTGAATGTCCTACTGTTCAGACTGATAAGGGAAAATCGCAACGTAATGACTAATCAGTGAGGAATCTAGCATCTAGTGATTTTTTGTGTCGATGAAATGGAATGTTTTTTTAGACAAATAGTACTGGGGAGGTCCCTGCGGATTTGGTGTGGGACATGGCAAAGTCAAGTATTCAGAGTCTTTTGATGTGTAAGGGTGCAACAAAGAAGGAGATACATTTTCAGAAAGAACGATGACACATGTTAAATATGAGATTAAGTCCCTTCAAACTATAGAAGGCCTCAAGAAATCTAGACAGAGCTACTATGATAAGGGAGAGCACAAAGATACAATTCTAGCAAGATGATTAAGAAAACTGAGGGCAGCGTGCTGTGTAGTGGGCATCTTCTGGGGCAGGAAACAATGTACTGACTCAGGAAATTGCTGAAGCATTTGCGAGATTTTATAGTATTTTAGACAGGAAAGAAGACAGTAGCCCTCTAAGTGAATTCAAGAGTTGTTGCTTGTGTTACCTAAACCTATGAGAGAGGCGTTCAAGTAAAGAGAAGACACAATCATGGAAAGGGAAGTTGTTCTTTCAATCAAAGGGGTGTATTTAGAAAAGGCCCCAATACTGTCCAATTGTGCAAATGCTATCAGAGCGCATCAGCCCCAAAACAAAAACTTTACATTATTTTGCCCCTCCCCTCTATTTTCTCAAGGAGTCTATTTCAGTGATTCCAAAAAATTGAAAAAATCCAGAATGTAGTGACTCGTATAGCGTAAAAGTCTTATCTAATGTGAATACTAATATTTTAAAGAGACTATAAGCCACAAAGTTGTACCGATTTCTTCTGGAACTGGACCACCATGATCAAGTGGAGTTTTTAGAGGGTGACAAAGAGCCGATAACATATATGCAAGATCCTATATACAATACATGCCTCTTGTTTTGCTCCAACTGATCTGGGGCTAAATTCTCTGGATGATGAGCAGGCTTTTGAACGTTTGAGCTGGAGATTCTAAGGTTTGTTGCGTATTCCCTACCTGATATAGGGGGTTGGCAAGCTCTATTCATCGGCAATCACCTCAGCAAGAGTGTGTGGGGTCTCTTTTGGAAATTCTCAATGGGGTAGGGGTACGTGTCATGGGTGCCCGTTGCTCCCTTTGTCATTTTACCTGGCCATAGAACCATTGGCGCCCAGATTAGATAGAATTCTCAGATAGAAGGAATAGGTGTAGACACAATAGTACAAGATAGGATTGTATGCAACGGTGATAATAAAACGACCGTAGGATCGGTTGGCCAAGGTAGACAAGCTAAATCCATTGTCCTCTGAGAGAATCACCCGCTTGCATGGCACACTTAAATGGCCACAAAACAAAACGAGTAGGCAGCCTGACGCCACTGCATACACCGACAGCCCGCCCAACCTTCCTGCTCTCCCCATCCCGACTTGCAGACGTCCTCTCAGGAGACTACCAGGCAGCAGGTTCAATCACAGGAACCACAGACTGCGGTTCCGTTTCTGCCTCAACTTAACAAAAACATTGCCACAAACAACTAAAATGAGAAACATGCCTCAGGCTGCGCAGCAATGTTACAACATCCAGGACTCACGCTGCAACATTTAGCCCACCTACTGCCCCCATTGACACGAAGGCAGGTGCACAGCTGCCCTCCATTAACACTTTCAAACATGCCTGTAAACGTATTGTAGAGTAACCCTGACTAGCTCATGCTCCGCAGTTGGCCATGATCCGAGCTTCACACCAAGTCCCAACTACAGCTCGCCCCCCACCCTCTCACTACCAATGCAAATCAGATGGACAACCCTAAGCCCACACACAGGAGGCAAAGCCACCCAATCACCTCCCCATCAAATGACCCCCAAACTCTCACAGACTACAATGATTATCTCGACAAGGGAAAGAGGCAGCCAGACCACACAGTAGCCATCCCAACCACCCAGCACCTAGACATCAGCCACCACCCATCCCAATGTGCCATGCCCCTTCTAAAATGGCCACATGCTTAGACTCACTCACCTTGACCACAGACACTCAGCCCCTCCTGACGTGCACACTCATCAATGCTCGCTCCCTACCTGCCCATGCACTGGATATCAATGATCTCATTACCAAACACAACCTTGACGCACTAGCCATTTCTGAGACATGGCTTCATGACGCCTCTGGCCTTGCCTTATCCCTAGCCATTCCCACCAGATACACCATCTTCTGGAACGACAGACCCACCTCCAGGGGAGGTGGTGTCGCCCTGATAGCTAGAGACTCCCTCCCACTCAGATGGATTAACACCTCCATCGATGGCAATATAGACCTATTATCTCTCAAGCTCTCACTGTCATCCACATGCACCATCAACATCCACCTCATCTATCGCCAACCCGGCCCTTCACAGAACTTTGAGGTAAACCTACTCCATATCCTTCAGGATAATATAAACATCTCCTCCAAAATTATCTTATTAGGAGACCTAAATTTGGGCCTTCATGACCCTAACAGCCCACTGGCCACGTCACTATCCAACACCCTCAATACCCTAGGCTTCAGTCAGCGCATCACCAACCCCACCCACATGAAAAGACACACACTAGACTGAATAGCCGACCACAACTGCGAGGTCGCTGCTAGCACCAACTCGCCCTACCCCTTGTCGGACCACCACATCATCCACTCCACTATCCCACAGCCCAGAGACCCCAAAACCGCACTCAATCCATTACCTCCTGAAGCCATGCGGAGCTCAAGAAAGTTCACTAGAGATAATATCTTGCCTCTGCATGACACCCCATGCTCCAGCCCTCTTTCACCACAGACTCCAAGGCATTAGTGGATATATACACCTCGACCCTCTCAAAAGCAGTGAACACCATAGCCCCCCTAGTTCCACATAAAACCAAAGCTGTCAGACATTCCAACTCCTGGTTTACCCCTGACCTTCTAAAACTACGCAATCAGAAATGCCAAGCCCAGCTAACCTGGCTAAAAAATCCCATTAACACCCTGAAAAAAGACTTCACCAAAATCTCCAAACTCTATGAATCTGCCATAATCACTGCAAAATCTAATTCCTTCAATACAAGAAGCAGCAATGCCAGTTCAGGCACTAAAGAGATTTTTTACCATCTTCAGGGAACTTAAATCTGCAGCCTTACCCCCTCTACCCTCACTAAAGTCGAAACTTGGTGCTCGGACATCCAAACAGCTCTATTAGACAAAATTGACACCCTGAACAAGAAAATCCTCTTACAACAAGCAAAAGTAAACATAGACCCCAAAGCCACAAGCTCCAGCTTTGCACACCTCCAATCCCTCCACCCTCTAGTTTTTCTTCAGAGATCTGTCAGAAACAGAAGTCATAAAGTTAATTTAAAAGCCTGAAACTCTCAAAATGCAAAGGCGATATATGTCTGGCATCCCTCATCAGAGACTGTGTTGACATACTAACCCCCTTCATCACAGCCTTCATAAATGCCTCCTTCGCCAAAATCACCATTCCAGCCTTCCTCAGAGAAGCGTGGGTCCTCCCTCTCCTAAAAAAAACATCCTTAGATCCAGCTCTTCCCTCCAACTACAGGCCAATCACCACTGTCCCCTTCTTACTAAAAATACTAGATCGAGCAGCCTACCTGCGAGTTCAGCAGTTCCTTGAGGACAACCAAAATCTAGGGATGCATCAATTGGGTTTCCTCCCCGGGCATGGCACTTCTCGATCTAAAAAATGAGCTAGACAACTTTAGGGACGATGTAAAGACTGCCCTGCTCCTAGACTTATCTGCAGCTTTCTGTCTGGTCAACCACCAAATCCTTTGCCACCACCTTATCATCTATGCCAATTTCTCCCCATCAGCCACTGCCTGGATCATATCCTTCCTGGAAGGAAGAGTCATGAGGGTTGTCTCGGAGATCGCTAATGCCTCACCTTCTTCCATCCCATGTGGGGTACCACAAGAGTCATGTATCTCCCCAACCCTAAACAACATCTTTACCAGGCCCCTATTCAACATTTTGGACTTACTCTGCATAGCCTCCATCAACTATGCTGACGACACTCAAATCCTGATCCCACTCTCAGGCAACTATGCAGATGACTCTGACACCCTCAACAATATCTATTCCACAATACAGGCCTGGATGGCAGTCAATCACCTATGCCTTAACAGCAACAAAACTGAAATTGTAATTGTCGGCCCAACGAATGCCCTAAAGAATCTCAACAACCAACACATACACTGCCTTCCAGAATGACAATTGCTCAGTTCCTGTCTCAACCAAAGTAAAGGCTCTAGGGGTTTATCTCGACGCTTCACTCACCATGTCCAGCCAAATTAGCACCATTGCCTCCTCAGCATTGTACGCCACCAAGGTCCTTAATGCGGTCAAAAACAACTGCCTAATTATTGACCGTGCAATTAGTGGATCCAGGATCAATTACTGCAATGTTCTATTGACAGGCACCTCCTCTGGTAACATCCACAAACTCCAAGTCATCCAAAATAACATCCTCAGAGCAGCCCTTAATATCCCAAAAAGAGACCATATCTCCAAGCAAGAAGGTAAGCACATTGGCCCCCCATCCAGGGGCATATCAACTTCAAAACTCTATCCATTGCCCATAAGTGCCTCTCCAATATAGCCCCCCATACCTTGCCCAAAGAATCACCAAAGCTCACTCCTCAAGACCCACCAGGATCCCTACAATGATCGACTAATTGTACCCAAAGTAAAGAGATGCAAAGCAGGTGGCTCAAATTTCCTCTACCTTGCTGCTAAACTCTGGAACTGCCTCCCCCCTCCAGAGGGCAGGAAAATCCTACTGGGTCTTCTGCAAAGCACTCAAAACTCAGCTCTTCTCCTAACACATAACTCCCCGTGCCCCCTACTCTTACCTGCCAGAAAATGAATCCTGTTACACTACTTTACTGTATGATAATGCCACTTGGCTAATATGAACCTGTGTCTGCCAGAAAATGAATCCTGTTACACTACTTTACTGTATGATAATGCCACTTGGCTAATATGAACATGTGTCTGCCAGAAAATGAATCCTGTTACACTACTTTACTGTATGATAATGTCACTTGGCTAATATGAACCTGTGTCTGCCAGAAAATGAATCCTGTTACACTACTTTACTGTATGATAATGTCACTTGGCTAATATGAACATGTGTTACCTTTGGTATTTCATGACGAAAGCATGATTATTAGATTTGTTCCTGTAACAACGCCTCAATGCCCCCGGGTTGTATGTGCGCTATACAAATGAAATAAATTAAAAAAAATTTGCAGATGATGTATTGCTTCACCTCACCAACCCAGAATCTTCCATTCTGGCACTATTAAGAGTTTCCCATAATGATGGCGTTATGTTACGTTATACAATTCAATTCCATTCAAAGATAGCTTCATTTTGATTAAAAAATGTTCAAAAAACATTGTAACAACATAAATACATCTTGAACAAACCAATCATTTCAAACATAATAAATCTTTGCTTTTATATGGCACTTACCAAAATGTGTAAAATCTAAACAACAAAAGTGAAACATCATACTACGCAAAGATACATTTCGTATGATCTATATCATTAATGCAGATTAATAGAGATACATAAGTATTTTTTTTCCTTTGGGCCCATAATCTCAAGAGTTGGCAAAGGCATTGGCAGGCTTTCTCTTTGAGATCTGCACAGACATGATCACAACGCTAGGGATCTGGTTAACGTTGGATATGTCTTCTCTGTATCAGTTGAAACACCACCTGCTTTGGGAACAGATCCAATTGGACATTCTTGGATGGGAGGCTTTGTAATTAATGTCGGTGGATGGGATAACTTCCTTGAAGATTAATGTGCTACCAAGGATTTCGTTTCTGTTAACAGTGTTCCCTATACATATGCCAAAATAAGAAAAGAAAATAAAATAAATATCCCAAAACATTTTATTGATGTGTGATGGTTTGCCATCTGCAAGGGTATAACAGCCTGTTATTTTTTTTATTTTTAGCGAAGAGATGATGTCGATAGTTCTGTCACTGAAAGCAAGCTCTGCTAATCAGACTCATTTTCATGAATGCTCCATGCCAAAAAGCATGATGTGCCATGTGCCCGGATGTGGTTGTTTACTGACATCCCCGAGCAGCTGCCTTGCAGTGGCAACAGGACAGGTTCAAAGGTTAGATGTGCGATCCTGAACAAAGCTGCAGGAATGCAATGCCTGTGTCTTCTTGACCCTTCTATGCCTCTCATCACTTACTATTCTCCATTTCTGCTTCTCCTCCTGCAGTACCGATTTCTTCTTCTTTCTCAACTATCTTCTCTCATCGTAATCTCTCTTCATTTGACTATTCATCTTTTTTCGTTCTTCCTTGCACTCCTCTCTTCCATCAATTTCTATTTTCTCTTCTTTTCATCCTGATACGGCTGCTAATACTCTGCATTCCTCTGTACTATCGGTGCTTGACTCAGTCTCTCCTCTGCGATCTTTTTCTCCTACTCGTAAAACTCCTCAGCCCTGGCTCTCTCCCAAACTTGTTTCCCTTCCCTGCAGCTTGCATAAAGGCGAAAAACTCTAGTACCACTTCTGACTTTTTTTGCGCTTTCATCTTTGCACTCTTCCTTTGACTCTCCTTTTTTTTCGAAACTCACACTTTCTCTATCCAATTACCCTGATCATCTTTATCAACTTCTTCACAACATTTTGTCTCCTAGACACCCGATCCATCTGCTTTCGCATCTACTTCCTCCTCTGTCTTTGTAAATTACTTTACATCTAAAGTGGCTAACGTCGGCTTCACTTTTACTCCTTCTTTTACTCCCTCCTCTTCTTTCTTCCCAGTTTTACCTCCACATTCTTTTTCTTCATTCTCTCCTCTTGCGGATTCTGATAGTTCTGCCTCGTGCACATCCTACTGCTTCTCCTTCTGATCCTCTTCCCTCGTTTATTATCCCTCAGGTCTATCCTCATCTCCTTCCTTATCTTATTTCGCTCATTAATTCTTCCTTTGCAAACTCTTGCTTTCTGACCACTTATAAGCAGGCACTCATTCTTCCTACTCTGAAAAAACCTACTCTTGACTCATTTATTCCTGCTAACTTTTGCCCAATCTCACTTCTCCCGATTCTCTCTAAAATTCTTTAGCAGGCGGCCTATATTCAGATAATCCACTATCTAAATCTTCACTCCCTTCTTTCTCCTCTTCAATCTGGCTTTCGTCCCTCTCACTCTACAGAGACTGCTCTTTAACATGTCTCTAACTATCTACTGTCTACTTGTCACTCTCAGCTCTCCTCTATTCCTATTCTTCTTGACTTGTCTGCCGCATATGATACTGTTGATCACTCTCTTCTTAAATCTTCTCTTTCCACCTTGGGCATTTCGGAACCTGTTCTTGAATGGTTCCAATCCTATCTTTCTCAACAGTCCTACTCCATAACCTGGGCCAGACACACTTTTCCTTCATTTCCTCTCTAATATGGCGTTCCTCAGGCACTGTACTTGGATCTCTTCTTTTCTCTTTTTATACTGCTCCTCTTTCTGCTCTTATCTCTTCATCTGTATGCAGATAACACTGGATGTCTTCTCACCTCAACCCTTCTACAAATGAGGTTCTGTTCGTTCCTGCCTCAACTATTCCCCCTATTTTCCCTCCTCTGTCTCTCTCTTTACCTCCTTCTTCTCTTCCTTTTTCACCATTCGCTAGTAACCTGGGCATGACTTTTGATCCTTCTCTCTCGTTCTCACTTTACATCTCTTCTACTGCTCGTTCTTGCCGTTATGCGTTTTCAATATTTGGCGTGCTTGCCCCTATCTCTATTTTCATGCTAGAAAAAAAATTCTTTTTGCTTTTGTCTTTTCTCTCATTGACTACTGTTCATCTCTGTTGCTTGGACTCCCTGCCTCACATCTCCTTCCCCTTCGTTCTATTTATTGCTCCTCGATTCGTCTTGTTTTTTCTTTATCTGCTCAGTCTTCTATTACATCTTCTTTACTTTCTATTTCACTGCTTCCTTTTGACTCATATCTTCTTTACCACTTCCTCACAATTGTCTTCAAATGCACCCACGGCCTGGCTCCCCCTTATCTTTCTTCATTAGTCTTGTTCTATGTTCCTTCTCGCTCTCTCAGATCACATAATGTATTTCTCTTAACTCTCCCTAAACCCCCCTGTGCCTCTTCTCGTTTCCATTCCTTTGTTCTTGTAACTCCTACACATTGGAACTCTCTTTCATTCTGCCACATCTCTTCGTATTTTTCAATCAAACCTAAAAACTCATCTTTTATCTTCTCTTGCCATTTAATTCTGTTTGCTTTCCCCCTTCTGTGTTTACCCATGTTTACATTTTCTTGTGATGTACTGTTTTTTGATATACATTACACCTGAGGAAACCTGCCCAACTCGACAACTCCTGGCTCCGACACCTCCTCCTTGTTTTGAAATTATCTTCCAGTCAAACCTGTACGTTCAATTTATGTTTATAATCGTAACCATTATCTGTAACTAATATACAAATTATCCTGCTTCTGACACAATTTGTTGTTCCGGAGGATAGCTCAGGGGCATCGTGCTCGCCTTGGAAGCAAGACGACACGGAGCAACACAGGTTCAATCCATGGGTCCACGCTTAGAAACCTTTGGGTCTTAAGCATGTTATAAATAACCTTTCATATCATATCATACTACACATGTCTGTAACCTTGCTATAACCAAGTTCATCCAATACCTGTATGTAAACCAGCGCCCAGCTGCCATCGGGTTTGGCACGCTTTACAAATGTCAAAATAAATAAATAAATAAATTCTGTTCAGCACCTTTGTAAATGTAATAACTGTGTGCCCCTGGTCACCCTGATAGTAATGGATTAATAATTAAATATAAACCATATCTGGTTTGATATGGCGGCTACTGGGATCACACAAACATAAAGGCACAAACATCTGGGTGTCATATTATTGTCTGCTTGGTGAGGTGACTCATTCATGACATGGCGGGTGTGTATTAGACGTCTGGCCTGAGTGTACCCACAACAACTGTGTGGGTCCATACCCAGGAATCTTCTCTTTGATTCCCTGAAGAGGGTTGACACTTTACTCCAGGAGGCATGAACCCTCCCCTCAAGGCCCCCTTGTAACTGGTGCCTCAAAGAAAGTCCAGACATGACAATGGCCTTCTCACACCAGGGTGCTGATTACTGGAGTCCTTTTGAAGTAGGGATACAGAGAAAGAGGGTGCAGTTAGAGTAGCTCAGATGAGAAGCTTACTCGAGAGAGGGGTTGGTTCATCAATCATGGATTTGCTAGTGCTCCCCAAACTTCCTGCCCCTTCACCACTTCTTGCCGACATGGCACTCTGGGCATAACATAGGCAGGCAAAGGACACTTGTTGCAGGAGCCAGGATGGGGCTCCTGGCAACAGGCTTCTATTCCCCCTCTATATAAAGGGGAGAATCATCCCCTTAGTTGATTCATGTTTGGATTTCAAGACAAGAAGGATTCAACCAGAACTCAATTGAGCATGCAGTCTATTTCAGTGTCCTCTGGCATAGAGGTGGACAGAAGGCTCCAAGTAGGAGGATTGCTGGTTTCCCTAACTATCCTGTGTGCAAGTTTGGGGAACCTTCTGGGTGAACAAGGCCTAATGCAAAATAGGCACTGGTACCTAGGACTAGGCCATGGAGGTGACAGAACCCTAGCAAACGCCCTCTACAAACCTTCCTGGTTGGTAAGTGCAGACTAAAGGACTCACCTTGCCCCTGGTGACCTTGGACTGGGTCTCCTAGCAACCCAAAAGTCAAGGAACAGCTTTGGGCCCTCGGTTCTGCCTCAAACCACTTGTGAGCTACGTCGACCCAGACATAACCTGCATGTCCCAAGCTTCTTTGTGCCACGTGCCATTGCTGCTTGAACCATGCCACATGGTAGACCCAGTCAGCCAGCTCACCAACCCGGTGCTGAATCACTACCTCAAGAAGGTCCTAGAAACCTTTCTCAATGCTGTTGAGCCCCCAAAGATAAGAACATATTTTATTCGAAGAGACTCCCTCCACGTGCTCCACTGAAAATGACCCTGGTGACTTTTAAGCCCCCCTTCTCTACCTTTTGAAAGACATCATCATGAACATGTCATTTTGTTGCTGATTCTTTTTTTTGCCCGAGCTCCGCTGTCTTCCAACCCAAAGTGCCCTTTACTTTAAAGTCTGTTTTCTCTGTCTTTTTCCTTACAGGAATGGGCGAGTATTGTTTATATAAGTTGTGAGCATTTTTGTTAGTTTAATTTAATATCCCTTTTTCATAGAATCTTGGTTGGACATTCTTTTATTTTGATACTACCATGTTGTGTTTGTTGGGTCTGTGCCATCTCACAACCTTCCTGAAGAGTATAGCCTTCCATCGGCTCAGGTTACCAAAAGAGTCAAAAGAGGTGCCTGTTTCGGGTTTAAATATGTTTTATTAAGAACATTAAGTACATAAGATTCATATCTAAGATAACACAGCATATGGAGAAATGTAATGCCTCACCAGGCTATAATGTATCAATTCATTATCAATACATTTGAATGACAATGCAACCTTATATAGTATATGTATATTCTATTCTAATGCATACAATGCAGTTTAAGATAATCTAGTAGTTCTATAGCTAACTTGCAAGATAAACAATGCATAGACAAACATGACACACAGGACTCACATACACACCAGGAGGGGTGGGGAACGGGTTCCAATATATATATATATATATATATATATATATATATATGAGTGTCACGCCCTGGGGGAGATGTCGTGTTTGGAACCGCTGGAATAGAGGTCCGCCATTGACTGTTCCATCACGCTTTCCTTTACGTCACGTGCAAGTCTAGTAATTTTCGTCCTTGCGTCCGTCACCGGTAGTTAAATCCAGTCACTTCCACGTTACGGACGCGTTGCAATGTTCCTAGGTTTTCTGCTGTTGTTGCTATCGCTTACTGTGTCCTTCTTGCGGTTTTGCCCGCTATCCTGTTTTCAGCTACCCCTGTTGTTTCCTTATTTTTCTCCTGCTTTTCACTGTTTTTCTGCTTCTGCTCCCTCTTGCCCGTTCCTCCCTCTTCCCTTCCTCCTCTGGTCCTGTTCTGTCTTTTCCCTCCGTTCCTCTCTGCTATTTTGCTTACCTGTGTACCGGATAATCTTGCCTGCCTTCGGATTGCATCTGCTCTACGTACTTGTGACTTCTTGCTTGCCTGTGTACCGGAACCCTTGCATGCCCTCGGACCTCTGATTCCTCTCGGTTTTGGTGTCAAGTGGTCTGCCCGTGTGTCGTAGACTGCCCTTCTCCAGCCCTTTGAAGCTTTGTTTGGGTTTTTTTGTGCCTTCGTCTTTTTCCCCATATTTGACAACCACGGAGTATTGTCCACAGCCCTCCTATACGGTGGCACTGTGGCGTCCTTCCGTGGACGTCCTTATCTACATTAAAAAAAAAGAGAGACCCAGGAGTAAGGGGAGAAAGAAGCCAGAACCTAAGTGGAAGATTAAAGGTGAGGAGGAAGGGGAGGGAGGTGAGACAGAGTCCTCTTTTGAGGAAGAGGATATTTCAGACCCTGGTGACAGTTTGCAACGCCCGGAAACTACCATGGCTACTCCTCAGCAAATACAGGAACTGGTAGCCACAGTCCAGAAACTTAACCTAGAGGTCCAGAATCTCAAGAGTGCTAACGCTACCCTACAGCAACGGATGACCGAGAGACAACGACCTTCAACAGATTTGTCCCCGCTTCCTTTGGTGTCGGGCAAATTCGATGGCTCGCCCAAAAGGGTGAAAGAGTTTCTGGATGCTTGTAACTTACATTTTTCATTTTGTGCTCAGACCTTTTCCTCTGATCATGCCAAAGTGGGGTTCATGATCACACACATGACTGGCAACGCTCGGGCATGGGCCACCCCACTAGTGAACCAAACCGATCCAGTACTCCAGGATTACAGTGCCTTTAAAACTCTGATGCAACAGACTTTCTTGCAAACCAAAAGCACTTTCTTGGCTTCTGAAGATCTTCTGGATATCAAACAGGGAAACTCAGATTTATTTTCTTACTTTACTTCCTTCAAACAAGTGGCGGCTGAAGTGGGATGGCAGGAACAAGCCCAATACGCCATTTTTCGGAGAGGTTTAAGAGAAGATCTAAAAGATGAGCTGGCCCGAATAGCCTGACCTCCTACTTTTGCAGAGCTTGTTACCGCTACCCTCCGCATCGACTTCCGTTTGACGGAACGTCATGCTGAAAGAAAGAAAACCAAAAACTATGGGTCTCCTCCCCTTGAAACCCTTCCTCCTATTTCTTCATCGACCTCACGACAACCCAGAGAAGAGCCTATGCAGATAGGTACCACACGCGCCCCTCTTACCCCTGAGGAGCGTAAGAGGGGCAGAGACAGGAGCCTATGTATGTACTGTGGAGCATCTACCCATTTGCTAAGAGATTGCCCAGACGTCCCACCCAGACGCTCGGGAAACGATCGCCCTCAGTAAGTGATGGGACGCACTTCCGAGGGGCTATTGCAAGTCCCTATGCCACCCTCTCTGTAACGTCCTCCGACAGGACAGAAGACTCTCGCCTCATGATCATTTTAGTGGCTTTACATCTTGGAGGTTCCGAGATACAGTCCCAAGCCCTGCTCGATTGTGGAGCGGCCGGGAATTTCATTGATACCCAGTGGGCAGAACAGAAGGGTTTAAACCGTATCGCCAAAAAAGAAGACCAGAAGGTAGAGGGCATGGACAGTGAACCCCTAAACTCAGGCCTGATTACCCATACCACAGAGGAACTCACCATGTTGATCCAACAACACTCAGAACGAATCATCTTTGATATCATCCAGCCCGTGCACTTTCCTCTCATCCTTGGTATCGGCTGGTTACGCAAGCACAATCCCACGATTAATTGGACCAAGAACCTCCTAAGCTTCCATTCTTCTCTCTGTAAGGCCGAATGTCTACCTGAACCTAAGTTTGAGACTGTAAAGACTGTGTGCAGCTCTGAGTCCAGAGTCGTTCATTGCTTGCCAAACCATCTAAGGGACTATGCCGAAGTGGTCGCAGAGAAGATTCCCTTAGAGTTACCACCTCACAGACCAGAAGATTGCAGTATTGAACTTACTCCGGAGCCCTGGTACCCTTTTGTCACATGTTTCCTCTGTCATTGGAAGAGAAGCGATATCTCAGGGAGTACTTGGATAACAATCTCGCCAATGAATTGATTTGTCCCTCGAAGTCACCAGCTGGAGCCTCATTATTCTTCATTCCCAAAAAAGGGTCTCAAGAACTACGACCCTGTATTGATTACAGGGGCTTGAACAAAGTGACAATCAAAGATCGCTATCCCATGCCTCTTATAACAGAAATTTTACAAGCCATCCAGGGGTCTACCATATTCACGAACCTCGACTTGCGGAATGCTTATCATCTGCTCCGAGTCCAGACTGGGGATGAGTGGAAGACGGCTTTTCGTACCCCTTTTGGACTTTACGAATATCAAGTGATGCCTTTTGGGTTAGTCAATTCCCCTTTGATATTCCAACATTTTATGGATCATCTCTTTCCGGACTTACTGTGCCACACGACTATAGTTTACCTTGATGACATCTTGATATTTTCTCGCACGCAAGAAGAACATGAAAGGCACGTAAAGGAAGTGTTTCAGAGGTTACTAGACAACCATCTATCCATATAACTTGACAAATGTGTTTTTTCCGCCACGTCCATTTCTTACTTGGGGTTTATTTTTTCCAATAAAGGCATTTCAATGGATCCTCAGAAGGTCGTCTCCATCCTGGATTGGCCCTCACCTAAGACTGTTAAAGAGGTCCAAAAAGTTCTTGGACTTGCAAACTTTTATCGGAAGTTCATCCCTAATTGTTCTCAGAAGGTCTTACCCATATCATGACCTACAGAACATGCCCCTTTTGGACTTCCTGGTCCTTGTCTCAACGGGGCTTACACTCCCTGATACTCCCAACATGGCCGTCCAGCCTGAAACACCTTCCTCGCTCTACACTTTGGACGTAGCGTGTTCTACTAATAGACCACACCCCCCGCAGCTCTGCGCGTCTCAATGCTATTGCGAAGTAGCGACCAGACGTGTGCTCCGTAGCTCGCGGTATTATTTCCCTGATTCTGTCCCTACTAACTCCATTCCTAGTCCCTCTCCATTCTTTCTTACTTCCTGGACTTGTGTGCTTTGTAGTGCACTTTCTTAAGTTCCCGGATTCCTGGACCATTGCTTCCCGGAACTTTGAACGCACGCTGGAGTCGGAAGAGACTCGTGCAGCCTTATTCAAGACCCGATCCGTCCGCAAGAAGGCATCGACCAAGAAATCCAGCAAAGATTGGACTCAGGTGAGAAGGGGGGAACTCCTTGACAGTTTGAGACGCCACCCTACCGAACTCGATATGGACATGGAAGCGGCCGTTCAGGACCTGATGCGCGGCATGCAAGAACTATCAACCGAGGTACAGAATCTCAAGGCGGAAAACGCCGCTCTCAAACAATTAGTTCTATCCCGTGATTCTGACACAAAAGAAAGTGTGTTGCTGGGCGGCATAGTTGACAAATACGATGGGTCGGCAATAACCCTTTGTGGATTCCTGAATTCATGTTTGGTCCACTTTACTTTTAAGCCGTATGACTTTTCGACTCCCAGGGCTAAAGTGGGTTTCATAATTTCTCACCTTTCAGGAAATGCATTAACCTGGGCTATGCCCCTCGTTAATTCCGGCGATGCTCTCCTAGATGACTATGATGGGCTCATACAGGCCCTTAAAACCATGTTTGATCACCCAGAGCAGGTCTATAGTGCCCAAGAACGCCTTTTAGACTTTCAGCTGGGATCCCAGGATATGCTCACCTTTGTAACCCGATTCAAGCAATTAGCCAAGGAAGCTGATTGGTCCCCTGAGGCGAGTTTTACCATTTTCACGAGAGGACTGAATGAGGAGATTAAGGATGAGTTGGCCAGAGTGGCTCGCCCAAACTCATTCGAATCCAGGATAGGAAGGCAGAGAAGAAGAAATCCAGAGGAAATCCTCCGAAAGTGTCCTTTGAGAGTACCACCAAGACGGACACAAACCTAGGCTCAGTCACTGAACCAGAACCCATGCAGATAGAAGCCTTCCGTGGACCTATATTCCCGCAAGAAAGGATGAGAAGGATTCATACGGGGTTGTGCATGTATTGTGCCTCAGATAAACACTTGGTTAGGGAGTGTCCTCTAGCCCCTCCTCGGCGTTCGGGAAACGCCAGATCCCGATCCTAGATGGAGCAGAGCTGCAGGAGAGAGATGTTTGCTCCACATCAATTCCATCCTTGAACTCTCCTGGACAAAACAATTTGGTGATACTGCAGGCCTTCCTATCGCCCTCCAAGAATAAGACCTATTCCATTTTGGCCTTGGTAGACTGCGGAGCTATGGGAATTTTCATTTATCAAGATTGGATTGTTAGTCATCATATTCCATACGAGACACGAAGCACCATGCAGCCAGTGGAAGCAATCGACAGAAGACCCCTCACTTCAGGGCCCATAAGCCTGCAGACTAAAGAGATCCAGCTTTCTATAAACCATCACCAAGAGCGGATTAGATTCGACATCATTAAGTCAGCTCATTACCCCATGGTATTGGGTATGCCCTGGTTACAGAAGCACAATCCGTACATTAATTGGACAGCAGGATCACTATTCCGAGGCTCAGAGTTTTGTATGTCTCATTGTCTATTCCTGGATCCATCCTTGACACCCCCGAAAGAACCACCAAGAGACCAGCAAACACCACTCATGGTTTCCAATATCATACAAGTCCCTGAGGCCTATCAGGGATATGCTGATGTATTTTCAACTGCCATAGTCCAGGCCTTACCCCCTCACAGACCTGAAGACTGCGCCATAGATACAGATCCCTCAGCAGTGATTCCCTTCGGCAGAATGTTCTTCCTTTCCGAACCTGAGAAAAAGGCCCTCTGAAAATACCTGGATACCAACCTTGAAAATGGCACCATAAGATCTTCTAAATCTCCAGCGGGTGCTTCGTTGTTCTTTGTTCCCAAGAAGGACACCAAGGAACTCAGACCTTGCCTCGACTATCGTGGCTTAAATCAATGCACCCTCAAAGACCGGTACCCATTGCCCTTGATCTCGGATATCCTGGAAGCTGGGAGAGGTGCCGTAATATTCACAAAGTTGGATCTCCGGGGTGTCTACCATTTGATCCGTGTCCGGGAAGGAGACAAATGGAAAACAGCCTTTAGAACACCCTTTGGTCACTATGAATATCTAGTCATGCCCTTTGGACTAGCTAATGCCCCCGCAGTTTTTCAACGTTTCATGGATAGGGTGATCTCTGACATTTTATTCCTCTTTGTCATTGTCTATCTGGATGACATATTGATCTTTTCCAAGAACCTTCTAAAGCATGTAGAACATGTAAAGGCAGTATTACAACGACTCTGTGAACACAAACTTTTAGCCAACCCGAAAAAATGCTTGTTTCACGTTACTTCTGTTCACTACCTAGGATTCATTCTTAGCCCAGAAGGAATTGGTATGGACCCTTCAAAGGTAAAGGCCATATTGGGATGGCCCGCTGCCACGTCCGTGAAACAAGTTCAATCCTTCCTAGGGCTTGCCAATTTCTACCGGAAGTTCATATCCACCTTTTCCGAGATCGTTCAGCCGATCGTTGCTCTCTGGAAGAAAGACACCACCTTTATCTGTTCTACACCGCAAGATAAGGCATTCCAAAGTTTAAAGGCAGAGTTCACGCAAGCCCCCATCTTAGCCCAACCCGACATAAATCGACCATTCCTAGTGGAAACGGATGCCTCTAACTACGCCATAAGAGCGGTGTTGAAGCAGGAATTTGAGGATAAACTGGAACACCCCATTGCTTACCTTTCACGAACCCTGACTCCCAGTGAGACACACTACTGCATCCTGGAAAAGGAACTGTTAGCCATCCGCCAAGCCTTCACTGAATGGCGACATCTACTTCTGGGTGCTAGACATCCAGTTCAGGTCCGCACGGACCATCGGAATATTCAAATTCTACAGTCATTGGGGTGTAGGAACAGTTGTCAGGCGCGTTGGGCCTATTTCTTTGCCCAGTACCAGTTCCACATTATTCATGTTCCCGGATCACAAAACCTGATTGCTGACGCCTTATCTCGATGTCCTGACTATGTAACTACTGAAGATAGGGCCTACCCTAAGATGTTTCCCCACACGATCTTTGAAGATCAAGCAGTCAATCTCCTGGAAGAAATTTGAGTGCAAACCCAATCCTCTGATCTGTGGAAGGATATTTCAAGGAAGAATCAATGGAATCTAAGAGTCAAGGAAGGATATTTATTCAAGGACAATGCACTGGTCATTCCCACACAGAAATTACAACAAAGAATAATAAACGTCTGTCATGATACCCTTCACTCCGGACATCGTGGCATAACCAACACCAGTTTTGGTGGCCTGGAATGAAGACCGACTTAGAGCAGTACATCCAAGCTTGTGCTATCTGTAGTCAAAATAAACATGATAACAAGAGACCGGCGGGTCTTTTACTGCAACCTACACTGCCAACAAGGCCATGGGAATTCATTGCTACAGACTTCATTGTGGAATTACCACCTTCCCGAGGATACACGACCATCATTGTTATCATTGACTTGTTCACTCATATGGCTCATTTTACACCCCTGTGTAAGCTACCATCCTCGTCCGAACTTGCTGGAATCTTTCTGGAACACATATTCCGTCTACATGGACTTCCTTCCAAGATCATATCTGATCAAGGACCTCAATACGTCTCACAATTCTGGAAACATCTCTGTCGCATTTTCGGAATCCAACGCGCCCTCTCATCAGGTTATCATCCCCAAACCAATGGGCCACAGAACGTGCTAATCAGATCCTGGAACAGTATCTTCGATGTTTCACCACCAAGGTTCAGGATGACTGGTCACTCCTGATACCCGTGGCTGAATTCGCCTACAACAATTCTGATCATTCAGCACTGAAGACCAGTCCCTTTTATTGTAGCCAAGGTTTCCATCCATCGGTTCTACCCTCTGTTCTCCCTCATCCCACACCGGTGCCTACTGTCGACTCCTGGATCGAAACCCTCATCAACGTACACCTGGAGGCCAAAGAAAACTTAGAGAAGACCAGAACACAGACTAAGAGGTATGCGGATTCCAAAAGAAGACCAGGGCCTTCTTGTGCAATTGGTGATCAAGTCTGGTTGTCCTCGAAATTACTATCCCGACATCTACGGCCAAACAAATTGGCCCCTCGGTACTATGGTCCATTTCCCGTCAAGGAAATTATAAATCCAGTCTCATACCGGATCAAACTACCAGACTCCTGGAAGAAAATTCACCCAGTTTTTCACACATCCTTATTAAAACCCTACATCCAATCCTCTTGGAAATCCTGTAGACCCCCTCCTCTGTTGGTCGACAACCAACTGGAATATGAAGTGTCCCGAATATGCGACTCCAGGTATAAATGGGGTCAGCTCCAATACCTGGTTGAATGGAAGGGATATCTTCCTAGTGAAAGAACCTGGGAACCACTTTCTAATATCAAGACTCCATGACTGCTCAGAAAATTCCACCTCATATACCCGGGCAAACCTGGAGGAACGGGTCTTCGGAGGAGGCATGCTGTCATGACCTACAGAACGCGCCCCTTTTGGACTTCCTGGTCCTTGTCTCAATGGGGCTTACACTCCCTGGTACTCCCAACATGGCCGTCTAGCCTGAAACACCTTCCTCGCTCTACACGTTGGACATAGCGTGTTCTACTAATAGACCACGCCCCCCGCGGCTCTGCGCATCTCAATGCTATTGCGAAGTAGCGACCAGACGTGTGCTCCGTAGCTCGCGGTATTGTTTCCCTGATTCTGTCCCTACTAACTCCATTCCTAGTCCCTCTCCTTTCTTTCTTACTTCCTGGACTCGTTTGCTGTGTAGTGCACTTTCTTAATTTCCCTGATTCCTGGATCATTGCATCCCGGAACTTTGAATGCACGCTGGAGTCGGAAGAGACTCGTGCAGCCTTATTCAAGACCCGATCCGTCCGCAAGAAGGCATCGACCAAGAAATCCAGCAAAGATCGGACTCAGGTGAGAAGGGGGCAACTCCTTGACACCCATCACAACTCTCCTCAAAAAATCCTCTGCGCCATTTTGTTGGTCCCAGAACGCCGGAATCAGCTTTCGCCATCTCAAACAATCCTTTTGTTCTGCACCCATCCTGCGACAGCCGGATCAGCATCTCCCTTTCATTTTGGAAACAGACGCATCGGCAGCGGCCGTAGGGGCAGTTTTACTGCATGTGCATCAAGATACGGAACATCCCATATCCTTTTATTCTAAGACGCTCAACGCCAGCCAAAAGAACTATTTGGTCATTGAACGTGAACTGTTGGCCATGAAATTGGCGTGTCTAGAATGGCGTCATTTGCTTCAGGGAGGTGAACACCCTTTTACTATTCGGACCGATCATAAAAATCTGCAGGTCTTAAGGCAGTTTGAGTGTTATAACACCCGACAGGCGAGATGGGCCCAATTTTTTGCACAGTTCGATTTTATCATCACCTACATACCCGGGGAACATAACTTGGTAGCAGATGCCCTTTCCCGACGCAGTGATTACTCCTCCGAGACTGAACTCGCTACAGAATTGATGTTCCCTCAGACCCTCGCCACCTTCCTACAGCAAGTAAGAGAAGCATCCGGAGGACTCTTTGAGGTAGAACAGCATCACAAGGATACCAGTTACAACATCAAGGACGGACTCTACCTTGTAAAGGGAAAACTGTATTTACCCACATAATCTCTAAGGAAGACCGCATTGACTTGGTGTCATGATTCTAAGATTGCAGGACATCGAGGCAGTAAGGGTACTCTGGACTATCTCCAAAGACATTTCCACTGGCCAGACATGAAAGAGGATACTAATCAATATGTACAGTCATGTACCATTTGTCTTCGCAACAAAGTACCAACTCAAAGACTGTTGGGGTTATTGGAGCCTTGTGCTGTACCTCCGGGCCCCTAGAGTACTATCTCGACGGATTTTATTGTTGAATTACCCAGATCCCAGGGATGTACTCGCATAATGGTCGTTGTGGATTCATTTTCGAAATTGGCTCATTTTTCACTCTTGCCAGGTATCCCTTCCGCGACCGAGATGGCAGAAGTCTTCTTAAAAGATGTGTTCCAACTGCATGGTATTCCTACCAAGATTATCTCAGACCGTGGTAGCCAGTACACATCGAAATTTTGGAAAACTTTCTGCAAAGGGTTGGGGATTGAGAGGGCCTTGACATCAGGCTTCCACCCCCAATCCAATGGGCAAACCGAACGACTTAATGGAACACTGGAACAGTACCTTCGTTGCTTTATTAACCTGCAACAGGATAATTGGGTCAGACTTCTTCCCACGGCTGAATTCTCATATAACAACTCGATCCACTCCGCTCTTGGGATGAGTCCATTCTACTGCACCTTTGGGTTTCACCCACGCTTTGTTCTACCTCTTTCAGGCATCTCCTCTAGCATTCCCTCCATCAATTCTTCCCTAACACTTATTCTTGAAGCCCACGATAAAGCCAAACAGAGTCTCCAGGAGGCTCAAGATCGTAATAGGACCCAGGCCGACAAACACCGTAGGCCAGTCCCAGGGTGGGAAGTAGGATCTCGAGTTATGCTTTCCAAAAAATATTTACCCCGATGGGTACGTCCAACCAAGCTGTCTCCCAAATACATAGGGCCATACAAGATCACCCATAGGATAAACCCTGTGGCTTTTTGACTTCTGCTACCAGTGGGTCTATGAAGAGTCCATCCAGTGTTTCATACTTCCCAGTTAATACCCTTCCAGGTAGACAAATGGGCACGTATCTCTAAGAACACCTCTTTACCCCCAGCTTCTACCCGTGAAGAATACAAAGTCGCTCAGACATGTGACTCTAGGTACCGTCGGGGAAGGTTGGAATACCTCATACACTGGAAAGGCTATCCCTGGTCAGAGAACTCCTGGGATCCCAAATCCTATATTAATGCCCCTCTTTTGTTGCACAAGTTTCATCGGTATCATCCGGGCAAGCCTGGGGGGTGCACTTCAGGAAGGGGCATACTGTCACGTCCTGGGGGAGATGGCGTGTTTGGAACCGCTGGAATAGAGGACCGCCATTGACCGTTCCATCGCGCTTTCCTTTACGTCACGTGCAGGTCTAGTCATTTTCTGCCTCACATCCGTCACTGGTAGTTAAATCCAGTCACTTCTGGGTTACGGACGCGTTGCAACGTTCCTAGGTTTTCTCCTGTTGTTGCTATCGCTTACTGTCTCCTTCTTGCGGTTTCGCCCGCTACCCTGTTTTCCTCTACCCCTGTTGTTTCCTTATTTTTCTCCTGCTTTTCCCTGTTTTTCTGCTTCCGCTCCCTCTTGCCCATTCCTCCCGCTTCCCTTCCTCCTCTGGTCCTGTTATGTCTTTTGCCTCCGTTCCTCTCTGCTATTTTGCTTATTTGTGTACCAGATAATCTTGCCTGTCTTCGGATTGCATCTGCTCACATGCACTTTTGACCTCTTGCTTGCCTGTGTACCGGAACCCTTGCCTGCCCTCAGACTTCTGATTCCTCTCGTTTTTGGTGTCAAGTGGTCTTCCTGTGTGTCGTAGACTGCCCTTCTCCAGCCCTTGGAAGCTTCTTGTGTCTATGGCTTTTTCCCCATATTTGTTGACCACAGAGGATTGCCCACAGCCCTCCTATATGGTGGCACTGTGGCGTCCTTCCGTGAACTTCCTTATCTACATAACAAAAAGGAGAGACCCGGGAGTAAAGGGAGAAAGAAGCCAGAACCTAAGTGGAAAATTAAAGGTGAGGAGGAAGGGGAGTGAGGTGAGACGGAGTCCTCTTTTATGGAAGAGGATATTTCAGACCCTTGTGACAATGAGAAATATATGACACTATTCAACCATAATTTTAGTCTTGATTAGGTATTGCATTGTTTAAAAAATCTACAAAAGATTTCCATTTCAATAGATGTTTATGCATCAGGGGTGGAGATATTGCATTACATTTTTCCATTCTGTGAATATTACAAACTGAGTTCCACCATAATTGAAAGAGTACACCTTTGAGATTTTTCCAGTTTGACGTAAACGTCTGGATGGCAATAGCAATGAATAAGTCAAACAAATAACCATTGTTTTTACGAATAGCAGATTGGATTATTTCGCTACCAAGATATGCAATTTCAAGGGACATACAGAACTGTATTTGAAAAATGTTTAGAAGGATTTCTCCAATCTTTTTCCAGAAAGCATTAACATAGTAACATTCAAAGATCATATGCTTAAAGGATCCCTGCGATCTTGCACAAGTCCAACAATTATTATCTTGATAAATTCCACATCTAAAGAGCATTAGTGGTGTTATAAACGCTCTGTGGTGACAGAAATATAGCGTTTGCAGAAGGCTGGCGGAAACAACTACCTTAGATATACTAGTACATATACAAGGCCATCTAGATTGTAAGATGTCGGGAAGTCAGCATTGATTGCAAGCTTCTTGACATTTTAATAGAACACCACCAGTTAATAAAGAGGAACATGCTTTGTAAAACATAGACGCTGTAACATTAGGATTGGATAAATGGAGAAATATTTGAGCTTGAAAGTTATTAGAATTAGATACCAGCAATTCATAGTTTTCCATAATCGCATTCATTAAACTAATATATTAGGATAAAGGTCCTTGGGGCTTGAAATTTAATTGTAAACTCATCAAATGTTAGTGGGGTTCCTTGGATAAAGAATTGTCCTATATGCTTGATTCCTAAATCAAGCCATGGTCTCCAACAAATTACTCTCTTTTTAATTTTGATTAGGGGATTCATCCTTATATATTGGGATATAAACTGAGAATTATCTATTTGAGGCGGAATTAAATATGAACATAAGTACTTAATAGAAATATTAATACTGGTGCTAGAAAAACATCTCTTATAATTATTGATATAAGGCCAGTCTAAGAGAGCATGAGGTGAGACCATAGCCTTTTCTATGTGCAACCAGTTAGGCATATCAATATCATTTGGAGAGAACCATAACTGAGTCTGTCTTAGTAAGAAGGCACAGTGATATTTTCTATAATCTGGAAATCCCACTCCTCCCCCGGATTTAGGTTTTTTGAGTTTATATATAACGAAATCCTTTGTTTCTTCTCACCTCATAGGAATTTGAGGATATAAGAGTCTAAAGAATGAAAGATGTAGGAATAGGCACAGGAAGCATATAAAAGAAATATTATATAACAGGTGACAACATAATTTTGACAGTTTCTAATCTTCCCCACCATGAAATATAGAGCGGTGACCATGTATTTATTAGCTCCTTCACTTTGGTAATGATGTTGGCTGTGTTAAGTTTAATGATTTGCTTAATTCAAGATGAAATTTGGATGCCTAAGTATTTAACATCTTTTGGACAGCATTTAATTCCAAGAGTAGAGCAATGATGACTTGTACAGTTTATGTTAAGAGGTAGTATTTTGGATTTGTCCGTATTAAGTTTGTACCCTGATGCATGAGAAAAACATGAGATGATACAATTTAAGTGTTGTATGCACATTTCAGAAGTTCTTAATAAAAGTAACACATCATCAGCATAGGCTGCTTTTTGATCTTAATGTATTTAAACTGTATGACAACTATGTCATCATCTTGTCTAATTGCTTCTAGGAATGGTTCTTATGCTAATATAAACAATAAAGGGGACAAGGGACATCCCCGACGGGTACCTCTATGCAGAGGGAATAATTGGGACATTTGACTATTAACATAGATTGATGTTTTGGGATTAGAATATCAAACACTAATCATATATATAAACGAATCAGGGATGTCATGCTAAGAAAGGGCTTTAAACATATAGTCCCATTCGACTCTATCAAACGCCTTCTCTGCATCTAGTGTTATTGCCATGTAGGGATGTGGGGATTTTTGAATGATGCTAATAATATTGGTGAATAGTCTAATATTTGCATAGGACACCCTTCCTTTTACATACCCTACCTGATCATTCTTATTCAAATTAGGAAGAAGGGGGCTGAGTCTGTTGGCTAAAATGTTGGCAAATATTTTACAATCTGTGTTTACAAGGGAAATTAGTCTGTCATTTTGGGCTAATTCAGGATCTTTATTAGGTTTGGGGAAGACTATCTGCATGGCCTCTGAAAAGGAACCAAAGGCTTGTTTATTAGTAATAAAGTATTTGAATAATTCATTAAGCTGGGGAACAAATGTATCTTTAAAGTGGGCGAAAAAGTTGATAGAATAGAAAATCCACCTGTGCCTGGAACCTTGCCCTTTTTGAGATTCTTAATGGCATTATAGATTTCACTCAATGATATGGAGTCACTTAAAGATTTGAAGTTTGACATAGTGTAAGCATTACGATGAATATTGTCAAGGAAATCAGAAGCATGTGTATTCTCTGGAGATTTTTCCGAGGAATATAGTTTTTTATAACATTTTGAGAAGACTTGCATAATGTCTTTATCTGACATGACTCTGTTGCCATTTTGATCCTTAATAACAGTGATTTTTGCTTTATCTTTTTTGAACTTAAGATAGGATGCCAATGCTTTGCCTGATTTATTTGAAAATGTATAAATCTTAGATTTATATTTTAAAAGATTGGCACACGAGTATTCAGTGGTTAGATTATTATATTGTATTCTGAGTTTAATGATATTTTGGTGAGTCAGGGCAGAGTTGGTATGAATATACTGTAATTGTAGGATTTTAATTTGCTTGAGAATATCCTCCTTCTATTTTTTAAGTCTTTTCTTTTTGCCTGCCACATCGGATATCATATGTCCCCTCATTGCTGCTTTAAAGCAGTCCCAATTATTATGAATTGATGTATCATTAGGAGAGTTCTCTGCAAAAAAGAATGAATGTTGCTGATGAATAAATTTCACAAAATCTTCACCCTTTAAAAGGGCAGAGTTGAATCGCCATCTATTGGACTTATGTGTGTTTTGAGTAGTGGATAGTTTGATCTGGACCAACGCATGGTCAGATAAGAATATAGGTTCTATTCTTGCCTCTATAAGATTATTCGTCAGAGATTTAGATATGAAAATGTAATCGATCCTTGGTAGCGAGTTATAAGGAAGGGAAAAAAATGTGTAATCTAAATCCGAGGGATGAATAATGCGCCATGCATCTATGAGTCCTAAATCTGACACAAAATTAGCAAATTGAAGGTGAGACCTGGTTATTCTAAATCGTACATTAGATTTATTGTCGAGTATAGGGTATATGATTTCATTGAAATCTCCACAAACAATTACATTTTTGGCGCAAGATTTAGATATGCGATTTCTTAAATTAGTCCACAAACCTGGGTCAGCAGTAGTGGGGCCATAAACATTAAGAATAGAGTATTGTATGGAGTCAATGAGGATTTTAACTAGGACCCATCTTCCGACATTATCTGTCTCTGTGGATAATATCTTACATTGAAGGTGTTTGTTGATAAGAGTGATCACTCCGTTCTTCTTCCCATCTGCTGTACTTGAAAAAACCTGGGCTACCCATAATCTCTTCAATTTGCCTGCTTCATCTTGTGAGAGATGGGATTCCTGTATGCAAGCTTTGGCTGGTTTTGTCCTATTGAGGTGTGAAAGAATTTGTCGACGTTTCACTGGGTTATGTAATCATTTGACATTCCATGTTATAATGTTCATGTCCATGAAGTTACAATAAAAGGATTATACATAAAACAGTCATTCTAGTCATTAGCAAGTGATCTAAGTCACTGGAGGGATTGGAACAAGTGGGAATGGGGAAGACAAACATGAAAAACATGGATTTTTGCAAAATACATAAAAGTAAACTTGTAAATGAAGTAGTAGTGGCTAACTGGATACAGCCATTCCAATCCATGTTGAAAATAGAGTCAATAATAGGTGGGGGAGGAGCACCTAATATGGATTTACCTCTCTGTGCCCCTTTTGGACAAAGAAATCATTGTAAACGAACACCTTCCGCACTCTACTCATAGTCAGCTGTGTGGTCTCTTCTTTCCTGTGACTTTGAATGAACTGCGTAGGTCCATTGGTTCTTGAAATGTATACATCTGGCCAGTAAGTGGGACTTTAAGAGATGCAGGCTCTATGGCCACATATTGAATTGTGGAGGTGAGGGTAGATCCAGGAGAGTTGAAAGCATGTGGTACAGGAACTGAGTGGGGTTATCATTTTCAATGTTTTTGGGAAGACCAAATATACGTATGTTGCTCCTCCTATTTCTGTTTTCTAAGTTTTCAGTCTGTTTTTGCAAGGATAGAACTGAATTCTCCAGAAACCGCACCTTCCCAACAACATCCTCGGCATCACTTACTCTTCTTTCCACTTCTGATATTCTGGATTCGAATGTGGACCACTTGTCATCAAGCATTTGTAGTCTGGCCGTTGTGGCTTCCATAAAGGGTTTAAGTGATTTGATTTCCATTAGGATGGCATTCATAACTGGATCTGGTGAATCCTCCTTAGGTGTGGGAGAGTCACTCTTCTGTCGTTTGGGGCATTGCTGGTAGATGGGGATATTGTTTCTTTAGATTGCCCCTTTTTAGAAGACATGTTGAGGTAGGATAGATGCTCCTGGGCTAGTAAAATGCTTGAAGAAAAACGGAAAGAGTTCTCTTTTGTAATAGGACAAAGAGTCAGCCATACACACTTATAGGTCACTATGGAGTTGCTTTTTTTCCAAAATCATGGTTTGAGCTAACTAGATGAAACAGTCTTTAATTTCCTCGTTGATAGTAGAGGTTAGTTCCTAAAACCTCATATCCACTAATCAAGCAGCAGAAAGCAGAACAAATTTGGCTTTTACAAATTAGTTATGATGACTCCATGACAATCCAGGTTGTGTGTATCACATATGTAGAGAAAAGCTCTCCAAGAATTTAATGTATTCAGCTGCCAACCTGTTACTGGTATTGACTAATACTTATATGGAGCAATGCTTCATGGATTTAAGAGTATTGTCAGTCACATGTGTGCATATAAATACCTTACAAGCTAATATCTATGAGGTATCTACGCTCCTTATTAGCTTTCCGGAAGTCCATATTCACAATTTAATTATAATTGCCAACAGATTAATCACCATAAGTATGAGTAAGACATGGTCCTCAGCCCTTAATTTCCTTTATGAGCTAATACTGTATAAAGGAGTTATAAAATAACTCTCTATTTCATTATGGGAGTCTTTTTATATGTTTGTCCTGCAACGTTATGTACTAAAACAGTACTTTTGTGGAGGTTTACCTCTGTCGTGAAGCAAATGTGCTTTCCAACGACTTTGGGACCTCCAAGCCGCGAACGCTGATCCGCTGACACGGCGTGCGGCTGCAGCTCAACACCGCTGCTTCACAGGCCGCTGAGCTCCTACGAAGCAACGGCACCATGTAATGGCCCCACTAGTGAGTAATACACTTTATATTTGTGTACGTATGAGCATGGAAATATTCATATTTAACAGCCGGTCCGGGAGCTCTAAGATTAAGCAGCCATCTGCTACAGCGCTAAGCCACGCCCCCACCAGAGTTGCCTGTTTCACCTTTATGATTGGGATCACTGCTGGCTTGGTAGTAGTGATGTGGCTGAGTATGAACTTTAGCCACTACTCATCCTTGTACTCTTGCATAGCAGCAGTCTTTTCAGAATAGATATCCCAAAGGTTCATGTGGAATAAAAAGAACCACAGGATCTCCACTGATTATTTATCCCTACCCCCCTCTATGAGTGATGTGGGCCTGCCAGATATGGATGTTTACTTCAGGGCATCTCAATTGGGAGCGATTTGTGATTACTTGCGCAATACCCAGACAAAACAATGGGTAGCTCTTGAAAATAATAGTGTGGAACCAGTTACTGGAAGTTAATGGCTTTGGGTACCAATATCAGTGATCCCTGGGCAGCTAGAAACCACATAGTATTCAATGCCTTTTTGGGGAGTTTGGAGGGATAAAAGTCATATGGGTTCACTCACAACTTGGCCATCCCCTTTTAGTTTTCTATATTTATATATATATTTTAATTCTTGTAACGCGCCAACATGCCGGTAGGCCTCAGGGCGCACATAGAAACTTAACAGGACAGACAAACAGTATAGAGCAGAGAAGGAGATAAGTCAAAGAAATTATTCCATGTTGAAAAAGTGTGTTTTTACGGCGCGTTTGAATACGGCGTAGTTCTGTATCTGCCGCATCTGGGCTGGAAGTTTATTCCATAGTAGGGGTCCCTGTGCGTCAAGCGTAGTACCTCCAAATTTAGCTGTCCTGGTTTTTGGCTGTTTGAGAATAATAGCCGAGGATGACCGAAGGTTCCTGACGTTTGGCTTAATGCTTATGCGGTCTGACAGGTAGGTGGGACTGCTGAGACTAAGGCATTTATGGGTCGTGGTTAATATCTTATGGGTTATACGATGTTTGACAGGGAGCCAATGAAGTTTTTTCCTGAAATTGGAAATGTGTGTGCGAATGAAAATATTGCGCACAGCATTGTTCTGAGCCACTTGTAATGATTGGATATTGAGAGCTGTGATGCCCGCAAAGAGGCTGTTACAGTAATCCAGTCTAGAATTAATTAGTGCGGTGGAAAGAAGAGCGCAGTTCTCTTGTGATATGAATGGGCGAATGTACCCTATTCTCTTATTTATGAGACCACAGCTTGATTTAATGCTGGAAACGTGAAATTTCATTGATAGATCTTCGTCGAGAACAACTCCCAAAGTCTTGACCTTCTTCTGGACGAGAAATGGTGTTGTCAGCAATATGGAAGCTAACATAGTCGGGATCTAGTTTCTCCCTAATGTTTTTAGATGCCGCGATGAGGATTTCAGTGTTTTTATCATTAAGGGCAAGAGAGTTGCAGGCCATCCAATCTTGTATAGCTTTGTATATTTTGTTGATGGTTGCAGAATCGCTGCTATATAAGCCACTCAGCTGTATAACCACCTGAGTGTCATCGGCGTAGTTCGTATATTGTACGCCTAGTTTGTTTAAGAGGTCAAGAAGGGGACGAATATAAAGATTGAAGAGCAAGGGCGAAAGACAGGAGCCCTGCGGAACTCCGCATGTCTGAGAAATTGGAGCAGATTGGCTATCGCCCACGCAAACTCTCACCATTCTGGGACCCAGAAAGGAGGCAATCCATCTGGATGCATTTGCGGAGCACTTGGCACCAGTAAGCTGTGATCAACTAGGTCAAAGGCTGCGGAGACCCTACCCTTTTTCTCAGACATAGAAGATGCTAGCATATTTCAAAGCTGGTCTGAGATAGGTCTAGAAAGAGTGTGTCAGCTCTGGGTACAGTTACATCTTATCACTATTGATTCCCTAGAAAAACAGCTAGGTCTTGGGAAGATTCTGATTTTCCTCTGCCTACACCTAAAGGATGTTCTCACTCAAAGCAGAAGGAGGGACTGGGTATTGTGGTTAGTCAGACATAGGAGACGGACACAAAGACATGTTTCCAATGACTTCAAGTTTATAAAAGGAAAGAAATCCCTATCCTGTCTCTACTTATAATGATGGTGATTCCTGATTCTAAAACATTACCAAGGTTAGTTATTTAGGCTTAGAGAGATAGTGCAAGAGAGCTTTTGCTGTGCGTAGCTTCAGTTCGGAAAAAATGGTCAGTTTGTGGTGGGTTTGCTTCTAGATGGCATGTGTTATGTGTTGCTTTGGTGTGTGTGTCACTACAGATCGTGTTGTTTCTTTGTGGCGTAATGCTGGAGATTTATCATCGGGGTTGTGTGACATTCAGGAAGGGGTGTGCCGTTTGCTGTATGATTTCTGTTTTGTGCTGGGGTAGGGGTATGTGAGTGTTGTGTTTGGTGGTTAAGCCATGGGTTTGAAGGAAAGTTGAAGGTTTTAGTAAGGTTAGTGCTGAAGTGTGATCTGCCCGTTCTTGTAAGTTACATTGTTTCGATCAAGTTGAATTCCTATTCTGCGGTTGGTGACATTATGCTTTTCTTTCATTTGGCCAGTCCTGTTTGATTGGATTCAATTTGGTTTTTACAATAATTTTTGGTGTCTTCCCTCTTTTCAAAATCTGGTGTTTATCTCTTCAGTTGTGCTTCAAGTTTAGGTGGGTGAGTTAAAGAGCCAGGATTTTAGTAGTTTTCAGAATCCTAGGTGCTCTTTTGTTGTTTGTAGTTCCTCAGGGAGTGAGTTCCAAAGTATGTGTACCTTTATGTCATTGCACTTTGTGTTATGCATAATGTTATTTACAGTTTTGGATGTCACACTGCTGCCTCGTATTAGTAGTATAAATAATTACACTATGAACTTGATTGAATAATATTTGTGTAACCGTTTTTTTTCTCCATGGTTACTTTTTATTCTGAACAATCTCAATGGCATGGACATACAGCTAGACTCACTTTTAGCTCTGTTTGGCCTCTCTTCCTGAGAAGAAGACTCCATTCTATTCCACAAATGGGGCCTCATTATGAGTTATTCCGGTGGTAAATCCACCGGACTTCCTCCCAACAGAATTACCGCTACCGTCACTTGGTCCCGTGGATTTACTGATGAATTACAAGTGGTGGTAGTGGGGTTAGTCCCCATTCATTTGGAGTCCATGGGACTCCATTGGGATTTTGGGCATAATTACTACCGGCGGAATTACCGTTGCAGTAATTCCACCCATGTTGCTGATGTCTCAGTAGAAAATACGAGGATTTAATTCCAGCATGACACTGGAGGTAAATCCCCCAGCCCAGGGTGAAACTCGTATTATGGTGGAGCAGGAAAAGTGGCAGTAATTCCGTTACCGCCACTTTTTTCCCACACTGCCATACTTGTAATGAGCCCCATGGTACACACTATTTACTTCTAGCGCAAGGGAATGGCTTGCAATGGTCTGGAAGACGACCCATACACCCAAATTGCATGACTGACTGTAGAAAGCCAGTGGCCTTTACCAGATGGAAAGATTGACCCATTGGCTTAATGATCTCCAGCCGGATAAGAAAGCAACGTGGCTTTGTTCTGAAATAAAGCCGTCTCCTTAGCTTCAATCTGACAGCTCAGTGCCGCGCCTCAGGTCCGAAAAGCCTCGAGGATTCATAATGGAATGTTCAGCAGCCTAGAATGATATGCTTTGGGGACATAGATGTCCATCAAATGAAACTCAAGTGGAATATTGTGCTGATGCTGGTCCTATTCAGATTTTTGGCGGGATTGCGTTTCAACATTTTTCCTGGGTTGAAAGGCAATAAAGACGTAGCCGTTACCTGAAAGAAAAGATCTGTCCAGGACTGTCATTGTATAAACTGGTTGTGTATATATACATCTTGTTTATTCCTCGTTTATTGTGTTGCTTGCAGCTGTGTATTTCTTATTTAGGGCACCTCTTGTGGTTGTGAAGTTGAAGTATTGCTAATGTTTTAGTTCAGTGAATTTGACCAGAAAAGCTGTTATTTTGTCTACGCATGCACCTTTGATTCAAATGTTATCCCTTTATCGCATAAAATCAAAAAAGCTGCAATTTCAAAAATGGTATACCGACCTACAGTCCAGGACCAGGATGCTGGATTCTGGGTGGCTGCTGGCTGGTCAATACCTGAAAGAGCGATGCACTTGTGGGCTGTTCTCCCAAGACCAATCCCTGACAGGGAAGCTCTTCTTCCTGCACAAATCCTCATCATGAGTTGGGCCTTAGCCCTTAAATGCAGTGGTAACGCTATAACTGCCGCAATTCTAGGTTGGCCCAATCATGAGTCGGGCAACAAGTGGGAGTTTTACCTCCAGATTTTTGCTGGAGGTAAAAATGTCCCTATACCACATGTTTTTGGTGCTATTGCCGCTGGCGCAATTACCGCGGGTGGTAATAGCACCCCAACCCCAATGGGTCCAATGGACCCAATGGGGAATGGGAACTAACCGATGTATGGCTACTCGTGATCCGGTAACGCTATTTGCACTGGCGGGATACCGCCAGACTCCTGATGAGGCCCACAGAGTATCAGTGTGAAAGGAGCAGGTTACCTTGCAGTTGCGCTGAAGGCACCGGTTCTCAATTGAGTCATGGGCAAAGCCAAGGTGTCTTCCCTGTAGCCAACTGGTAATAGCGAGGGGGAAGGGAAAGCAGGGAATAGGTCAGCGGACTTGACGTCCAATCAAGCAGTGTGTTCTGCTACCTGTATTCAAGAGTCCCTCCTGGAGTGTGGTGAGCAGGTTATACCACCTGCCCAGGAACCATGCCACCTCAATTCTGACTGTTGGCCTCCCTTCCCCCTCAATGTAACAATGGTACTGCTGTCCGCATAGCAAATACAGGCACGCATCTCCAGGAGCAGGTCTCCAGCACCTGCTCCTATAGTGAACCTGACCCTTTGTAGGGCAGGGACCTCTACTCTCCCTAGCAGGTATTGACCTGGTGTAGGAAGGTAGATGTAGGTGACCTCTCATTCTATAGTGCTCGATCACCAAGTCAAGGTGGCAATTCAGGCAATATTTACGAAGCGTTAGCTTTATGACTAAATTAACCATGTCAGGGCTGGCAGGTGGAGCACATACTTTGTTGAACAGCCTCTTGCAATGGACCAAGGGATGTGAGAGGTTTTGGCCAGTGAGAGGGATTGATCATGTGGCACAATCATGTCCCATAGGATGTGTTAAGGTTAAAGTTGAAGTGCAATGGTCTTTATATTAGAGAACTAGTTCATTTAGACTATTAGTACCTTAACACTGGCATTACCACCATGTGTACATTTGTGTAACCTTGGACTAAGTGTTTGTACCTTAACGTTTGTATTGGCCAATGTTTGTAGAATTCACCTTTTCATGTAGTAACCTTAACTTGTTGATTGTTTTTAAATCCACTGATTTCGTGTTTCTTTTTAATTGTTTGTGTATTTTAATGTGTGTGTAATTGGATTTACGTGTGTTGCTGAAAGTATGCTTGTCTGCTCTTTTTGAGCCTATTCCCCATGCTGGGGTACAATGGAAGCTTTTTATTTGCCATATTGCAAATTGCGAGTGTTTTGCTTGTGCAATGTGACATTCCCTGAGTATTGCATGTGTGCATTGCACTCACGTGCATTTCGTCCGCATTGCATGTGGGTATGTCTATTTGAAGAATGTGATATGTAAGACATATTCCTGTATTACAAGTGTGCACGTTCATGTGCATATTGTGAGCATGTCATCGATCTAAATAGGCCTAGTGACATTGAGATCGCGCAAGTGAAGGGTTTAGGGGAGGGGGAAAACGACAGGGGAAGGGGAGGAAGGGCAAGTGCAGGACACAGGATCGAAAACAAGTACTGAGGCCAGCAAGTGGAAGTGCAAGGGTTAAGTGCAGACAGGTGTCTGATAAGTGCAGATAAAGGGACTGTAGGGTTGCAGATACAGACCCAAGTGTAAGGGTTGCCAGGATGCAGTGTAGGTGTGCAACTGGGCGGATAGGGACCTGGGCCCAAAGTTCAGTTCAGAGGGTAGCCAGGTGACAAGTGCAGTTTCAGACAGGAGATCAGCAGGGAAGAGGAAGAGAGAAGGCAGAAGCAAAGAGGAAAGTCTTGAGATGCTTCAGGAAACCAGAGATCGTTCTGCTCGAGGCAGGGAGGCTTTTGCAGACGGAGGCGCCAGCCGAAGAGAGAAATCTACCCGCAACTCGTTGCTTGGAAAAGCGCCTGACCTTCAAGGAGTTCAGAGCTCAAGTAGGAAGATATTTTTCCGAAGATAGAGTTGGAGGTATTGTGGTCCCAGGCAACCAGAAGTCCTTGTGGACAATGCAAAGGGTCTTGAGCTTGATCCTTGCAGCCACTGTGAGCCAATGGAGAGATTTCTGGGCTGTAGAGATACGATCCCTGGGCTTGAGACCAAGGACAAGTCTCGCAGTCCTGTTCTGGATGAGTTGTAGAGGATGGAGAGTAGAGGCAGGCAGATTTAAAAAGAGGCTGTTGTAGTAGTCAAACCTAGAGAGAATCAGATCTCTGGAGACAGAGAGCTTTTGGGGGAAGGAGAGGAAAGGAAGAATACCTCTGAGGAGGTGCAGTCTGTAGTTTGTCTTTTTAGAGACGTCAGAGATGTGAGGAGAGAAGGAGAATGTGGCGTTGAAGATGACCCTGAGGTTCTTAGCCTCACAGGTGGGAGCAGGAAGAGGGCCAAGGGATGCCGGCCAGATAATGGCAGGAAAAGAAGGTGCAGGTGTGCCAATGTGGAGGATCTCTGTCTTACTAGCATTCAGGCAGAGATCATTGGCGGACCACCACTCCTGGATTGCAGACAGACAATCCGGGATGAGAGAAGGAGAAGAGGCGGCAGAGGGGAGCCTAAAAGCGAGCTGAGTGTCGTCCACATAGCACTGAAAGTTGGAGCAGAGAACAGCAATGCAGTGGCAGAGAGGTGCCATGTATTGGGTGAACAACCAGAGAGAAAAGTTGGACCCCTGGGGAACACCACAGGTAGAGAGAGAGAGAAAGAAAGAGGAGAGAAAGGACCCAAGCTGGAAATGGGAGGGTGGGTCAGAGAGGAAAGAAGCCAGCTAGGTCAGAGAGCCTGATCAGTGATACCCAGGTTATCACAGAGCCAGTTGAGCAGGATGGTATGGTTGACTGTGTCAAAGGTAGAAGACAGATCAAGTAAGATGAGGACAGAGGGGAGATTAGCATCAAGGTTAGAGAACAGGTCTTCACGGATGTTCAGGAGAGCAGTTATGTGCTTCTGGCTGCTCAGAAGCCAGACTGATGGTCATGGAGACAACCAACAGATTCAGTGTGAACATTAAGCTGGGAGATCGTCAGCTTTTCCAGGAGTTTGCCCAGGAAAGGAGTGATGAAGATTGGGCGATAGTTTGGCGGACAGGAGGGGTCGGCTGAGGGTTTCTTTTGAAGATGGTGCACAAGAGAGTGCTTCAGGGGGGAAGGGAAGGTTCCAGTGGTGAAAGGGTGGATGCAGAAGTCGGCCAAAGCTAGAGCGAGGGTGTCAATGTGGTCTTTGTGGTTTGGGAAGAAAAGGGAAGAACCTGTTTTGATGAGGCTTTCATAGTAGATCAGACTTGTCTAGAAACCTCGTCACGAGAGAAGAGAGGAAAGGCCGAGAAAGGAAAGGGTGGCCGCAGGGGGGCCAGAAGACGAGGAGAGAGTGGAGGGAGAAGCAGGAGGGTGGACAGGATGTCCTGTGTTTTAGAGATGAAATGAGAAGCCAGGGCCATACAGAGGGCCTTGGAGGGAACAGGAGAGGTAGCGACTGCGGCAGGATTGGCCAGCTCCTTGCAGATTTTAAAGAGTTCAGCCGAGTTGTTTGATGCTGCAGAGATGTGGGCTTGGATGTGAGCTCTCTTCTTTGTGAGGACAGAGAGTCAGTATTGCCTTTGAGCAGCCGGCAGGCTAGTTTGTCAGAGGATGTACAGGATGCCAACCATTTCCTCTCAGCAACCCTACACTTGCGTTTAAGGGTGACAAGGACTGAGTTGCACTTGGCTTTCAGCTTCATGCAGATCCTAATGACAGGGGCAAGTTCATCAAGAGTGTCAGAGATAGCAGAGTGGAGCATGGAAAGGGCTGTGTCAGGGTGTGAGTCAGCCAGAGGTGCAGGAGGGGAAGGGAACATCTTTTCGAATTAAATAGGTTTGCCTATTGCGTGTTGTTCTTATGTATGCATAGTACGAACATACTACGTACTTATTGTATGTGTATACTGTGTATTACATGTAATGTACATATGTATACACAATGCATGTATTCCATGTTTGCATGCATTTTGGACATAATGATCCCTCCCTCCCTCTCTCTCTTAGTGTCTGCCTTCCTGGCGATGATTGTTCTTAGCTTTCATAGAATATTTCATGATGTTTACTTCTCAGCAGCTCTTGTAAAACCTGGCACCACCACTCCTAGTGCTTTGGGTCTTCTGATTGCGGGCTCCATGACCTTCCCTGGTTGAGAATCCAATTGATGAGCCATGCAAGGAGCAATGAGCTTGACCTGCCGTTTCCTCCAGACTCCCATTCATGAGAACGTTCTCCTCATGGTCACTTCCTCTTTCCTCAGCTCTGGTCTTCGACTCATTCCTCCACTCCTGGTTTTCTCTTAGTTTCCACCTCAACAGTCTGACACACTGTGACCTCTTTCTCTTCTAACACTCCCTCTATCTCTCTGTCCATCCTTCCTCTCTGGTTTTAACTCTCTCTCTCTTCGTTAGCTCCTCTTCAGGCTTCAATTCTTTCTCTTCCCCTCCTTCCCCTTCTTGGGTTTCAATTTTCACCCCCTCTCCTCTTTCTTAATGCTCCCTCACTCCGCTCAATTTTCCACTGCGTTTTCTCCTGCCCCGAAACCTCAACTTTCTACCCTCTCCTTGAAGTTGCACTGCCCATGTCCACCTCCATCTGGCACACCTCCTCATCCTCACTTTTCTGCTGCTCATCCTTCAACTTCTACTCCATTGCATCCTTTCTCCTTGATCATAACATCCTTCCCATAAATGCTTCTCTTCACCTCCTCCACCTCCACTGCTCCCTCTCTCTCTCCCCCTCTCCACCTTTGATCCTCACTGCACTGATGGAGTGTACTTCAATTCAAGCTCCAAACTCCTGACTACACATTACCCTGTATTTCCTATTTCCTTATATTTCTGCAGGATGTCTCATGGGGCTACTTATTGTTTTAGAGGATTCAGATGCAAAAGATTTGTGAGTACGTGCTGTAACTGGTGCTCATATGAAACTAAATACAAACTTTGCACCTGCTGTCCATTTGCTAGCAGGGCATGGTGCAGCTCTATTTATCTTGGTTATTTCAAGACAGGTCGCCATCTTGGATTTAGATTCGGACTTGTCACTCGCTAGTATCCAGTCTCCCATTTCACTTGAATTGGGTGATTGATTTTCTGATTTTGACAGGGGCTTGTGGACGCCAGCAAATGGGGTCTGCAACTGGACACATAAATGGAATTCACAGAGATGTGTTTTCTGTGAAACCAGTCCTTCCCATTACTATTGGAGGCTTTGCGTACACCTGTGGTAGTGGGTCTGTGGTCTGGCAGTTTATAAACAACAAATTCCCTCTGACCTTCAAATCTGTATTTCTTACTAGCGCCCAAAGGAAAGTAAATGCCTGCAACATGATTCACACACACACACATGGCTAGGAATGGACCAAGGCGACTGGGGCATTCAGCACACATTCCTACTATATGGTCTGCTTTATGAAAAGAGCGGCGCTCTGCAGGCACCATGTCTGCAGAGCTGAACTCTCTAGCTCAAGACATGGGACTTCATCACACCGTGTATATTCCAAGTGTTTGTTTCATGCTTGAGTGCACTACCAAAATAACGGTTCGGCTTCTTACGTGCTGTCTTGCCATTTGCATATTACATGTGTGTTGTCTGTGGAGACTCTGTTCACTTTTGTTCGAAATGCATTATGTGGCATACGCATAGTCAGGGGGAGAGTGTGTGATCTGCAGTGGGTGGTTGGAGGTGTGTGTATGTGCAGAGGTCTACATTAAAATTGGATAGGCAGGAGCTAAAAGCAGGTACTGTGTATCCAGCACTATCCAGTGACCAGAGGGGGGCACAGGGCTAGTATAGTGTTCCACAAATATAACGTACACATAATTGTTTCCATTATCTATGACTCCATATGCTATAAATGTCGTGTAGGTATGTCCAAATGTTTATTTATAGATTGGCCCAATTGCACAGAGTTAATGTCGCAGAAGTTCGGCTTCAGTAAGCCTGTAGAGTGAAATGTTGCTCCTGGTAGATGTTGGTGCCAAGCTAACCAGGCTCTTCTAGGCGATAAGCAGGTGCTAAAAAGCTCCAAGCTCCCCTCAATTTTGAACCATGGTGTGTGTGTTAGTCGTGTGTGTTAGGGTATATGTACAAAATAATTCCATGCACGTTGCCTGGATCTATTATGCACCCTTATATTCTGTGAAGATTGTGGTTGCATACTTTTCTTTGTTAAATGTATGATATATTGCTGGTGCTTCTCTCTGTTTAGAATCAAATACAATGCATATACTATCAACTAATGGTTGGGAGCATTGCAATGGTTTACTTCCAAATTAAAACTAGGCGTTGACATGGGTGTTCCTGTTACACTGTGCCTACCCAATGTGTTCAGGTTCATGGACTGTCCTTTGGTTACTACACCCTTAGATTGGTTGTTTTCCATATATATGGAAGGTTGGCCTAGGCTTAATGTTGTATGTTTACCAACCCTCTGACCTTGTTTCCTGTACATTTACTGGGGAGGTTGGGTGAGCGCATGTGATTCTAATGAATGCAAGCACCAGAAAGACTATTACTATTTAAGTAACGTTTGTTGTCTGGGGCTTGTGAATCTGTTTAGATATAAATGCTATTCATAGATTCATGGGAAGTGCTATCATCTAAGAGGTTGGTTTCTCAATACAAAAACAGAAACAAATTATGCATTACTGCCTGGCTGACCTGTGAATCTACGTTTGTGTGTGTGTCCATACAGTAGTGCTCTGTGAACGTATACATATAGGTCTAAATTGCTGCCTCGTGTATATATATTGTCCTGGGGGACATTATCTAAAAGGCAGGTGCAGCCTTCTTTCCTCTTGTGGAGTGGGCCTTGGTGTAGCCAGCAAGGGCATTTGTGCCAAGGCATAACATTCTTGAATACAACACACAACCCATCTAGCAATAGTAGATTTTTTTATGGGTCACTCCTGACCTACTGTAAAGGCGACATAGAATTTACCTGTCTTTCTTGTTCCACTTGTTCTGCCCATGTAAGACACGACAGTTCTATGTACATTTAAGAAATGTTAGGATCTTTCAGCCTTTGTTTATGGCTTTACAAAGAATACTGGTGGTTCGATGGATTGATTTACATGGAATTTAGAGCTACATTTTGGTAAGAAGTGAGGGTAAGTTCTAAAATCCACCCTGCCCTTGTGTATGTCCACAAATGGTCCCTCTACTGACAAAACCTGCAGTTCGCTTATGCAATATATGGAGGTGACTGCCACTAACAAAGCTACCTTAAACATAAGATCTTTTAGTAACCATTTGTGAATAGGTTCAAAAGGTGCAGCATGAGCCTGTGTTTGGATCTCATGTGGGTGCCCTGTTAGCTAGTGGCCAGTAGATCTATTTGCATGAAAGCATTAATGACTGGAACTTTCCACCACAAAACTTTATGTTGCGATGTGTTGTAGGCGGATGTCAGATATAGCTTTAACAAGTGAAACACTAGAATAGACCGTACAGGAAATATACCATAATAACCACCAATGTTCCCTCCAAAGCTGTGCGCATGGGCGCTTGCCCAGCTAGCTTCTGGGTGCCGCTCAGAAGAATTTTAGCAGCGCACACAGACAAGCCACAACAATTATCTGACATTTGCTTGCTCTTAAAATAAACGAATCTTGATATTCTAGTATAGCTCATTTGCATTACCCTACTATGCGAGTGTGACATTAAAAACGTAAAAACCCCAACAACAGAATACACACACAAGAGGTTAAAAACCAATATGAAAAAAGTGGCTCCATAAACAGAAGAATCTAACCAAGATATGCCTGGACACATTAACCAAATAATGTACCCTCCCAACCCATGACTCTGATACTTGTCTCTACCATGCTTTTACTTTATGACTAACTTCTGCCCCAGAACACATTTAGATATCAGCCTTGACTCAACATCTACAAAAGTTTACCAGACTTGTACCTACATCCACTTGTTTTATATTTGGTGTAATGTGAATAACGTTCAAGGGCCAGAATTTCTGCTGCTCATGGTGCCTTACCAAAAGCGTCACCCACACTATGGGCCTCATTACACGGATGCCGGTAAGGATTTACCGGTACTGGTAAAATATCGGTACCGGTAAATCCTTACCGCCTTACTACGAGGTCCCTTTGCGGGTTGGGGGATTTAACGCCTGCTTTTTGCAGGTGTTAAAAACCAACCCGCAAAGGGACCCAGGGAGCTAATTACGGTACCGCAATTTGCGGTACCATACTTAGCGCCTTCCCCATTCCCATTGAGCCCTATGGGCCAAAAATGGGAATGGGGAAGGGCAATGGTGGAAGGGGGAATTACCACCCCGCCAACCTTGGAATGGGGCGGTAATTCCCCTTTCCGCCAAGGCGGTGCCGGTATTTTACCGGCATGAACCATGGCGCTAATAGCGCCATGGTTCTCCGCCATCCGTGTCATGAGGCCCTATGTATCCCAAATTCTATTGCAAGGCCAAGAACACTATGAATTACTGATTTATTGTATTAAATATTGACATTTATGAATCAAAATATCAGGTGAATGATTTGTGATAGAAATGTATGAGTGGAATGCTCATTGGACAGACTAAGCAATCAAATGGGTTTTATTTGTCAGGTTTTAGTGGACTGGGAACCTGTGTTAGTAGTCCATGCTGCTGAACCACATTAGCAAAACATCAAATAGTTGTTCCCTCTAATTAACCAAATAGATTAATTAGTGGTTTGCGCAGAGGAGTATCCGTCCTAAGGGCTTAGGCGTTTGTTCAGCACACTATGTATCCCAGCTATCAGCCAAATATTGGATACTGACGTTAAGCTTAGAAGTGTAGCCTCATCCAATGCTTCCTCATCTTTGAAAATATGGCCTGGGTGGGGAGTAGAGCAACTCACTATACTCTGGAAGCCCTGCCACTCTACCTACCCTCAGAACATAGCAGACTAGGCTACTAATACTAACCGGCCTCACAACTGGTGACATGTTTGACTATTACCCGAGCCACTTTAAGATAGCACTCTGAATATTAGCTTGTGTCACACGCCTTGAAAATTGTTAGTATTGCATTGAGTCACATCTAAAGAGTGCCACATTGAGATAGTACTGTAAATATTAGCCTGTGTCACACACCTTGAAAAGTTTTAATATTGCATTGAGTCATATCTAGAGAGTGCCACATTGAGCTAGTACTGTGACTATTAGCCTGCGTCGCACTCTTAGGGAATTGCTAATACTGCCTTGATTCACATCTAAAGAGTGCCACTTTACGATAGTACTGTGAATATTAGCCTGCGTCGCACTCTTAGAGAATTGCTAATACTGCCTTGATTCATATCTAGCGAGTGCCACTTTAAAATAGCACTGTGAATATTATCCTGCGTCGCACTCTTAGAGAATTGTTAATACTGCCTTGAGTCATATCTAGAAAGTGCCATACTGAGATATTACTGTGAATATTAGCCTGCATCGCGCTCTTAGAGAATTGTTACTACTGCCTTGAGTAACATCTAGAGAGTGCCACTTTAAGAAAATACTGTGAATATTGGCCTGCGTCGCACTCTTAGAGAATTGTTAATATAGCCCTTAGTCACATCTAGAGAGTGCCACATTGAGATAGTACTGTGAATATTGACCTATGTTGCACGCCTCAAAATTGTTTAAATTGCATTGAGTCACATCTAGCGAGTGCTACTTTAAGATAGTACTGTGAATACTGGCCTGTGCCTCATTGGGACAGTACTGGGAATATCTGCCTGAGTCGCACGCCTTGAAAATTGGAAATTGTCCCGTTGTCTAGGTGTCTCAAATCTAGGTGTTCTGATTACTGCCTGCCACTCTTTGAAACCTAGGCCTTTCTGCCATAATCTAGGTATCAAGCATCTAGTTGTTCTAATTACTGCCTGCTACTCTTTGAAACCTAGGCCTTTTCCCCGCTGTCTAGGTGTTCTAATTATTGCCTGTCATTCTTTGAAACCTAGGCATTTCTCCTGTTATCCAGGTGTCTCAAATCTAGGTTTTCTAATTATTGCCTGCCACCCTTTGAAACCTAAGCCTTTCTCCCGTTATCTAGGTATCCCACGTTATCCAGGTATCAATATCAAGGCCTGCCACCCTTTGAAACCTAGGCCTCTCTCCCGTTTTCTAGGTATGTCAAATCTAGTTGTTCTAATTACTGCCTGCTACTATTTGAAACCTAGGCCTTTAGTTGTCCAGGTGTCTCAAATCTAGGTGTTCTAATTGCTGCCTGCAATTCTTTGAAACCTAGGCCTCTGTCCAGAAATCTAGGTGTGTCAATTCTAAATGTATTAAATACCACTTGCCCTCTGTGAATCCCAAGCCTTTTTCCTACTGTCTAGGTATAGCAAATGTAGGTGTTTAATTACTGCCTGCTGTTCTGTGAAACATAATCCTCCCTACCGTTATCTAGGGGTCCCAAATCTTGGTACTTGATTACTGTCTGCCATTCTGGGAAGCCTAGTCCTCCTTCCTGTCATCTAGACCTCAGGAATCAAGGTGTTTAATTTGCTACTTGACCTCGCTAAAACCTAGATCTCTTCCCAACCCTCTGAGATCCTACATCTAAGAGTAGTCCCTCATTTAAAACACCAGTGAAACCTAGGCTCCCACTATCTTGCATTCTCAAACTTCTGGGCATTCTATCAGTACCTACCATAATTATGTCCTAGGCCCCTGACATCCAAGAACACCCAGCAGCCTCCAAAGCTAGTAATTTACCTCCAATCACTACCCCAGTCACCCTGCACCCCATAGCCCCAAACAGCCGAGCCACACGTCCAATGCCTAGTACTCCCTTACTCCCTTCGACAGTCCCATCATAGAAAGAGGAACACCTTAACACAACCACAAACTGAACGGATAGACACACTCATAGAGCACCCAAGCATCGCAATGCAAGAGGAAACCTCAGTATTGTCCTAGCACAAGACACGACAGGTGGGCAATTACCCTGTAAACTCTATACCCAGACCAACTCCTACCACTGAAGACCGAAAATGCCCAGACGCAAAATTGGATGTCGACCAAGAGAGCAGGAACATGGAACAACTAATACAAATACACAAACTCAATGGCCTCCAGTAGAAGCCGATTTGGATACAGAACACACCCGCCAAATACTACTATTAATAGAACAAACATGGTAAGAGAAAAATCCTTATACTTTGCACCGTACCTGGCAACAACCACAGAGCCTCGACACTTCAACAACATTGACATCTCGAGACAAGCAAAGAATCCCCCCAAACAACTGGAAAAAAAGATAAGAGTACTTAAGAAGAGATTGGGATGATACCAACTCCCTTGCTCCATATATCACAAGAACAGAAGGGCACTATCGATATCCACATCAAACCACACGTGATGACGATGCATCAGAAGTCAACAACCCAACTATCAATCTAACAAACTGATTCAATGAGGAAGCAGCCTCCGCTGAACCTCAACCATTCAGCGTCATTATAGAAGCACCCCGATTGAACACCCACAAATCAAAACAAGGAACAACAAATAAACAAAACCACACCTCACCAAAAAGAACCATTGCAATCTGATCAATGCAAAGTCAATATCCGAACATGCCACCGAAATCTACAACCTCCTATGTGACGGAGGTATCGACATCCTATTTGTAACTGAAACATGGCTAGATGACAATTACAAGATCACTCTCAACAACTGCCTGCCTGATTGCTTCAAGTGCGTCCAAGCAAACAGGAAAACCAAAAGAGGTGGTGGTGGACTGGCAATCATTCACAAGGAACACCTGGAAATTAATATGGAAGACCAATTAAACATCGATAAAAGTGAATGTCTAATCCGCCTATCAGCAAACCCCAGAACAAATCTGAAATTCATACTGATATACAGACCGCCAACTTACGATTCAAACTTCGTAGATGCCTTCACAGAAGCATTCACCAACCTAGCCATCAAGCACAATCACCTGATCATCCTCGGAGACTTCAACATCTGGTTCGATGAAGAAACCACAGTCACACAAAAATCTCTAGGCAGCCAACTAGCAAGAATGAATCTACATCAACTAGTCAAAGGAGCAACCCACACAGCAGGACATGCACTAGACGCAAACTTCGCCAATAAAAAACTCATTACCACGGTGCCACCAATTCAGATCCTGTGGAGTGACCACCTCATCATTCCCTTCATAATCACACTGGCCACTCCAATACCCAAGCAACAGGACAAGCCACCAATCATCATGAAAAGAAATTGGAGAACCATAAAAAACTCCAACCTAACTGAACTACTGGAACTCAGAAAACCACAAGCAACAATGGATGAATCTGACCTGGACATAAAAATAGATCCACTCCACAACTGTATCACAACAACAGTTGATGGGATCACCAAAGAAAAACCTTTTACCCCTTCACGCAAAAGAACAATGGCAAAATGGTTCACCCCACTACTCAGCACCATGAAAAGAAACAAATGAAAATTGGAATTAGAATGGAGGATCAAAAACGATTGCGGAAAAAAATTCAAATTTCAACAAAATACCCGCTCATACAAAAAGGAAATACAAAAAGCTAAAAGGAAATATTATGACAGACGAATCTTCAAAGCACCAAACACCCAAAAAGAACTCTTTAAAATCATAAACGAAATTAAAAAATCGACTTGGCTGCAACAACACGCCAATACCATCGGAGAAACTATGCAATGATCTAGCAGACTATTTTAAAAACAAAATCATTAACATCCAACAGACCATACAAAACAGACCATGCGAGCAGAATATGGAACCCATTCACCCCTATGAGGAATGCCTGAAAAACTCTGAAGTGTCCCCTAAATATCAGTGGAGACATTCGTCAAACTGGTAAATCAAAGCGTTAAAACAGGTTCCCCCCGCGGATCCTTGCCCCGCAGACAAATACAAATCAATCCTCTCACAAGGAACACCCATGGAATATCACAGGAAGGTCTTCAATCTTTCAATCTCAACAGGAAAAGTGCCACAATCCTTCAAATCAGCATACATGAGGCCACTCCTCAAAAATACAGCAGGAAACATAGAGGATCTCTTCAATTACAGACGCATCTCCAACATACCGTACCCAGCTAAACTGCTCGAAACATACATATACAGAACAACCCAAGAAATCATAGAAGAGCACCGTCTACTGGACCAGGCACAAGTAGGATTTAGACCAATGAGAGAAACGGAATCAGGACATCTCTCAATATGGAATGACTTAAGGCAAACGCAGATTCAGAAAATAGTACTGCTTTGATACTTCTAGACCTCTCTGGAGCTTTCGACACAGTTAACCATGACATCCTCATCACGAGATTGTAAGAAATTGGAATCACTTACCGCGCCTTACTATGGATCAAATCATTCCTAACAAACAGAACAGAGACCATATGGATCAAACCTTTCAAATCCAACCCCAGAGAATCGGCATGCAGAGTACCACAAGTATCATCCTTTTCCCCGTTATTTTTCAACATCTACCTGTCTCAACTAATCAAGATCATCAAAAGACACGGACTCATCTGTTACAACTACACTGACGATACACAAATAGTCTACAAAATACAAGACATTCAAGAAGACAACACAACATTAGAGAACTGCCTTCGTGGAATATACAACTGGATGAACTCGAACTACCTCAAACTCAACGCAGGCAAACTAGAAATAATGATCAAAACAAAAAATGGAGGAGAAACAACTACATCCCCTGGCCAATGGAATTTGGTGCAACCCCTGCCCCATCGTCGATTGTAAAAAACTTGAGAGTCCTAATGGACAACAAACTTAGTCTAGAGCCACAAGTAAACACTCTAATCAAGAAATGCTTCTTTCTCCTGCGAGCGGTAAAAAGGATCGTACCATTCCTGTAATTCGCCAACAAAACTCTCACCGTCATCACTCTCATCATGTCCAGAGTAGACTACGCCGATAGCACATATCTGGGCATGCCTGAACGACTTCTAAAAAAACTAAAACGCATACAAAATGCGGCTGCCAGACTGCTCCTCAAACTACCCCGAAGAGAACACATCACACCAGCGCTGAAAACACTACACTGGCTACAATAAAACAGCGAATCAAGTTGAAATCAATGTGCATTACACACAGAGCAATCCACGACCAAGTCGCAGAGTTCCTATGAGAAATATTATGCCTATATCGCCTAACAAGGACGCTCAGATCGAGCAGCGACATCTGTTTGGAACCGAAACCCTACAACAAAAGAAAATTCAGAGGTTGTCCTTTCTCTCACCTCGCCCCAAAAACCTGGAACGAGTGACCAAAGAACATATGTAACACAAGAAATCACCTCCTATTCAGAAAACTCCACAAATCCTGGCTCTTCACCCCATAATTAGAAGAACGCCTATGGCGGCATATATACAGCTGAAACCTTGCTGAGAGAAGAATCCGATCCTCCCAATCCCCCTAAGCTATCGCCCATAAACATTGAGGAAGAACAATCTACTGCATATCAACTTACCAACTGAGAGATAGATATAATAGAACAATACCAAAGTATGATCACAGATAGATCGGGATGGAAGGGCAAGGATGATATATCAATAACACGTTGGCCTACAAACTACACACAGCAACAATGGACCACCGACAGAAAATAGATAGCAAGGGTGTGGGTGATTGCGGATTAATAGCACCAATACCAGAGTGGGGGACTAGACACGCCCCTAACTATTATACACTAAATTCAAAAACGACACAGCTTGGAACGTGCCACGCTATCACTCATAACAATTAGAAGGACTGGAAAGTAAAAATGAAATATATGTGTCTACCTATAGGATATCTGGATACATAGATCAAGAATTGTAAGGACTAAGAGACATATAATCCACTAACTGTATACTGAAATCTTTGCATACCTAACCCACATGAAATCCACACAACCATCTTCTTGCTCAGCAAACCGCACGCACTTCACCACACCGCAACAACAAACACACAACACATAAACCGCACCAACAGCACACGAAGTCTCGCATCGGTCCGATATCCACACCAAAGCTCAGCGCAAAGTGAAAACCAACCTGAAGCTGTCAACAACACACCACTTTTCTCACTTTTCTATTCCATCTTCACCCGACTAACCCATCCCCGCCTTCTTGTTTGCAGATCCGCCTGAGCGCCTGGGGACCAATTGCGTTGGTGATGGTGCGCTGAACAAATACCTTTAACATTATCATTAGTCATGGAAGTACTGAAACTCAAATATTAATTTGCCGTCGAAGGATTTTGAGTAGACAAATATCATCTAAGCGTCCCCAACTTTAGTATTGCTAACATTACCCTGTAAGTGGAGAGCAACACTGCAATATAATTGACTTGGCCTGCAAGAGATAATGGGTTTGGTCTATGACTGGCATTACTCCTTTAAAATTTTAGGGACCTCGTAGTATGGCACTAAGCGATTACTGGCACTGGTACCCTTACCGGTGCCGGTAATCCCTTAGCACCATCCGTGTAATGAGGCCCACAGACTTTCAGTGAAAAAGTCAGGGACACTTCCCTCCTTGCAATCCTCTTCGGTCTTGCCGTCTTTCGCCTTGTATTAAACTGCCATCTTGGAACTGCTCCTTCCTTGTGTGCTTTGCCTCATTCAGGGTGTGCTTTCGTGCTCTGCCTTTTATCCGTGTGGGGAAGTGTGATGGAAGTCAGCTTTGTGTAATGATCAGTAATTGCCTAACCATTGTATTGGGATACGTCAGGTATACGGCTTGGTTGTTAGCCCGTTTTCCCTCACAGTGAGTTGTCTGTGAGAAAGTGTTTGTGTCGGAAAGGGGGAAGGGGGGAGTTGAGTTCCTAAGCAAAGGGGTAAAGGTGTTACAGGTAAGTGGATGCCGGATCTCGCCATCCGGTCTCCCACTTCCACTCCCCGAAGACCCCTCATCCAGGTGATCCTCCCGCACTAGTCCACACAGGAACTGGATCCAAAAGTGATGGCTGTGTCCTAGCCACCTGGATGACAGATCCTTGGGGACTAGCGTGTGAGACACCTTCAGGTTTCTCACAGACCAGTGGTTGGAGAACTGGAAACCTGGGAAACAGAGTCTGCGGCAGGTAATTGGAGAAGTACAAACTGGGAAGGGAGGGAGATCATGTGGGGCATAGTGAGAACCCTGTTGAGATTTTAGGGTAGCCTCCTGTTATCTTTTGGCTCTGATCCTTGCTGGAAGACCTGCCACTCATGGCCTCACCTATAGAGACCACCCACAGGTGCCAAGTCTGGAACCGAGACACGAGAGGAGTCACCCACTGGAAAGCTCGAAGAAGGGTGCGGAAAGCTTTCAAACCTAGGAGTGAGAACCAAGAGGAAAAGGGAGAACCATAAAAGAAGGTTTAAGGAACCATTTGAGCCACAGTCTATAACCTTACATGTATTTGGGTTAACCTGCTAAGAGAGACCATGCCCCGAACTTAGTGAAAACCTTTTAATTGGACACTTCTTTAAACTCCCCAAGCGTCTTTTTAGTCTTCCTAAAGCACTCTCCTCATCTTGGAGAATAATTATCCTGACAACATTTGTACTTCCGCCCCAATCAGTTATTTTGTGCCAATCAACTCAACCAAGTGGCATCCTCAAGGGGGACATCCACAGAATAAGAAGATATTCTGAAATTAAATGTCAACACCCTCACTGACTGGTTAATCATCAAGGCACTTTTGAAAACTATTTGTGCCATCCCCCACAGGGTGAAAACTGCAGCTACCAATAATCAAAACCTTTCAACACTCTCCACTGCCACTCCTCATACCACTAACTTGTTACGAAATCCATTGTTTTTCCTGCAGACTAAAATCTTATGTCACAACTCTTGATCTCTGCCTCTGGCTGTAGATTTCTGCTGACTTGCTGGGTGTTGGCAAATGTCACCCGATATGACCCCAATCCCAATTCGACCTCTTATACAAACTTTTTCAGAAAAACTGACTTACATTAACATTATGCATCTGCAAGATGTCCTGGTACTCCTGCAGCCTAATACAGTATAATCCAGAAACCCTGTCTGACTTTGATTTGCATGTATACAGGCTTATTTAAGAACGGCAGAAGGAAAGCATATATCAAGGTACTTCAATGCTCATAATGCAGTGGTGATTAGTCAGTGTGCTTGTGTTTCAATACATTAACTACTGAGTTCATCAGCAGTGGCTCCTCTACTGAAACCATACCAGACATTGGAACTAACCACATCTGTGACAAAATGTGTGCAGACCAATCATAGGACTCCGCCATGGGTTTGCTTGCTGCTGCTACTGCTTATAATCGGCCATGTTCTGAATCTGCTTGTTTGTGCATTGATGGCTGATCTACCTGCAGCTGGAAACCTTTTCGAAATTCCTCTCTGCTTTGCTGATTACTCTTTGCCAGTGTTTGTGTCCTGCTCTTGCACTGCTTTGCTGCATTTTCTCCAGCCCTGACCTGCCTTGGTGGCTCAGTCTTTCTCCCTCTGCCTCCAGTGGGTCTCCTTGCTCCTTTCCCGTGTGCTGTGTCCCTGCTTCAGCTCCTGCTCCTAGTGCTAATTCCCTACAGCCTCTAGTCTCTGCTTCTTGTGCAGTGTCCTTGCAGCCTCTGCTCCTCGTGTTGTTTTCCTGCAGCCTCCTGTTCCTTTTTACTATGTTTTTAAAGACTCGGCTCCAGCTCCCTGTTCTGCTGTTTACCTGCTTTCTAAGGTCTTTACGCTTTCAAGATTTACTCTGTATATTGTGTCTGTTTTTGTTTGCTCCTTTTTCCTTTAGATCTAGTTCTGAGTATTATCCTTCTATTTTCATAGCTAGTTTGCTTCCAGTCCACTGTTGTAGCATGCCTCAGTTACCTAGATTCAGGCCCTTGCTAAACATTGCTGGTTACCAGGTTGCCAGCCCCTTGCTACAGTTCTCTCATTCGATTACCTTGCTACAGCTACCTAGTTCTAGTGCTTAGCTACAGGTTATCTTGTTCCTCGCTCCTGCATTTCTGTTTGGACTTTTTGTTGCATTGAAACTTTCTCCCCTCTACCATTTACCTTGTAACTCTCTAGGCTCTCAGTTTTTACTAAGTGGCTCTGTGTATTCCTTTGTCCAGACATTGGGCCTCATTACGAGGTTGGAGGTAGCCTTGCCGGTGAAACCGGCAAGGCTACCTCCAAACTCGCAACCGGTCCGGCACCTGCGAATTGGCATTTACCGGGGTATTCTGGCCTGCCGCACCCAGTAATTGCCCTTTCGCGGGTGCCGGAACCGGTAAATTCCCATTCCCGTTTGAGCCCCATAGGGCTCCATGGGAATGGGGATGTCGGTTGCACTGTCACCATTTACAACGGTGCCGGTGCATCCGACTTGCTGTGCTCATGGGTGCTGCTCTGCCTGCCAGGTCAGACCTGGTGGGCTGACAGGCACCCGCGAGCTCAGCTCGTAGTATGGCGGTATGGTAGCAACGGTGCCAGTAGCGCTACCGAGGCGGAATGGGGATGTCGGTTGCACTGTCACCATTTACAACGGTGCCGGTGCATCCGACTTGCTCTGCTCGCGGGTGCTGCTCTGCCCGCCAGGTCAGACCTGGTGGGCTGACAGGCACCCGCAAGCACAGCTCGTAGTATGACGGTACGGTAGCAACCGTGCCGGTAGCGCTACCGGCACCATTGTTACCTTACCGCCATACTTGTAATGAGGCCCATTCTCTCCTTTGCCATAGGAGGAAATCTTTTCCCGACCTTTGTCTTTTCTTACCTGTAGTCTTTAGTTTATTTAATGTAACAGTGTGATGATTGCTGTGTCCACAGAAGGCATTCACAGTATGTTCCAGCTAGACCCATATTGCCCTGTTTCATGTAAGTATAATCCTTGTTTGTACCTTATAGTCCAGACACAAAGCCACTCTTGATGCCCCTCTTTCATGGCCCTGCAGGGTGATTATCTGTTAGAGTAACCAGCACAGAGGTCTTGAGCCTCACTTTGTTTCAGTTGACAATCTCAAGTGCAACCTGTGTGCACCCCTAGTACAATTACAGATTGCTGATCTAGTGCATGGTTCCAATCCTCTTTTGTTCAAAATCTCGCCCTGCCCTTTTCTCCACACCCTTGTTTTCATTGCCTAGTCTTTCTTCTTGCTCTGTAGCTCCTGCTGTATGCACTGTGAGGAACCTGAGTGTATTCTCACTCCTAACCCCCTTGGATCCTCTGAGCAAGTGGCCAGGGAAAACCCATCACTATTGGATCCCTACCCTGGGAGCGGAGAAGCGAGGGAGGATCACCTGGGTGGAGGGTCCTTGGGGACAGGGAGTGAGATGCCCGTGGGCGAGACATGGTATCCCACTTTATCTATTAAGAACCAACCTAACCCTTCCCCAACATTCATGGGCTGTTATAAACCAGTTCCCCTCATTTCTCCCCAATTGACAGGTGACAGTACTGGGACGAAGATGAGGCAACCACGAGTAATGAAGACTGTGCTCTTTGACCACTTTGGTACTGGGATGAGGAAGATGCCTGTTAGGTGCTGTGAGGGTCAGGCATGTCCCCTTAACCAGAATCAGGCAAACCTAACTGAGGCACACCTGCACCCTGTTGGAAGGCTGCAGGTTTATAAAGGGAGAAGAAGACAGCAAAACAGTGGGGGGGCGTGCAAAGAAAGAGTGTAGAAGCAGCAAGGAGGCTGGCGCAAACAGTGGGGAGCCAGATCGGAGCAAGATGGCAAGTCGCTGGGGACCACAGAGAAAGGTGGTTCATGGAAGCGTAGCCTGAGAGCTGCAAATCCTCGGAACCGACTGAGTGAGCTGAAGGGAGACAGGCAGGAAGGATGTCCTCTTCCTTTGTGCTCGAGGTGCTTGTTCCCAGGTGTTGTAGGAGCAATACCGGAGTGTCTGAGTGGCAGGAGGTGTGATCCGTGCTGCAGCCCGAACTGTCAAAGCAACTAGTGAGTTTCTGATGAAAGTGAAACCTGGTGTGTGAGCGTGTGAAGTCTGTTAATCAGGAATACTTTGTATCGGAGTGGTCGTGTGTGTCAAGAAACATGTTTTTGAAGGTCTCCAAACACCTGCCAAGTCAATTTAAGTGAAACCAATGAATATTAACCAATAGATAAAGCAAAATTGAACTACAAATGAAATCTGTACATATTATATATTGAACGGAAACAAAACTTTATAAACAACGGGAAGAAATTGTGAATCTGAAAAAAAGAACGGAATATCAAAAATAAGCAAATCCCTATATATTGAGTTTTGAAATGAATATAACTTCAAAGAATACACAAAGAAAAGAATACAACCTTAAAGAATACTTAGATTAAAGTATGTGTAGTTCTGGAGAAAAAACAAAACAAAGGTGTTGAGACTTGTTTACAGTGGAATATTAAAATCTAAATAATAGAAAGGAACATTGATACCAACTTGCGTGGAAGCTACAAAAATAAATATTTGCAAGCAGAAAGAATTGAACTGTGGAAATTAATATTAAGAAGACAAAGAAAACTTTTCTTCTTGAATTGTGGTGCTCAAAAAAATGTACCGCTAGGGAAGGGAACCCTTGAGATTTGAGACATTTTGCTGGAGTGAGAACAGAGTCTCAAGGTTCCCTTGTGTTTGGACTGCAGTGCTTGATACTTGGGAAGGATACCCCAAATCTTGATTGCGACTATATTACCTTGAGTCCAGAGAAGGTGACTGAGTTATTTTGTGGAACTGTTTTATTTATTTGGATTTGTAGAGCGCACAGCAGTCTGCAGGCATCGAGGCGCTATAAGATGAGCATAAGAAGGCTTGATTCTGGGTTACATGAATGCCGCACACAGAGTTTGACTTATTGCAGAGTACATGGTTACAGGTACAGAGGTGGATACGGTTCAGGTTACAACGTTGCAGCCACATAATTGGATACAGAATAAATACATACAGTGTTAAACAAAGAGCCTAGTTTTGATGGCCTTGCGAAAGACCTCATGAGAGTCAATGTGCCTAATATGTGGAGGGAGGGTGTTCCAGTGGGTGGCAGCCAAGGTTGGGAAGCTTCTGCCACCAGCACGAGATTTACGTATTTTAGCAACAGTTATCCTGTTAGAGTAGGGCGTTCTGCCAAGCCTGGTATCAAGGGGCTTGGAGATTCTTTGGACCAAGTAAGGGGGGGGCCAGATTGTGGAGGCACTTGTGTGTCAAGGCAAATGTTTTGAAAATGATCCTTTCCTTGACTGGTAGCCAGTGGGCCTGCCTCCTGAGCCCTGAGATATGATCCCTGCGAGATAGCCCTGTGGCGGCCCTAAGGGCATTATTTTGGGCTATTTGTAGTTTAGCAAGGTTTTTTCCTCAGGTTCCTACAAGAAGGGAATTACAGTAGTCCAGTCTGTGTCCAATTATAGCCCTGGTGATGGTGAGACAATTCTCTTGAGATAGGAACGGTCTCACAGCATTAATAAGTTTGGCATGATATGCTGAAGCAGGAGCTATGGCATTGACCAGCCTGTTCATGGTCAAGTTGGGTTCCAGATACACACCCAGGGTCTTGATAGCTTGTGAGACAGTGATGGGGATATTGTCAACTGTGAAGGAGCTATATTGCTTGTCCAGCTTGCCGAAGGTGGACGGGGAGCCAATCAGCAGAAGTTTGGTTTTCTTACTATTGAGGCATAACCAGTTTTCTGCCATCCAGGATTGGATTGTAGAGTAGACTGAGTTGAGGGTGTTCATATCAGTCAAGTAATTACCCGAGAGGGGGATGAGCACCAGTGTTTTATCAGCATAGTTCATATAGGAGATGCCCAGGCCCAGGGTGTACAATATTTTGAACAGAGGCCTCGTGAAGAGTTTGTAAAGGGTGGGAGCAATGCACACATAGTTCATATAGGAGATGCCCAGGCCCAGGGTGTGCAATATTTTGAATAGAGGCCTCGTGAAGAGTTTGTAAAGGGTGGGAGCAATGCACAAGCCCTGTGGGACCCCACATTTAATGATGCTGGGATTAGCACAGGAAGAATCGGAGAAGACCTTCATTGCTCTGTCCTGCAGGAACAAGGTTATCCAGTTACAGGCCCTTGGGGAGAAATTAGCTGCGGTGGAGAGATGACGGCAAAGGGTCTTGTGGTCCACCAGATCAAAGGCAGCGGATAAGTCGAGGAGGAGAAGGGGCGCCGGTTTGCCTGTGTCCCTGAGGTCATCCATCTGATTTTTGAGGTCGAGGAGGGCTGTTTCGATGCCATGTCTCGGCCGGAAACCTGACTGCCGGAGACCGAGAAGATGGTTGTCTTCCAGGAATTTTTGAACTTGCAGGTAGGCTGCTTTGTCAAGGATTTTTAGTGAGAAGGGGACTGTGGTGATGGGCATATAATTCCCTGGGACCGAAGGGTCTAGGGAAGGTTTTTTAAGGAGCGGAGGAACCCACGCTTCCTTAAGTACAATCAGAACGTGGCCAGACTGGAAAGAGGCGTTAATGAAAGCCGTGATAAGAGGGGCAAGTGAGGGGGAACAGTCCTTGATGACCTGGGCTGGGCATGCGTCCCCTTTACAATTGGACGGTTTAATGGATCTAAGGAGGACAATGACTTCATGTTCACTCATATCCTTAAATTCAAACAAGGGGGATTGGCTGGAGTTGGTAACTGGTGACGGGCTGCTGTGGCTGTTGGCAATGAGGTTGTTAAGTGCCTGTTGGTGGGCAAGGATTTTGGAGTGCAAGGTGTCTAGCTTGTCCAGCATAGCACATTGAATTTTGTTGCACCAGGCCTCATCCTTTAGGAGGGTGGGAGGCGGGGCGGCAGGGGACTCTAGCTCTATGAAGATGCTAAAGATGTCTTTAGTCCCTGATTTAGCATTACCTATCCTGGTGTTGAAAGATGAAGCTTTGGCCTTAATGGTGGTGGTTTTGTAGTCTTTAGACAGAGCCTTGAAGGCTGCTTTTGTATTCTCCTTAGGGCTGTTTTTCCACTTAGTAAGTGCAGCCCTTTTTTGGAGCGTAACTGTAAGAGTTCCTGGTTGAACCAGGCATTGGCATGCTTCACTTTTTTAGCTTTTTTAAGGGTAAGTGGAGCCACAGTGTCGACGGTCTGGGTAATGATCCTTTTGAAAGCATTCACGAGTACCCCAGGGTCACTGGAAAAAGGGGGCAGTAGTGCAGGCACCATGAGGTGTTGGGTGAGATTTTCCTTCATGAGCTGCCGAGCGCTTCTCGAGAGTGCAGCAGGGAGAGGGATGGTAGGCTTAGGGGTCCCTTTGGCAATGATGATATTGAATTTGATGCAATGGTGGTCAGACCATTGAATGGGAGTGATCTCTATAAAATGCAGGGAGCAGTTATGATGGGACACCCAGTCTAATGTATGGCCTTTAATGTGGGTGGGCTCATCAATGGCTTGCGAGAACCCAAGGGTGGAGAGCGCTTTATGTAGAGTGGGGGCGTGGGAGTCATTGGGGTCGTTGAGCCCTAGGTTGAAATCACCAAGGAGTAAGATTTTGGAGGATTTCTTTAGGTTATCTGAAAGTGAATGGATTAGTGCTTCCTGAAAGTCAATGGTGGGGCCAGGAGGGTGGTAGACGATGTGGATGGCAACGGTGCAGTTATGGGAGAGCTTTAGTTTGAGCACAAGGTAGTCAGAGCTCTGACCAAGGTCCCCTTGAATCCTCCTGATTGAGAGAGTCTCCCTGGCGATGACAGCAATCCCCCCGCCTCTATGTGAGGAACGTTCTTGTCTGCGAATGGTGTAGCCATTAAGAATGGCGAGGGTGAGGGCAGGGCCAGAGGTCTCGTTTAGCCAAGTCTTACCGAGGAAAAGTAGGTCAAGGTTATCCCTGATGACCAGGTAGTGCACATCTAGAGCATGTGCAGGAAGGGAGTGAGAGTTAATCAAGGCACACGTAAGTGGGTCATCCGCCAGGGGAACATGGTGGTGGTGTGGGTGGTGGCAGTGTCTTGATGGTGAGGTGCTGTGGGCTTATGAGATGGAATGGCAGGGATGGCAGCACCTGTTGTCATAGCATTGCAGCACAGTTGCAGAGTTTGGATGGGTAGCAGAGATACATGAGTAGTGACCTCAATAGCTTCACTGAGGAGATGTGGTGTAGCAACGGCAGTACTAAGAGAGACATCAGATGGCAGAGTAACAGCAGTCTCACCAAGAGGAAAGGTAACAAGAGTGTCTTCACATTGCAGAGTAACATCAATGTGGGCACAGGGTAAGGTAATGACAGTGTCTTCACATGGCAGAGTAACATCAATGTGGGCACAAGGTAATAACAGTATCAGTTAGGGGCAGAGTAACATCAATGGTGGGGCAGAACAGTTGCGTAGAGTGGAAGGCAAGCAAAGTTGCAGGTGTAGTGCCATTAGAGACAGCAGACGGCAGTTGCCGTCTGAGTACGGTCCATGGGGATGAATGTCTCGGTGCGCAGAGGCGAGTCAGCATGCGTAAGAGCAAGTCCTGTTTCTGAGAAGGACATGCTGATGTACGCATATGGGCACCTTTTGGGGTTGGTGATACTTGTCCCGTGGTGTGCGTGGAGGCCGATGCAGTTGATGCCAACGTCTTGCACTGGCTGGCATGTGGCGCCAAGCGTGATAGTGTATTGGACAGTGGCAAAGCTAACAGGCCATGTGGCGCCAGGTATATGCTTGGGGAAGGTACCTGAAAGTAAGCTGTGGGTTGTATACTAATTGACCTTTTCACAATTGACCACGGGAGAATTGACCTCGGGAGAATTGACCTAATTTAGAAGGTCAATTAGGACATATTTGCAGGGGGGACCCCCCGCAACGCTCCTCCCAATCCAAAAGCCCCCACAACCCCTCACCCAGTCCCTTTATATTATTTATAATCCAAACCCAACCCAATACTTATATAAAATAACTAAATTAATATAAAGGTCAATTGTGCAGAAGGTCAATTAGGACAACTATAATTAGGTCAATTGTGCAAAAGGTCAATTGTAAAAGGTCAATTTGGGTAATACCAAGCTGTGGGCTGGAAGATGCTTGGGACTTTAAGTTGAATACTGTTTCTTTTGATTTTGACATCCCTACACATTTGTTAATTGTAGTTGTGAGGGCAAGGATAGGTTTTGGACACAGACAGACATTTTTTTATTTTTATTTTTTTATTTGCTTTAATTGCATTCACAATTTTTACAAAATAAAACTTCAAACTGTCCTAATCACAGTTGGTTATCTTTGTCCGTCTGAGTTAGACTATCCTTTGTGGCTTTGTTATCGAGAGAAAACAAAAATAGCGGTTAGTGGCTATACCAATTCATTTGAGCTCTTAAAGTTGGTACAGCTTGGTTGAAGTTCCTTCCTGTATTCATCAATTTAGACCTTCCAAGTTTATGTTTTTGAAAAATGACGCCACCGCCAAAACGCATCGTGTGTTCTCTCCGCTAGTGAATGCCGTCCACCAGTTGTCTTCAGATAGGGTAGTGTAAAAAAGCAATATTTTGCTTAAAAAGATTGCTCTTGCATATTGCGTTCCTCCGCATACTAAAAGAAGGTGGCGACTTGTCTCGACAACCTCCAGAGAATTGCAGTAACGGCACTTGTCTGTAGATGGGAGCTTTCTTGTGAAGAGTATTTCATTTGTTTTAAGTTGATTCAAACGAAATTTCAGAAATGTTCCAAGTAGACTTTTGTCTGGAAACATTTCCAAGTAAGTTCTCGTGGCGTTTAGTTTCTTAGCCGGGGTTGGAAACTGTTTAGTCAGACTGTATTTATTTGCTGTTTCTTCAGTCAAAATCCAGTCTAATTCCCAAATATTTTTGCTTATCTTGTTTGGATTCCCCATGAGTATTTCTTCTGAGGCATCTAGCCCTTGTAGTATACTGGTGTTACGTGTCTTCCAATCTATCAGTGCCTCAATGTTACCAGATACCATTTCTTTGTACACCAATTCCAGTGCTTTTGGTTTTTTATCTAATAGCACTTTGTGGTACAGCATTAGCATCTTTCTCTCCTTTGTGGCCTTCAATGATGGAAGACATAACTCTCTCCTTATGAGTGGCATCGGTGAACAATCTGCCAGGGCAAGTACTTCTCACCAAAAATAACTCTCTAGCTTAGTCCAGAGTCTTTCTGGTAATAGGTACAGTGCATCGGCTCCGTATAAGATTGAAGGAACCACTTTTGATTTATAGAAATTAATAACTGCGCATAGCGAGAATCTTCCGTATTTTTTATCGACTATCCTCGCTTGTGCAGTTAAGGTTTTCATCTTTGTCCATAGAAGGTTTTGCATTGATGTTTCTGCCAGACTAGTGCACATCATGACGCCCAGATATTTAAAGGCGGTTACTTTTTCTAATTTTAAGCCATCAGGTAACCAGTTCAGTTTGTCGTGTTTCTTCTTTCCTAATCCCTCCCAGGACATCACCTTGGTTTTCTGCACATTCAGCCGTAGATTGTTGTTTTCAAGTATTTGACCAGATTTGTTCATTGTCTTTGGAGACCGATTGGAGTTCTATCCAGCAGGATGATGTCGTCTCTATATAAACAGCGCGATATCTTTGCGCCACCAATCGTTGGCGGGAAGCTTCTCACATCATGTTTGTGTTCTGCATAATTAGCTATGTAAGCATTATATAATGCAGGTGCCAAGGGGCAGCCATGTTTAACTCCACTGACTGTAGATATTTCTTTTTGCAGTAGCCCGTCCTGGACAAGTCTTACTTTCATTGATGTGTCTTGATATAAGGCCTGGATAGGGCCCAATATTGAGCCAGGGCAATTCGTGGCTTCCAGTTTTTCCAATAACAAGTCTCTGTTGACCTGGTCGAAAGCTTGGACCAGGTCAACCAACGCCATATATACTGGTTGACCGTCCTGCCTTGCCTTGGCTTTGATTGTAGTTAGCAAAAGGATGTTGGTCAATGTCCCTGCGTTCTTAAGAAAGCCCGTCTGAAATGGGTTGGTTAGCTTCTCTGAATTAAGCCAGGCTTGAAATGCTTCCAAGGCGAACCCGCCAAAGATTTTCCCTATGACGTCCAGTAGTGATATAGGACGATAATGACACAGATCCTGTCTGTCTCCACATTTAAATATTGGGACGACAGTAGCTGTTCTCCAGGAAGCTGGGATACTTTGTTCCTGGTTGCAGTTCTTGAAGATTTTGCTTATAAGGGTGGCCCACAGATCCTGGTGTTGTTTCAAGTCACTATTATTGATCCCGTCAGGGCCTGGTACCCTTGTGTTGTTGAGTTTTTAAATTTTATTTAAGATGTCATTGTCACGTCCCTCACCGCTTCCCCCACCGCACAACCAGTTACCCCTGCACAACCAACTACGCCCACCACTGTTGCACGCTTCCGCTCACCTTCGGCCCCCATACATCATGGCAACCGATATCCACACTCCGGCGCAAGGACGTCTTTTCGTCCTCTCGCCCCACATAGCAGAGCGCTGTGTGGCAGGCCTGGCGTGTACCGCCCCTCCTTTAATTGGCAACTAAACTGGAGACTCCGATCCGGACACAGCCCTAGACATCGTCCACAATGGTCTACACGTCACGTGAAGCGGCGGCCGTGACGTTCCTTCACGCTCCCATGTTACGTATCACGTGACTTCACTGTTTGTTTAAATGCGTTCAAAAACACGAAAAACGCTGCTTCACAGCTGCCTGTTTCAGGATTGTTTAGCGCTTCGTTCTTTGTTTGGATTCTTGTTTCACCGACCACGGAAAGTCTAACGGATTGGTTTGCCTTTGTCCTGAACCTGCTTTGGAGTTCGTCTTGAACTCTTTATTGCCAGACCACGGACAGTTTACGGATTGGTTTGCCTTTGCCCTGAATCTGCTTTGGAATTTGTCTTGAACTCTTTGTTGCCAGACCACGGACAATTTACGGATTGGTTTGCCTTTGCCCTGAACCTGCTTTGGACTTCGTCTTGAACTCATTGTAGCCAGACTACGGATTTGCTTTTGAATACCTCACGGATTACGTTTTGCTTGGCCTTTGGCCTCCTGCTAGGCGTTTGCCTGGTTGTGCACCTCGGACTCATCAAGTCATCTCAGGTGTCACCACTGCCTTACCCCTGATTGGAGGGGCTTTGCACCTGATTCTTGTCCCGAGTCCCATTGCCTCCCCATATTTCTGGGTGACCCTACATTGCTCATAGGTAAGTACTGTTTAGCTTATTATTTTCTGTTTTCTATTTTGCCACGTTTGCTCTGACCGTAACCACTCATTGCCTTACAGCGCTCAGGGGTTCTTTTGGCTGTTCCTGGATCCAGATCCGACGAATTACCACACGTGTGGCCCCAAAGATCGCACAGGCAGTATTACTTTCATTGCCTGTGTGGTACTTGGGGACGGAGGTATTTATTAATCTACACGACCATCAAGTTTGTAACAGTCATCCTCGTTGGTTGGGATGTTCCATGTTGAGCTGCATTCGCCTTGATTCAAATACAGTTGAATACGGTCCACTTTAGGCGGTGCTGCATTCAGCTGTGTAAAATGGGACACCCAACTGGCTTCCCCTACGCTATTTTGTAATGTGCTCGTCATTGTCCCTTTTATAAGAGACCAGAAGTCTTTAGATTTCCTTCCGCATAAAGTCTTCAACATTGATTCTGAATCCGCTTGGTATAAAAAGCGTCTTTTTTGATTTATCCAGGACTTATATTCCTTTTGAGCCTGTTTCCATCTTGCTAAAGTTGTTTTAGTTCCCGCTATATTTGACATTCTTTTACATTTTCTCAGCTGTCTTTTCCTTACTACTAACTCCTGATTGTAGGTATGAAGGTGATTTTTGTCCATGTTATTGGACTTTCGGGTGGTGTGCATGTATTTTTTTAACAGCACAGTGTAATCGACCATCTCCTCTGGGTTTTTAATTCTTTTGTCCTTCAGTGTAGGTATTGTAGTTGATCTTTCAGCAATTTGTTTTATCGCTTTCTCCGTCAGTTTTAGACGGGTCCCTTTCGCATTGACTTCTAAGTCGTGGTTTAGATGTTGTTGGGGTTTCTGTAGGATTGTCCATCTAGTGTGTAACAAATTATGGTCGCTATTTGAAGTTTTTACTGTTGAAAAGCTTACGACCATCCCCACTAGCTCCTTTGACACGTATGTGTGGTCAATGGTTCCTGTTTGTTCTGCTCTTTGCCACGAGGGTATCTCCAAATTCGTTTTTATTCTAAGCCAGTGTAAATTGTGTAGATCTCTTGCCACAAGTGTTTTTTCAAGGCTCCTTCCTCGCTGCAGAATTGGTGATGATCTCGGTAAATGCACTCGCTGGTTTCCAATGTCTGTGCAGATGGTGTTAAAGTCGCCAGTGATTATTGTATGATTACAGGCGAAATTTGCGCTAGCTTCATTTAAGATGTCATTCATATTTCCCAGATATATTTCCTCAGATGCAATGTCAGGATTCCCGTACGTGTTAATCAATAGTATTTGCTCTTCCTTTTCCGTAGCTGATGTACCTAGGTAGTTCCAGGTTATTATCAGAGCCTGAAATAGGTAAATGGAGTTGAGCTGTTCTGTCACCTCCATGCCACTGCCTGATCGCAGAGCTGTAAGTAGGCCGGCAAGTCCTCTTTTAGCAGGTATGGTGTATATCGTACATCCGTCCATCTCAGGCTTGGTTAATAACCAAGTCTCTTGTAGACAGATAATGTCCCATCGGCCCAAGTTGATGTCGCTTTTTGCTGTCAAATGACTAAAGCCACTTGTATTCCGTGAGGCCATGTTGATACAGTTTTTTTTCGTTATGGGCAGAGCACATCGTTTAGTGGCGAGGGCCTCCGATGAATTCTTTTCTTTCGTTTGTAATTGTTAATTCTGTTTCTTTAAATGTGGGGCCGACTATTTCAAAGTCCATTTCGATGTTGGATTTTTGTGGGTGTCCGAAGGCCGGGCGTTCGCCTGTTTTTTGTAATTATCTTCATGGCGCTCTTGCCACGGACTGTTTTTATGATTTCGGATTGGATCTTTCAAGTAATCGTCAGAATGGTGTATTCCATCTCCTCTATCTTCATCTGGGTACGTGTTTGTCTTCCTTTTGGGATGACTAGTGTTTCTTTGCGGGTGATGGATCCAGTGATTTTGATTGTTAGGCGATTCATCTGTGAGCCCCTTTCTTTGTGAGTTTGCCTTGTGTTTATTCGTGGTTTTTGATTCCAAGCGTTCTTGTTCTTTTCTCTTGAAAGGTTCTCCTGTTATCCTCATAGAATTTTTGGGATCAGATTTTTTTTCTTCGTCTGGTTTTTTGCTAGAATATTGGAATTCTGTCAGATCGTATCCCAGTAATTCAAGATTTTCTATTTCCTGCGAGAGCATCACTCTTATGACTTCTGACCTAATAAGTAGGTAGGAACGATCCTTTCGACCTGTATCACAGGGTTTCACCATCCACAGACAGACTTTAAAGTTGAACTCTTTGACTCAGACTTCCCTTAGTTTGGTTTAGGTAGGGAAATGCCACCTTAGTATAGTGCAAGTTAGGCTTTCAACCAGCCTGACATTTAAGTTAACAAAGTATTTTATTTTTAATTCTGAATCTGTTGTCTGTGTCCTACTTGATGATGCCTTCATAGCACTTTGTGTGGCATTTTACATCAGCGGACCAGTTTTTAGACCTAGCCAAGATGCTCCCCTCAGAACTTGCAAATACCTTAGTCAAATCAATATTGATGACCAACTGATGTTCAAATCAATACCGTTTAAACTCAGCTAACACAATGCAACATATGGTCACAGGGACACAATGAAATGAGGAATATATCGCTCAACAAAAAAGGAATGTATTGCACAACAAACAAAAGAAATCACCACAAAACATCCACTGTAACATTACAGTGTACCATTTGTGATGAATCTGATGATGTCATCCCTCCTTTCCTGGAGGTAGCCTCTTCTCATGTGGCCTGGGGACGGCATCTACTACCTCATCCTGGCCCTGGGGGTGGCTATGCGAGGTGGATCACATGGGGGAGGACAACCCTCCAAGGGATGGACAGGCATCATCAGATGAGGCATGGTATCTCCCCTTTCCTTTTAGGGATATCCCCTCCATTCCACATGCTTTGATGGCATATTGTTATAACTCCCTACAATATCCTGTAAAAGCCGCAGACCAAACTTGTGAGCATTTTTCACCTAGTAAAACAACATGTACTGAGACAAAGAAGAGGACTGCCATGAGAGAGAGTGTGAACCATAATGCACAGTCTAGTGTTGTGAAGAATATGTGTTAGGAAAAAGGGCTGGAGCAAGAAAGGCGTGTGTAAAAGCACGTAACAGGAAAATCTGGAATAAACTACAACTCCCAGCAGCACTTGGGAAGGTTGTAGTTGAAAGCCGGGCGCCCGTTGGACCAGCTGTGAACAATCAGCAACAGCATAAAGGGTCAAACGGCGTACGGCAGGTGTGTCTTATTTTGTGTCGGCAGCAGGAGACGGGTGTGTCAGGACTACGAGGTGAAGCGGCTGCAGTACGCTCCATGAGGGAGCACAGACTATCGGCAGCGGCGGCAAGCGGAAAGTGAACGCAATAACTGTTGCGTCAGGGGCGTCTCATCCCGGACATGAGATATGTACAGGGAAGCTGTCTGAAAACATTTGGCGGCAGCGGGCAGTTTGTTTCATTACTGCCAGTTACGGGCAGATTACTGCTGTGTCCGGGATGACCTGCGGGTATCCCAGACTTAAGATAAGTGGTCACAAGGGTTCCGTGGGCATTCGTTCCTTCTGTTCACCTGTTGATTATGCTGAATACAATTCATGGCATTTCACGTGTTCAGTAATATGTGCGGGTTGGAGTTTAACCCGTTTTGAGTACAGAAGGACTCTGCTGGGGGTGTAGGAAAGACGCTGCATTCTAAAGGGGATATGGTGCCTTCATTTATGTTTTATAGTCCACGTTGCATGTTATGTTTTATGTTCATTGCTTATACGTGCCTGATGGCCATGTGTTATTGTCTATCAGTGTGATCATTGTGAGTGCTCAACCAGTTTTGTAGAGGCAATCTACTTACCATTTGATATGAGTCTTGTGATGTCAGTCTTGCATCTCATGAACCAGATATACTGGTAGTAAGGTGTAGGTAGTATTATGTTGCAAGTACCCTGTGATTCTGACACGTATTAAGAGTTGGCAAGACACAGGGAGGGATATGTAAGATTTGGTGTAAATGCTACATGTACAGAGTGTTATAAGTAGAGAAATAGGTAGGGTGTTTTCCCTGTGGTTTCCCCTCGTCCTATCCAAACTAGGTGTTCCCTCAACCTCTTTCCGGTGTTCCTATACTCCCCTCCCCATCCACAACCTCTCCCTAACCCCTCTTCCCCCCATTGGCTGCCACGTGGTGTCCTGTTTTATACTATCAGGCACCTGTGCCAACCACGGGTGGAGGGTCAACTTTCATTCGGCTTCTTTGGTTCGGGAGAGAGTGTTGAATTCTCTCCCCTCGCATTGACATAATAAGCCACCCCCATATTGGGATACTTATAACCACCCAAGCCAAATGGAAACGACACCTCCGCCTTTAGCCGATGTGCTAAAGACACTACAGGACATTCAGGTAGAGCTGGCACATGCTCGACAAGAGTCGGATAATCTAAAGACACAAGTTCAGAGTTTGGTAGCCCAGAGAACTCCGTTGGAGAGTAATCGGGCAACAGGAGCTTCAACCAGTCAAAATCCCACGGTAATTGTTCAACCTCCAAGTAATGTTCCGCTGGCAGCACTGGAGCATTTTGCGGGAGATCCCCGAAAATATATGATGTTTCTCACTCAATGTAGATAGCATTTTTTGTGTAAACCTACAGCATTTGAGACCATACAGGCAAGAACCGCTTTTGTAATCTCCTATTTAACTGGGGACGCAGTTGCTTGGGCTATGCCATTTGTACAAAAAGACGATCCGTTGTTATATAACTGGGATGTTTTTTAGCAGAATTTGGCAGACTATTTGACAGACGAGAGGTGTCTTGAGATCAGGGCAAGGAACTGTTGGGATTGAAACAAGGAACTAGGGACTTGGTCACCTATGTAACACAGTTTAATAGGCTGGTAATTGAAACAGAGTGGCCGGTGGCCAAGCAAACTGTGCTGTTTTATCAGGGGTTACGCGAGGAGCTTAAAGATGCCATTGCTCAAGTTGAGCCGCAACCCAGTACGTGTACGGCAATGATTGACTTGGCATTTCGCTTGGATCATAGGATGAATGAGAGAAAAGGGGATAAGAAAAGACCAGAAGTAGTTCCCTTTGCACGATTGGATCGAGGTCGGGGAGGCAGGATGAGTGAAGTAGAGCCCATGCAGATTGGCGGTATAAGGGGGCCATTGTCAGCAAGTGAAAAGGAGCAACCTAAAATGAACAAGTTATGTCTTTACTGTGGGCAGGCGGGACATTTTATACGGACGTGTCCCAACACTCCGCAGAAGAAGGTGGCAGGTGAAAAGAGTACCAAGGAAGCAGGAAAAGAGAGGGGCTGACCTTAGGGGGAACACAGGTGTCAGGCCCGAAAGATGTCAGGTTCCCCAGATGGGTGGCAAATACAGTGGGGGGTAAAACTTCTCATTTATACATTTTGGTAACATTATGTTTTGCATGCACTAAACAAGAGGTGATGGCCATGGTAGATTCCGGGGCTACAGGTAATTTTGTAGATATTACTTTTTCTAAACAGTTAGGATTGCCAGTAGTGGATAAACTAAAGATAGAAGGAGTACAATCTGTGGATGGTTCACCATTAGTATCAGGGCCCATACGGAAACAGAGTCAAGGTTTGGAGATGATTTGTACAGCAGGTCACAGGGAGGAAATCACATTTGACTTGATTGCAGCCCCGCAGTTCGGATTGATTTTGGGCATGCCATGGTTGGTTTTGCATAATCCTAGAATTGATTGGGGAAGACAACTATTGTGATTTGAGGAGGAACATTGTCAGGGACATACACTGTCAGAAGCAGGACCAGTAAAATTGTTGACGGAGAAGGGATTGGACAATCAGATGGTGGAGGGGTATCAGGTAATAATATCGTCACATATATGGTCGCCGTAAATAATATCGCCGGGAAAATGTTGTGGCGACATTATTTGGGTGACCATATATATGGCGACAGGGGCAAACATTTTTTTTAAAAAATAAATAAATTTGGGGGTTGCGGGGGTGTCCCCTGCATGTTCCATGCAATAATGTCGCCACAAAAAACGACCATTTTTCGGCGATATTTTTGTATGGCGATATTTTTGTGGTGACATTATTACATGGAACTGGTGGGGGCCATGAATGGAGAGATTCCTCCACAGTATCAAGAGTTTGTTGAGGTGTTTGACAAAAGGGTAGCAGAACAATTACCTCCCCATAGATCTTATGATTGCGTTATCGAATTGGAAGAAGGAGCAAAACTGCCTTGCAGTAGGATTTACGCTCTTACAGAAAAGGAAAACCAGTATTTACGTGACTATTTGGATGAGATGTTGGCTAAGGGGTTTATACGGCATTCTACGTCCCCAGTCTCCTCACCATTGTTTTTTGTTCCCAAGAAGGAATGAACTTTATGAACATGCATAGATTATCGTGCCTTAAATAAAGTAACAATTAAGAACAGATTTCCCTTGCCAATGATTGCAGTTCTCTTGGATCAAGTGAGGACAGCCAAGATGTATACTAGGTTGGATTTAAGAGGAGCATATCACCTGATACGGGTGAAAGAGGGCGATGAGTGGAAAACCGCCTTCAGGACAAAGTTTGGGTTGTTTGAGTACTTGGTTATGCCTTTTGGTTTATGTAATGCTCCAGCGGCTTTTCAGTTCTTTATGCAAGAAGTATTGCATGATTTAATTGATGTTTCTGTTATTGTTTATATTGACGATATTTTAATTTATTCAGACTCTTCAGAACATCATGTACAACATGTCAAAAAGGTATTGCAACGGTTGCAAGAGTATCAATTATGTGTTAAATTGGAGAAATGTGCCTTCCATGTGACTCAAGTAGAATTTTTGGGTTTTATTTTGACTGCAACAGGAATTGTGATGGATCCAAAGAAAGTGCAGGCAGTGAGGGATTGGCCATCACCACAATGCATAAAAGACATCCAGTCATTTTTGGGGTTTGCCAACTTTTACAGAAGATTTATTGGCAATTTCTCAGAAATTGTGACACCCATCACACAATTGCTTAAGAAAGCAGTGAGTTTTACGTGGAGTGCTGAGGCAGAAAAAGCATTTCAAGAGTTGAAGGTAGTGTTTACTACGGCACCAGTATTAAGACATCTTAACACTGAAAGGGTTTTTCAGGTGGAGACAGATGCCAGTAACGTGGCCATAGGAGCTATTCTGTTTCAAAAAGATGAGACAGGGGTATGGCATCTGGTGGCATTCTATTCTAGGAAACTGACGGGGTGTGAACAAAATGATTCCATCACTGATAAAGAACTATTTGCTATCCGATCAGCATTCCTTGAGTGGAGGCATTACTTATTGGGAGCAAGGCATCAGGTGGTGGTGGTAACCGATCACAAGAATTTGTGCAGTACTTTAGAACAGCTCAAACGTTAAGTCCGAGGCAATTAATGTGGTCTCAGTATTTCAATGAATTTGATTTTGTGGTGACATTCAGGCCAGGGAATAAGAATGGGAAGGCGGATGCCTTATCTCGGCAACAGAACTTAGACAATATTATCAGTGAAAAGAAAGCAATAATTGCACCCGATAAGATCATTGGGTCTTTACCAAGCAGTTCATTGAGCAGGTGAAGAAAGAGTTACCTTCTAGACAATTGCAGAAGTGGCAGAATAGTCATCCGACAAGTACAGTACGGGACGGGTTACCATACCATCAGGGTAGATTGTATTTACCAACCAAAATGCTACAAGATAAGGCGTTATTCTGGTGCCATAAGTCTCCATTGGCGGGACATGCAGGGCAGAGAAAAATTAAGATGATGTTGGAAAAATATTTTTGGTGGCCCACGTTAAGACAAGATATAATGACATACTTGGTACAATGTGAAAATTGTTTACGAAATAAGGCAGATCATGTTAAGAAAAGGGGGTTGTTACAGCCATTACCCACTCCCGAGAAGTCATGGACTCACATTTCCATGGATTTCATCACGGATTTGCCTCCTGACAATCAATTTGACACCATTTTGGTAGTAGTAGATTTCTTGTCTAAACAGGCTCATTTTGTGCCTTGTGCTGGTATACCGGGAGCAGGCCAGTTGGCTTAGTTATTTTTGCAACATATAGTGAGATTACATGGCCTCCCAAAGAGTATTGTTTCAGACAGGGGTTCTCAGTTCACTTTCAGGTTCTGGCATGCTTTTTGTCGACTTTTGGGAATCAACTGTGCTCTATCCACCAGCTATCACCCTGAAAGAGATGGTCAGACAGAAAGGGTGAATCAAACACTTGAGCAATATTTGCGAGGGTATTTGGGAGATGGGAGAGAATCCTGGGTGCAGGCCTTATGGTTGGCAGAATTCACATACAACAACACCTTTCATAGTTCGCTGGGAATGGCTCCTGTATGGTCACGAGCAGAGTATGATACCTGAACATTTGCCAGAGGTAAGCAACATGCCAGTGTTACAGGAGCGGAAACAGTTGCCTCTGGAGGTCAATTTGGAGCATGCCAAAAGACAATATAAAACACAAGCTGATAAACACAGGCAGGACAGCCCTAAGTATCAAGTGGGGGACAGAGTGTGGTTGTCAATGCGAAATTTATCTATGATAGGATCACAAAAATTCATGCCTAGATTCATTGGGCCCTATACCATTATTCAATGTGTTTCTGAAACTGCTATGAAATTACGTTTGCCTAAGAATTTGGCTATACACCCGGTGTTCCATGTATCTTTACTTAAACCCGCAGATCCCAGGATGACGACTAAACGGCCTCCAGCAATAATGAAAGAAGGACAAAAGGAATACGAAGTAGAACGAATCTTGTATGTCAAGAAACGGGGCCAGAAGGTTTGGTATTTGATTCAATGGAAAGGCTATGGACTGGAGGATTGTTCTTGGGAGCCGGCAGGAGCTGTGCATGCTTCTCGGTTGGTCACACAATTTCATACGCAACATTTGTCCAAGACCGGCCTGAGGAAGGGCCGTGGGAGAGGAGGTAATGTTAGGAAAAAGGGCTGGAGCAAGAAAGGCGTGTGTAAAAGCACATAACAACAGGAAAATCTGGAATAAACTACAACTCTCAGCAGCACTTGGGAAGGTTCTAGTTGAAAGCCAGGCGCCCGTTGGACCAGCTGTGAACAATCAGCAACAGCATAAAGGGTCAAACGGCGTACGGCAGGTGTGGCTTATTTTGTGTCGGCAGCAGGAGACGGGTGTGTCAGGATTACGAGGTGCGGCAGCTGCAGTACGCTCCATGAGGGAGCACAGACTATCAGCAGCGGCGGCGAGCGGAAAGTGAACGCAGTAACTGTTGCGTCCGGGACAGCTCACTGGCCTCCCGGACATGAGATAAGTACAGGGAAGCTGTCTGAAAACATTGGGTGGCGGCGGGCGGCGGGCGGTTTGTTTCATTGCTGCCAGTTACGGGCGGATTACTGCTGTGTCCGGGATGACCTGCGGGTATCCTGGACTTAAGATAAGTGGTCACAAGGGTTCCGTGGGCATTCGTTCCTTCTTTTCACCTGTTGATTATGCTGAATACAATGCACGACATTTCACGTGTTCAGTAATATGTGCGGGTTGGAGTTTAACCCGTTTTGAGTACGGAAGGACTCTGCTGGGGGTGTAGGAAAGACGCTGCATTCCAAAGGGGATATGGTGCCTTCATTTATGTTTTCAAGTCCACGTTGCATGTTATGTTTTATGTTCATTGCTTATACGTGCCTGATGGCCATGTGTTATTGTCTATCAGTGTGATCATTGTGAGTGCTCAACCAGTTTTGTAGAGGCAATCTACTTACCATTTGATATGAGTCTTGTGATGTCAGTCTTGCATCTCATGAACCAGATGAACAGGTAGTAAGGTGTAGGCAGTATTATGTTGCAAGTACCCTGTGAGTCTGACACGTATTAAGAGTTGTCAAGACACAGGAAGGGATATGTAAGATTTGGTGTGAATGCTACACATACAGAGTGTTACAAGTAGAGAAATAGGTAGGGTGTTTTCCCTGTGGTTTCCCCTCGTCCTATCCAAACTAGGTGTTCCCTTAACCTCTTTCCGGTGTTCCTATACTCCCCTCCCCATCAACAACCTCTTCCTAACTCCTCTTCCCCTCATTGGCTGCCACGTGGTGTCCTGTTTTATACTATCAGGCACCTGTGCCAACCACGGGTGGAGGGTCGACTTTCATTCGGCTTCTGTGGTTCGGAGAGAGTGTCGAATTCTCTCCCCTCGCATTGACAATATGATTGGTACAAAACATTTCTCAGTCTGTGGGCGGGAGTTTAAATCAACCGCTGCCGAAAGATGGAAGACGCTTCCTATTCCAAGCAACGACTTGGGAACCGATAGATGCAGTTTGCAGCACGGAACAGACGGAGTCCCCATCCGGGAGGGAACTCTGAAGGCAGCCAGAGAGGGAGCCAACCCAAGCTCTCCTGACCGGTCAGGCAGACCAGGAAGCAGAGGGGACCGAGAGCCGTAACTGCAGAGTGCTGCCGGCGAGAGGAGAAGTACCGAAGCGTGCTCCAAACCGGCCGCGTAGTGGAGTGGTGCCGGTTGGCAGCCGCATCACCAGATGAAGAAGAAGAAGAAAGTCGCACTGGGAAATGGAAGCTAGGACAGGCTTTGTTTCGATGCAAGGAGCGAAAATGCTAGTGTCGCTGACTGGGGAAAGTCGCTTGAGTCCAGCAAATACTGGGACGAGTACCCGAATAAGTACGAGTGGATTGAAAGAATGTATATGCTGCCGGTGAACCCAGAGGGAAGAATGGGATGCCGAACTGAGGCAAAGAGACCCTGAGAGAGTGTATTGATTGCCAAGAGTGGGGAAGAGAGTAATCCTCATTGGAATCACTATCATCTTCATATGAAGTAGCATGGGGAAGACCCATACCTCCTTGTACTGATTGAGAAAGAGAGATTGAAACCTAAAGTCCTTGCAGGAGAGTATATCAGGCGAACTGCAAATCTGGAAATCGCACCCACAAGTAACTTTATAAGAAAGCCTGATAGGAGAGTATACCAGGTGCTTTGTGTGAGAAACTTGAGGGTATCCTCACACATACTCCCCTTGGATCCTCTGCTCACGTGGTGTCAAGATTGCCTTCTTAGGTTGCCCTCGTAGTGTAGACGAAGAATTCTACCCTACAATGTAACCCTGTGTCTGGATATAAATGAGCCAGCACCAGGGATCAATTGTTTGGAAGAATGGACCCAAACGCGTGGCAGCAGACTCCCTCATGTGCGACCGTATTCCAGTTGCAAACAGAAATGCTTTTTTATGCCGACGTCACAAGGAGCAGAAATAGCTGTTGCAATATACAAGAAAAACAATCCTTAATGCTTACATAAGGGACATCAGAAAAAACAGAAACATGAAATAGGACAGACACTCTTGCCATGGGACTGGTAACAAGAATTCCATAGGCAACCAATGCTCCAGTAAGACCGCCAGATACAGGGGTGAAGGACTATTCCCGCCGGCACGCGTACACCTAAGGGTCGGCAGTCCAATCCCCGACGAAACGAGGACGCTCCTACCTCCGCCCTCTGATGGTACCACGGCAGTCTCTAGTCCGTACCGAGGAACGGAGAGGAGTAGTGTTCCGGCAGTCTTGATGAGGAGCACTGGTCAGGTGGATCCCCAGTAGCAGGAGGTAATCCAATGCGGTCCACGCGTGAGTACAAACCAGGTTGATCAAGTTGAGAGACAGTGGCAATCCATAAGGCAGTCCAGGTCGGTAGCTGAGCAAAGTTCCGAAGACAAAAACGTGAGACAAAGGCAAATCATGGGCGAGCTCCGGTTCGGCAACAAATTAGCAGTGGGGCAGAACGGGGTTAGTTCTGCGGGAAGACTTAAAAGATGAAAGGAACAGGTAAGCAGAAGGCGAGGGAGGAATGCACCGACAAGAGGTACTCAAAGTGCAAGGTAGCAGGGCAAGGCAGGAAAACAAGGGTTCAAGAAACAGGGAAACAAGGATATTCACAAGGCACGTAGCAACTCCAAATTCAAAATCAGAAGCAACAAGTTTACTGCAGGCTAGAGTTTATCAAGTTGCGATCACATGACCTGAACGAGCGGCAGCCGTGGTGCGGGTCGACATCGCTGCCCTAATCTCCATGGTAACCGCCAACGCAAGAACCCTGAAGGACGAGATTGTATCAAGTTCTTCTGGCCGTGGATTAAGCCTTTAATACGAGGTAACCGAGTGGATCGTGACCGCTGGTACAATGTAGCCTGACCTTGTTTTCTCTGAGACGGCGGGGACGGCGCTAGGCTATTTAGACTCCTGCGAGTCCCGGGCCGATTCCTGACAGTACCCCACCTCAAAGAATGCCTCCCTCTACGGGAAACCCAAAAATCTCGCAAACATTCCGCAGCGTGTATATTTTCCAAAGGCTCCCAAGTCCGGTCTTCCAGCCCATAACCCTTCCAGTCAATAAGGAAGAGGCGGACACCACGACAAACCTTGGTGCCCATAATCTGCTGAACCTCATACTCGTCCGAGTCAATAGAGGTAGGGGACGTTTCGGGACTAGTAACCGTGAACCCCCTTGAACGGGTTTTAGGAGCGAGACGTGGAAGACAGGATGGATTTTCCAAGTGGAAGGAAGCTGTAAACGGACAGCCACCGGATTAATTACTTCAGAGACCGTGAAAGGGCCAGAGAACCGAGGCATGAGAGAACTGCGGCCAGGTAAGCGCAAATTCCGTGTGGATAACCAGACCTGCATACCTGGGGAGTAAGCTGGAGATGCCGAACGATGAGCATCCGCATGCTGTTTACTAAGCCTTTGGGCCTCCAACAGATGTTGTCTCACTTGGGTATGCAGAACCGTAATTGACTGGACACAAGAATTAGCTGCCGGGTTACTGGATCCAGCAGACAAAGTCAATGGCAAGGTATGTGGATGATGTCCATAAAGAGCAAAAAACGGGGTGACCCCTGTGGCAGTATGCAAGGAATTATTATACGCAAATTCAGCCATGGCTAAACAAGATGTCCAAGAACCCTGATAATGGAGCAGAAGACAACGGAGGTATTGTTCTAGAGTTGCGTTGATTCTCTCCGTTTGCCCGTCAGTCTGAGGGTGATAGGCGCTGGAATACCTGCCTTCTAAGCCCAAGGACGTTGTGATAGCCCTCCAGAAACGTGAAGTGAATTGCGATCCCCGATACGTGACAATGATACTAGGAAGACCAAAACGTCGGAATACATGGGAAATAAACAATTCAGCTAAGGCTGGGGCAGAAGGCAATCCCGAACACGGTATAAACAAGGCAGACTTCGTCAAATAATCGACAACAACCCAGATGGTATTGTGGCCATCGATTGGAGGTAACTCTACAATGAAATCCATAGATATCATAGTCCATGGTACTCTGAGGACGGGCAAGGGATGCAACAACCCCATAGGTTTTGCATGAGATGATTTGCCCTGGGCACAAACAGCACAGGTCTTGATGTACCGGACAGTGTCGGCCCTCATGGTAGGCCACCATGCCCATCTCTCCAGTAATTACATGGTTTTTCTAATCCCCGGGTGTGCAGAGAACTTAGAATCATGGCACCAATTCAATGCCATGGAACGAGTTGCGTCGGTGGGAAGAAATAGTTTTTCATGAAGATATGGTAGCAAATTCATGACCCTGATATTCTCATCCTTAATGACCTGTGGGTTTTGCTTAACCCAGTTCTCCAGGAGAGCCCTTAACGTAGGATCGACCGTACAACCACAAATCACCTGACTGGGGAGTAATAATGGAGTAGGAACCAGTTTAGATGCGTCGGTTCCCGGAATACGTGATAGAGCGTCTGCCTTGGTGTTACAAGAACCCGGCCGATAAGTGATCGTGAAATTGAAAGCGGAAAAGAACTCATGCCAGCGAGCTAGTCTGGCCGTGGTACATTTCACAGAGCGAATGGCGACTAGATTGCGATGATCAGTGTATACCTGGACAGGAAGCCGGGAACCGAGCAAATGATGCCTCCAGACGGTGAACGCGTCTTTCACGGCTAAGAGTTCACGCTCAGTGATAGTATAATTCCGTTCATGAACGGAGAGTTTCCTGGAGTGGTAGGCTACAGGATGTAGTGCCGTAGAGTCACGACAGGCCTGTGATAGAACGGCTCCTACTGCCGTATCGGAGGCATCCGCCTCGACCACAAATTGCTGAAGTGGGTTAGGATGTTGGAGTACTGGGGCCGTAGTGAAAGCTAACTTGAGGGATTCAAAAGCGTCTTGAGCCTTTTGATCCCAGGCAAAAACCTTTTTTTTTGCTAGTCAAGGACGTCAACGGAGCGACGATTTCAGAGAATGAACGGACAAAGCGCTGGTAAAAATTGGCAAAACCCAAGAATGACTGTAATGTTTTGAGATCTTTTGGAACCGGCCAATCCAAAACTGCTTTGACTTTGTTCTTACTCATCTGTATTCCCTGGTCTGTTATGTCCTACCCAAGGAATTCCACAGATTTCACGTGAAAGATGCATTTTTCTCGTTTAGCATACAGGGAATGCTCCCTTAATCGTTGTAAAACTTGACGAACATGTTGTACATGGTTTTCATAGGATTCTGAATATATGAGAATATCATCAAGATACAGGACAAGAAATCGATCACTCATATCTCTGAATATGTCGTTAACGAAATGTTGAAATGTAGCCGGGGCGTTGCACAGCCCAAAAGGCATTACACAATACTCAAAAAGACCATATTTGGTCTTAAAAGCTGTTTTCCACTCGTCTCCATCCCTTATTCTGACTAAATTGTAAGCCCCTCGTAGGTCAGTTTGGTGAAGATCTTAGAAGACCCGAGTTGGTCAAGAAGGACAGATATTAGGGGAATCGGATATTGATTTCTTATGGTAATGGCGTTAAGAGCACGATAGTCTATACATGGCCTGAGATCCCCTTCCTTTTTGGGTACAAAAAACATTGGAGAAGCAGCCGGTGAACGTGAGTGACGGATAAATCCATTTTTTAGGGACTTATCGATATATTCCTTTAGAATACCTTCCTCCTTTTGCGTCAGTGAGTAGATACGACCGACAGGTATTTTTGCCCCTGGAATTAGATCGATAGGACAATCATATGGCCTATGAGGAGGGAGGATTTCTGCTCCTTTCGCATCAAATACATCCCCAAAGGCAGCATATTCTTCGGGTAATGGTGTAGTAACAATGGCTCCGATAGTGGAGACGCCATGCAGCAATGGTCGACACGGATTCTTTGATTCAGGAATCGAGGAAAAACATGAGGTCTCACAATAGGCGGACACAAATTCCAGTTCCCCTGAGTTCCAATCTACCACCGGATTATGACGTCTCAGCCAAGGTAGACCCAAGATTAGCCGATATTGTGGTGCTGCGATCAAATCGAAACTAATCGTCTCTTCATGACCTTGGCAGGTGGTTAGCACTAAATCCACTGTTTGTTCCGTAACTAAGCCAGAAAGCAGTATCGAACCATCCACGGTATTAACCATTTCTGGTTGGGACTTGGTAACTACTGGGATGCCTAGTTTCTTAGCGAAGGCCTCATCAACATAATTACCTGTGGCTCCAGAATCCAAAACCGCATCAATGAACCATTCCTGGTCCGGGGCCAGGGCGCAACGGGTCGGAACAAGAAAAGGCCTCTTAGTCATGGAGTCAAGGAATGGTGAGCTCGGCAGAGTGACTCCCTATACTGCCGGGCTTTGGCGTTTCCCTGACGCTTGGGTTTCTTAGTGCAGGTTTTTAACAGATGTTCTGATGAACCACAATAGAAACAAAGGTTGTTCTTCTTTCGGATCTCCCTTTCTTCAGGAGTTAAAGGGCCCCGAATAGCTCCAATCTGCATTGGTTCCGGTCCCCCCTGAACGGGAGCTGGAGGTAACATAGCCAAGGGTGTAGAAGCCCTCTTTTCTCCTTTCCTTTCGGCTCTCCTTGAGTCGATCTGAAGAACCATATCTAAGAGTTCCGGAAAGGTTGTGGGTACAATAGGTACCGTAGACAAGGTATCTTTCAGGGAGTCGGATAGTCCATGATAGAACATAGAGGCCTTCTTGTCCTCAGGCCACCCGGTTTCAGCCATAAGTTGGTTAAACCGGGCCAAATAAGCCAACAACGGGGAATCGCCCTGATGTAACTTCAAAAGTTCGATATCCGTGGCTTGGGTCTTGTACCGGGTACCAAATACCTGACTCATTGCCGCAATCAAAGCATCACAGTCGAACAACAATGGACTACCCTGTTCAAGTAAGGGGTTAGCCCATGATGCTGCAGTCCCACCGAGATGGGACAAGATAAAAGCTGCCTTGGTCTTTGGATCAGGAAACGAGGAAGGTCTACATAAAAAATGCAGACGACACTGATTCAGGAAGGTACGATAAGTACGAGGGTCTCCCGTGAACCTTTCTGGTTGGGCTAGAGGGAAATGAGCTGTCATAAAAACAGGACCTGATTCCTGACCAGATCCAGCCACTCCTGAACCTGAAGGGGCCATAGGGTCAACTACAGCGGGGGCGATAGAAACCATCCCTGCCTGTATCTCATTGATGCGCTGTTGGGTAGCGGTATGAACTGCCGTCATATCCGCCCGTAAATCAGTAACCATTTGCATAATCTGGGTCAGAGCATCGTTTGGGTCCATGGAGGTGATATAAGAGGCTTCTGATTATGTCAAGATTGCCTTCTTAGGTTGCCCTCGTAGTGTAGACGAAGAATTCTACCCTACAATGTAACCCTGTGTCTGGATATAAATAAACCAGCACCAGGGATCAATTGTTTGGAAGAATGGACCCAAACGCGTGGCAGCAGACTCCCTCATGTGCGACCGTATTCCAGTTGCAAACAGAAAAGCTTTTTTATGCCGACGTCACAAGGAGCAGAAATAGCTGTTGCAATATACAAGAAAAACAATCCTTAATGCTTACATAAGGGACATCAGAAAAAACAGAAACATGAAATAGGACAGACACTCTTACCATGGGACTGGTAACAAGAATTCCATAGGCAACCAATGCTCCAGTAAGACCGCCAGATACAGGGGTGAAGGACTATTCCCGCCGGCACGCGTACGCCTAAGGGTCGGCAGTCCAATCCCCGACGAAACAAGGACGCTCCTACCTCCGCCCTCTGATGGTACCACGGCAGTCTCTAGTCCGTACCGGGGAACGGAGAGGAGTAGTGTACCGGCAGTCTTGATGAGGAGCACTGGTCAGGTGGATCCCCAGTAGCAGGAGGTAATCCAATGCGGTCCACGCGTGAGTACAAACCAGGTTGATCAAGTTGAGAGACAGTGGCAATCCATAATGCAGTCCAGGTCGGTAGCTGAGCAAAGTTCCGAAGACAAAAACGTGAGACAAAGGCAAATCCTGGGTGAGGTCCGGTTCGGCAACAAATTAGCAGTGGGGCAGAACGGGGTTAGTTCCGCGGGAAGACTGAAAAGATGAAAGGAACAGGTAAGCAGAAGGCGAGGGAGGAATGCACCGACAAGAGGTACTCAAAGTGCAAGGTAGCAGGGCAAGGCAGGAAAACAAGGGTTCAAGAAACAGGGAAACAAGGATATTCACAAGGTACGTAGCAACTCCAAATTCAAAATCAGAAGCAACAAGTTTACTGCAGGCTAGAGTTTATCAAGTTGCGATCACATGACCTGAACGAGCGGCAGCCGTGGTGCGGGTCGACGTCGCTGCCCTAATCTCCATGGTAACCGCCAACGCAAGAACCCTGAAGGACGAGATTGTATCAAGTTCTTCTGGTCGTGGATTAAGCCTTTAATACGAGGTAACCGAGTGGATCGTGACCGCTGGTACAATGTAGCCTGACCTTGTTTTCTCTGAGACGGCGGGGACGGCGCTAGGCTATTTAGACTCCTGCGAGTCCCGGGCCGATTCCTGACACGTGGCCAGGGAAAGGCCACCTGATCCTGGGGGTGGAGATGCGAGGGAGGATTGCCTGGGTGGAGGGTCCTTGGGAATTGGGGAGAGGATATACACAGGCAAGAGATGGTATCCCCCATTTTCTAGTGAGAACCAACATTACCCTCTCCCTCCCTTTATAAGCTGTTGGAAATCATCTCCCCTCATTTTTCCTCATTCAAACCATGATAGTACTGGGACGAGGAAGAAGCAACTAAGAGTAGTGTACACTAACCACTCATTTCACCACTCTGGTACTGAGGCGAGCAAGAGACCTAAGAAGTATTGTTAGGGTCAGGCATGTGCCAATAACTATGGTCAGGTAAATGAAACTGAGTGTTCACACTTGCAGTCTGTTAAATGGTTGCAGGTGTATAAAAGGAGGCAGAGACAGCAGAGAGAGAGAACAGCTGGGCTGGAGAGCACAGCCATCCAAGGCGGAGCAGGCAACATATTGGCTGGTGAAAAGGACACCACAAGGAGGAAAGCCAGGAAGATTCCGAGGTCACTGTGGGCCACAAGAGGGTCTGGAGCTGAGCGTAGCCTGTTGCTGTGTGTTCCCCGTTGGGAATGAGGAACACTGAGAAGCCGCTAACTGCTGCAGGACAGCCCTGAGAAACTGAGCGCTGCTCACTGGAGCTCCTTGGGAGTGACAGAGGAGTGAACGAGAACACGCAAACGAGACCAGTGCACCCGTAGAATCGGCCAGACACCATTGAGTGACGGGGAAGGTTCACTCAGGCCGGGGCGCTCCAGGTGCATGGTGTGGGTGACGGCGAAGGCCGAACAAACTGGAATACAAGACAAATGGGTCTGGAGACCAGATAAGTAAACTATTGAATACTGAACAATCTGCCAAGCACGCAATACGTTTTGAATAATAATAAATGGGTTGGAAGACCAAAGATGAACTTTTGAACATCAAACAAGGTGAAAAGTATGAATAAGTTTGAATGCTGAATTATCGAAAGGATATGAATATATTGGATGAATTAAATAGAACGTGAAGAGAATTTGTGAATGAAACAAAGTTAAAGAAACAGCATTTGCAAACCAAGTGAAAAATGCACAAAGCAAGACACTATTGGATAGTGTGAAAGAACGGTGGTAATCAGAAGAAATACCATGGAGGAATGTGTGTGAGAGTCACGTGTTGATAAAGGCAGGAGGCCATTAAATTGCGTCAGAAGAATAGGTGGACTTTGTAAGGAACTCATGGTGGCAACAGTAAAGACAGATACAAGTGATCACAGTTCAAGGGTGTTTATTAAATTTGTATAATAGGTGAGAAAATGCCTAGTCTAAACGTAAATCTAAGATGTGATCAAGATACGACCATCAAATAATAAGAAAGTAGTCCTAGTGGCGTCTTGCCAAATAAAAAAGGGCCTGTACTACGAAATCTATTGCCAATCCTTACAACTTAAAAACAAAAATAGTGTGGGATAATGGTCTCAAGGAAAGAAAGAAGGGTTCACCAAATGATAAATCAGGATGGTATGGCTGGGTCTCCCTTGTCCACGTTTTTATAATGGGATAAGGCAGGATCTTTGAGCACAGCACACTCCTGGGCCTCACCAGCACGAGGTTACAGTTCCTTTCAATGATGCCAGAACTTCCGGGGCCAAGTCTCTTTTCCAGCAAAAATCGCTTGCCTTAGAAGGCCGGCTGTACCAAAAAAATAAACAAACAAAAGTTCCTTTAGTGATCTTTCATGTTGGGTGATTGCTGCTCACCCCTTGGATCCCTCTCAGCCAGGCTCTGATCCTTAATCTTTCATTTTAGCCTCCCTCAATCGGATTCACTATGGCCTTTCAGTCAAAATGCATCACTCAGCAATTTCAATGTCTTTTAAACCAACTATCCATTGTGGACATCCCTCAGCCGGGTTCACACTTGTCACAATGTTCACAGGTATATCACTATTCACCCTCAATTCGCAGGCATCCCTCTGTCGGGTTCACATTTGCCAGCTTCACAGTTCAATCAGTTTTCTCCCATGTGCTAGAGATATTCGAGTGTACGAGGGGTTTTTCTCGACCCTCGTAGGACCTCTCTTTGACACTTCACACTAGCCTCTCCTAATACCTCTTGGTCCTTGTAGTTTCCACAAAACAACACAACCCAAAAGGGCTTCAGTCAGAGTCCTTCGAATGAGTGCCTCTGTGACGCCTGACCACTCTGCTTCTGAACATTTTGCTGGGGTTTCTATAAAGTTCAATTACACAAGTTCTTTGTTCAAACAAGGTTGCCGCCTGCCACCTTGAGCCCAGCACAGTTCGGTTTCACTATCTGTCTTCTCCGACTCACCGGCTGTGTTGAACTGTTGGAGTCTCTTGTCTTGAGAGTCAAGGATGGCACCACAGTGGCAAACGCTTCTACCCGCTTTGATTAACAGCGCGGGAGGGTCCTGTGTGCCGTTGACACCTGTCACACCACATGCCAGCTGAACTTCCTGGTTTTATGATTTCCCTTTCGGAGGCTTTGCGGGTCTGAGGTGAAAAGGGCAAGGGTAACTCCCTCCTCATCGTCCCTCCAGGTCTCTCTGCCTTTCTTCTCCGGTTGAACTGCCGGTCCGGAATAGCTGCTTCCTCGTGCGTTCGGCCTTGCTCGAAGTGTGCTTTCATGCTCTGCCTTTTATCCCTTTATCCCTGTCGATTGCCTGACTCTGCCTGACCCTTGTGTTGGAACATGTCAGGTAAACGGTTCGGGTGTTAGTCCGTTGTCTGTCACAATGTAGGAAAGTGTTTGTGTTGGAAAAGGGGGTGGGGTTAGAACTTCTGAATATCCTACTGTGTAGGATGGGGAAAAGGTGTTATAGGGGAGGGGTTACTGCATCTCACTCATCAGTGTCCGACTGCCACTCCCCGAGTCCTATGAGAAAGTATGAACTGTTGTAAAGTGCAAAGGGTTATCGGTTGCACGACCTTTGTTGGGTTAACCCTGTGGTCTGACAACAGCGCCTAGACCGAGGAACCCTTTCTTGGAGTGAACCAAGTCGAGTGAAGAGGCTGAAGCTGGTTGTCCTAAAAGTTGTGCAAGTGATGGAAATAAAAGGCAAACCAAAGAAATGGATTTAACTGTGAATTTGAAGCATTGTAGAACTGTCCTGAACTTGGGTAAGGGAACCCCAAGACAATCTTGTGGAACAGTGTTGAACTTGGGGAAGGGATCCTCAAGGCCAGTTTGTTTGAACTGTCTTGAACTTGGGAAGTGAGCTAAGAACAAGCCTGGAGCTGGAGGAAGCTCAGAACTTTAGTTTGAACGTGTTACTTTGGTTGCTGACTCCCTACACATTGTTTAGCTTTAGTTGTGAGGGCAAGTATAGGTTTTGGACATAGACAGACTTAAGTTGAACTTACTGACCCAGACTATCGTTAGTATAGGGCAAGTTAGGCCTTACACCATCCATTTGAGTTAATAAAGGCTTGTTTTTAGCTTTGAATCTGTTGTCTGTGTCTTGCTTCAAGATGTCTTCACATCTGCGAGTCTGGGACCACACTCAAATTGTGCAAAGGAACTGTACAAGAGAACCTGGCAGGAGAGTATACCAAGTGCTTTGCAAGTCTGGGACCCACACCCAAGTTGTGTTATCTTGGAAAGTGAATCCCAAGGAAGACCCCTTAGGATCTAAATTGTATTGCATGTGATACGAAACCTGGGGAAGGGAGTCATTTCCCCTGGAGTGAATTGCAACACCAAGAGGAGGGAGTTATCCTCTTGGGCTATAAAGAATTTAGTTATTCTTTTGAACTTTTTTGCTGGAAAGAAACCTGGTCATCCCCCTGGAACTGTGAACATTATCTATTTGGAACTTTTGTTGGAGTTATACCTTTTGTTGAACCTGAACATTTGTGTACTTTCAAAGCCAAAGACAATTCCCTTAACACCTTAGAGTTAGTTTGTAGAATGAGAGAGCTAGGATAGGATTTTGGACAAAGGACATTTTGCTTTGGACATCTTGACACCTAACAGACCCTTAGATTTGGTTGAGGTGAGCAATACCTCCTAGATTAGGGATAGTGAGGCATTTTCCAACCCCTTTATTATTTAATAAAAGTGTATGCCAATCACTATAAGTCCTCTGTGTCCCTGTCTCATTTCTGGCTCCTCACATATTGCAGAATGGAAATTAATTGCATAATGTGAAAGAAAGAAAACCAACAATCGCAACACAACAACACACCCTCACCACATGCAGTCATGACATAAAACCATGTATACACGTGTAGTCAAATAACATAATCCATCAAAAGTCATAACAATAACGGCAACACTGACAGTGTGATCAAACAAATTCAAATATATATTTTGAAACAAACAGTTACAGGAACACAATAAAATGAGGAAAATATTCTGCAACAAACAAAAACATCTGCAACAATATATTCAAAACATGGAATCAAAATGAATAGTAACATTATACGTCACCATACAACAGTGAGCTCACCCACCAAATGCAACCATTACATACCAAATGCAACCATTACAATGTGGACAAAACCGAACACACAAGCACACCATTTCTGCACTGATTATGCATGTGCAACATAAAAGGTTGCTCTACGCATTCCCAAATTCTCGCAAATAAAAACAATGCAAAACAATTATAAACTTGCACAACAGACGGGCAACACATCATGACATCACATGTTCACTTTCACACGCACTTCCAGAATAGCCATCCATTCACATGAACACTGCTTCAAACAAAGAAACAAAAGCAATCATGATTGGTCAAGCATTGGGTAACGGACTCTTAACAGACCACACAAACCCAAACCCGCCCTCTTTCTGTTCATTTCATTTAATGGTTTCTTATAATGCGCTTAATACCTATACGAATACACGCAGATCTGGGATTCGAACCTCTATTGCTCTGCGTGGTCTTGCTTCCAAGAACAGCACACGTGCCCCTGTGCTATCCTCCTTTCACAGCCACAAAATTCCCTGACTGCTGAGCCTGCGGCCAAATGCCAGAAAACATTGGCTCCCTATAAATGCTCCTAGCTTCATAGATATTGATAACTCCATTATTTTACAGTGCCAGCCTTGTCTGAAAAATTGGCGTATTGAGCCCCTGCTTCGGGTAACAAGACTGTATGTAACCAAAAAAACCATGAGATTTAAAATGAACGCATAGGCTGTTAACTCAATTTCAAGTCCACAAACGAAGCACAACAAAACTGTAATATAACATCAACTGCACAACAATACTAACTTAAGTATATTATTGCAATGTACAAAAGTACAACTAGCAAACGCTGAATTTGTACCTGTTGCATAGCTGTTACATAAGGTGGCATGCAAGAAAAACTATGTTACACTTGACTACCTCCATGTGTAAATAAGTTCTCGTAGTGACAGAATAGAAAATATGCTTTGAAACATGATACACACTCGTAGCTGAATTGAAAAAACCAGTACGCATGGAAGGATTGTTTTAATTTATAGTAGTGGGATTCAAAACAATCTGCATTGTGAATATACTCATTTGTACAATATATACTATTTGAGGCACCTGAGGGAATCCTCACCTCTTTTTCCCCATCATCCTCTGCTTAGGTGGCCTGGCAAGGGCCCTGGCTCTTGGATCCCAATCCTGGGGGTGTAGGTGCAAGGGAGGATCACCTGGGTAGGGGTAGGGGAGACTTAGGGAATGGTAGGGGGATGTCCTTGGGTGAGACGCAGGATCCCCCATTTCCATTTCATGATGAACCCTCCGTTCCATCTGCTTTTATGGGATAGTGCTACCCTTTTCTATCTTCCCGGAATAACACCAGAAGATATCATAAATATGGGAACATTAGGAAGAGGGTGAAGTAGAGGAAGTCCGCAGGCAATGCATGGTATCCCCCTTTTCCTTATGAGAAGCAACCTCCCCCCTCCTCCTGCCTTAGTGGGCTGTTGCAAACCATCTCCCCTCATCCCCCCTCATTCAAGCCATTATAATACTGGGACGAGGAAGAGGTGACTAGAAGTAGTGAACACCAGTAAGTCATTTCACCACTCTAGTACTGAGACGAGGAAGAGGCCTGCAGACTGTTGTGAGGGTCAGGCATGTCCCAAAGGCTCCACTAATTATGGTCAGGCAATTCAAACTGTGGATGCACACCTGCAACCTGTCAAGTGATTGCAGTTGAATAAAAGGTGGAACCGACAAGCCGATTGTTTCGGGCTTGGAGGGAGAATCCTGCATACCAGGAGGCAGCTGAGGTAGGATCTGCAGGAAAGCCAGGACGCAGGCAGACGATCTCAAGAAGCTGCTGAGCCAAGGGCCGGGTGGCCTGCGAGAAGGCCACATGAGTGGGAGCCTCATTGGTCGGAGGTCTGCTGCCAGAACTGCGGACACAGAAGAGAGAAACAGAGTCACTGACAGCATCCGCAGGGAGAAAGCAGAGCTGCCAGCAACATACGGAGAGAAGGTGAAGTGCGAGCAGGGTTCGCAGTCAGAGGAAAGTGTGCCAGCGCAGCAGAAGCCGAGAGAACAGCCACCCGGAGGAGATGCCAGGGACCTGTGAGTGAAAAGGGAAGAGCACTGTAACCGGAGTGCTCCTAGGGGCTTTGGGGAAGCCAAAAAGATGCTGAATTCATCAAAAAGTATGCACAAGATGAAGTGGACCCAGGGCAACGGGCTGAGAGGAATAATAAGGACAAAATCAAATGAAAACAGCAGAATATAAGATCAAAGTTATCGAATACCGAACTAAACGAAGGCTTATGGCAAAGCTTTGACCAGATGATAAGTTAGTGTGAAATATATGTACCACACATTGAAAGCAAAGCACAAACCGTATGAAATATAGTGGAAAGCAAGTTTAGAATATTGCAAGAAGGTATGAAAGTAAGGTGGTGAAGGAACAAGAACACCATGAAGTGAACTGCATGCTAAAACACATTGTGATAAAGCCAAGGGACTGGCTAGGAACAGCCAAGTGAGTGTGAACCATCGCACAGGTAGAGATACAGAAGAACCTGTGTGGGCTAGAGAGCCTAGGGTTCCTGGTTGCGTTACCCGTAATGGGTGGACCGTGTGGTCCGACAACTGCGCCTAGACCGGGGATACCCTATTTGTGAAAGCCAAAGAGGTTATTGAAGTGAAGCAGAAGAAAGCAAACTGAATGTTAAGAAACCAGAAGGAGTGTAAAGTTGACCTGGAACTGTTTTTGAATATTGAGACTAAGTACAAGATAGCAAGCTGAAGTCTTGGAGACAGGAAACCTGAGACCTTATGGTGCTATCTTGAGGAAGAACGGTAACAGTAGTGTAGAGGAGCACACCTTTCTTATATTGGCTTTCTCAACTTGGTACATAGATTTCAAATCAATTCCTCAGGATTTTTAGGTGCCAACAGAGTCAGATTCTGGGCTACAGAATCTAGTATACATAGAACAATTTTGGGATCACTTTAGTAAAAATGACCTTGGCTCCGTGCACACTTTTGATCATAAAACTATGCAAAAATGAATAAAACCAGTTTTAATTATTTAAACAAAGTTTTTTTGTGGTAACTATTGTACCCCATTCATTTTCTAATTTCTTCAATGTTCAAAACATAAATTGTTGCACACTTTTAGCATTACGTCATGCTTGACAGTATATCAAAGTAAAGGGTACTTGAAACATTTCCATATAAATCACAATTCAAACAACAAAGTGTTACATTTTCTTCCCCCGTGGGCACATTTCCTATTATTTTAAGAGAAACTTTAGTCCATGTATCAAACTTGTAACTGGCTAAGAAGCCAATAGTCCTTTTGTTTGAGGGTTTCTCTAATGCACTACGTGTTTCGGGCTCTGAATGCCCTTGATCAGGTGCGGATCAGTACCTTGTTTCAGCGATTTTAGATTCTGGAAGTTAAAAATAACATATTTCTGTTCAGTTCCTTGGTCATTGTTTGTTCAACAAATATTATCATCATAATTACTCTTGTCATTTTTTATCAGTATACATTTTGATCCTCAAATACCTCCGATTCTGAAGATTTTATCTTCTTAAAAACATCATAAACGTATCAGTGTTGCTTTCTTGCAATTAAATCTGGCTCTACGATTGTTCTTCCTTAAAGAACCGGAGGGTGTACAGGTCTGTGAAAAAAACGAAAAGTCTTCGTTTTTTAGGATGTCTGTGACTTTATTGTGTGTGGGCTTTGTGCTGGGAACAGTCGCTAGATAATAGCGCTGTGTCCCAGTCACAAAACCCTAGTTAACTGATTCTGGAATATATTGCATATTGCTGTGTCCATGCGGTTAGCGCTGCTCACCTCTGTCTCGTCCTCTCCCGGGGTAGCTTGGTTTCCTTTCACCAATCTGTCTGTCGTCCTTGCCTCCAGTCTGATGATGTTTTTCTGCTCCTTATTACGGTCGTCCTTTCGTGGCAGCTCCTGGCAGCACTAACCGCATCCAAGAGGGGCTGAAAATTTAAAATAAAAAACTTTATCAAATACAACAGAACTTTTGGATTTGTCATTCATAGCAAAAGGAAATACACCAGTAATTTATCTTGGCGCAAATAAGAGCAGGCACAGTTGAAACTTTTCCTACAGTTTACAAATGGAGTAGTGGAACTCAGTGTCTCCGTAGTGACCTACACTCATGCGACAAAGAACCAACCACAAAAGACAAAAACCCTAAAAAGGCTAAGAATCACCAAGCAACCTGTCACGCGGCTGTTGGTCGTGCAGAGTATGGGCTATCCCTCTGTTCCCAAGTATCAAACTGACAACCACAATAATATCGCCAGAGTGATGCTTAGGGCCAAAGAAGGTAGTCCGTAGAGCCAGGACTCAGGAACAACCGGAAGAACCCCTGGAGCGCTGTAAAGGAAGGTATAAGGTTAGGTAACTGTACAGTATGTAAATAGCTCGTGAATACACCCAGGACACTATATACCTGTGATTAGGAGCGTGGTCCTAGAGAACCGAAAGCCTGTTGTTCAGAAAGGAACAGTGGGTTCGAGCAGACGTGGCAGCAGAGACGGGCAGGTGACCACTTAGGACAGGGTTGTTGTGCTGTGAAAAGTAGAGAGTAGCAAAGCGGTCCAGGAGGCTAGACACAAGGCAGTCCGTAGGGCAGAGCGTAGGTCGGCATCGGTGGATCCAAATTCCGTGGTAGCAAGGGGTGAGACACAAGCAATCCGTAGGGCAAAAATAGTTCGTCAACCAAATAATCCAAGGTTCCAAAGCAGACAAAGCAGACAAGAGTTAGGCACTGAGCAATCCGTAGAACAGAGCAGAGGTCTGGCGAGGTAAGGAGACTTGAAAGCGAAGCGCAAGCAACACGTGATCCAGAGAGAACAGCTGTGAAGCAACGCTTTCCGTAACCGGACTCCTTTTATCCCTGGGAAGGAACACGTGACCACTATCACGTGACACGTATGCCCAAGCATCGAGAGTTGCTAGGCAACGAGTCACGTGTTCCGGGCCGCGCTGGGTCACGCGGTTCTCCGTGCGTTTCTGTGATGGAGCCTCCAGTTCGTTTGCCACACAACCGAAGGGCGATAAACTCCAGTCCTTTGCCACACACCTGAAGGGCGATAAACTCCAGTCCTGCCGAGCATGCCACGTCGTGCCCCATAGCGTGACACCTGATAAGGTAATGAGGTACCCCTGTCGGGACTTGTGTGTTTGGGTGCTGGTTGGGACGGGGCTGTGGACGTGGGGGGGCGTGTCTGTGTAGGAAGCGTCGTAGCTCGTGCGGGGAGCGGTGTGACAGACTCCCCCCGCAATGGCCCACGACCCCGTGGGCAAGCCGGGTTATCCCTATGGAACTGCGACACCAGAAGAGGGGCCTGGACATCATGGGAGGGAACCCAGGACCGGTCTTCAGGGCCATAACCCAGCCAGTCCACCAGGTACTGTAGGCGGCCTCTATGGAAGTGGGACCCGAGGATGGCACTGACCTCAAAAACGTCCTGGGAAGACACAGAAACCAGGGCGGGAGGAACAAGGATGCGAGTGGAAGCAAGGAACGGCTTGAGGAGGGAGATGTGGAAAACCGGGTGGATCCGCCAAGCACGCGGAACAGTCAGGCGCAGGGCCACGGGATTGAGTATTCTGGCGATCCGATAGGGGCCCACAAAGCGGGGCAACAGCTTGCGACAACCAGGGATCCGCAGGTGTCTGGTCGACAACCATACACGATCACCCACATGATACACCGGCGCCTCGGCCCGCTTACGGTCCGCTTTGGCCTTCATCACCGACTGAGCCTCGCGGAGGTGGACCAGAGTATGTGCATGGACACCTGCTAAATCACGCACGCAGGCGTTAGCAGCCGGAGTGGCAGAAGAGAAGTCAGGGAGCGGTAGGGCGCGAGGATGCTGCCCGTACAGGGAGTAGAAAGGGGAGAACCCAGTGGCCGAATGACGGGAATTATTGTATGCGAACTCAGCCAGATAGAGCAGCTTGAACCAAGAGTCCTGGTACTGGAGGGACAGACAGCGCAGGTACTGTTCTAGGGCTTGGTTAACCCTCTCCGTCTGCCCATCGCTTTCGGGGTGGTACGCCGAAGAGAAGTGAGCATCGATTCTCAGGAGACTGGTAAGAGCACGCCAGAAGCAGGACGTGAACTGGGATCCCCGATCTGATATGATGACATGTGGTAAACCGAAAAGACAGAATATCGTTTTGAAGAACAGGCGAGCTAGTGTTGGGGCCGATGGTATGCCTGTGCAGGGAATAAAATGGGCCATTTTGGTGTATGAGTCGACGACAACCCATATGGTATCGTAACCCTGTCTGCGAGGTAGGTCAGTAATGAGGTCCATCGAGATGGTGTGCCACGGCCTGGGAGGTATGGGTAATGGCAGGAGTAACCCCAATGGCCGTCCTCTACGTGTTTTACATTGTGCGCATATGGAACATGTGTTTACATAGTTTTCTATGTCCTTTCTCATGGATGGCCACCAGCACCAGCGTTGTAACAATTCAAGGGTGCGTTGTTGCCCGGGATGGCCATTTATGGCCGCATCATGCGACCATGCCAGCGCCTGGTTGCGTGCATCGCATGTAGGAAGGAATAGTTTGCCCTGAATGAAAGGGAGCCCATCCTGGAGAGTGATGTCCCATTCCGTGAGCGTATGGGGATGTTGAGAAACCCATTCTCTAATAGCGGTGAGCATGAGTGGCGAGGGCGTACATAAGCAGACAACATGGCTTTTCCCTAATAGAGTGTCTGGGAACGAAACCAAGGAATCACCACCGGGAGATCGGGACAAAGCATCAGCCTTGCCGTTAATGAGGCCTGGTCTGTGTTTCACAACAAAATCGAAGGCAGCAAAAAACAAGTGCCAGCGTACCTGCCGACTGTTTACGCATTTCAGGGAGGCCAGGTCTTGCAGGTTTTTGTGGTCTGTATAAACCACCGTTTGGTGCTTAGCCCCCATGAGGTGGTGTCGCCATGTCTGGAGGGCGTCCTTGATGGCCAGCAGTTCTTTCTCGGTTACAGTGTAGTGAGTTTCGGCTGTTGTGAATTTCCGAGAATGATAGGCCACCGGATGTAACCGGCCCGTGGCTGGACATGGCTGGGACAACACCGCGCCTAGTGCAAACGAAGAGGCATCTGCTTCCAGGACGTAGGGGAGGTCGGGATCGGGGTGTTGTAGGACCGGGGCAGAAGTAAACCTGGATTTGAGTGCCTCGAATGCCCTTTGCTGCGTGGGGGTCCAAGAGTACGGGGCAAGAGGACTGGTCAGGGTGGTCAGTGGAGAAACGATGGAAGAGAAGCCGGCGATAAACCGTCGGTAGAAATTAGCGAAACCAAGAAAGGACTGCAGTTGTTTAACGTTAGTCGGAGTCGGCCATTCCATGACAGCACGAACCTTGGACTGGTTCATAGACAGGCCTCCGGGGGAGATGTGGAAACCTAGGAACTCCACTTCCTTTGAATGGAAAATGCACTTCTCCGGCTTGGCGAACAGGGCGTTCGCCTTAAGGCGAGAGAGGACCTCTCTGACATGAACAATGTGTTCCTCTATGGAGGGCGAAAAAACTAATATATCGTCCAGGTATACCACCACGTACGTATCCAAGACGTCAGAGAACACGTCATTGATAAACCGCTGGAAAGTTGTGGGGGCGTTGCAAAGCCCAAAGGGCATCACGGTGTACTCAAATAACCCCTGCCGAGAGCAGAAGGCTGTCTTCCACTCGTCCCCACGTCGCATACGGATCAGGTTGTAGGCCCCTCTTAGGTCCAACTTGGTAAAAATGGTAGCCCTGGTTAATCTGTCCAGCAATGTGGAGATGAGGGGGAGAGGGTACCTGTTTTTTATGGTAACGGCATTCAACTTCCTGTAGTCCACACATGGACGCAAAACGCCTTCCTTTTTTGCCACAAAAAATATCGGGCTGGCGGGAGGGGAACATGATGGACGGATGTGACCCAATTGCAATGCCTGATGGATGTAATCATTGAGGGCCTGCTCCTCTGATTGGGACAATGAGTAGATCCTCCCCCTGGGTATGGGCGCATCCGGAACCAGATCAATCGGACAGTCGTATGGCCTATGTGGAGGGAGACCCTCCGCCGTGGCTTTATCAAAAACCATGTGGTATTCGTGGTATTCGATGAGGATACTAGCCAGGATGGCCCCCACAGTATGTGAAGGCCCAGTCTCGGAGGTTGTGTCAGTAATGCGAGTAGAGGCCATGGCGCCCAGGATATTGGCAGGAGAGGAGGGCGTGTCGCCATCCACAAGACAAAACTGCTGACACACCTCTGACTCGAACGTGACCTGTCCTGTCCCCCAGTTGATCAGCGGGTTGTGTTGTCGTAACCAGGGTATTCCCAAAATGACACCGAATTGTGGTGTAGTGATAAGGTCAAATGACATGATTTCCCTGTGGGTGCTCTGAATCAATACTTCCAAGGGTGCGGTCTGAAATTGAACGGGGCCGGACGACAAGGACTTGCCGTCAACAGCATGTATGGGTTCCGGGTGTTCTTTTCTGACCAGGGGTAGGTTGAGATGATGGGCCAAGGCGATATCGATAAAACAACCAGTGGCCCCAGAGTCAATCACTATATGGACCACATGTGCGACCTCCCTAGTAGGTTTCATAAGGGCCTGGACTATCACTGGTCTGACAGGGCCGAAGGCGGGTTCAGAGGTGTTTGAAGACAGGCTCGCCGGTGCCCCCTGTATCACGGGCGAGCCTTCTGAAAACCCGGGGTTTTGTTCTTAGGGCGTCGGGGGCATTCCCTTACATAGTGCCCATTTAACCCGCAATAAAAGCAGGCGTTATCCGCCCTCCGGCGTTCACGTTCGGACGGTGTTATCGGGCTTCGGATGCCACCTATTTGCATGGGTTCGGAAGGTGTGGCAGAAGAGGCCTGACCGGACTGGCTAGTGAACGTTGTTTCTGTCCTTCTCTCGGATCTCCTTGCATCTATCTGTAACGCGAGATCCACCAGATCCGAAAATACCGAGGGAAGGGTAGGAACCACTGAAAGCGCATCTTTCATGGTGTTAAATAAGCCACGGTAGAACACGATCGCCTTTTTCTCCTCCGGCCAGGAAGTCTCGGCGGCGAGCTGGTTATACCTAGCTATGTATTCTATCAATGATAGCTTACCCTGTGTTAGGTCCAGGAGTTCCAGATCCCTTGATTGGGCTTTATGGTGTGTATTAAAGACCTTGGCCATTTCCGTTGTGAGGAGGTCGAAATCATACAGAGCGGGGTGGTCGTTTTCCAACATTGGATTTGCCCAGGTGGCTGCTACCCCAGATAAATGTGATAGAAGAAATGCGGCCTTTGTGACTGAATCAGGGAAAGCCAAGGGTCTGCACAAGAAGTGGAGCTTACATTGATTAATGAAAGTTCGGTATTTCCGACGGTCCCCCTGGTAGCGTTCTGGGGCAGCAAGAGGAACGGGTGTCGGAAACAACATAGGCGTGGGTGCAGAGGCCGGGGTAGGTGCTGGCTGATCCGTGGGACCGGACTCCCCGAATTCGGTGTCTGGGGGTAACGGGTAACGAGTGCTCTGTAAGGCATCAAGACGGTCATGTATGGCTGTTGTAGCAGCTGCCATATCGGTCCTGAGGGCCGCTACTGCTTGCATCAAAGCGGTCACGGGGTCCCCGGTGGAGGGATTCATACTCTGAATGACCAAAGGCTTCACAGTCTGTCACGCGGCTGTTGGTCGTGCAGAGTATGGGCTATCCCTCTGTTCCCAAGTATCAAACTGACAACCACAATAATATCGCCAGAGTGATGCTTAGGGCCAAAGAAGGTAGTCCGTAGAGCCAGGACTCAGGAACAACCGGAAGAACCCCTGGAGCGCTGTAAAGGAAGGTATAAGGTTAGGTAACTGTACAGTATGTAAATACCTCGTGAATACACCCAGGACACTATATACCTGTGATTAGGAGCGTGGTCCTAGAGAACCGAAAGCCTGTTGTTCAGAAAGGAACAGTGGGTTCGAGCAGACGTGGCAGCAGAGACGGGCAGGTGACCACTTAGGACAGGGTCGTTGTGCTGTGAAAAGTAGAGAGTAGCAGAGCGGTCCAGGAGGCTAGACACAAGGCAGTCCGTAGGGCAGAGCGTAGGTCGGCATCGGTGGATCCAAATTCCGTGGTAGCAAGGGGTGAGACACAAGCAATCCGTAGGGCAAAAATAGTTCGTCAACCAAATAATCCAAGGTTCCAAAGCAGACAAAGCAGACAAGAGTTAGGCACTGAGCAATCCGTAGAACAGAGCAGAGGTCTGGCGAGGTAAGGAGACTTGAAAGCGAAGCGCAAGCAACACGTGATCCAGAGAGAACAGCTGTGAAGCAACGCTTTCCGTAACCGGACTCCTTTTATCCCTGGGAAGGAACACGTGACCACTATCACGTGACACGTATGCCCAAGCATCGAGAGTTGCTAGGCAATGAGTCACGTGTTCCGGGCCGCGCTGGGTCGCGCGGTTCTCCGTGCGTTTCTGTGATGGAGCCTCCAGTTCGTTTGCCACACAACCGAAGGGCGATAAACTCCAGTCCTTTGCCACACACCTGAAGGGCGATAAACTCCAGTCCTGCCGAGCATGCCACGTCGTGCCCCATAGCGTGACACCTGATAAGGTAATGAGGTACCCCTGTCGGGACGTGTGTGTTTGGGTGCTGGTTGGGACGGGGCTGTGGACGTGGGGGGGCGTGTCTGTGTAGGAAGCGTCGTAGCTCGTGCGGGGAGCGGTGTGACACAACCCCGATTTGGTCGCGAAGGTACAGGCCTATGATATCTCAAAAAAGTTCCTCAATGTTAGAAGTCTATGGAAATTGGGTGTATGCCAGGAGAAGAGTGGGAAGATCCAAACTCATATGAACCGGTAGAGACCAAAGTAATTTTTTTTGAGGAAAGTCATCCAACTCCACTTCCGAACCTATTCTTGTAAATGGGAACCGGGTTCAAGCCCTAATAGATTCTGGGAGGAAACAAACCGCCATAAGAGCACATCTTATATCCTCAGAGAAATTATATGGAGCTTCCTTAGTAAAATTCACCTGTGTGCATGGGGGCACCAAATATATCCTAAGGTAATAGTCACCATCCACGTCCAAGTGACCACTTCCCATCAGCAATAATAACAGGTCTTTCAGAGGAAACAATAATTGGCACAGACTTCCCCAATTGTTCAGAAATATTGCAGGAACTTAACCCAGGCCGATTTTCATTCTCCCCATTAAAGACGTGGCAAGACAAACCATTTGTACCTTCCACGTCTGTAGGGGACTGGGCCTTAAATCATGAAAAGGTGTGAGGTAACCAGACCTCTAACAATGCAACAACTTTTGTCCCTTGTGCGGGAGGCCATATTCATAGGCAAAGGGTATGTGAGGCACCTGAGGGCATCCTCACTTCTTTCTCCCCATCATCCTCTGCTTGGGTGGCCAGGGAAGAGCCATCCCTCTTGGATCCCAATCCTGGGGGTGGAGATGCGAGGGAGGATCCCCTGGGTAGGGGAGACTTGGGGAATGGTAGGGGGATGTCCTTGGGTGAGACGCAGGATCCCCCATTTCCATTTCATGATGAACCCTCAGTTCCATCTGCTTTTATGGGATAGTGCTACCCTTTTCTATCTTCCCGGAATAACACCAGAAGATATCATAAATATGGGAACATTAGGAAGAGGGTGAAGTAGAGGAAGTCCACAGGCAATGCATGGTATCCCCCTTTTCCTTATGAGAACCAACCTCCCCCCTCCTCCTGCCTTAGTGGGCTGTTGCAAACCATCTCCCCTCATCCCCCCTCATTCAAGCCATTATAATACTGGGACGAGGAAGAGGTGACTAGAAGTAGTGAACACTGTAGGTCATTTCACCACTCTAGCACTGAGACGAGGAAGAGGCCTGCAAACTGTTGTGAGGGTCAGGCATGTCCTAAAAGTTACACTTATTAAGGTCGGGCAATTGAAATTGTGGATTCACACCTGCAACCTGTCAAGTGGTTGCAGTTGTATAAAAGGTGGAGCCAAGAAGTGTGTGGGAGCGACCAGCAGGAGAGGGGCCAGGCAGATTGTTGCATCCCTGCAGGGAGAATCCTGCGTACCAGGAAGCTGTGGAGCTTGGGCCGGGCAGGCCGCGAGAAGGCCACAGGAGTGGGAGCCTCATTGGTTGGAGGTCCGCAGACAGAGCTGTGGGCACAGAAGAGTGAAACAGACTAACCGACTGCATCTGCAGGGAAAATTCAGAGTTACCGGCAACATACGGGGAGAAGGTGAAGTGCGAGCAGGGCTCGCAGTTAGAGGAAAGCGTGTCGGCAGAGCAGAAGCCGAGAGAACAGTTGCTCGGAGGATACACCAGGAACCAGTGAATGAAAATGGAAGAGCACTCTATCCGGGGCTCTACTGGGGGCGGTGAGGAAGCCAAAATAAATTGAATATTGAGACCAAGTACAGGTTAGCCAGCTGAAGTCTTGGAAGCCGGAAACCTGACACCTTATAACTTTGGTGCTGTCTTGAGGAAGGGAAACTATAGATCCTTTTTGGAACTGTGTTGTCTTGAACTTGGGGAAGGGAACCCAAAGACTTTGTGGAACTGTCTTGACCTTGGGGAAAGGGTCCTGAAAAGTAAGCAAAGAGCTGGAAGTAGCGCAGAACTTTCTTTGGAACACTATTTCTTTTATTGCTGACATCCCTACACATTGTTTAGCTTTAGTTGAGAGGGCAAGTATAGGTTTTGGACACATACAGACTTTTAAGTTGAACTTACTGATACAGACTATCGCTAGTTTCTTTAGGTAGGGAAATCCCACCTTAGCATAGGGCAAGTTAGGCATTACACCATCCTGACATTTGAGTTAATAAAACATTTCTGTTTGAACTTTGAATCTGTTGTCTGTGTCTTGCTTCATGATGCCTTCACTGAGCTATGGTAATACAAATTTAAAAAACGAGGGCTTTCACACTCCCGCAGAAGGGAATTTGTCGGGTGTCCATCACTACATCCCCGGGAGGCATCTCAGAACATGAGGTCAGCATTTGGAAATAGTCCCTAGATATAACTTGTGTTCAGGGGTTGTATGACGATTCACAGGATCTCGTCACAGGTCATAATCGGTACAGATTTTCCCTATTTCAATGACCTAATAGATAAACTAAATAAACCTTCTTCCACTTATTCCCCCTTTGATACCTGAGAAGAAGATGGTTTCATAGTGGCACCACCCATTTGTGATTGGGAAAGGGTCATGAACCACACCGTCAAAAAGATCTTTCTACTGAAACCCAGCCAGTTCTCCCCAGGGGGAGTCCTTCCCTGTGAGGCTAGGGAGGTTAGGCAGCTACCCAATGGTCCCCCTAGGGGTAGTGGAAAGCAGCACCTCATGAGAGACTTTCCTCATGCAGATAGGGACTCCTGTTCCGTGAAGGAACTCCCTAACCCCTTTTCCCTTGGGACCAAGTCCCTATTAAAAGTCCCTTATAACACTACTGTCTGTTATGCTAATGTCTCTTCCGTCTTTGATCCACAAATTAATATAATCCAGATGAAGAAGAGCCAAAGAAACCTGCAGAGTAATAACAGGTTGCCTTACCATGGTACTGAGAAGAGTTGGAACAACAAAACCATGCGTTTCCGTATGGTAACCCTCACATGCACTCTAATAGGCTCAGATCGAACCCAAGTAGTAGTATGGTAGCCTGTATGCGGGAATGCAGCACGACTTACTGGGTCCACACGACAGACTACTGACAATTCAAAAAATATTCGAATCAATTTCAATCATCATGCACAATCCCATAGACATTGACATGCAGAGAATCAAACATTTCACTGGTAAGGATTCCAGACTCTAAACAAAGAGCAGGTTTTATCGAACAGTCCTTATTTTGATGTACTGTAAAAATCTAAATTAAGGTCTCAATGAACATAAAAATCACCCGTTCAAACAGATTAAATTATAACAGCCCCTATACATACAGGTAATTGATTTACATCATCAAATCAAAATATCAAATAGAAATGTCAAAAGGCAACACACATTGTCACAGTTTACAATTTTCATAGAGTTGATACAGCAACAACCACAAATTGTTCATAATATTCCCTGAAAGGACCAATGATTAGCAATGAATTTTTCTCTTCATAAATGTTCAAAACAACTCCTTAGTTATTAATGTATAACCAACGCGTTTCGGATTTAAATAAAATCCATCTTCAGGGCTGGGAAAGCCTATTTTGTTCCGATTGGTATCGACAACTAAAAGGGCATAAATAAACAATATGTCAGGGAGCTCAATTTCTTATTGCTAAAGAACATCTTATGTCATTCCAAAATCACATATTCACTAACCTTCAATCTTCAAAGCCACGAACTCCAATACGAGGAGAAACCCTATTCAGAAACAATAAAGTGTATTTTCAGCGGCAGCTGATGGTTCCATTCTTACACATCTACAGTGTAGACCCCTAAGTATCCCCAATTATTACAAACCACAACACGCAATTGTATAGCCTCCAAAGATTCTCTGGCTTAATATGTCCGAAGCAGTCACCGACATAGTATACACTGCTGTCTACATGCACCAATATACTCACCCCTGTACTGGGGGAAAACAAATCTCCACCGTGTCGTGGAGCAGGAAGAGGCCGGAAAATGTCCGCCGAATGACAGATAAAGAAGTCGAGCCCGGGAGCTCAGCCCGACCATCGCATGGGGGATCAAACAGATTCTCAACAAATGTCTCCGTAATCACAATCTACAAAAATAAAAATAAGGATCCTGTCAGGGACCTGAGTGCCAAAACATCCCACCAATTCTGCGTGGCCCCCCTTAAACATGTTGCCAACTTGCTGTAGAGTAAAGCAAAGGTCTTGGCTTATCCCAAATCCAACCAGCAGGAGTTCACGTGTGGATCAACCCTCCAACATCCAAAACTTACGACCATTCGTCAACCATCTACATGGGTTGTCATGGCAGCCCCGCGCATGCGCATCAAGTCGCATGTCAGTCTGGGTGCCATCTTGGTGTGGGCAACACCCACTACACAAACCCCACAACTCGCTGCCATCTTGGGCTGGTAAAACCTGTAATGACACTGCTGACCCCATTTGATATACCAGCGTTACCTATGCACTCCATACAATCCGCCCTACTGAACAAAATAGAACTCCTACAAGCCAAAATCAAGGAACACCACAAAAACCTATCACAGCACCTAACCACTACATCTGACCACTTGCACCCCCCCAGCCCAGTGCCCCCTTCCGACAAAGCCTCCACAACCCCCTTCAAATTCAGGGAAGTAACAGAATTGGAAGTCATTGTGACAATGAACAAGATTAAACCACCCAACTGCAAAGGAGACCCCTGTCCAGCCAGTCTCATTAAAGACTGCACCGAAACACTTGCCCCCTTTCTCAAAACCTTCATTAATGCTTCCTTCAACACCAACTCAGTTCCAGACAGCCTAAAAGAAGCCTCGGTACGCCCCCTCCTAAAAAAACCTACTCTTGACCCAGAAGTTGCTAATAACTATAGGCCCATCACTACCGTACCTTTCCTGCTCATGATCCTGGATAAAGTTGCCTACAGGCAAATCCAGGAATATCTTGAAACCAAACATATCCTAGGTAAAAGACAGTCAGGATTCCGACCAGGTCACGGGACTGAGTCAGCCCTACTTGACCTAAAAATTCAACTTGGGGACATCATGGACAAAGGCAAACCGGCACTCCTTCTACTACTGGACCTGTCCTCCGCCTTTGACCTTGTCAACCATGATATTCTAGGCATGCACCTAAAAAATGAAGCACACTTCTCCCCTGAAGCTATCGCTTGGGTGGCCTCGTTTTTAAATGGGAGACTCATAAAGGTCTTCTCAGACACTGCCTTGGCAACGCCCACCATCATCCACTGCGGCGTCCCTCAGGGCTCCTGCACCGCCCCCACACTCTACAACATATTTACCCTCCCACTCTTCAATGACCTTGACTGTCGCAACATAGTGTACACCAACTACGCGGACGACACGCAGGTACTACTCCCACTAACCAGGACCTATGATGAAGATGTGACAGCCCTAACTAAAATCTACACAGCCATTCAAACCTGGATGGCTGCCAATGGCCTCTGCTTAAATGGGAACAAAACTGAGATTCTCATAGTAGGCACCAGCGAAACTCTCAACAAACTCCCCCCTCAATACAAATCATTTAACATAGACAAGTCCATCATCACAGTTTCCAAGACAGTCAAAACCCTAGGTGTTCACCTAGATGCCTCTCTATCCATGTCCCGCCATGTCAACGCCATTGCCTCTTCCTCAGCGCTCACCACCAAGGTGATCAACGCAGTCAAACCCTTCCTCTCCACCAAAAACTGCCTATCTATCGCCAGAGCCACAATAGGTACCAAACTGGACTACTGTAATGCCCTCCTCCTAGGCACCTCTGTCAACAATATAAAAAAAACTCCAAATCACACAAAATAACGCTGTCAGGGCTGCGCTGACCATCCCTAAAAGGGAACACATCTCCCAAGCCAGGAAAGATGCCCATTGGCTACTGGTAAAAGAATGCATACTTTTTAAAGCCATGGCTATCACACATAGGTGCCTTACATCAGATGCCCCACCCTATCTCGCCGAAAGAATCACACTCAACACCTCCAACAGACCCACCAGAGCACACCGAGCCAACCAGATTTATGTCCCCACGTTCAAAAGAACCAGAGCTGGAGGGTCTAGTTTCCAACACCTCGCACCTAAAAACTGGAAGGCCCTGCCAACCTCACTAAGGAACGAAGAATCTTACACCACCTTTCGCAAAAACCTAAAAACCTTTCTTTTCCGCTAATGTTTTCAAACCAACATGCACAGTTATGCCTGCACTGTAACCAAAGCAAAGCATAACCTTCTCCTAACACCTGTCACTGCACGACTGCTACCGAATGTTGCAACCTACCTATGCTATGTTAATGCTTTGCTATGTTAAGCTCAAGCCTTCTGTAACAGCGCCACGATGCCTCAGGGCAGCTCTGTGCGCTTTATAAATGCATAATAAAAAAATAAAAAATAAAAAATACAAATACATATCCAGAGGTAAATCAGACCAAAAGCCTAAAGTACGAAACAGATCCATGCTTCAATATTCCATGTGGCAAAGTTAATTTACCCTAATCTAAAGGTAAACCAGTCATAGAGAAGTTCCGAAATCCACACTGGGCAGAGTCCTCCTCCCCCCACCAAGAGTAGCCCAAGCTGAAGAACTAGTAGAATGCCAGAAACAGTTTCCAACCACAGCAAAGCATATCACGAGCGATTAAACCGAACGGCGAGGGGGAAGTGCATTGATTAATCTGCTCTGGCCCCCCTGTCGGTCAAATGATATAAAACAAACCATGTCATGATAGCAATCAGTCAACTAGTAGATCGATCACATGTTGTAGACTACAAACCCGTCTGGTAAAGGGAGATTCAACAGGCCGGCACTGGGGAAGGGCAGAGACTGATCTGCTCTAAGTCCACAGCCGGTCAAAAGGTGTTAGGTAAGCCATGTCATGTCTGTGACCATTAACGGAACGTGTAAAACATGCATCGGTTGCGGTCAACCCATAATCTAAGGTCCTAAACCTCCCCTGCTCCAAGATGAAATGCATTCTGTCAGGATATAAACCTGCTCACAGTCTAATGGCCGTACCTGTACCAGTAAAGCCTTACCAGCAACATCACAAAGTAGAGAACTTACACCCATATTTAAATGAAGCACATTAGGCCAAATTCAACATTAATGCCTCTTGGACTGAGAGTGTCCAGCAAATCAATCCACATAATTTCCCTCTGGAGGAGTTTCCTATTCAAGTTCCCTCCCCGAGAGCCAATCCTGATTTGCTCAAGGATCACACAATTAAGTTGAGCTACACTATGTCTAGCCTGATCAAAGTGACTGGCTACTGGAGACTTCTGGTTATTAGTGCAAATATTTGATTTGTGCTTGGACCATTGGCCTTTGCCCTCCTGGTCGTCATTCCTACATAGTAGAGACCGCAAGGGCATTTTAAACCATAGCTCACATTTGCGGCATCACAGGTGCAAGAATGTTTTAACCAAATTGGTTTCCCAGAATGTGGATGTGTAATACTGTTCGCTCTAATAACATTAGCACAATGTGGGCAGTTCTGACAAGGTATAGTACCCTTGTATGTGATTTTAGCTGTAGGAGTCTGTATTTCGGCTTTTACTAGGCTCGACCGAAGTGCCCTGTTATTTCTGTAGGCAAACCTTGGTGCTTGAGGAAATAGTTGCTGTAACCGAGGGTCCATTTGCAACATCTGCCAATTATTTTGGATTATCCTCCTGATCCTCCCGCTCTGGGGTCACATAGACCAAAGGGTCTCCTTCCTGGGCCGGCTTCAGGGTAAGCAGGGTTTCCCTCGCTATGGTACTTGTTTTCACTGCAATCTCATGGACTGATGTTGCATCATACCCCTGGCTTTGAACTTCTCTTCGAGAGCAGCTGACTGCCGTTGGTACTCAGATGGTTCTGATATATTCCTCCTGTACCTCAAAAACGGACTCATAGGCACACTGTCGATAGTCCTCCGGGGATGGAAACTCGTGGCTAAAAGTAAACTGTTCCTGTCTGTGGCTTTGGTGAATACTCGTGTGTCAAGTCCATGACTCGTATTGTAAATCTCCACATCCAGGAAATGAACGTTGGACTGACTAACCTCCGTTGTAAAGCGAATCCTAGCATGCATTTGGTTCATCGTACCAAAGAATGCCTCCAACTCCTCCGCTGGTCGCGTACAAATCCCGTCCAAATCCCAAATACATCATCGATATATCTCACATATAAGGAGAGATGCTGTTGCCACCTTGGTGATGAAAGGACGTGTTCATGTTCCAAATAATACATAAAAATGTTCACATAACATGGGGCCATAGCCGCACCCATGCTAGTGCCAGAGATCTGAAGAAAGAAACTGTCCCCAAATTTAAAGAAATTGTTGTTCAACACCAATTTTAGCAGGGTAGGTACTAGGAGGTGATCCCCTAAGCAGTTCCCTGATCTCAGCAAAAGCCATTCAACAGCTTCAAGACCAGCTTCATGCACTATATTTGTCTAGAGGAGGTAACATCCATTGTGAAGACGGTGTCCCGTCCCACAACAAAATGTACCTCCTTCAATTTCTGCAGAAATTGCATTGTATCTCTAAGATACGTGGCCGTTTCCTGTATGAGAGGCTGCAAGATTTTATCCAGATACTGAGCCAAAGGTTCCAATAAACCGCCTGATGCTGCAATAATCGGTCGCCCGGGTGGATTCACAAGTGTCTTTTGCATTTTCGGTAAGATGTACATTACTGGGGTTATGGGGTGTTTGTTTTCTAAGAAAATGCGTGTCTTCTCTGATATAGCTCCTCTCTCAACTTCTTCTTCTAGTGTTTCATGTATCAATTCTGAGAAGAGTTGACCCCAAGGAGGCATAAAGATTATCTCAACAACGGTAAAGAAGGACTTTGACTTTGCAATGGGAGGAACTCCAGCCACAGGAAATAAAGAGCGAGAAAGGACTGGAAAATAGAGAGAGCAGCTGGCGTGAAGCCAGTCCAGCCCAGGAAGTTTGAACCTGGGAACACAAAGCTGCACGAACGCTGAACCCCAGTGGCGGGGAACCTCAAGGATGGTTGGCGGTGCACTGCAATTTAAGCCAAACTCCAGTGGAAGAGCGAGAAAGAAGCCATCGGTGGCGTGACCATGGGTAAATGGACCGTGTGGTCCTACAATTGTGCTGGAACCGTGTGGCCCAAGACTCTGCAGAGCCGCGATGATGAAGATGGAAGCAGAGTGAAGAAAACAGGAAGCGCTGAAGCAATGTGAGTCAGCCCATCACTCCAGGAAGAACCAGCGATTGTCACACCGCGCACTCGCTCGCGTGCGCCACTTACCTGCTACGGAGATCCGGGTCCTCGGCCTGGGCAGTCTCCTCCTTCATGGAGACTCTATCCACGGTGGCGTCTTTCCCCATGCCGTTCCGCGGTCCGTGGGCGCAGCCATCTTGCGTGTTCTGCGCATGCGCGGATCGTCAGTATTCGACGTTCGCGCATGCGCAGTAACACGAACTTGCGTCCCAGGCCTCGCTTTGGCCCCGGACCTTAAAAGGGCTTCGCATACACGGAGACAGCGCGTCTCAACGCGGTTGTTGCCGTGTATGCGCTGCTGGAGCCTGTTTTCCTGTGCTACGGTCTCTCCAGTTGCCCTTGCTCAGTCTTGCCCTGCCTTGTCCTGCCTGCCTACCTACCTTCCTCTCCTTCCCTACTCCCTGGTACTTTCAGTTCCTGGTTTCCCAGCCCTGTCTTGACCTTACCCACTTTCTGGTTTTGGGGTTGGAGGGGTCTTGTCTGAGTTGCCTGTCTAGCCATCTCCCTTCCTTGACTCCTGTCCCGTGGGATTCCCTGGTCAGTCCTCCCTGTCCTTGCTGCCTGACCTTTTCCCTTCCCCTGACTTGTGCCCTGCCGGTACCCGTGCCTTACTGCCTTCCTGGAAGTCCCGAAGAACAGCTCATCCATCTACTGGTGTTATAAGGACTCACTCGCCTTCTCTGCCAGTGGAAACACTGTCCCGACGTCACGTTAATGCAGAAAAGTGCCAACCGTGGCGTTGGGAGTTGGTTCAGTGCTATCCTGTCATTTATTGTCAGGAGGGTGTTGGGTTAATTTCCCGCGTTACTGCTTCATCGGCATTGTCGCTCCAACAGACTGGCTGCCTCGACTCCACGAACCCCGGGAAGAAAAGGTAACCAGCGATCCCTTGAAACCTCGTTTAACAGATTGAGACGCCTTTCCTCCAGCCTCGACATGGATGACATGCAGTAACTACGCGAAGAAATGCGTGCCATGCGCCTCGAGATGACTACACTTCGCCAGGAGAATGACACCCTTCGACAAGCGATGGTCCGGGGTATGGGCGGACTATCACAGCCAGTTCCACCCCCTGAGAACACCATGGCTTACACGACTCCCATGAAGTTTGATGGAAACCCACGTCGAGTAGCAGAATTCTGTACCCACTGTAGGATCCATTTTCAGTTTAGGTCCAGTCATTTCGGTCAAGACAAGGCCAAGATCGGGTACATTCTAGGAAACCTGACCGGTAGCGCGCTTGCTTGGGCCGCACCTCTGGTCTCTACTAACAGTCCCCTGCTGGGTGATTTCACCGCTTTTGAGAAAGCCTTTTTGGATGTCTTTCAACCACCTAACTTGGCAGCCATGGCCCAGAACCAACTAATGGAGATCAAACAGGGATCAGGTGATATCATCCAGTATATCAGTCGGTTTCAACAACTGGCAACCGATTCCCAATGGCCTGAAATCACTCAGAAGACATTATTTCGTCGGGGTCTGCGAGAAGAATACAAGGACGAATTGTTGCACATTCCGGAGCCGGAAACATTGCCCGCATTGGTGGAACAAGTTTTACGCATCGACCACAGGTTAGCGGAACGACGGATTGAACGTCGCAGAATTGACAAGTATCACCCAGTCCTTCCAGTACAATCATCCGGGCCAGCTACCTCAACCTACGTGGGCCTAGAACCCATGCAGTTGGGTGCCATCCGAGGTCCGTGTCCGAGGCCGAAAAGAAAAGAAGACGGCAGCAAAACCTGTGTTTGTACTGCGGTGGTTCTGGCCATTTTCTAGGCACCTGCCCGCTACATCCTCTGAGGAAGCAGGAAAACTAACAGGCCCGTTGTTTGGTGTGAAGGCAGCGACGGGCCGCCTCCTTGAATCAGACCTTCATCCCATGAACCCGGTACCCTTGTTGGTCTTGGAAGTTGGTATGGCTTGGCTAGGGAAGTGTATGAAGACCCGGGCCCTTCTGGATTGTGGTGCGTCAGGCAACTACATCGATGCCTCGTTCGCGATTTCCAGTGGGATCCGTCTACACTACAAGGAACGGCCTACAGTGGTCGAAGTGATCGACGGCTCTCCATTGTCTTCGGGTCCGGTGTGCCAACGGTCCGATCCCTTGTGGCTCTCTGTGGAAGGGCATCTTGAACAAATCTCGTTGGACGTCATCAAGTCTCCCTCTTTTCCGGTGGTGCTGGGCTTGCCTTGGTTGCTTTATCACAATCCCCAGGTCAACTGGACTGCTCGATCCCTGGTATTCACTTCGGCACGTTGCCCCCAGGAATGTGGTCTTCACGATTCCTTCCCAGCGATGTTGGAGTCTCTTAATCCTGTCAATGTATCTGACCGTCTATGTGCCACTCAGTCGGTACCTCAGGAGTATGCCGGATACCTCAAGGTGTTCTCCAAGCCAGAGGACATTCCTTTACCGCCTCACCGACACTTTGACTGCTCCATCGATATCCTGCCTGATGCTGTCATCCCCCACGGCAAGATCTATTCATTAACCCAACTCGAAAAGGGAGTCCTACAGGATTACATCAAGGATTGCCTCAACAAGGGCTACATCGTGCCGTCCAAGTCTCCCGCAGGATTCCCGCTTTTCTTTGTCAAGAAGAAAGAGGGTACTTTGCGCCCTTGTATCGACTATCGCCAATTAAACGAGATCACAAGGAAAGACAGATACCCACTGCCACTCATCCGGGACATCATTGAATCACTGAAATCCGCGCAGGTCTTCACCAAGTTGGATCTTAGAGGGGCCTATCACCTGGTGCAGATTAAGAAGGGGGATGAGTGGAAGACGGCCTTCAAGACGCCTTTTGGCCACTACGAGTACAGAGTAATGCCGTTTGGGCTCTGCAATGCCCCGGCCGTCTTCCAGCGGTTCATGGATGATATCTTTTCGGACCTTATTGGTATATCAGTATGGGTATACCTTGATGACATCCTGGTTTTTTCTGACACTCGCACTGCGCACGTTGCACACGTTCAGGAAGTACTCCGTAGGTTAACTGCCAATCACCTGTATGCCAAGGCTGAGAAGTGTTAATTCCATCTGGAGAGTATGGAATTTCTGGGCTATGTAGTCAGCAGCACAGGAGTGCGGATGGACCCCGCGAAACTGCAAGCCATACAGGAATGGAAACAGCCACACGGGGTTAAGTCTTTACAAAGGTTCCTGGGCTTCGCTAATTTTTATCGATGCTTCATACCACGTTTTTCTCACCTTGCCAACATGTTAACCCGCCTGACCAGCACCAAAGTATCATTTCTCTGGGACTCACAGGCTGAGGTGGCATTTCGGGAATTGAAGAAATCCTTCATGTCGGCTCCTGTTTTGATACATCCGGATAATGAAAAGCCGTTTGTAGTTGAAACCGACGCCTCGGACTACGCAATTGGTGCGGTCTTACTACAGCAAGATCCAGTTACGGAAACAGAACAACCGGTGGCCTACTATTCTCGGAAATTGTCTGTGAGTGAAAGAAACTACGCTGTGATTGAAAAGGAATTACTGGCTATAAAAGTGGCATTCGAGGAATGGCGTCATCACTTGCTGGGTGGGAGGTATCCGGTGGAAGTTCGCACGGATCACCGTAATCTTCAATTCTTACGGTCTTTGCAATGCAGAACATCCCGGCATGCTCGTTGGGCCTTCTTCTTTTCGCAGTTTGATTTCACGGTCACGTACATCCCTAGTTCCCAGAATACGAAGGCCGACGCCCTGTCCCGGTCCCTGGAAAACAACGTTGAAGGGCCCAAGGACCCGGAACCTCTGATTACTTCGAAGCATTTCCTGTCGATGGTGACTCCCCAGCTTCAACAGTTGTTAGAAGCCACACGGACGGATCCCTCCAGGTCACAGATACTGCAACGCTCTGACATCAAGGAACGTGACGGCTTGTTGTTTTTCGGGGATCGTCTGTACGTTCCCACCTTAGAGCTACAGAGGATCGTTCTGCAAAATTGTCACGATTCCGTAGTTAGTGGTCACCGAGGAGTTCGCACAACTCAAGAATTGGTCGCACGGCAATTCTGGTGGCCTGGATGGGCCACGCTGGTGAAGCTCTACGTGGATTCCTGTCCAGTATGTGCCCAGACCAAGATCCCTCGCAAGAAACCCATTGGTCTCCTGAAACCCACGCCTACGCCTCCATACCCTTGGCATACCATTGCTACGGACTTCATCGTTGACTTGCCGCTTTCTGGTGGTTACACGTGTATCATGGTGGTAGTGGACTGCTTCACCAAAATGGCTCACTTCTTGCCCTTTCCTAAACTGCCCACCGCTTCCCAGATGGCACGACGTTTACTTCACGTGGTGTATCGTCTCCACGGTCTTCCTGAGAAGATTCTGTCGGATCGTGGGTCTCAATTCATCTCTTCATTTTGGGACCAACTGTGTCGGCATTTGGACATTCAGTGTGCTCTGAGTTGAGTTCTGGTTATCATCCCCAGACCAATGGGCAGACAGAGCGTACCAACCAAACTCTTGAGCAGTATCTACGTTGTTACGCCAATGCCACTCAAGACAACTGGTCAGAGTGGTTGGACACCGCGGAGGTGGCTTACAACAATGCTGTTCATTCCGCTACCGGACTCAGACCCTTTTTCTGTTCAGCCGGACTACATCCCAAGCTACTACCTGCTCGTCCTACTTCTACCAGTACTGTACCATCCGCAGATGTCTTGGTGACTCAGATACGTGATCAACATCGCCTGGCGGCCGGTAGCTTGGCAGTGGCACAAGCACGTATGAAGGAACAGGCTGACAAGAAGCAGAGTTCTGAGCCTGACCTTCAAGTTGGTGACAGGGTATGGCTGTCCTCTAGGAATCTGCCGGTACGCAATTTACCTGTGAAACTGGCTCCCCGCTTTTTTGGTCCCTTCCGCATCATTGGGCGGGTTTCCTCTGTTGTCTTTCGGTTGTCCCTGCCTCGTTCTTGGAGGATCCATCCCGTTTTTCACGTCTCTCTTTTGAAGCCCTATGTACCTGATGTTCTGGGGCGTTCCTGCTCCCGTCTTGCCCCGGTCTTGGTTCAGGGGGTTCCTGAGTTTGAGGTGCAGGAGATTTGCGATTCGCGGATTAGGCGTGGTGCGCTGCAGTTCCTGGTCAGCTGGAAGGGTTATCCGGCTTGTGACCGCACTTGGGAACCGCGCTCCTTCGTGCATGCACCGCACCTGGTTCGGGACTTCTATCTCCGCTATCCCTGGAAGCCTGGTGCCCCGGGGTTGTCCGAGAGGGGGTATGGTGTCACGCTGCGCGCTCGTTCGCGTGCGCCACTTACCTGCTACGGGGATCCGGGTCCTCGGCCTGGGCAGTCTCCTCCTTCATGGAGACTCTATCCGCGGTGGCGTCTATCCCCACGCCGTTCCGCAGTCCGTGGGCGCAGCCATCTTGCGTGTTCTGCGCATGCGTGGATCGTCAGTATTCGACGTTCGCGCATGCGCAGTAACACGAACTTGCGTCCCAGGCCTCGCTTTGGCCCTGGACCTTAAAAGGGCTTCGCATACACGGAGACAGCGCGTCTCAACGCGGTTGTTGCCGTGTATGTGCTGCTGGAGCCTGTTTTCCTGTGCTACGGTCTCTCCAGTTGCCCTTGCTCAGTCTTGCCCTGCCTTGTCCTGCCTGCCTACCTACCTTCCTCTCCTTCCCTGCTCCCTGGTACTTTCAGTTCCTGGTTTCCCAGTCCTGTCTTGACCTTACCCACTTTCTGGTTTTGGGGTTGGAGGGGTCTTGTCTGAGTTGCCTGTCTAACCATCTCCCTTCCTTGACTCCTGTCCCGTGGGATTCCCTGGTCAGTCCTCCCTGTCCTTGCTGCCTGACCTTTTCCCTTCCCCTGACTTGTGCCCTGCCGGTACCCGTGCCTTACTGCCTTCCTGGAAGTCCCGAAGAACAGCTCATCCATCTACTGGTGTTATAAGGACTCACTCGCCTTCTCTGCCAGTGGAAACACTGTCCCGACGTCACGTTAATGCAGAGAAGTGCCAATCGTGGCGTTGGGAGTTGGTTCAGTGCTATCCTGTCATTTATTGTCAGGAGGGTGTTGGGTTAATTTCCCGCGTTACTGCTTCATCGGCATTGTCGCTCCGACAGACTGGCTGCCTCGACTCCACGAACCCCGGGAAGAAAAGGTAACCAGCGATCCCATGAAACCTCGTTTAACAGCGATGCAGTCCCGACATACAACAGGTAGCGGTAGTAGCAGGAGACCCGATAGTGGCTTGGGACAGTTCAAGAGTTAAACAAACTTCAGGGGTAATCTCACTCGTCACTGTAGTGACACTCAGAGAATCAAGAGTCAAGTAAGCCTTCGGAGTAAACTCCCTCATCACAGTAGTGATACCCAGAGAATCAAGAGTCAAGAAAGCCTTAGAAGTAATCTCTCTCATCACAGTAGTGACACCCACAGAATCAGGAGTCAAGAAAGTTTTGGGAGTGATCTCCCTCGTCACAATAATGATACCCAGAAAACTAAGAACCAAGGAAGTCTCGGCAGAAATCTCCCTTGTCACAATGCTGATACTCAGAGAACTACTATGAAAGTAATCTTCATAACGTCATAAGACAGGGAAGAATTGCTGGAACTGTAAAGCATGCTTTCAGGAATCCCTGGTGGGAAGAAGTGGAGAGACTTTTGAGGAGTATTGAAAACGACTATACCTAAAACAGCCCTCAAAGTCATGCAAGGTGGGCCAGGAGAAGGGAATTATTCTCCTGAACATACTCTCTGTGTTGAATCAGAAGCTAGAGCAAAGGATTGTTGGAAAAATGATAAAGACTGAGCCCGTTCACCAGGAGAAGGAAGTCATTCTCCTGGTACTATTTTCGTTTGGATGCTGAACACTTTTGTAGATTAGTGGTAGAGTTAGAGTAGGTTTTTGGAGACAGGACGGACACTTTTCATTTGGACAAACATCCTCAAGACGAGCAGCAGAGTATATTTTTATTTAGGTAGGGATTACCCTTTAGAGCTAGCGAGAGGTAGGTGCTTTTCTTTATTTCTCAATTAAAACTTTGTTGAAACATGCTACCCCTTTGTCCGACTCCTTAATCCACCTTGACACCTGTGGAAGACCCTTTCCAGTGCAAGTTGCACAGGCATGGAACAGCATCCTTTTTGGATACACAGCTGCCATCTGCAATGATTTTCTCCAGGAAAGGTCTGCAAAAATGGCTGCTTGAAGAGTGAGAGAACAGTTGATATCAGCAACTGGAGACAAGGTTTGGTACAGTGTGACAGACAGGTGTCTTGGTCAACTAATGAGCTACCATTTCAGACATAATGCATAATCTACTAGATCGACCATTAATGGTAACCCTTGTGGCCATTTTACATCGCTTGTGTGACAATGCATTCAGTTTCAAGTGGCACATTGTACAAACAAAATAAAATGGCTTGCACGATTCAACCTTGCCCATGCTTTTGTGAGTCTGGGCGGCTGGTGGTACTGACCTGCTGTATTGTCACTGAGTGGCTGAGCAGTGGCACTGCCATGGGTAGAGCCTGGTCCAGAGCAGAAGGGCAAGGTCAAGCCGGACGGTCAGAAACTCCCCAACAGATGTTGCCATGCCAGTGATAGAAGCACAAACAGAAATAAAGGAGGGACGGTCTAGTTGCTCACACTAAAGTTATGAGCTTAGCCCACGTGGGAAAGTTAAAGAAAGCACAAGAATATATGCCAAACCATTCACGATGGTTGATGGTGTGCATACCAAATACATGATTTCCCAGCAAGAGGAAAATAAAGCTTCGTATGAGAAATCTCTTTCATGTGATCCACACCTATGAAGAGACCAGGGCAGTGGCAGAAAGTTCCAGCTGAATGTCGGACCTGGGGGTTGTGTACAAACGGAAAAGAACTAGAGAGCGGATATCATTATCTCAGGACAGATTGCGAGGCATGATGCACTGAGCACTTGATCTATTTCCATGACTAACGTAACCCCCATGAACACACATGCACAACACCCTATGGCGCAGAATCATGAGGGGCGAGTTTATAACATTTTAGATTATGGCCGAGAAGTGTATAATATTTTGTTGTGGCTGGGCTTTGCTTCGCTCGCGAGCCCGGAGTTGTGGCTGGGCTTCGCTTTGCTCGCGAGCCCCTCGCCGCACAAGAGACAAGACATGGAAATGAAGCTGCACATAGAATGTTTACTTTATTTCATGCCTCTTTCCAGAATTGCCCAACTTCGCCTTGCGGCGTCACTTCCCATCCCGCCTCCCAAGCTCCCACAACTAGCCTGTCAACATGACAACCCCCCCAATTTAAACAGTTACCCAACATGGTCAATACACATGAACATGGCCACTTAAGCCATTTCCTCTATGATGCGGCGAGGCCTGCTTCGGGCTCTCTTGAGGTAGAGAGCTCAAGTGTTCAGTAGGTCCTCTCATTTTGGATCTCTCATCCAGGCTCTCTGGATCAGATACTTCTACATCTTCTTGATTGCCTTGATAAGAGTCATCCGACTCGTAGTCAAAGGGTATTACCACTCTGCCACTGAGATGGCAGGAGCTGGACAGGGGATCTTCTTGAAGTGTGACGAATTGCACGTGGTCGAGCCCCCGTCTCCTTGGGGGGTGATGTTGGTGCTCTTCTTCTCAGTGATGATGAGGGGCGCCTCTTGGAACGCCAGAGTGTGCTTATGAGTCTGGGGTTGCTTTACAGCGACCATGTCACCAATGGCCAGGTGAGAGTCTTTCATTTGGTCTATGGCTTCCTGATCCCTTTCTCTCACCTCTGCGTCTGCTGGCGACAGGTCCTTGGGTCGTCGGGCCTGGGGTAACCGAGTTCTTATGTCCCGTCCAAACATGATCTCGGCGGGGGATAATCTTGGCACAGCTGGTGTAGTACTTGTTCGTAGGGTTGCCCCGTGAGCTTTGCCACTTGTAGCGCCCTCTTTAGATTGGCCATAAATCGTTCCATCATACCACTGGCCTGAAGCCACAGTGGAGTGACCTTATGGTGGTGGAATCCCATGTACTGACTAAAGTGGCTGAAGCTATGCCCATTGAAAGGAGGTCCGTTGTCCGTCTTTACCTGATGCAGGACGCCATAGACCGTGAAGATGCAATCAAGTACCGGTATCACATGATGAGCAGATGTTGAAGATATAATTTGCGCTTCAGGGTACCTTGAGTACTCGTCTATGACAGCCAGGACATACCTTCCCCCTTCAAAAGGCCCAAGGAAGTGCACTACTCCTACTACGGCCTCCCACACCCCTCCAGGCAGTTCGGTCATCCTTAGTGGCTCCGGGTGATGGTTTGGCGTCAGGAGGCTGCACGTGGGACATTGCTTCAGGAGCTCCTCCACCATGGAGTCCAGCTGAGGGAACCAGACTTTTTGGCGCAGCATCTGCTTTGTGAAGACCATAGCCCTGTGGCCTTTGTGGGCCAGCTCTATCACCTTCTTCTTCAGCGCGGCAGGGCTCACGACCTTGTGGCCTTTGAGCAACAGATTGTCCTCGGAAATTGCTAGTTCACCTTTAACTTTCAGAAAGTGGTCTACTTCCTGGCATACCTGGTCCGAGGCATGCCGGCCTGGTTCCTTGGCCCTTCTCCACTTACCAGAGCAGAGTCCTTCGCACACAATCTGACATGCCTGATCAGCGTCCATTTCCTGCACCAGACGGGACATCTCAATGCCCGCCAGCAAGGCTTGTTGTATTAGATATACGAGGGTTCGGGAGTGCACTTCTCTCGGGTGGGTCGGGATAGGAAGTCAGCCGGGGTTTTTTCCTTCCCCGGCCTGTGGACGATCGTGACAACATAATCCTGCAGCCGTAGTCCCCACCGCGCAATGCGGGCGGCATCTTGGCTTGAGGATTGCCATACAGAAATAAGAGGGCTTGATGGTCAGTTATCACTCGGAATGGCTTGAAAATGTTCACACGCCCACACCACAGCAAGGCTTTCCTTCTCTGCCTGTGAGTAGGCCTGTTCTGTGGCCGAGAGGCTTCTGCTGGCGTACGCCACTATGTGCAACTGAGTTGGATCCTTATCATCAACTTGGGTTAGGATAGCACCTTGTCCCACCGGACTGGTGTCCACGGTGAGCTCGGTCTTGCGTTCTGAGTCATATTAGAACACCCTAACGGGTGTTTCACAATCTTGATTGGTCAATCTGCGGGCTATACGAATTGGTAAAGGCCGCATATTGATTACAGCACGCAAATCGGGTTGTAATTGCTTACCTGTGCTGCCGGGAACCAAAGCAAGCAGCTTCAACGTTTTATTCTGCAACGTTGAGGCTGATTACTTTGGTGTGTATGAAAGTGTTCAACAATATGAACACTTTCATACACACCAAAGTAATCAGCCTGAACGTTGCAGAATAAAACGTTGAAGCTGCTTGCTTTGGTGTATATCAAAGTGTTCATATACACCACATGGGTGTAGTAATTTGAAATTCCTAGTTTGTCATAGGAATGAAGCATGGGTGTATATGAACACTTTCACTTACACCAAAGCAAGAAACTTCAACGTTTTATTCTGCAACATTGAAGCTGCTTACTTTGGTGTGTATGAAAGTGTTTATATATACCTGTGTCCTCAGCAGCATTTTTGTAAAATAACAAATATGTTGTTATTTTAGATAAATGCTGCCGAGATTTCAGGATTGCGCCCGTTATGACAAAAACAGGCGCAATCCTGAAGGTGCACTGTTGTGCACTACAAGGAGCCCAGGCCCACTTGAGAATACTTGTGGAGCATGGGCGTCCTGATTTGGCGCAGTGAATCCTGCTCTTTAGAACATTCACTGCGCCAAGTTCAGAATCGGGCTCTGAGGGTGTTCTAATAGCTTTATAGATCTGCAACTCGGGCCGTACCGAGCATTATGGTCCCTCATAGCTCATTAACTCGGTCTTCGGGGCCCATAACGCCCGGTACGGCCCTCGCTGCAGGTCTATAAAGCTATAGTACGACATGTTTTCCGCCGTGGCCACCCTTTCTCGGATGACTTCGAAGGCCTATTGACATCCCCCTGTCCAATCAAATACTGCATTTTGTTTTGTCAAGGCTTGTAATGGTTCACTAACCGTGTCAAAGTCCTTTATATACCTCCTGCAGTAGCTCGCTAGGTCTAAGAAGGACCTGAGTTCTGAGACGTTAGTGGGGGGTGGTGTTTCATTGAGTGAGGCCACTTTGTCGGGATCGGGTGTCATACCATATTCGGAGAATACGTGTCTGAAGAAGCATAGTGTGTTTTTCCAAAACTCACACTTTTCTTGGTTCAGCGTAAGATTGGCAGCTTCGAAGGCCATGCATACTTTGGCCAGGGTCTCATCATGTTTGTTCACGTCAGTTCCAAACAGCAGAATGCAGTCACTGTAGTTCAGACAGTTCGGTATGTGTTTTATTATGTTGTGCACCTCTGCCTGAAGTATCTCAGCCGCTGAGGAGACCCTGAAGCTCAATCTTTTGTATCAAAATAACCCTAGATGGGTAACAAAAGTGGTGATGTTCTGGCTTTCTGGGATTAGAACCAGCTGGTGGTATCCTTTTTTTAGGTCTAACTTGGAGAAGACCCAGGCTCCGTTGAGAAGATATATAATGTCAGTGATACGAGGAACCATATGTCTCTCTCTTTGAATTGCCTGGTTCGGCCTCCTCATGTCTACACAGAGTCTTAATGCGTCTGACCCTTTCTTGGGCACAGGAACGATGGGCGAGACTCACGTGGTGGGACCCGTTGCTGGCTCTATAATGTCCTGTTCCAGAAGTTTGTGTAGTTTGTCGCTGACCTTTTTCTGGATGTTCACAGATATGCCCCATAACACCATACATGGGGAGAAGGGACACCCCCACAACACCCACTCCCCTAGTTCGGCACTCTGGCATTTGAGGTCTAAAAAAGAAAAGTCTGAATTTTCAGCCGTTGTAATTGTTGAGGGTGAGCCATTACCTGTATGGCACAGTGAGTCAGCAGTGAGTTGAAGCACCCCCTCCCTGTCAGAGGAATGCCACATGATGAGCCTGGACCATAAAGGTGAAATTAAAGGCAGGATAAACCAGGTAAGCAATGGTTGCTTTCCACACGGCACTGAGAGGAGCGCCAGCTCCCACTCTCGTTGCTGAGTGTTGGGATTTCAGTTTAAAGGCTCTCTGCTCGTGCTTGGAGCAAAGTTTTTTTCTTTCATCTATAGCATTACCTGCACTGCCTCAAATGCCTAAGGAACTTTTACTCTTTTTTTTCTTTCATGTTGTATTTTATTTAGTTTCTCCCACACAAGATAACACCTTTTGTGTACAACACCCTGGTGTGAGGTTGGCCTTTGTTATGCTTGAGCCTCTTTGAAAGAGGTTTCCCATGAGATCTCCTTCTGACAGTTCATGTGGCTGACGGCGAATCAAAGGAAGACTTCATCCAGCCTATTGTTTCACTTGCTGAAGTGGAAACAGCCAGGTGGGCATGAATCTGTATTGCCCTCACACAGCTGGTCTAGGGTCACAGGGTTGGTAGTTGTATGATATCAAATTGGTGTGGCTTGAATAATTGTGTGCTCTTATCAGCCAGCAAACCATAACTAGCTACAGCTTATTATTAAAGTTTACCATGCCACCAGATGGATAATGCAACAATTATTACATTTTGTATGAGAGGGCAACAATTATTATCGTTTGGATCAGAGGTGCGGAAGTTGAAATGCAGTCTCTCTCTGCAGGGGGTTGGCGCTCCGGCAGCTGTCAGAAAGGCACGTGACCTCTGAACCTGCTTTCTGCCAATGGAGAACAGGGGCTGCAGATGCCAGGAGACTGGTGCAGCGGGCCACACGTACGCACTATGCTTCTGGAATAGAGCTTTTCCATGAAAGGGGGGTCTGATTAGCAGACCTCCCTTTCAAGGACAGAATTGCCTGCATCATATTATTATTTTATAAACATTTAAAAACGTGAGGACTTTTACACCCTCGTCAGCTGGCGATCCGTTACAGATGCATTAGGGGCAGAGGAGGAGTGTATACTGTAGAGGGAAGAAGTAGCAGGGTATACAAACAAATCTTAGAAAAAGGGGTTCCTCTCATGGAGGATGGTGTCTCACAAGTAAGTACTGGGACGAGGAATGGTGCGTGGAGCTCACGTTTCTTTCATAAGGCATTCCTGTAACACAGAACGTGTGCATTGGCTTCTTTGTCAGCCTCCGCATACAGGTAAATGCCACCAGCAAGCAAAGGGTTTTGCTTTGTCCCAGCAACCCATTTCTGCGGCATACCCCTTCACTAAGACTTTATTTACCCAGAAAAACCGAAGAGCGAGCAAGCTGACTCGGTGAGCCTTCAGACCATAGGACCTAAACTAACATCGCAGAAGGGGTAACACGCTGGTCCCTGCTTCCCAGCTCATTTCGACACTGGCTGGGCGGTGTGAACGGGGAAGGTCCCCTTCTCGGGGCGGATACTTTCAGGACAAGGTCCTCCAATGGGCGGAGGCGGGCGGGTCCCGTCCTGGCTCTGTACAACCAGGCAGATGAGAATAGGGAAGCGTCCAATAACCCGACACACTAGTCTGCACCGGAGACAACCCTGGAGACGTCGCCACTCATACAGAGAGGTACAACCCATGCCGGGCCACTACTAGCGGGGTGGCGGGATTCAGTTCGGGGTCGCAGAGCATTAGCAATACAGGGGCAATGAGGGGTCCTGCGCAGGAGGGCTGTTGTGAATTGGTAGAGCTGCGTTTGTGTTATAGAGTTGCTGGCACCGCGGGGCAGTGGGCGTGCGAACGAAAGAGCAAGCCTGTATTGAGATGCTTTGTGGAGAGCTGTGTTTTGATCCAAGATTGCTGACATAAAAGGGGTGCGGCTCGGCGAAGGAGGTACCTTGGAATTAGTTAGACTTTTTCTAAATACTGGAGTGATAAATGTGACTGCTGTTGTAGCACAGGATCTAGGTGTATTGGCAAATATACATGTGTGGGGCCGGGTTCACACTATTGGGCCAGCAGGGGTCCTGGCGGAGCGCTACCGTCAGGTCAAGACTTGGGGTTGCTGTGTTGGCCAAGGTTGTGGGGCGCGTTGCGTGTTGGTTCCAACAAGAACGGAGCACCAGAGGGAGGGCGCCGCGCCTGGTTGCTTGTTTGTGTTGGTTTTAGTAGTATAGCACGCAGGAACGGCTGGAGGGCAGGCTAGAGCGTTGGCTCCGTTAGGAGCACTGCATGGGCGCATAACGTACGTTCCACAAGGACACAAGTGATGTGACAGAACCGGGTGTTTTCTCGGCGATTCCATCCTCAGAGCTTTAACCTCAACCAATAAGGGCCATGGCTTTGATACCTGGCAGACAGCCAATTAGCGTGACGAGTTGGGTGGGCTAGAAATCCCTCACTGTCACATGGGGCTAGGTCATGTGACTAGTGTCTTCAGGATTTCATAATGAGGTGAGGAGATCAAGCGGCCGGGTTTTCGGGGGGGGGTGTTCCAAAGGCAGTTGGAGTGCATGACAAGTCGGGTCTGTGGTCCCCACCGTCTGCCTCTAACGCACCCCTCCTACGGTTGTTTGCTGAGATATTATATGCAATATCTGTATCCTCTGATTGTGAAATCTTCAGGAATAGGGCATGAGGTGGCGGGTGTAACCACGCGGAGGGGAAAAGAGAGTTAAAGCGATGAGCGCAGGGAATCGGAGGGAGAGGGCAGGCACGGCTCGCTGCACGTCACCTGGTCCACCCGAATGGCCAGTTTAGAGTGGTCAGTACGGCATTATGTATGTGCGGCTGACCTATGAGTGTTAAAAAAGATGGCACCGCCATTTCACCCATCATACATTCTTTGTCTCGTACAATACGTCATAACCTGGGCATTTGGCCAACCTTGTACCAACACTCTTGATCATTCGATTGCCCCCAGAAAAGATGCAGAATGCGACATGCTTTCTTTGTTGCTATAAAAAGGCTGCAGATTTATTTTCACAACATATTAAACTCAAAACACTGCACATTTTGTGAAAATAGTTGTGAAGGTTCCGCGACCCATTGACTGCTGCGTTGTCCACATCCTGCTTCCCCTTTTCCCAACCAAGTCCAAAGCCCCCCAACCCGTCCCTGGGCTGGAAGGGGGTGGGGTGTGTGTGCTGTTTAATCGGGGGAAGCTGAGCCCTCATTGCTACTTCCAGCGCCTCTGCCGCTTAGGCCCCCAAGCAGCGCTGGTCCCGAGAAGAGCGAAAACCCTTCTGGCTTTCCCCCGGCTCATTAGTAGTCTGTATCTTGCCACTGGTCACCAAACACTGCCACCCCACAGGTGGCCCTTACACCTGCCGTGGCCCCCCCCCTTCCACTTTTCATAATTCCACAGCTTTGTGCACACATTCCCGAAAAACAGATCCATCCCAGCTGCTGACAAATGCACTCCATCATTCAAATAGTATTCAGGTGACTTCCAATTAGTATTCAGGTGACTTCCAATTAATCAGCCTGTGCCTGATTTGCTGAAAACCTCGGCCCCTGCAGAATTTAGCCATTGCTCTGTTCAATTTCCACCTGGATTTTTTGACTGCTGAATGGCTTTTGGCACCCCTCCATTCCTGCCTTGGTATGATCTCGGACCACAAGATTTCTGTCAGGTTCTCCTTCTTCGCGGGCGCCCTTCTGCTGGGCTGTGATTTGCGGACGCCAGACCTGAGCGGCTTATAAGCCGCTCGGCCTGCCCCTTCCCATTGTTTTTCTTCACAGGCTTTTTGGCCGGTTTTGCGGGCTCTCCGCTCCTTCAGGATCCCTCCCCCTTCCCCATGGGGGAGGGAGGAGAGGACAGCTGCCCATGTTATTAGGGAGCCTCCTCCATTGATTTGTCGTCATCACCTCCATGGCATGCAGTGACTTTGGAACACATGAATTACTTTGTCTGACGCAATCAACAATGAGGAGCTGTTAAGTTCCCTCTGACGTCAAGACCAGCCCCTCCAATCAGAATTGCGATGGCCGAAAATGCTAACTTATTATTTTTTTTTATCCCCCTCTTACACCGCATATATATGTGGGGGGGCTTAGAGTCTAATATAAATATGGGGGGAGGGGTGCAGGGGTGGTCTCCCCCCCGCATATATATGTGGTGTAAAGGGTTAAAAAAAAAGTTGGCATTTTCAGCCGTCGCAATAATCACATAGATTCCATACGCATAGTGGAGAGATTCAAAAGGGGGACACTACACAACAAATTAGAGCACTCATTGGCAATGCCAACTGTTTTGGCTTTGTGTAGACATGGGGGGGGAAAAGCAGTTGTAGTGGTATTAACCGGCCATCGATGGTAGAAGCTGCAAAATGGTGCGAGTACATGGGCCTGTAATAGCAGTGCCTCGCAAATGCATAATACTTATACAGAAGCCAAAACTGTTGGCTTTGCCAATGCTTGTTTTTTAACAAGACTTCATAGAGGGACACACATAGTGCTTATAAATTAAGTGTAGGAAGGAAGACCTGGTGAAGACATATTTTTGTTACACCAGTACTGTATTTACAGCTGCAATAAAAAAAAAAGAATTCTCAGAAGACTGCTTTGCAAAACCACTGACGGGCTTACCAGCACACAGCACACAGTTTGATGGTAAGGATTGGTAAAGGTAGCTCAAAGAGATCCCAGCGGGAGTGCGTTGGACCGGGAAGCAGGAAGTGGGTGGGAATGGCATAAGGATTAGCAATGCCATGCTAGCCAATGGGTGGGTAAATTCCAAATAAAACCAAAAAACTTTGCATCCACTTTCATATGCTATTGAAGCTCTGGTTTCCGGAGGGCAGCTCAGGGGTAAAGTGCTTGCCTTGAAAACAAGACGACACAGAGCAACACTGGTTCGATTCCCGGGTCCGTGTTTAGAAACCTCTGGGTATCAAGCGCGTTATAAATAACCTACCATATCATATTTCTCCGTAGGTGGACACTAATGCAACCGTTTTGGATTATAGGTGGGGATTTAGCGCTACATAAAAGCCAAAACTAAAAAGGAGACTGGATAGGGGACATACAAGTATAACCAAAAAGAGAAAGGGGATATCAGAGAAACACAAGTGGAAGTTACTTACAGAAAAAGAAACAAATGACCTAGAAAAGGAGCTCACAAAGGGTAAACAAAAAGAGACCTAATCAAACAGTAGGAGAGGCCAGATAATCCTACAGAGAGATGAGCTCGAGAACAGGCAGAATAAAGGGAGGTTTGGATACATTCCACGGAGAGAGGGCAGAACGGAACTCTAGGTGATGAGGATGTGGCAATGCTGCTCTCCTAATCACTGTCTCATCCCTCCTTCACCACCACCCTGGGGAACATCTCTTTGGGTAACCTGCTTGCCTCTTGGCAAAAGATCTTGGCCTCCTGAAGATGCCAATAATGCCCACCTTACCCATATTGATGCTCCCTAACATGGTGTAACCCGCAGAGAACATAACAAAATGAGTCCAGGAAAATTGCATTGTTGGACCATGTTGTCATACCGTGCTCAGCATTGTGCCAATATACTTGTTGCCCCTGCCTTCCCTCCTGGCTGGGTCAATTCACTTTGCCCCCACTGGGGCTTTATCTGGCCACCGCCCCAACAGCTGGCATATGAAGTAGAGTTAGGTCTCGATGTGATCATTATTTGCACATAGTGCTGCAGTGTTTACAGGTATAGCTTTACAGAGCATAGTGACACTGTCTTTACGCTGTAGGGTCTTTTTTTTACCATAACGTTTTTAAATGTATGTCATTGTGTGTCAATTTTAATGTATGTTTTTTATGGATTCGTGCAACAGTACCCTCAGGACAAAACTTATTGGTGATCATGTAATTTATAATTGATTGATACATACTTTGAGGTTAATTGATTTTTTTCCCTCTGTGAGATCCATTTACTCTGCCTGCACCAGAAGTCCAGGAGGGTTTGTTATAATTAAAGCTTAGCCTGACCAGGGATAACCTTGCTGCTGCTTTATCAAATACCCAGGAGTCTCCCATAGTATGTTTTAGTCTTTAGAAAAACCACCTGTGGGGAAGACTTCATCTCGAATGGAAGCACCTTGACCTGGCATTGGCCTTCCTGGACTGCAAATATGAGAACAGGCTGGTGTGTCTGAAGGACAGGCTGATGTAGGTAGACGCCCTTCAAGGCCCACAGAAGTCACAAACTCGCCAAGAGAGGGCATTGAATCTTGGACCTAAGCATCTCCATCTTGAAGGCAAAATGTCTGATGTAGCTGTTGGTTTGGGCAAAAACAATGGGGTGGAGAATACTCCCATCGCCCAGTCACTTCATGGGACAGGAATAATAGCTTCTTTGGATAAAAGGAAGTCTATCCTTCTTAATAGTGCTGCCTTCCTCACAGGACACATCCGCCAAGGATTTGTGGCGAGAGCCGAGTCTAGAAGGATTGAGGTCAACTCGGTTGAGTAGCCACCTGCCACAGCATCCTGAACTCGGGTGCCTTTACAGCCACCTCCCAGATCAAACTGAGCTGCAGGAGATGACCCCTGATATGTTATTACCACCTCTTGCATGGCTGAATATCTAAGGTCCTATTGTCAGAAATGCTGATGTTCTTGGCATTGAGGGAGACTAAGACGATGATCTTTCTCCCTTTCCCCTAAACCTTCCCTTTGGCTGACCTCCAGAGGCGAAAGAAGACCTGTGGGAAGACTAACGTCTATATGGATTTCTCCGGGGAGCAGTAGTCTTGGGCTTACTAGGGAAGGGCAGCTAAAATTCCTCTCCAGCCAGCTTAACCAATCTGCCCATCCTCCGACTAAAAAAACCTTCCCTCAATATGTACAAGATGTCAGCTGTGAACATGAGGTGGTTCACAATCTTCTCTATTCAAGAGTCCCATTTGGATCCATCCTCCAGGGCAGAAATGAGACCCTGGAAGCCTTTCAGCAGTAACTGTTCTGTATGTAGCATATATCCAGTTATGCACGATGAACAAAGAGGTTACCTGTGCTTTCCCAAAGGTAGATTTCACACCTTTGTCCACATTGCCAGTAAGTGAGGCATCTTCTTGCAAAACATCTGGCCAACTTGGGAAGCATGGATTTAAGATGTAGCCATTCAGGGAAGTATCTAGTAGGCATTCAGGGAATTCCACAACCTGTTTCAAAAGGTACATCCAGTGCCAGTGTCTAGGAACAGCTACCTCGCCTGGGTTTCATTCCTTCAAAACAGTGTTCCTCACACTTTGTAGGATGAGAGGAGGTTGAAGGAGCATAACGACTGCATCTATCCTCAGCCTCTTTGTTCCAGAGGATTGGAGGAAGAGGCATCCACCAGATCAAGATTTGTTAGCAGGTTGATGGTCCTCTCCTTAATTATCTCTCAGCAGTGATCGTGTTTCAGTTATTCCAGTGTCTGAGCCATAATGGGGGACTGCACGCATTTCTGGTGAAATGGTCAACCACTGTGGGAGTGGATGGTTGAAGTCACGTGTCTCCTCAGTCATGAGTGGTAGTAATACAAATTACTGCAGACCATCACTGCTAATCTGAACATGTCGAATTTTTAAAGCCCCATTTCACAGCATATAATATATATATATATATATATATATATATATATATATATATATATATAATGGGTTATGTGGACAATGTGTGGAGGTCTGGGTGCTGCATGGGAGTTCGCTCTGCATATATATGTGGTGAAATGGGGTAAAAGAAAACAAAAATGGACATTTTGGGATTCGCAGTAAAAATGTGCAGTGATCACATAGATCCTCATCAATTTAGGTTAAGGCGCAGCAGCTATAATGGTAATAGTGAGGAGCTGTCGAATAGAAGGAAACACAGGAAGAACTGTATGTCCTGGGCACGTGCTCTCTCTCCCTTTCCCCCGCTTCTCCTGTCCCTCTCTCCTTACACTAAATTGTCCTCATTGCTGTAGCATTCTCCCAGGCTTGCCTGACTTCCAGTCTGACCGCAGTATCACTTCGGCAGCATCGCTGCTTTGTCCACCATCTTTTTTCACAGCAATATGGTGAAAGATGCTGGGGAGCAGGCGTCGACAGTTGGTACTGGTGCGGTGCAACTGACCCTCCAAAATGTAATTTCTATACAAAGGAAACCCAAAAGAATATCGATCAGCTACACACATACAATTTTTAGAGTCTTCCTTGAACAAGGGTATCTTCTGATTGGTACAAAGGAAGAACAGGTGGTTTTCCTGAGGGCACTTTTGTCACCTACCTTTTGGGAGGGTGAGCGCAGAGATATTTGTTTAAGCAACTTTTTGCATGTCGCAAGGGGAGGGTCACCCCTGATTAGGATTGGGAGGGATGACGGGGCAATGGATGCATACCCCTGATGAGTAGCAATGCGTCCTTTGACAAGTCGTTAGAACTGAAACAAATTTACCCCCACCCTCTTGGGGTATACATTGATGGGTTCTTTTTATACCTTCTTTTTTTGGGAGCCCATAATATTAGTCTTAATACGGCTGTTAAATCCTTTTGGCATTTTATAAATCAGTCCAATAATAATTAGAAACGAATAACTCTCACAGGAGGGAAACGTATTCCCTTTCATGTACATATTCAAGCCACTCTTGTGGTTTCTGCACATGTGCAGGTTTGTACCCAAAGTATGATCTAATAGTATTCAAAGTGCATTTTAGATATAATGTGCATTCTGCAATCAACAGTGCAATAGACCCAGCATTAAATAAAAAAGGATTACTGTGACAGTATTATCATCATTTACCATGCATACATAAGAGCACTGTACGTGATAACATAGCGTGACAATATTTTAAAGTGTTTCAATTTTCTAAGATTCTACACTTTCTTTAGACAATATAGATTTTCCATACTAACGCTCAGGGAAGTCATGATTTTATTAAAGACACATAGGTGAAGCATTATGCTTCTCTCTCTTTAATTCTCAGAGAACAGCACCATTAAATGTAACTAGAACTCTACAAGACTACTTTTCCCAGAGACGTCTGTTGGAATGTGTCCTATTAATCTAACAAAATAACCACATGGCTGGCTCCTCCAATCACAGTCCATCTTGCCCTATAACGTCCACCCAACCAGAACGACTTCCTCTTTCTTTGAGGCAACTTCCTCTGCATCTTTTCAACTAAATTCAGAACTTGAACTCTTGCCACCAGAACTTGATGAACTCTTGCTCCTCAACAGCCACTAATACTGCTACTGTCTCCTGGCGTTAAGCCCTGCTATGTTGTCTCTGTTCCTACAATGAAGCCATGTCGGCTCGTATTATGCTCGTTCAAAGCTTATTCGCCACCAACAAAGCCACCATTTCTATTGGCTTCGAGAAAAACCTTTTGAACAGTGAATCTCCTGACGAGTCTGCAGCCTTCATACCGTCTTCCAATCTGACACCCGTTACAACGTCTTTAGAGGCCATCACCCCTCTAGTCAAGAGTGTGCCTTCGGTATCTACGCCTGCGCTTCATAGCCCACTTGAACCATCTTGCTAGGGTAGCAAATTAAACTGCCTTATGCGGTTTAGTCAGACTTATTAGCAACTGCGACTCCCCGTTCGGCCTGAGTTGCCTCGTTACTTCCTCCTGCACTTTGAGGATACCTAGCAACGCACAGCTTGGGCTGATCTGGGAAAGCTGTATATACCGCGGTTGAGATATTCGTCTCGGTTCTCCTTGTAATGAGAAACGTAAACCCTTCTGGAGAAAAACTCCTATTCGTTATCTCCAATGCTTTCTCATCCGAAAACACGAGCTCAGACAAAGGAGCATCGTCAACTTCACTGCCAGGGCTTTCCTGGACATTTACTCGTTTTCGGGCCAATCCCGGAATAATCTCAACACTACATTCACATCCCAGAGCCGGGAATCCTTTGGGGATAGCGGTTTGTGAGTCGAATGCCCTTCATTACTCTCTTTATGAAGGAATGCTCCCCACTGGACCCCCTTCGGTAATAGTGTGTCCCGCTGAGACGGCTGACCTAAAGACATCGACTGTCCTATACGCCATGCCCCTTGCTGCTAGACCTGCCGGGAAATTCGCTAATTCAGCCACATCAACTGTAATGGGATTCGCACTCCTTGCCATGCACCAACTATTTCAATTATGCCTGGCTGCTATATATGATTTAGCAGTCTCTGGAGTCCAGAAATCTTGAATGAATCTCCTAGCCTCTTTCGAAGTCCTGGCTTTTTCCAGGCATCCCAGAAATCATCCAGGCTGTCGGGGTCCATGACCTGTCCAGCAACATGGGGTGCAGGTGACTGGTCGGATCTTGCAAGATTTGCTGCAGCTGAATTGGCATCTCTGTCAAGAGATCCAGAAGATCGGGGAACAAGGTTGCGTCTGTCACAAGGGGGCAACAATCACTACGCTGACTTTGTTCATGCGCACAAATGCGAGGGTACGTGTGATTGTGGTGAAAAGATGGAAGGCGCACTCCTTTCCCAGTCCCCATTGCTGCTTGAAGGCATCAGTCGCTGCCGCCTCTAGGTTTGGTCTCCAACTGAAGAACCTTGCCAACTGATGGTTGGTCTGCACGGCAAAAAAATCTGTTGCACGGGCCCACATCCTCATCAACCTAAGTCTTCTCTGTGCAATTTCCAATCTCTTGCGTCAGTCAGGTACCTTGAGTTCCAATCTGCCACAGTATTGGCTAGCCCTAACAGATATTCCACTGTGCAGACATTTTTCTTTCCAAGCAGAGGTGCCAAAAATCCTTGGCTAGCTCCGCTAGGAGTCTCAACCGTGTGTCCTTGCCCCCTGACCCCCACCCACCTAGGTGATTTTATATACCTCGCTGCTGAGACATTGTCCATCTGGAGAAGGACGCAGCACTTCACTGTCTGCGGGGTCAGTGCTTTGATCGCAAACAAACCCGCCAGAAGGTCAAGACAATTGATGTGCATCTGGAGTTCGTCTGGTGTTCACTTTCCTCTGGTGGTCACCGAACTGCACTGGGCTCCTGAGCCTGACCTGCTGGCATCTGACTCTATCACCACATTTGGGAGGCCCCCGAAGATCGCTCCATGTGGTCTAACCACCAGATCATCTCCGTCCTTGTCTCCTCGGATATCGGCACTAGCTGGTCGTATCCCAGACCTTTTGTGCAAGTGCTGCATCTTGAGCCTCAGTAGAGCCCAATAATACAGTGGACCCGGGAATATGGCCTGGATCGAGAGGCCAATAATCCCACCAGCCATGCCAGTTGTCGGAGGGACGTGTCTTCCTTCACTATCATCACTTTGATCTCTTTGTGGATAGTTTGCATTTTGTGTGCTGGTAAACTTAGTGATGCCGCTACCTTGTCCAGTTGGAACCTTACAAATTCCAAGTGTCGGCTCTGAATTTTCCCAGTTTATCATGAATCTCAGCTTATGGAGAAGGGATACCGCTCTCTAAACCTGTGACTAAAAGCTCCGTCTTGCGACTTGAAAATCATGTTGTCCCGATAAATGCTCATCCTCGTTTCTTGTTTGCAGAGCTTGGCTGCCACAGGCTTTAGGAGCTTTGTGAAGCACCACAGTGCTGAAGACAGACCGGCGGGCATGCTGGAAAACTCCCAGGTCTGTCTTGCCCCCCAGAACCGGAGGAACTTCTGTGTATCTGAAAGAACGGGGCTGCTAAATATGCATCCTTCAGATCCAGCTAGCTAGTGCCTTGTCTGCAGTAGATCCCAGAGGAGGTGAGTTCCCTCCATCTTGAAATGTCTGTAGACCAGGTACACATTGAGAGCCTTCAAATGTATTACTGGTCTGACATTCTCCTTTCTCCGTACTAAGAAGACTTTGCTGATAAAGCCGTCTTCTCGCAGAGCTACTGCTTGTATAGCATTCTTTGCCACTACTGCCTTTACTTCTGCGTCCATCACCTGCGTGTACTGCACTGCTGACCTGATCGGGGGAGGAGGGTGTGCTTGATAGGGTTGCGCTTAAGATTCTAATTGGAACCCTTGCACTGCTTCGAGCACCCATGCATCTGATGTTAATTTGTGCCACTTTCCTATGTAAAGAGCTAGCTTGCCTCGAACCGGCAATGGGCCCATACATTTGCTACCTGCAGGGGCTGGCAGCTGTTTCTGTCCTTCCCTCTCCCACCTCAAGGTAAGAAGGGGTAGGCATTCCACTCTATTTCTCTGTGGCCTCCACAAACTCGGCGGAACCTTTGATTGGGAAAGCGACTGGATGAGTGGCCCGGCATTGCCCAGCTGTATTGAAAATGTTATTCCCAAATACTTTTTTCATGGATAGTTGTGCTTTATCCAGAGTGGTGTGACAGACCTGCTCAATTTGCATCACCAAACAGCAGCCCCTCTGCTTTCTCCATAGCCAAGTCAGTGAGCATAAAGCCCTATTTTTAGCAGGATGCATCCCATGAGTACCTCTGGGTCTATCGGAGTGTTGCACTCTTGGGCATCTCGGATCATATCCATGATTTTAGCCAGAGGCCCGGAAAGGTCCAATAGCTTATCCTGACATCCCCCTCCAAGATCTATCCGCCCCATCTTGGTATCTCTTCCGTATTTTTTCAGGAAAGTCAACATTTTTGGGTCCAATATAGGTGTTGCCGCCATTTGTCTCGCCAAATGCAGTCTTTGGGCACTCCACCTTAAGTTTGTTTCTTGCTTGTTTCCGTAGCGGCATTCGCAGTCACTTCCTGAGGTACCTAGCAGTTTTCCCTGCCGGCTCCCAATCCGCCGATCTGGGGTGGATAAGCGCATCCGGGTCAAAGTCTCAGTCTGACGAGTCTGTGCCTTGGACCTCGTCTTTGCTTTCTTCAGGTCAAGGAGTGTTGGTATGCTCTGCAGTGTAGCCTTCTGCTTCCTCCCTCTCAGGAAGACGAGGAGATGTCTTGCACATTTTCTTTGTGATAAGCCTGCTCCTCTCCTAGAAACGCTTTGCGAAATCTCTTAAGAGCCTCTTGCTCTGAGTCTTTCGGCTTGCTTGGTGCTTATCTCTTTTGCTGTTTGGCTGCTTTGTCTGAGGCTTTACCGGCGCAATCCTTGCAAAGCGCCCCCTTTTGGCTTTTTTGTTTTTTTTGGTGCGGCCAACCATGCTTTCACCTGTGCCAACTTATTTTAGTATTTTTTTTCTTTCTTTCTTTCTTTCTTTCTTTCTTTCTTTCTTTCTTTCTTTCTTTCTTTCTTTCTTTCTTTCTTTCTTTCTTTCTTTCTTTCTTTCTTTCATGGGCTGCAGCACTGCATTTATCGCTCCATAGTGTGCTTCAGCCTTTTCTATAGCTCCCTTTTTGTGTGTATGTGTTTTTTTTTTTTTTTTTTTTATATATCAGGGATGAGTTGCTTGTAGTGCTTTATCACTGCATCGAGGCTCCGTAGAGCTGTTTCTCTGTGTGCCCCGTGTTGGTCACGTGGAGCACTACACTTGCTGACGTAGTGACTTAGTAATTACACACATTACGCTAATCCAACATTAACCAATACGCTTTCACGCAACAACATTCACTCGATTAACAAAGAGGGAAGAAATGTAGTCTTGTTGAGTTCTAGTTAAGCTTAATGATGTTTTTCCTCTGACAATTAAAGAGAGAGAAGCATAATGCAAGCCTCCGTGCTTGACATAGAATCCAACTCATTAGTTCCACAGAAAAGTCTACACACCATGGCAGGGAACGCCCGACTAGCTTATGTTCCTGGCAGAGTTCCTCTGCTTCCATCCCACACTCCCTGCGGCAATTGAGCTCAAACTAAAGGTAATATCAGTCAGTGCCAAGTTTATAGTCAATTTAACTTTGCTTCTGTTTACTCGCATTCCTGAATAACTACTACGTTAACAGGACCAACTTGGAAGGATATCGGAACAAAACCTGCAAAAATAAAAGAGCACATTCACTAAAAGCAGACAGTGGATGAAAGACCGAATGCCACTAAATTGCAGCGTGCTATCAGTGCGGTGTAAAACACAACGTGTGATTCCCTCACACAGAATAATGCATTACATGAGACGGGAACATTTTGACTTCGGGGACATTTTAGTACATAGACAAGCTGGAGACACCTATTCTCCCACCACATGTTTGCTACACCACTATCTTCCACCACTTTGCTCTGTATTATGAGAGCCCAACTCGGGTAAAGCGGATAATGGGCAGCACAACATAGTGGCGCACACAGTGGCAGAAGTACCATGGCACCATATTCAGAGTTAAAAGGAATGCACTTGAAGCCAGATACTACAATACAGATGCGGACCAGTTCCTCAAACAACTAGCTCAGCAGTCCTAAGGAGACAGTGCATGGTCAACGCTCCCAGATTGTGGTGACGCGAGCACGACATCAGTGTTGTGCGTGCCGTGTCACAAGAGAAAATAAAGAGAACGGCCCAGGGCGTGGCACATTAGTTACATGCTAACGCCCATGTGCTCCTCTTATTTCAGGGTGCTCCTGCAGCCCCCAGAGCCCACCCAACAACTGGCAACGAGATGGAGGGGACCCAACCATCACCCAGTTTGCCCGCTGCTCACTTCAACCGGACCCGACTTCAAGGTTGAAGCTTCCTCCACTCGTCAGAGGACTGTGCAGGCCAGACCAAGCCTGCTGCCATACCGGCTCCCATGCTGCAGCAAACGCTGCCTGAATGTCCCCCAAGATGTCCTTTGGGAGAACGTTTGTCTCCCTCCTCAAACATCCGGTGAGCCTCCCAGCTACAGCTTTCCACAAGGGGAGTGCTCATGCTGCCGTGATCGATCAGGGGTGTACAAGGGCCAGAAATACCATCCCTGCAGGCGTAGGCAGTGGGCCACTTAGTGGCCATGAATGTATTTCTTAGGCCAAACACTGGTGGAACTCTATTCTGCATGTGGAAAAGGCAGGGACACCTGCCATCTGATCCACATACCCCTGACGCCTACACACTCTGGGGTGTACACCACAATATACAGGGACATGCACTTTGAAATGAACTATGGGGAAGAGGACAAAATGTCGCAATCCACCACCCCAGGGAGAAGTGTCACACAACCACACAGATGTCCGCCAAGGGTGGACCACCAATCCCACAATTCCACAGTAGCCCTTTCTTGAGTTTGACATACGGGGTGCCCTGGGCCTGGAAGATACCGACCGGGAGCAGAGAAAGACTCAACAAGGTCATGTGGCCAAAGTCCAAACACACAAGGCGGACGATAAACCGGAGGGTCCAGCCGAAAAGCGACGATACCCAGCAAGGATGGCGAGGAGATTACTGCATGTGTGAGAAACCAGAATGTGTCTCACCCACTAGTCCTCGGGGATCTGTCATCCAGGTGGCCAGGACTCGGCCATTGCTTTTGGATTCAGTTACTGGGGGTGGACCTGTGCGGGAGGATCACCTGTGCAGTGGGTCTTGTGGGAGTGGGACACCAGATGGTGACACCCACTATCCCCTTTCATAACACCTTTTCCCGATCCTACCAAGTAGGATATTTAGGAACTTATTGACCATCTCACACACACCTGACTTCCATTAAAATTCCCCACACAGAGAATAGGCGGAGCACGAGAGCACACTCTGAACGAGGCAAAGCACACGTGGAAACAGCAGTTCAAAGATGGCAGTTTAACAAGAGGAGAAATACTGCAAAACAGAAGGGGATTGCAAGGAGGGAAGTTCCCTTGACCTTTTTGACAAGGAACCGTTGCTTTCATGAGCCCTTGAGATTCAAGGAGGGGAGAATTATCCACTGTGGTACTGTCCTTGGCTCCAAGAACAAAGCAGCATCAGTGAAATCAACACACCATGTGAGTTTTGGAGACCGATACAAGAACGGTTTGTGTTGAAGCCTAGGTTGCAAGCGGCAACATTGATTGGCGAGCGCTGGAAGTAACATTGTTTGAAATGCATGCGATAAAAGATGTTGATGAGTGATTGAACTTTGAAATGAAGATACAATACCTTTGACAGAGTGGCTCGGCACCACATGGGTGCTCAATCGAAGGTCTCTGTAAGGTTTCCAGCTCAAAAGGCAAAGGGTTGTAGAGAATTGTGAATTGAAGTGGTCCTGCAACGGTCAAGCAAAACCCTGCGCACAATCGAAAGTCTTTAATGTTGATACATTAAAGAACGTGTATGGCAAAGTTGATACAATTGGTCTGAGACCGGAAGAGGGAGATCAATTGAAAGCTTGGTATTAAAGTGGGTCTGAGCCTGTCAGAGGGGGACCAGAGTTGAACAGAAAGTCACCCGAGAATTTGTATGTGTGAAATCCTAAGAAGAAAGGAACTTTGATGTTTGTCATATTGCATCAGGCCCTCTGAAAATGCGACTTTGAATGGCAACAGACTTTGGCACAGAAGGCCATGATGTTGAAGTTTTGAACTGCAACCTCATGCTAGAGAAGCCAGAGTCTGTGCTAATCTCGAATGTGCCGCCTTGTCCTGTACTGAAAACGTGGGGAAGGGAAGCCGACGGCTTGAATATCCTGACATATCATTTCTTGAACACTTTTCTTTTGCATGACATTGTTTCCCACACACTTTGTATTTAGAATTGGTACCCAGTGAGGGACAGTGACATTGTATCTCATTGGCCCTCGTCGATGTGTTACCTGACTGGGAATCCCTCTCCCCACAACGTTCCTTTCTTCCCCCTGCCGGGAGGTGTGGCAGTCACTCAGCCAATGAGGAGGCTCGGAACGGGGTAATCCCCGCTCCGAGCCACCACACAGCTGGAGACTGCCATCTTCCCTCACCAGGGATCGAGGTAAGTGTTGTTCCTCTGACCCCCCCCAGTCTCTCCCCTGCCCCCACGCCCCAATCCAAAGAATTCCTTCTCCACCCTCCCAACCCCACCCTTTACCTTCTTTTCTGTCCATTTCGGAAGCGGACATGCTGGGAACACTTCGGTTCCCAGCGCATCCGCTCCCGACCGCGACACAGTCATGGAAAGGAAGAAGGGACTACACGTAGTGCCTTTCCTCTTTTCCATGGCGCCCATTTTGTTTGTTTACTTTTTGTCATTAATTTTCAGTGGCCGCCATGGAAAGGGAAAACTGACTTCACTTTTCCTTCCCCGGTGGCCATTTATCCATTTATTTGACTTTTGTCTGTGTTCCGAAAGGCTAGAGCATTTCAGAACAGAAAAAAAATACTCTTAGTACCCCAGTTTTACGGGCCGGGGTACTAATAGCAATAGGCCCCTCGCAGGGGAGGCATTACCTGAAGTGGTAATGCCCCTCCCCCCTGCTCGGGGCCTATTGCTTAAGTAAAGATTAGCAATATGTTTATTAGTTTAGGCCCTTTTTATTTTGACAAGACACCACCAGGACTGCGTTATTATTATTATTATTTGATGGTCGTAGCCTGCTCCCATCTTAAGATTTAGGATTAGATGGGTCTTTTTCAAACCCAATTGAAGTTCAATAAACACCCTTGAACTGTGGTCACTTGTGTCTCTCTTACTGTTTGATACCATGCCTTCCTTACACATGGTTACAGGAGTATGGGGTAGAGTGAACAGTGAGGTGCCAGTATCCCGCACAATAACATAGTTAATGTTGATATTGGTTTGTTGTGTTATGGTTAAGAATGGATGTGGTGACGCTAGCACGACACCAATGTTGGTGTGTGCCGCATCATATGAAAAAATAGGGGACGGCGCGGCTCGTCAGTTGCATGCTAACTCCTGTATGCTTGGCCTATTTCGGAGTGCTAATGCAGCGCCACAGGGCCCACCCAACACAGACTTAGGAAAAGGCTCACCATCTGTAACTTATTTGCTATGGCTGACAGAGGAACTTGTCAGGTCTGGGGGCCACACTGGGCCTGCTGATATTGAGCAGCTTGTACTGCTGCCCACACCGATGCACAGCTGCAAGAGTTTAACAGCAGGATTTCCGGGCTTCAGGCTGAGTATGCACCAGTGCGCTCCAGAGTCACTCTGCTGCCAGATTCAATGCGGCTATGCCTCACTGCTACTGCCACTATTCTCTTTTCAATCAGTTTCTCATTTGGGTTCGAAGTACTTTCATTCCCGTCTGAAGCCAGTAGCCTTTCTACTTTTCATTAGATTCCCAAATGTCTTTACCACCTTTTTTCTTTTGACGTTCTCCTCGAAGTCCTGTGGGCTTATCTCTTTTTTTTCTTCTTCCCTCTGTTAACCCATTTGCTGCCTGAGTTGTGCTCACCTCTTTCTTGCTCACATTCCATTTGGCTCACTTGCGTACAGCTCAGAGGAATCTTTCCAGTGCTCTGCGTGGTAATGGTCTGGCATTCCACCTTTCATGCTCGACCCGTTCGTACATCATCTCACTCTCCCCCCACTTGTGCGGGATGCTAGGGTCATAATAAATGCTGCTTATGGGCTCCCTGTCTAACATCTGCTGCCTCTCTGCTGTACGGTCTCCATTGCTGGGCTCTTCAAGGCCTGTGTGTTTCTCTCTGACTCCTTCTCTCTGTGGTTCCTTCTGCTTCTTCTTGTTGGGATGGCTCCTCAAGGGCGGGAGCTGGCGATTTCCATCTGGAGAGATGATGTTCGCCGTTAGTCACCCTTGTCAAACACACAGCTCTGCTAAATTCCCAGTGTCCCTAACCTATTGAAGGAGGAACCTGCACTGCTTATCCTGAGACCCCCATTTTGAGGTGAAGCAAGCCAAATATACTTTTCACTGCCACCCCGATGCTACTCATTCTGGATATTAGCAATTCCCTCTCCAGTCCGAACTTTCCACGTCCCATCATATAGTGATCCACAGTTTCTGGGCTTCAGCACGCCTCACAATTCTCAGATGTGCCTCTACTCAACTTAAACCTCCATCCTTTCAAACCTGCATGGCCCACTCTTAGCCGATTCAGAATAGTTTCCACTCTGCGTGCCAACTCTGCATTCCCCCCACATCCTTTACACTGAGCCTTCCTTGGTACTGCATAAATGTGCCTCCCCTTCCTGCTCGTATCCCATATGCATTGCCATTTTCCGTTAACTCGGCCTTTCACCACCACGTGGACCTCACACACTTGAGGGGATCTCTTTATCCACTACCTCCCTGCTCGTGGCCTTATACACAGCTCTGTCCACCAACTAATTTCCTGATCTCCCACAATGTCTGGGATCCATGCGTACTCCATCCCCATCCCACCCCCTGGGCATTTCTCCAGCTGCTGTCTAATAAAGAAAACAATGTCTTTTTCTATTCCTTAATAGCTTGTGATACGCTCAACGAGTCCACAAATACCACAACCTTTTGCTAGCCGTTTCTCCATAGCTCTAACCACTGCCAAATTCAATGCCATCAACTCTGCTGTGCAAATGGAAACTTTATCTGATAACCTCGCTCTTTTAACTCCTCCTCCTCCTCCTTTAGTAGGCCACACCTACTGTGTGCGTGATGGGGTCCCTGGATCCATGGGTATATACTTGTGAACCTACTTTACCCCTCACATACTCCAGCACCATTTATTTTATTTTTTTCCCCCTCTATCGCCCTTCTTTTTCACCTCTAACTTTGTCAAATCTAAACAGATTTTCGGTTCATGCCACATCCAGATGGGAACAACATTCTATCAGCATGAATCCCAAAGGCCCCCTCACCCCTTTTCTCCCAGCTTTCACCTTTTGTATACAAGCCTACAGTTAACATCCAGGCACTTTTTTATTGGGTGCCACTCACTGTAGGCGTGGCATTTTAACCAACATTTAACACATAATTCCACCCTCCTCCGGTCAAAAGGCAACACCCATTACCAACACCTGCACACCTTCAGTAGGTGACAACCTTACTGTGCCTGTCAGAATTCTCAATGCTCTTGCCTGAACTCTATCCAACGAACCAAGCTGTGTCTTGCTGTAACTAAGCTGCAGTTGAACCCCATATTCCAACACACCCCTAACCCTTCCAATATACAACAGCCTCATGCTCTTATGCTGTTTTTGACATGTCCCCCACCCCCACCCCCACCCCTGGCACTACACCGCCCTTAGCAGTTTTAGGCATCCTTTACATTTTCCTACCGTCCTGTCCACCTCTGTATTCCAATGTAAACGCTCATCCAGAGACACTCCCAGGTTCCTAAATTACAAAACTGACTCCAGCACAATTCCTCACAGTCTTAGGTCCAGGTTTACTCCTGTTCTACATGTATGAAACAGCATACAAACTGATAAGGAGCTAGACATCATAGAGCCCCATTTCCTGCACCATCCTTCCATGACATCCAATGTCATTTGAAACTTCTCCTGAATATTACCACCTCGCTGGTTTCTCACTCATAGAACTCGACTTTACATTCACACTCATGGACCTTTCCTATAAGACCATCCACTGCTATATTAAAGAGGACAGGACTAATAACACTGCACTGAGGAGTCCCATTCTCCATCAGATATTCCTGGGATATCGTATCCGTCACTTTCACACAACGCTCTATTATCCCCAAAATTCTTCACCCTAGAACATTATTTCCCTTGAACACCATTCTCCCACAAAGCGTAGAGCAGACCTCCTCTCCGCACCATATCATAACCCTTCTCCATGTCTATGAAGATTGCGGCCACCATTTCACTGCAGCTCAAGGCCTCTTCGATGTCTGATGTCAGACCAATCACGGCATCCATAACTGACTTATGTTTTAGAAATCCATGCTGGAAAAAACATAGTTTACCCACTGACTCCAGAAAGTATACTAATCCTTCACATACTGTTTTATCCATTACTTTCATAGGACAGACGTCGGGGCTATAGTTCGATGAGACCCACATGAATTGGCTAGTTTCTTTGGTTTCAAAAACAGGAGGGTGGTAGCCCTGTCCACCAAAGCAGCATTGTCCCATTGGCCCACACCATATTATACAATCTCAACACTAACCAAGCAGTTATCCAGTAACTTCTGCAGGAAGACCTATTGGACACCATTCCAGCGGGCTGCAGTCCCTACTCCCCTTCAAGTCCCTCCGTAACTCACACTTTGAGAAAGGCACTTCCATACAGGGCGTCCACACCTGTACATTCTCCAACACACTCAAATTTTGTCATCTCTTGTCTAGCTGCTGGAGAATAATTACACATACTGTGCACAACTGCAAAATGTGCCCCTAAAGCATTTGCTTAACTACAATCATTGACCAATTCACGCCCGTCCACATTGATGAGTGAGATCTGATAAAACTGTCGGGGGGAAATTCTGCCGGGGTCGGCCGGGCCGTCCGCAGACCTCCGGGCAGGGAGGCCCCAACTCCTCCTGTATATCCCAGATGAGATGGAGTATGAGACACACGCAAGAAGCAAGGTGACTCTGCTGTTTATTAGACAAAAACGGCAGGGATGGGTCAAGGAGCGTACGCGTCCGTCCTGACACACACACAATCGTGGGGCTCGCAGGCCCTTTTTACTGTATTATGACGCGTTACTTGCGTCACTTTAGAAAGTTAACAAAAAACCTATCGCCACTCTTAATTGGTTGCTCGAGTGGTAGGGGTAGTATAGCACACGTATAGAGAACAATGTTAGTGGTCGAGGGTTAGTCAGGTGATATATCTGGGTTGTCCCTACAATTAGATACATGAGAATTGTTACATGAAGACTCCTAGGGATTGGTTAATATTACTGTCGTCAGTGATAAGAGCCCCATGTTCTGATTGGTGCGCCCGTGAGCTTCCCAGCCTGGGACCACCGCTGTTCCCAGCTCTCGGTGTACCTGCAATTTGCAACAATGTTTCACTATGGGTACGTGCAGACAATGTGAGGATTTATTCATAGCTGGAAGGCTGACCGCTCCCACCGTCGCAAATGTCCATTGAGCCTTTCAAGTGTATCTGCCTGTGTCTCGTAACGAGGGATCCAGACGCCTCTTTTCTCCTGGGCTTGGCATCTCGTCAGGTTCGGCTTGGTCACGTGAGGTGGGACCGTGTTTGAGGCAGAATTCTGCACAATTAATATTGTTTTTCCACTGTGTGTCTGGTTTAATTTTGCAGGTGTGACTTTAACGTTGGTGCGCGGAGTGCGAGGTTGCAACATCGTGCCCTTGATGATTCGTTCTTGGAATGTGGGTTTGCAACATTGCGACCTTGGCTGGTTGCTTCGCCGGGCTCATTCTGCAGGATCAGCAACCTGACTCTTGTTTTGTTAATGTCCACGGGAGCTCTTGCTTGAGGCCTACTTAGGCCTGGTGTATAAGTGGATCCGTCTGGTGCACAGGTGCTTTAGGTTACAGTACCATATAGTTCCATGACCAGTATCGTGTCTTCATTATATTTCTTATGGTGGTAACTGGTTTTAAGAGAAGCGTGAGCAAGCTTTGTAGATGAGTTCATGACGCGTCTTGCGTTTCTGCATTCTGAAAGCCTATGTAAAAAATAATAAAGATGCACGTCCGTGAGTATGCCTGTCGCCTACGTCATAGCACTGAGTATATTCTTCGTGTAGATTGGTGCGGGAATGTCCAGTGTGTATATTTGCACAGGTGTGCTTACCGTTGTCTAGGTCGTCATGGCATCTCTAACGACGTGTAGATTTTAGTCTAGTTGGTCCGTGCCGCAGGTGTCGGCATGGCCAGTGCGGGCTGCTGGGCAGGCAGATGGACACATCCGTATGTTCCTGTACCAGGGTATCTGGTCGTCTGGTAAATGGACAAACTCTTCTCGTGGCGGGTGTCTGGGTCGTGACCCTTTAGGCCAAGCGCGAGAGGTGAAGGACGGGAGCCTGGTCTTCCATTCTCCCACTTCAAAACCGTCTCGCCTGACCTGACATACATTTAAATCTCTCCCATACCTGTAGCATGCTCCTATCCCCAGAAAGAGCACTGCATTATTCCCTCCAATAATCTAATATGTGACCGGATTACACGTTGGGCAAGAGCCCTGGCCTTTCTATATGCCACCACATCCTTCAAACACTTGGAGTGTAAGGCCTTCTGCCATTTCCTTTTCCTATCCCTTACAACTGCTGAACATTCTGACGACCACCACGGGACCTCTGCTTTCTCAGAGCCATAGCAAGATCCTTCACTACACTCTGAAGCACATGCACTATTGCTTGATTCAACTCATCTATTGAGGAAGGCAAGTGTGAACACTGTCCACCACCTTCTCCACTATCAACCATCGAATCGGTGCACATCGCACGCACTTCATCCAGTCCATTGTTTTAATCTTACAACCCTTGGGGGTAGAAATAGTCATTATTACCATCCTGACGTTTACCTCCAATACAATAGATCCATGATCTCTTCCCCATCCGTCCTCACCTTGCACACACACTTGGGCACCAAACTCCCAAAAACCCACGTCAAATCAAGGCAGGACCCCTTGCCTGTAGCCATGTCTGTCCTTGCGAGTTCAACAATAAAAAAGCACGCTCTTGCCATCGCCTCAAGTCTATCCCCATCCATATCTGTCACGGGACTATTCCATAGGGTATTAGGACTATTGAAATCGCCACAGATTATAAACTTGCCCCCTTGAGCCATGGCGTGCTGGAACGCCATTATATCAAGGGGTTTGCACGGTTTATAGAAGTTGAGCACAACTATCCCTCCATTACCCACTGGTATTTTAATACCTACAAGTTCAATGTCCCCATCAAACTCAATGACTAAAAATTGAATACCGCTCTTAATCAGAATACATACACCACCCCCCCCCTACCTACTGCTCTATCCTTCCAATACAACACCTACCCTGGAAAGTGAGTTGAGACCGCCTCTCAACCAAGTCTCCTGTATACACACAATATACATATCACCCTCTTTAAATAACTCCCTCTTCATTGTGCGTTCGCCAATAAACTCCTGGCATTACACTGACATAATGTCATACCCCTGAACTATCACAGGTATTATCACCTCCTCTGATCCTGTGCACATCCCTGTCGGTCAGATTCCCAATCTTCAGATACAGCTTTGCGGCCCTCACGACCGAATGCAATCTGTCCGATTTCGACTGACGCTCAGCTGTTCATGGTTGCAATGATAAAACATAACCAGTCCTCCATTCTGACATTAAAGCCATGTCCAGGCACCTCACCACTCCTATGGGTCTGCGCAAACCCACCTTCACCTGTCCCTCTGGGACCTTTAGGACTGCTTGCCACTTCCTTCCTCTCCTCTCTCACTTTCTGAACAGCTGCAGAAATGCTGATTTTTATTATTATTTTTTTTCTTTTTTTAACTCACTTTTTTTGCATTACTTTCCAGGCCTCTGTTTGCTTAAGGCAACCTCCTATATGAAGCAACGTGTTTACCACCACAATTGGGATATCCTCGGTCACACATTTCTTAATATCATGGGGCCCACCACATTTTCTACAGTGCTTATCCTTCCTACGTGTTCATGCCACATGGCCAAACTCTTGGCATTTATAACAATGAAGAGGCGCCGGGCCATACTGCTTGACCCTAAGGCGCTTATAACCCAAATACCCACTTTCTGGGTCTACGCTCTCCGTAAACCGCAGTGCCACAGTCATAGAGCTAGTACCTCCATCAGAGGTTTTTCTGCCCAACCACCACACTTCCAACACCCCCATTTCACTATATCCATGTCATGTGTACTAAGAGGGACTCCATATATCACTCCTTTACATGTATCACCATACTGTTGCGTCACAGTAATAGGGTGTTTCCCAAGGCTAGGTCTGAAGCATTATTCCTGGTTTTCCCAGCTACACCTTTTTAACAACAATCCCCAACCACTTAACACCTGCACAGTTTACCAATTCCGAAATAGGGCTAAAGCCACTATGATCTTTCAGTCCCAGCTCACTTAATGACCACTCGCCACTCCAAATCACCCTCTATTGGCTCCTCCCAGTTCTACTACTGTTATCGGCTTTTTCACCTTGCTGTCCATTGCCTGCTCTGCCAGCTTCCTCAACCTTCCTATCCACTGGGGACCTACCGCGGGACTGCTCATTAGTACCAGACCCTTGCATCCCTTCCCTTCTCCACTTGACACTACTTCCCAGTCTTGGGAGGATAGCTCAGGGGCAATGTGCTCACCTTGGAAGCAAGATGACAGGGAGCAACACAGGTTTGATCCCCGGGTCCGCGCTTAGAAACCTCTGGTTATTTCTTAATACCCAATCGCATCATATCATATATCACAGGAACACCTACCGATGTTACCTGTGCCACATTCCCCTGATTTCCTCTTTTCCCAATATTTCCACTATCTTCCTTTTGCTTCCCCTTGTCTGTCACCCCTCCACTGCATTCCTCTGTTCTGAACTTCCCTTTTTTATTAAGTGGCTCTCCCTTCCCAGCAGCTATCGGAGCTCCATCTGCCATGCCTTCCCATCTCTGCCCACAGCAGCCCTGTCAGTGATATGGATGTTTCTCACAGGGGGAGGCGTGGCCTAAGGCAGCCAAGCCACTGCTACCCAGCCCCCACTCCCCTGAAACCAGACCACCCTCCCCTACGGTGTCTGCAGCTCTTCCTCTCTCTCAGAATAAAAATGTTCGCCTGACCTATCTCGGATTGATTTATTGTTTATTTATTATGTGCTTATACACAAGTGTTTCAAAGCCCCTGTGGAGCACTTCAGAATTGGAGCCCAGTCCAGTCAGCCCTTCCCCTGCGTCATCCCAGTGGTTCCTCTGTCCTTCTCTCCAGCGGATCTTGTCGCATGAGAATGGCCAGCGAGGAAAGACTCATAACACCTGACTGTCCTCGATTTGTGGACGGCATTTCACCACAAGTCTCATTTTGATTCTGGCGAATGCAGGAAATTGAAAAAAGACTTTGTGTTTTCTTCCCACATCTGCTGACTCTCTAGAATCCAAGAACAGCGGTGCGTCCCCTGCAGTGAATTCACGACAGGAATACGGACACATCACTGGAAGAACACTTTATACCAGACAATTATTGCAAATCTGCTCTAAGGGGAATCCTCATGCGTGTGCAGTGCTCCTAGGGAGATGCACACTCTGACAAACCAGACTTTGCGCATCCCCTCAGGTAAAGCATTTATTTAGGCCCTCCAATGGTTTTCCAGGGGGTATATGGCGGGTACAGGATCTCCCTTGGAGGGAGCAGGTCACCTTTCACATCTCTGTGCTGCTGTGAGAGAATACAATCAATGTGCAATCCTGATCTTTTATTTTTTTCTTTTTGCTCGAAAAAAGGATGGCGATCATCCCCACTTCCTTCCTGCGCCCCCTCCTAACTTCCTGCAGACAAGGGGCACTCTGTGAGCTGACATCACAAGGAATAACCCTTGTTAAGCAGCGATCATTGGCCCAAATAGGAGGTTTGGACTGGAGCAATCCCCTATAGAAAAATGACTATATAAAGGGATAAGATCACCACCTTAATGGACTCCTCTTTTAATCACAGCTCTGAGGACCATCCTGAAGAATCCTCTTGGAGCCTTGTTTGGCTAAAGACTGCCCAAAGTTCCCATCCATTGTGTGCAGACCCTCTCAGCTTCTGTGGAACATTTGAATCGACCTTCCTTAGAGCAGCCTTACTACTGCTTGCCGCTGGTACCCATCCCACTTCCTGCTGAAGTGGCAGCCCTGCAAGTATCCCTGGCAATGTCCCTGGCTGGGAAGAACAGAAGACAGATTTACATTTCCACAGGGATCTGTCGAAGGACCCTAAAGCTTCCAAAAAAAAAATAAAAGGCGCTTCCTTTTGGCTCTCTTTGCAATTTCAAATTGATTAAAGGTCTCCAAACTCCTTCCAGCTGCTGCAAAGACCTAACGGAGCTGCCTTTGAGAAACTCTCAACTTGAGCCACTTTGACCTATGCCATCACCTTCCTGTTCCAACCTTCTTTGAGCCATGAGCTGTTGCCGCTTGTCAAACCGCACTGCTGTGCTGCATCCCATCCAGCCAGCTCGCCAACTTAACCTGACTCAAGGCACCAGAAAGCACCCAGAAACTTGGCTCGAATCTTTTGAGATGCTGAAAGAAGAGAAAATGGTATACATTAGGGGTTCTCTCCTCCAGGACTTTTTCTATGGGCCTTCCTGACATTGAAGACCCCATACGATGCCTTAAAACATTCTTGAACTTATTTGACTTTTCTTCAAGACGTATTTAATTCCCAGAGTGCCCTGTCCTTCATTCTTTGGGTATCTCATTACAGGGGTCAGGTAAAGACTTATTTTTATATAACCTTGACTGGACATTTCCATTAATCAGGAATATTCTGTATTATTGTTGTTTTGGATGCGTCCATGCTGACAGACACCATCTGGAATAGTATATCCTGCCCTGTGCCACCACATGAGTGCAGAGGTCTTGAGAAGGAGCCCTTCAAAGGGATTCCACACTGTCTTGTCTGGTAAAAGATCAGAATGTGTAGTGCCTGCTTGATTTATTGTTCACTTGTTATTTATTAAGTTGAGAGATAAAATCGGGGTTCTTAACCAGTTAGATGAAAACATTCCCCTTGGTATATTTGCTTTGGGATTTTGTCATCAAATTAAAATCCATTTCGGCCAAGTTTTTGCTCCCTTTTCCCCATCATCCACTTTCCAAAATTCCAAAGAATTGCAAGACCTGTAGCATTGTTGTTTCTTTCTTTAAATGCACTGCAGCGAAGTATAATGAGCTTTCTTTTTGCCACTTGCACCTTTGGCCAGGGCGCTAGTCAATCAGGAAGTTCCGAAAACAGGCTGCATTCACTGGTATGGTGAGCTTCTCAAGTGCCGCGTAACCTTCACCCTGTGCCTTGCCGCCCCCCATCTGCACATCACTTGTAGTACCTGCGCAAAAGTACACATCGATACTAAAGGCTGCACATAATATATATTTTTTAAACGTTCTCTTTGTCCCTGCGCACACTGCTTCAATTTGAGGGAGTCTGCTTTCAGTGTTCATTACGTCGTCATAATCAACATTGAAAATGGACTCCGTCCCATGCAAGTGGCGTCACAGGAATGAAGGTGAATCCTTTTAAAAAATATATATGTTGTGTAGCCTTTAGCACCCACATGTGCTTACTTGCAGGTGCAAATGGTGATATAATCCATGGGGTTGGGACAATCCTGTAGGTAACGTTACTGTCACCCATGTTAAGGGACCCTCGCTTCGCACAGGCCCTTTAACTTGGACGGCAGGCGGTTACTGACGGGCTGGAGAAACTGTTGCATGTTGTATCGCCTCAGAAATGACTGGGTGCACAGTGCTTAATAATCACTTTTCTTTTTTTAACAAATTATCACGATTTTGGAATGGAGGGATATCCACTCGCTCACAACACTTTGCTACCTCTACCTCTGTGGATTTTGTTAAGTGTATCACAGAATAAGGAGCTCATTTGTTATCAGCGCTGTACTCCGCATCATTTTAAGGAAAGAGAAAACTTGCCTGTTGTAGATTCGAAGTGCCCTGAATAAGGTATTTACTACATCAGTCCCAGCGTGTCTCAACTGTGTAATGGGTTTGTCTTTCTAACGGTTCTTTTATGTTCTTATATTGCCAATCTACCTTTACGAATATAACCATCCTCATATAGCAATTTGTAAGTTATTCTACACCACACAGAATTTTTCAAAGTTAACAAAATCTCTCCAGTGATCTTTCCTCGTATTGCTCTGGTATTTGACGTTGTAAAATTCTATTGATTCCCTATCTGTACCTATTAGACTGACCACCTATTATTACACCCTCTGTTTTCTTTTTTAACCAAGTTCATCCTAAATGATGGTGACATTTAAAACTGATATTATAAAGTTTGTGTTTGATATCGAGTAGTCTTGTGTAGTTTATTTGAGGTTAATAATTGAGATTATGCAATTTCAGAATTCGCCTGTGCTTCACCAATACTGACCATAATTCCTCAATGGGATTGTTGAAAATGCTAAAATAGCACACATCATTTTCAGAAAAATTTTGTGTGTCGGAATCCTAATAATCTTTCCTAAAATGCGTACGATACCAGTTTCAAGACTTCTTCATTTACCATATCTGTTTAAGACCTTTGTTCATGTTAGTAGAATACATTTCAACATCTTAATCTATATAGCAGTTTAGTTTCATTCTACCCCATATTGAAGTGGTCTACAACCTCTGCCTCTCCAGATGTTTTCTACTACAGCTCCCTTCAGCCCACGCCAACACATTACCGGTGACAGAACATAGGAGCTGTAGTTCAACATCTAACGATCCGCAGTGGATACTTTCCTTCAGATTCGACGGCCAATCATTCTTTGCTTGCAGAACTGTATTTGTAGATGTTTCCTACTGAAAACCTTGATTGTTGGTTAATTCTCTAACGTATTTAGTTTTATGTCCGGAAAGTTGACCTCATTGTAACTGACAGTACAGTAATTGCCATTGGCAGAAGTACATATTGTTTTTTATTTGCTTAAAATCTGTGGTCACAAGCGCATCTGTGCCAATATTCGGGGGCTGAAAAATACAAGTACACCCCTGCAAAGATGATGCCTGAAAGAATAGCAGCTATGCTCCTGTCCTTCTACCGATGGCACCCAGACATGCAAAAAAGAGGGAAATAAATGGACTGTTGCCTCCATCTTCTATTTGGATTGATGAGCAGAAGCACGTTGATGTTCATATTTATCTACTGTAAGGAAGGCACGGTATCGAGCAGTAGACACAGACCAAATGGAGACCAGTATTGAAACCCTTTATTTAGTATTTTGGTTGGGGATATTTTGGTTGGGTTGGTAGAATTCCTAACACTAAACTGAGAGTAGTTTGACCATTAAACAAATGACAAACCAGTGCAAGTCAGTCTAGTCGAAACAAAACGGCCTATACTAAGAAAACCTAACCTTGCCCTCCATCTTAAAATGACAAATGTGTTAAGGGAATACAAAAGGAAAATAGTGTCCTACAAGAAATGTCAGAATGGCTTAAGTAACAACTCCCTTCCGAACATTGAGCCATACAGGGTCTAGAGAGTTTCTTAAAAAGGATAGCTGGATGGCACAGTTCGATCAGTCTGGCACAATTTGGCCTACTGGCACAATTCAACAGTTCGGTCTTGGGCTTCAAACCTTGGTAGTGCAATCACTCCCTTAGGCTTCGTCTGTCTTGTCATCAATAATCTATTCACATCACAAAGTTCTGCACAGACTTCCCTCTGCTGGGCTCAAGCCTGTCTTCTTTGTGGGGGTACCCTTCCCCACGTTTTATCTTGGGTATCTTTTCACTGTCGAAGACTTTTCGAAACTGCAAGGATTTTACATAGACCTATGCATGACCACTTCGACTTCTCTTTCAACAATTCTGTAATTCACAAACTTCGTCATCTTGTAACACCAATGCCTCTTGGTACTTGTAGTTCTTCTCTTTAGTTTGCCCTCTTGGCCTTTAAAGTTCATATATCCTGCCCTCTTGGCATAGTCAGAGTTCACATTCTTTGCTTTACTCTTATTCAACTTTCTTTGCTTATCGCGATTACTTTCTTGTGTCCCCGCTGTAATATCTTTTAACTCTCATAACATTTCAGAGAGTCTTTCGAATGTGTGACTTTGCCTCGGAGGACCACTCTGTTACTTTGTATGTTTTCCTTATTCACCAATTGCTCTTTCCATTCGCATTTTATCGGCACACAGACAACCTTCAACTTTCAGATTACAGTTACTTTGGCTTTAACACAAACCAGACTGTTGTTGCCTTTGATAACTGACCGGTCCTGTTATTGGGTCTTCTTTCATCTTATTCATGCAGCAGTCAAGGCTGTTACCAACGCCTCCTCTACTCCTCCCCAACTCAGCCATTCACCCGGGTGGGACACGGGCTGCTTTCATGCAACTTTAAGGTTTCTTTTCTACGCGAACTCTGCTTCAGCCTTGGAACACTTACGGCTACCCGAGTGTGGATTTCTCACCTGGCGCTCTCTTGATCCGTACATCTACCGATCAGCCCGCTGGCCTTCCCACTTCCACAGCCTGGTTTGGGAAAGAGCTGTTCCTTCTTGAGCCCAGACTCGCTCAAAGTGTGTCTGTGCGCGCTATCTTTTTTTTCCTCAGAGGGAGTGTTAAGTGCCAGGTGTGCATTGTTAGAACTATGTGCCTGACTCCGACTGGCCTCATTACTGGGACAGAACCAATGCAAGTCAGTGGAAGTTATCTTTCTCACCTCATTCCTCATCTTCCTCGGCTCAGTACTGTTGTCAATGTAAAGTGGGGAGGAATTACGGGAGCTGTAGTTTCCCATAAAATAAGCAGAGATGGGGGCTAAGTGGGTTGCGAAGAAAAGGGGATACCATGTCTCACCATTGGGTGCATCACCCCGAGGACCCCCTATCCAGATGATCCTCCCTCGCTTGTCCAACCCCGGGTCGGGATCCAAAAGCTAAGACCTTTCCCTGGCCACCTGAGTACAGATCCCCGGGGACTAGGTTGTGAAACACCCTTTGGTTTCTCAAAATACATTGCTGGAAAGTTATATAAAAATGCTTTACAAACCAGTCTCTTTACTCTTAATACATGGAAATATCAATGCATCCCACAAAAACACCAAGAAACCGAGCACCCATGTCGGAAAGTGTATTTAAGGAAGCCCTAAAACACTTCAGCAATGGGATATTCCTAGTACTTGCATGCAGTTTTGTTTCAAAGGCAAAATGCCAACATAGCAAAGTGACTGCATACTCGGTTGGCACAAGTTGTATTTGGCCATCAACAGAAAATTGATCTCAATAGACTGGATGGCTCAATCAGGTTGGTACCTTCCAAGCATCAACACCAGAAGGTAAGGAGCTAGTCCTTCAGGCACTGAAAGCATAAACTAACATCTTGAAAGAGACCCCTTTGTAACTTGGAGATGGCGAAGGGAATACTAAAACAAACATTAGTAAGGCAAAAATCATCTGGCATTCTGAGGATGTGTGTTTTTCGTCTCTGAGCTGTCCAAGCATACCCAGTGTTGATGTGTTACTTTGGTAAAATGTTGGCATAGTGTGTGAATTGCTTGAGGTTGAAGCTTTCTGTAGGTAGCCGAGGTGGTCTGTGGTACATTAATGTCAACATTTGTAGTTCTATCTTGAAGACAAGGTGCTGCTCCATGGAAGTGGGCTGAGGTTACAGGATTCAGCCTGTGATCCGTGGATTCTGATTTTTTGAGCTCCCCACCGCGGGTGCTAATATACATTTCATGGACTGCATTGCCTTCTCTCTAGGTGAATAATTATATATTGAGAATGCCATACCAATTGCCACAGCATGATCTCCTTGTGTCTTCTTTCTCTTGGGCCTGATCCTCTTCCTGCCTCCTCGAACCATCCACTACTCATAGAATGTGGATCATGCTTTCTATAACTGTTTGTTTGGTACACAGATGTGTTTGGTGGCTGTCGGTACAGTTACCTGTATCCGGCGAGTAATCCATCCTCTAGGATATGGGTAAATCCCTTCATTTGTGTTGCATTTTGAGCAACATCAATAATTTATGGTTAATAATATTTTGTCTAGCACTTGATGATGGTTTCTTCCACAAATACTTTAATTCATTGGTTTGGCATTCAATATGACCACTAGCGGAGCACCCCGGGGGTCACCTAATGCAGTGCAGGCCAACTCGCTGGTCTCTTGTGCGTCCGCTCGACCCTCTGCCGCTTCGGTGAACTTCTTCTCGCGTGTCGGGTCCTTAGAACTTGACAGCTCCAGGCACACTCCGGCTGTCCGCGTTGACTAAAACAGGAGCTTGTCACTTTCTTTGCATGTTCCAGTGAAGGCCAACCACCGGAGCAGGGTGCTGCAAAGGGAGAGCTTCTCTCTCTCTCACGGGACAGCACACAGCTGCACCGCTTCCTGCTGCGTGTCTTCTGCAGAATGACTCACCGGCTTCTCCCCTGACTCTCACAGCACTACACTCTGTTGCAATCACGGCGGCAGTCCCAGCGTCGTCTTTCTGCACCTTTCACTGCTGCTGACCACTTCTCCTTCTATTGGTTAGGATCAGGTAGCAGCTGCCTTTCCCTGGCCACCTGGGAGGAGACCTTGGGCATGCACTCTGTGAGGACTCTGCAAGATTTATCTTAGAGTTGTGAGAGCGAGTTACTGACTGGTTGGATTCTGTCTATTGTATGAGTGGTCTGCTGGCTAGTTGGTTCCCTTCTGATACGACAGGCTTTCCTTAAACCATTTTGGAGAACCTGTTTATATTAGTCTATCTGACAGAGTAAGTGGTATATTTTGTGTGTGTTGGTCGAATCTCTTTTACCTTGTATGTGTGTTGCTTTGCAGTCTTTGAGGAAGTGAGCTTCTGTATGGAGCACCTGGGTAAATAACGTGGCAATACCAGCAGCGTGCTTTATCTTAGGGTCACCTACTTGCTGAACAATTTAGTACCAAGCAGCACGCTTCCACTTATGGCACCTAGATGCAGGACACAATCTAGTGTAATGCAGTGTGCTTTTGTCTTGGATCGTTAGGTGCAAAGATATGGAAGTTCAGTGCAGCATGCAGTACCCAAGAGGTACATAGATGTAGAACATAGCATAGTGTAATACTGTTCGTGAAGATCTAGTCACATAACACTTTTGTCTGGGAACATCCCATATGCAGAAAACCATAGTTCAATGCAGTGCGATTTATTCTGGGAACACCTAAATGGAGGATACAAAACAATACAATGCTTTATTTTAGGGACACCTAGATGCAAAATACAATATAGTACAATCCTCTGCTCTTTGCTGTAGGCACGCCTCGATACAGAACACAGTAGTACAGTCCAGTGTGATTTATTGTAGGCACACATAGCTGCCAGACGCAATATAGTACAATGATGTATGCTTTATTCTAGTGGAACCTAGATGCAAAACACAATAAAACACATTGTAGTATGCTCTTGTCTGGAATACCTAAATATAGAACTTGCCAAAAGAGTGGCTAAGATGCATAGTTGGTTTATTCAGCGGCGCGTTCGTAAGAATTGATACTAGAGGTACTATGACTTTCCCCTATTTGGAGTGAAACGAGGATGTGTCCTTACCCCGCTACTTTTCAATATCTATTTAACTGACTTTTCAAGACTAACGTATGGATGTGTTAAAATTTACACCCAAGTTCGGAAATGCACATTTACCATAACTTGCATAGCAGATTTAATCTTATTAGATCCCATTAGATCACACAATGTACATGATTTCCATTGGAATCTTTCACCCAGGAAAATCATCTAATCATTAACTCATCTAAGACCACAGTTATATTTATCAATTATTAAGTTTACAACTGAAGCATAACACCTAGTATCTAGCTGATGTGCCACTGGAAGTAATGACAAAAATAATATGTCTAGCTCTAGAAATCTTTGCTACTCCCTCAATGCGTAAAGTATTGTCAGCAAGGGATAAAATGCAAAGGCTTTGGGAGCTTTGGTAGGCGGCCTAGATGTTAAACTAGGTGGCTTCCCATTTATTCTGCTGATAAAACCTTTTTATATGCAAAATTGTATTCCAGCCATTACATATGGCTTGGACATCTTTTCATCCTGTCTTGCTGATACTCTACAAACAATGGAAGGATTTTTTGGAGAGCAGCTTTAGTTTTAGCACACAATGCCTCAATTGCATTATTGGCAACAGAATTGTATTTTCCTAGCCTCTATTACAAAGATCAGAGCCTCAATATTCTATCTTAAAATAATGCAACCTGACACAAGAGATATAAAATATATTTTTAAAAGAGCTATTGAAATAGGTACAATTGGTCATCTTTTGGCTTTTAAAAAGAGTAGTGCCTTTTTCAGATATTTATTATGTATAGCGAGAGAGATAAAGAGCCTCTAGAGAAAAACATTCAAAGCCTTAAGAAAAAAACCACATGAATGGGATTGTCAAAATAATTGGTATCTCATTTTTAATAATAGTAGATTGTACAAGCATTATCTACTCCAATACCGAAATGATCGTATTCCCAAATGTATCATGTTCTTTCTGAAAAATAATGTGCAGAGCATTTGTTTGATATTTCGACATTAGAGATAATAGGAGCCTGGAGAGGAATACCTAGGCACGAGTGTACATGTCGGGTGTGCAAACCACCCCACAAATTAGCAATGTTTAAACATCTATTTTTTTTAATGTCCTGTTCTGCAAACTGATTGAATGGATTAAAAAAAAAAAGTCCTACATGATACCAGGGATAGCTATTTCTTCTGGGAACGCTGCCGAGATGGCACTCAACTTGGTCTCTGTGTGACCATTGTCAATTTCTGAATATTCATTTAGCTGAGATTAAATATAGTTGATGGTCAAAGAAGCAATTAACTACAGTCGGTTCAGGTAATCTGATGGCATGAATACACAGTTTATTTAATATGTATATATGATTTTTAATAACTTTTTGTATTTTATTGAAAGTGGACAACAAACTATTATCAATTTTTGGTGATGTGTCTAATTGCAACCATAAGGCACTCTATAGTTTAAAAAAAATGTAGAACACAATAGTACAGTAAAGCGCGCTTTACTCTGGGAACACCCAGATGAAGGACACTATGTTACAATGCAGTATGCTTTATTCTCCGACACCCAGACGCAAAACCAAATATAGTACTGGAATAGCAAGGTACCGAACAAAATAGCACACTGCAGCACACTTTTATTCTTGGGACACTTAAATGCAAAACACATATATTTATATAAACTCTTAGGTATGTTTCTGCACGGTACACCCTATTTTAGCTCGGCCGTTTGGCCGCGGGACGGTTTGGCGCATCCGCTTCGGTACAGTGGCCATTTTGGCGCACCTATTTTGGCACAGATGCCTTTCTGGCTCAGTCGATTTGGCGTAATGGATGTTTGTCTGTGGCTGACATTGCAGCCATGTCTAAAGACCCTCATGCCAAAAGAAATAGGGGGAAAAACGCCCAAAGCGGCCGGCCACAAAACTGCAGCACCGCCACAACAGGGTGTCTCGCTCACCGCCACACACTGCCTGCATTTTTGGCTATAGTAATATATGGACGCATTTGGGGAGTATGTCACCGGGCAGCTCCAGTACAGTCATTATGCCGCTGGCCATGTGTCCGATGTCTGTGTGTTTGCCTGGTGCCTTGATCAGTGAGGGCACAGAGCACAGTACATGCAGTAGTGTAGGCTGCAGTTCAGGAGCACACAGCACAGTGCCCCCAAACTGCAGGACACATTGCTGCATGCACTGTGCTCTGTGCCCTCACTGACCAAGGCACCAGGCATCCGGGATAACCATACAGATTTCTGACACATGGCCAGCGGCATAGTGACTGTACTGGAGCTGCCCGGTGACATTGACACTCCCCAAATAGGGCCCAGGAAGCTACAGTAACTGGGCACAATGCAGAGCGCCCCCACCATTTAACAAATAATTGCCCCTAAGTGAAGGTGACAGCCCACACAGTGCTGTAAACTCAAAGGGCTGCTGCACCACTTCGCTTTGCAATCATTGTGCTTCATGCCTCACAAGGTGAGATGAGAACTCCTCGTGAAAATGAGTCTGGAAAGGGAAACTTTGACTCATTAGAAGAACTAGATGTTAGGCAGGGGCGCCACAGACAGAGAGTGCAGTGCTGTGGGGGTCTAATTCATAGAGAAAGGCGTGCGGGCGGTAAAGACTTTGCCAAACACAGCACGGTTTACCCTCCTGAAAGCAAGCCTGCCGAGATTTGAAATTGTCACCATGAAGTCACACGCATGCTGTAGGGAATGCATTGGCCAATTGATACGAGTGCATTTAGAAAAATAGAAATGGAATTAAGTGTTGAGGCGGAATAACATGTTGTCCAAAAGTCCAGTCTCTGTCGTGGCGTCTCCTCATTTATTTATGAAAATGCACCTGTAACTCGTGCATGTTACAGGTGGAGGCTCATAATGTTTATAGCGCACTTCGTGGTCTTCCCGTACCCGAACATGCGGCCCCGAATTGTCCCTCTGTCCTGCCGGCCGCGCTGACCTGTCCCGCGCCAGATCGATCGCGGCTAAACTTCCTGCTCCGGTTTCCGTAATCAGCGGATGCCATTTATCAGTGTTAGGTTGCCCCGTGCTGTCCAAATGACAAAGTGCACCTCTGTGTGCCCTTCCAATTCAACAACAGCTACCATTTTAACAAACAGAATGAACCCGGTTCTACGCAGTCACCTTATCCTTCCACTATCGCAAACATTCAGAATAATTTCAAGTTACTTCTTTCCACCACCACGTCTCTTCACACAGGGCACGGTGGTTCCAGTGTCAATGAACAGTTACTTACCGCCTCAACGTTAAAATCTCTAAAGAGTGAAACGCTGTAGGACGAATGCCTCCGCATGAGCTAAAACAAAGTAAGTGCTGGAATTATGCTACTACACAATCCTATGCCATCACAGGGACTCTGCAATGGAACCTAGACAAAGTACACAGCTGTACAGTGCAGCACAAATTTCTCTGGGAACACCTAAATACATGACTCAATATGGTAAAATGCTTTACTCTAGGGACACCTAAATGCAGAACCTGAATACAGTGTGTTGCTATATGCTTTGTCTAGATTACCTTGCTACATAATGTGATAGTACAGAAAGTGCTCTACACCCTGCAAACACCTGGGTGCAAATCACTGTATACTGTAATCTAATATGCTATTGTCCTGGAGTCCTACGGGCAGGATTCTGGTGGGGAGTATTGCTTGAAAGAGGTGAAAGGTAAGATTTCCCTTGGACTGTTAGGTCTACATTATAGTTGGCCAGTTTGTGTGAGATGAGGATTGGTGTCCCATAACTGTTCATAGCATTGGCAGGTATAGAGGACATTGGAGGGCTAGTGTGCCAGGCGAACATGTAAACAGGAGGCATCTTTAGCTTTTGCCTGTTTCCCTGGTGGGTGCTGCTTTGAGGGGAAGCATGACCACGTGGCCTCTCTGGAACACCAGTGGGAGGAGAGGCCACAAAGGGGGGAAGTAACAAGGAGGGTGTGCCATGTGACGGAGGGGAGATGGATGTGGTCATCTGGCTGAGTGCAAAGGCAGATGCACGAGGAGACTCGCTGAGTGTCCTTTGTCTACATTCACCAGGAGAGTACTAATTTGCACGTTTAACGGTCTGTAGGCTCTATCGTCTGGGACCTTCATTTCCCCATATTGTGCCTTCTGTGGCGACCCAGGAGGAGGACTCTGACTACATTGTGCCATGTTGACTGGATGTTTTATTTAAATAAAAAGAAAAGGCCTGTCTAGCCCTACTGCCATGAGGGAGATTCCCTGCCTAACCAACTACAAATAAGGGTGTTAAAGTCCAAAGAAATAGTCCTGAGTCCAAATCCTGTTCAGCTAACTGGCCCTACTACTTAGAAAAACATAAACAAAAAGGAGGCCGGAGCAACAGCCTTGGGTTTTGGGTCCTTGGGTTTTGCCTGGCCCAACATATGGATCGCTTCTCCAAGAAGACTGCTCTAAAATGTTCATCACATTCTGGATCCTTTTCCAATAGGTTTTCAAAGTCATCAATGTCGTAAAACACAGTTCACAACCTCTCTGCAGGTTCCGTATGTCAAAATATCAATCCTTTACAATTCTCCCTCTCCAGGAGGAATAGGTTTTCCTAATACAATCCCGCCAGTTTTGACTTGGTTCTGTACAATGTTCTTGTTTGATACTTAAGCACTGGAACCCTCCAGGTTCTCGCTACTCTCTCTCAACATATATTCGTTATATGTTCGTGCATTTGGACTTCCCAAAGTCCTCTGACATCCTTACTTTATCTCGGCCTCAGTAGGCTGTTTGCCCGTTAAGCGTTTCTCAGTTCCCATAACCACTGTGGTTTTCTCTGACTCAAATGTTAAAGTCTCTTGGTTTCTCAGGGCTCACCGAAGCCCTCTGACCCTCTAAAAGGCCCGCTTCAACTTGACTTAGGTGGGGCGTCTGCCCACAGGCCCCCTTAACCTTTGTGTCTTTCCCAGCCTCAAATGCCTCTGTTCACCCTCAATAGCGTTACCTCTTTGGGAGCGTTCACTTCCCTTCCGCTTCTCGGCAGCTACTCTAATTCTTGTGAGGAGCTCCGGCTTCCGGACACTCTGCTGCAGTCTGATTTCGGCCTCAGTTAACAGGCCCCTGCACCACCACAACTTCTGTGTGGTCTTCACACGGTTGCTTTACAGTCCCCGTTTCCTTCTTGAACACGGCATCTTCGCCGGTCAGTACGCCAGCCGTCAGCATATTGTGAGTGTCTGGATCGCTGCCCACGCTATCGCTAGCTCCGCGGTCTAGCCTGGCTCCACCCCTCCAGGACGTCTCTCTGCCAGAGGCTGGCCTCTGTGTAGGATTCTTTCTCTCCGATTCAGTGATCCATGTGGTTTTATGTTCTCATAAGAACTAAACGGGGGGTTATCTTTCCTCTTTGACTGTGGAGTTCAGGCGAGATTCAGCATTAACTGAAGCCGAAGAGATTGAAGAAATGCCACTATTCATGGAATCTAAAACTGGGTTAATAGTCTTTCTGATTCCCATGTAGGTGGATAATGCGTTTTGGACCAGGAGTTACACACTGGAATGGGAGTGCTTGTCCCCAAGAAGGGAGACACTCCCCGTGAGGTCCCACTTGCCCAGACCCCTACGGAGGGTCTTGCTGAGTGGGCTCACCTCCCTAACATTAAAGGGGGAGGCTCCCCTCGGGAGAAGGGACAAATATTCCAGATTCGTCATACTTCCATGAACATCAGTGGGAGTGCTGGAGAAACCACGAGGAAGGAGAGCCAGGCGAGCGAGGGAGGGAAGGTGGGCATGGGCAGCGCGAAGATGTGTCAGCTGGCTGGGTGCAAAGCGGAGTGCACAGTAAGATTTAGTCAACTTGAGGTACAAGAGTCACCATGGGGAAACCATGAAATCTATCCTTCAGAAGTATGTTTACACATATAACTTTGATTGTGTTAGAGATTTAGTAGCAAGGATGAAATTTCCATGGCCGTTTAATGGAACCATGCAAAAGACAAGTGGGGTCCTGGGAGTCCCTCTGCCGGACATTAGTCCCGGTTATGAGAGACTTACCCAGAGTCTTTAGCGCACTACCTTTCACAGAGGAGAAATATCTAAAACGTATCAGTCTTTGTCCTGCCCTGGGGCAGTCCAGCACTAAAACGCTAGGCGATTCTCCTCTGCAACAGCAACCGCAAAGACTTGTTTCGGTCTGCTTGAACCCCATCATTAGGGTGGAGCTGTGGCTCTCTTAAGAACAGTGCCTCTCTAAGAACAGTGAGCAAGGAGTCCACGTCTGGGTGAGACCCAAAGTTACTAAAAAAAATATGCAAAAAACTTTTCTCAACTCAATCAGGATATTCTGGTTTACTCTCCTGCCAGGTATCTCTTTCCAAAAGGGATCCTTGCCCAATCCTCTAATCAGTTCTTTCTGTAATCTTCCTCCTACTTTAAATATCGTACAACCATATTTCTTTATTGACACAACTTGTTAACTTCAGTGGCTACTTGCACCAATTTCCCCATGCAGACATTTCTTATACGCGGGTTGTTCAAGCTCACTTTTGTCAACCTTTCTTTCAATCTCTCTTGACTCTTGGTAATGCTTATTCCAGGTTTCCCCCAACTAACATGTCATGTCAGGAGAACTGCACAGCGTTGGTCTCATCTTTCATACAATGTCTTTTGACTTCTGGCAATGCTGGTTCCAAGGTTCCCCCAACTGACATCTCATGTCGGGAGAATTGTACCAGGTTTGCCTTCTACTTTTAATTTGCTTGAGTCAATATTAAAAAATATCCTTCATACATTAATTTGCACGTCCCGGCGCCCCTCTCACTCTCAGGATGACTCACCGGTTTACTGTGCTGTGGCTGCAAGAGGCTATTGCGGGGCCAGCTACCCCGTCTGAGCAGAGGTTCATTTGGTTCTCGCATCAGCGTTTGCTTTCTTCGCTGCCAGAACCTGAGTGACTAATCAGGGGCTATTTCCCTTACTCCTGCTGCTCTTCATTCACCCTTTCTCTACCGGAGTCTCTCGTCTCTGGTTTAGACCGCTGCAAACCTGCTGTAGGCAAATGTTCCCCGCTCTCCTTGCGGTTCTTCTCCCTTGGACTGCCTCTGCTGCCAGTCTCGCTTCCTGCACTGCATACTTTGCAGCTGCTCTCCTTGCTTCCTTCTCGATCTCTCAGCTGTAGAGTAACCTTCTGTTTTAAATGTCCCGCACAGCTGATTTAGCTTGGGACAGCGAGACTGCACTTCACGTTCAAGGTCACATTTCATCCCCATTGACTCTCTGTTCTTCTTCTTCATGTCAGTACCCCAGCTGCTATGGGAATTGGAGTCCATTTGTTTTACTTCTCAAGGCAATATTGGTTTAGATACTTGTTGAAATGGTGATTGTTAGAACCAGAAGAGGTTATGTGAACATTATGTGTAGTGATGTTTTGCTCAGGACTCCTATGCAGATACACATTTTTATAATACAGGGATGCTGAATGTAAACCATGCATACCTGAGGGGTAAATGTTATTCCGTTGGGGAGGTTGTTCATGCATGCACAGTTTGCGTTTTAACGTGGGAAGGATTTGCAAAATGAGAAAATCCCATCCGGTATTTAGGGATTATCCGGTTTTCATCACATAAAGAAGCGTACTGAGCCTCTCCTACATAAGTCATTACATCTCGCTGACTGCCATCTCCTCCCATGTGATCCTCCCTCATTTTGCCACCCCCAGAGTCCGGATTAGGTAGTGGCTGCTTCCCCATGCCACATGGGAGGAGATTTAAGACGGGGGGGATCAATGATGACTCTGCAGGATTCATCAGAGGGGTTGGTAGAATTATTGTTCTAAAGCATCAGAAGTAGGAGTTGGACACAAGGTTGGCATGGTTCAAGAATGTGGTTTAGTTACATGAAATAAATGCCTAACTGTCCCTACCACTTTCAGGATTCCCATACCTAAGAAACCATAATCTCAGGTGCACGTCATCCACATGTTTGTATAACTAACACACCTGTCCTCTGTCCAAAAACGTGTGATCTGACCCTATCTCTACTAAATAGAAAACCACAAAATAGCTCCCCAAGGAGGAGGACCCCCCTCCTCCTAGTAACAAGACTCTCTTCATGGAGACCACAACAGTTCAAGGTGCAGAAAGGCAACCTCCCTTTTTCTGGTACCAATGTCTTCCCAAGTGCAACCAACACGTTTCATCAGCAGTTGCAACTCTTGCCACAAATCCTCCCAGGGATGCTGAGATTCCTTTCTTGTCCCCCTCTGACAAGAGTCAACCACTTTATAAGATGTCACTGGGATGAGGGAGATTACTCCAGATGCACTCCTCAATGATGCACTCCTTCTTATTAGTACAGTGATGAGGGAGATCAATGATGCACTCCTTCTTGGGAGTACTGAGATGAGGGAGATCACTCCCGATGCAACCTTCTACACCCTAACGGGGGCCCGTTACCTTCTCGTGGAGGCAGCCCTGTCTCCGGGTTTTCCTGGGGTGTTGGTAGCAGTTGTTGCCACCACCCTCCCTCTTTCTGCTACTCATGTCAGCTTTTTCACCTTCTTGAGTTTGCTTCGCCAACCGCTTCTGTGACTTCTCCTCTTGCCAGGTTTGAACTTCCCGGGGTTTCCAGCTTCCTTGTTGGACTCTCCCCGATTCAAGTCCTTTGTCTGTTTTTATACCTGATAGCTGGCTCCTCTCCATCAGACTGTCAAGGTCTGTCTTTTGTTTCCATGGAGGGATCTTTGTCTCCTCAGGTCCTCTTTGTCTCGGTACCTTGGTGAGAGGCTATGCTAATCTTTCTGTCTCCTTGGGGGCCTCCTTGTCTCAGTTTTTGGGTGAAGTGCTAGTGCTACAATATAGTACCTTGGTGTTATAGGTAGTAATGTAGGCATGTGGTTAGGAGTTTGGGACTGAGAGGAAAGGGAGCCAGGGAGGTTAGTCATGGAATGAACGTCCCTATCCCCAAGAGGGATGTCTTTCCCCTGGAAGGTCCTCCCATATGTTACCACGCCTAGGGGGATTATTAGTTAGCTGCTGCACCACCCTAGCCTTACAAGGAAGGGCTCTCCCTTGTGGAAAAGTGATGTCATCCCATGATCCGTCACAATATGTATTACAAAATGTTTAGGTACTTATACAATATCAGGACAGTGACCTTGGAATTCAAACCTGTATTATGGCATGACGATGTCCTTTTGTATTATTTGCCAATCACAGACAATAAATAACATACTAGGTAAATATCATCGCGTCCTACAGTATTATGGGGAAATTCTTAATATGCCATGCAATGTTTTCTAATACGTTTTTTTTTTTTTTTATACGTTTTGGGTCATGGGTGCACCCAGCGGAGAAAAAACGATTGGTAAGGGTAGTGATAGAGGGCAAATAAATGGTTTGAAATTATTGTGAGCTATTTAGGTCCTGTTTCTACCCTAGGAGAGCCTTGTTAGTTTGGAACCAGCAGCTATCCTGGGGTTAATTTTGGCTACTGAGACCAACTGGTTGCTTGCATATATGACATCAACTTTGAGTATTTGAGAATGTAAATAAAGAACAATTTGGGCATATCGGGGACACAGGATCATAAATAAAGTGTAAAAAGTGAAAGTTTGCCTCTCTTCTAGAAGTTAGATTTGCTGTGTACTCGCTCCTAGTTTCCAGCGGTAGTTATTGACTACTGGGTGATGCCCAACACACAGGAGCTGGTTTTGGCTCCTGCACATTGAATCTTAATGTCGAACCCTGCAAATGTGCATGAGTACACATCAACCTTACGGATGTATGTGCCTCAATTGACTCGTTTAGTTGATCAGGGTGGGGTGCGGGCCCTGATTCTGTTAGATCTTTCAGTGGCCTTTGATACCATCAACCACCCTACCCTGATCTCCCGGCTTACCTCGATAGATATCTCCGGCCAGGTGTTAGCTTGGTTTATTTCTTTGTTGACGGGGCGCTCTCAATCTGTCTCTTTAGTTCCTTTTTGCTCTCAGCTGGTTTCCCTTCTTTCTGGTGTACCACAGGGCTCTTCACTTTCTCCCACTTTGTTTAATCTTTATATTCAACCGCTTCTGCGTATCATCCATGCCTTTGGCTTCTTGTGTTCTTCTGGGACGAGTTTCTCTCCTTGTATAATGAACCTATTCAGGTTATTCTTTTTTCTTCTTCGCAACTCCAGTTATTAATCTTATTTTCTCATCCTTAAAACTGGGATGAGTTTCTTCGGGTTTATAACGGTTCCTCTGCCACCTCTCGCTTTCTCCCGGTTCCCACGGTACCTCTCTCTGCCGGGGAAGTTGGAGGCGCTTGGCTCTTGCTTGCGTGTGCTTTCTCGTTCCTCTTGCTCCCAGTTTAATGTCGGGTTACGGCTCTGCACTCGCGCTGGCGGTCGGGAGATTTCCATGCTTCCTGTACTAGCGATATTGGTGTCGTTCTTCGGGCATTTTGCCCACCATGCTGTGCTTGTGGTCATGCCACCACCAAATAGCTTGTTCCACTCTCCTTCCACATAATGCCTTTCTCACATTGATTACACACCAGGCATCAAGCATCTTGTAAAGTTGTTCTGTGCCTCTGCCCTGCGACTTGCTTTCGCTCCAGCTCCACAAGGCATAATGATGTTAGGGGGCTTCCCTGGCTCACCAGGATTCGTTCTTCTCTCTGTTACTCGTCCCAGTTACATATACGTCTCTTGTTAAAGAGACATTTTCCTTTTCTCCTACGAATGTATTGCCTTTTGCATTGCCTTCACACAACAGTAAAGATGCTGCTTTATTTGTTTCCATCAGGTAGTCCCATGTATGCGGCTATGGTGGATGGGTTAGGGAGTTCCTTGCAGGGACGGGAGTCCTGGTCCCAAAGGTGGAGCCCCTCCCGGTGAGTTCCCACTTGCCACGACCCCTAGGGAGGGTTTTGCAGAGCAGGCTCACCTCCCTAGCCGCACAGGGGTGCCTCCCCTTTTGGGGAGAAGGGACGAATACCTGCGATTCACCACACCACCTAAGGTATTGTTCTACAGTGAAGTAGAATAGTGCTCTCTTAATGCGCGGTCACCTGCGCTTGCAGTGTGACTGTGGGGAACACTATTTTTAGAAGGTACAACAGGCTTTCCCTGTTCTGGCATTCTTCTCTTTGCGAGCAGGTTTTGGCAAACCCTCATTCCCTAGTGGTTCCAACCAATGTGCCCTCTAATTATTTTTCCCTAAGTGCGGAAATGGTTAGCGTTTGTGTGCACTTTATTTTTCGTGTGCGCAACTTAATAATAAGGTAAGCCACATTGTGATCATGCATACTTAGTGAGCTACCATCTCCGTAGAGTTTTCGAAGGGTATTCCCCTTCCTAACCACTGCAAATCTTTACAAATCAGTGTAAAAGGTGCATCTTACAACATTTTTTCCAAACATGTATAGGCTAACTAAATAAATATTGTATATGTGATTATAAGGAGAGCTTATCAACCAGTCCAAGACTTCAAGATATGTCATAGTACCCACCTAAAGAGCTCCAGTGCAGAGAAAAAATGTGCACATAAAAAGCTTTGTATCCTCAGGATACACAATAGGTTTAGTTGTTCCTATTCATTTGTCGACACCACCCAGAGAATGCAGAAAGTGTTTAATGCCATTGAAATAAAACACCTGTTCATTACAAAAAACAAATATCGCTTATCACGGATGTGGTTGTCAAAAAATTCAGATAGGATCCAAATTTGGTAAAAGGAATAATGGCAACTAAAAGAAGTGTGTAAGACTACATGACAATAGGAGTTCATGTGCCACTTTAATGAAGTAATTCATGGGCCAGGGGAACATGCCTCTGTTTGTGTAAGGACGATGATTGCATCTAAATAAATGCTCCACAGAATATGATCAGAATTCATGGGTCTCTGCTTGCTATCCACATGCGTTGTCATGTTATATTTACTCAAAATAAGCCTTACAACTAAAAGGCATGCAAGCATCAATTTTTACTCTCTAAAAACAGAAAATTGTGACCAACAAAAACGGGAAACCAAGAATTTATAGAAGCCTTCCCCCTGCTTCTACCCACAAGGTTCCACTGATGTTTTTTTGCGAATAAGTGACCAGCAGAGGATTGACATAGGTAGGAGCTCTAATAATATTATAATATTACTGCTCGATGTCCATAGGAATTTTGAGGGGAAAGAACATAAAGCATGAAATATCCCTACTGTCAAAGCTATTATTTTCTTACTCCCTGAAAAATCATTTTATTCCAAGTGGGGAGAAAAATTGTATCAAAGTCTTGCTTTTAACCCTGACGTAGTAAGAGGTGACATGACAGGGCACATAATACAGCTTATAGTTTTGCCCACCTTCCTCACCACAGCCTAGACAAAATTCAAAATTAGCCTCACTGAGCTTTCTTTCTGGAGCCCCATTGAAGAATATCACATATATTTGCCTTTTAAGTCAAAAGCAGCAATGCTCACGGGTACAACAGATTGAGTGCCTTTTTCTTTGAAAAGGGATCCCTCTTCTGAAATTCATAGATCTAATTTGAACAAAAAGCATGGGGATGTTAGAGGCAATAAACGCAAACACATGATTATATTGAAAAGCCCTCAGGAGCTGAGAATTGAAAGAAACAGAAAATGCAGTTTCCTAGACTGTTGCTAGAATTTCTTATCCTTTAGCAAACAAACACATATCCTTCACTGTACTGTACTGCCAAAACATCTGATTTGATAGATTTTTGAAAGTTGCTTATTTGTTCTTCATCCTGAAGAAATATTCTCTGTGCCCTTCGTGCGTACCCCTCCCCGGCTCCTGTGCTCCCCTCCAATACTAGTTGACGGGGCTCTGTAAAAAGTGAGGGATTGTAGTAGCAAAACACTAACAGATATTTGCATAACCACAATACTTTGCAAGCAAAACATATTTAAAGCCTCACCATCACAATATGTGCGTTTTAAGAACATGTCATAAATCTGCATGTGCACAATTACTATGAAGAGAATACAAGTTTGTTTGCAACGTACCCCAATTATAAGTTGTTAGGAAGGATAATTGCTCAGTGAAACTGCTTTTGTAAAGCAGCAAATTACCACATAATACGTTAAAGTCTATGCCCCATGGAACTCTGAAAACATGGAAAGGATGCATATTGTGTAAAAAGCATGCTAGTTATTTGAATATATTTTGCCCTGATACTATATACAAATAATGCCAGGCATAGCCCATACCTACTATTCCTTGTAGTAGAAGTAAATTATGTTGCAATTTTTTTTCTCCACGTATAGGGTAATGTTAGCAATGCTAAAGTAGGAGACGCTGAGCATTACTTTTGCCTACTCAGTCTTAAGAGTGCAAATTTGATATTTGAGTTGTATAATTCATTAACTTACAAGTGGACACTACAAAGCCTGCTTACTTACAGTCAATATCCAATATTTGTGCTGATTTGGGTTACATAGTCTGGGTGACACTTTTGCTAAGGCACCATGAGTAACAGAAATTCTTGTGCTTGAACGTTGTGCATATTATAACAAACATAAAACAAGTAGATGTAGGTACAAGTCTGGTAAACGTTTGCAGAGCCAAGGTAGGTATAGTACCTGTTCTCTCGCAATATCTGAATGTCACCGGGGGCGGAAATTAGAGTCATAAGGTGTAAGTGTGGTAGAGTCAAGCACAGCAGTCATGGGTGGGAAGGGCATCTTATTTGGTTAATGTGTGCAGGCATATTTTAGCAATATCTTCTGTTCATGGAGCCACTTTTCATATTAGTTTTGAACCTCTTGTGGGTGTATTCTGTTTTTAGGATGTTTAGGTTTTTAAGGTCAAGCTTGCATAGGAGGGCAGTGAACATAGGCTAGACCAGAATATCGAGACTAGTTATTCCAATTCAGCTTTTATTTTATTTTGTGAGAAAGCAAATATTAGGTACCTGCTGTGGCTTGTGCCTTATTAAAACATTTGAATTGGTGGAAATTGTCTGTGCGCTGCTAAAATTCTTCTGAGCGGTACCCAGAAGGAAGCTGGGCAAGCGCACATGCGCACAGCTTAGAGGGAACATTGGTTCCAACAGTACACTGACCTTAAAACTGCCAGGCGAGGATACCTCTTTGGGGTGAAGGAGGGGGCACGTGGGAAAGCAGAACCTATAACTACATTATTGGTTGGTCTTTGAGAGCACAGGGTTGCTTGTAGTTTGGCTGCATTATCCATGTTTGAGGCCTCTTTAATACAGGACAGGGGCATGCTCCTTTCTAGTTTGACAAGCCCCAGCCAAATGGCCATATCCACGCTTGAGAGGGTAAAGCAAATGAAATGTATCGGACACCAAATCCGTTTCAGTGTCGCCCCATTCATCAGTCGCCTGGTAGTTGGTAGGGAACGGGTTGCCTATGAAAATAGGTTCTTCAAAAGAAGTTGTAATGGGTCACCTCTAACACAACAGCCTGCTGGGAGAAAGGAAAGAGCCCTTTAAGACATTTCAGTCAATTGAAGCCCTTGTGAACATTCTGCACAACCACCTGCCCAAAGGATTACTGTGAAACAAAGCCCACTAAAACCTGCCTATGTGTAACCTACTCGGAGTACAATGAAGGAAGAGTCCCAGTTGTCTGGACTAGGTCAATGGATGGGGCTTATCTGGGGACACTCTGCAGAGGGTTGAGAAGTAGACTTGGGGGTAACTGCAAATGGAGATGATTGCGTACATATTGATGCGGCACGTTCGGCTTCATTGTTCCCCTCGGTGAACATGGGGTAAAAAAAGACATTGTTTTCCCATCCTACAAATACAGCTTTGAGGCTAGGAGATATGCAAGTTGTATCCAAACCTCAGCTTACTATTGATTCTGTTGGGCGTTGGGTTGGAAATTTGCAAAAGCTTCACAGCTCTGTAAAAATGGCTTTACAAATGAGATGATGTAAATCCCTAAGGGTTCTTGGAGACCAGTGTCTAGATGATGAAGGAATATCGCGCAAGCAGCAGTTTTGGAATCCAGGATTTCATTGCATGGAGACAGCATGTTGGGCCCTATTGGTCTCCTGCTTACCTTGATGCCAACAGATAGATACTTTACAAGGAAATGCATCCCCAGCCCAACTGGTGCCATCCAAACATATCTATGTAGTGCTAAGTCGGTCTGGTAATATGTAGAAATGAGCGTTACGATACGTCTGGAACACATTTAAAGAATACTAGCTTATACATAATGGAGAAAAATGTATCATTTGCATTTCAGCTGGAAGTTACATTTTTGGCATGCTGGGGACCAGCTCCTTGTTCCTCCAGAAATTGTTCTTGCTTTCTGAGTCATGACCGATTCATTCCCAGGAGATGCTTTAAGATCCCACTCATTAAGTCCTTATTTTGGTCCCTGTGTTAGTACTTGACTTGTACCTATATCTCTGCATGCGAACGAACCTGCTGCCGATCAATAGTGGACTCTCTTAGACTCTGGTGGAGACTGCCTTAGTCAGCAGATTAGCAGGAATTTACCTAAATTGAGCTTTGCATTGCGATCAAATCATGCACTTTGGATCCTTACTCTGAGTCATCATGTGACATGCCCCTGGATCCTTGCGTATACTATGCGTCTTTAGCTCATGCACATGCCTGAAGGCACACCTATTTAGGGTGCCATGTCAGGTGACATTGCTGGTTGGGTAGTTAGAGCTGTGTCTGTGATGTGATGAGGGGGTCCTTGCTTTTTGGATGTTATTTCATTGTTCTCTATGGTTATAGGATTCCACAACATTGTGTATTGATCGTATATGGTGAGAATGTTGTTTGCAGAGGGCAAAGCATCTATAAAATCCAAATAAACTATTATTAATGAGCATTTATTAAACTTGAACTCTCCACTGAGAGGCAGTAAGGTGAAGGAGTGAAAGCAGGAACATGGTCATTGCTTTACTAAAATTGAGTTTGTCAGAATCCTCAAATGAGGCTCGCCTGAGCCTATATCAAATGGCTTTATTACACGCTCTGCCAAGTGACTAAGCTGTGTTATTCCCCTCTCGCTGTTTGTCTCCTTTTATTTATTTTGACATTTATGAAGCGCACTAAGCCCAGGGGCATCAAGGCGTTGCTTACAAAAAGGCAAATCAGTACTTGAGCATTTTAGCATATTGCAGGAGAGCTTATCGAAGACAGTTGGTAAGCAAGTTGGATTGTCGGCCCTCTCTGATTTCTTGATCCTGTGAGAAGAGCCAAGTTTTTAGGTGCTTGCGGAAGATCCACTATGAGTTTTCTGATCTTAAGGCAGGAGGAGAGCATTTCAATTCTGTGCTGCAATAACCGGGAAGCTGAGACCTCCTGATCTGTGAAGTTTGTAGGTCTAGTCGTGTGAGCTTTGTTGAATTTTTGTGACCGGTATTTAGGGGCAGTGTTGGAGATACATTTGTGGGTCATAGCTAACGTTTTGAACAATATACGCATGCGCTTGTGGATAGGCAGCCAGTGTGCATTTCGTTTGGTTGCAGAGATGCAGTCCTTTTTTGGGATGGTCAGGGCTGCTCTCGGCACATTGGTTTGTATAATTTGCAGTTTGTTGAAGTTGTGCGTGCTAGTGCCAGCAAATAAAGAATTGCATAATTAAGCCTGGACCCTATGAGTGCAGACCGTGTGAAAATTCCAGTTGGTAGGTTACAAATTCCCCTGGAGTGAGTTGCAACACCAAGATGAGGGGGGGGGGCTATTCTCTTGGGCTACAAAGAATTTGGTTTACCATTTTGTTTTGCTGGAGAGAAACCTGGGAAAGGGAGTAATTCCCTGGAACTGTAAACGTGGTCCATTTGGAACCTTTGTTGGATTTCTACCCTTTTGTTGAACTTTAACATTTGTGCGCTTTTCAAGCCAAAGACAGATAACCATAACATCTTTAGAGTTACTTTTGCAATGAGAGGGCTAGGATAGGATTTCGGAAACGGGACATTTTTGCTTTGAACATCTTGACACAGGACAGACCCCTAACTTTTGGTTTAGGTAGGGAAATACCTGCTAGATTAAGGAGAGTGAGGCATTTCCCAACCCCTCTATTTGAATGAAATTTTGTAGCGATTATGAGTCCTTTGTGTCCGCGTCACATTCCTGGTTCCTCGCACAAAGTACAAAGTACTCGTGGTCAAGCTGCCGTAACTAATATTAGTCTGTCTTCTAATGTTGTGCTTAGTACCATGTATATCATCAACTATCTTCATATTGACAGTCTGGTTTATCCTAGTTGGGGGCACAATGCTCAAATAATACAACCAATCTCGGCACCTTAAGTCCACTACGATGGTGATGGGTGCAGTATATATGCTTAATTACATACCATAGCCATTTTAATGTTTTTTACAATTAATCAACCCAAGAAGGATGAAAAGCATGGATGGCCCTTTCGGTACTTGAACCTGTGACCTGCAGTTTGAAGGCATATCCCAGCAGCAACCGCTTAACTCAGTGAGCTATCTGCCCTGCAAGTGAACATGAAGCTTTGTAGATGTCCGACTAGCGACCAGCCATCTGTTTTAGTTATGCTGATAGCATTTGATCATATTGATTTGTCTCTGTAGGCTTTGACTAGGAGGAAAGCAATAATACAAATGCAGCAGGGCAATGGCCCTGTAAGTTTCAATGCTGCAAACCATGTAAGTGTTAGCCAGCTCAATTTAATGGCCAAACTGTCCCTTAATACACAGCAGGCATATGCATGTCAGCATCCCAATGGTCAACCGCATTGTATCTGTTGTGGTGATTCACAGGATCTTGTCACTTCTTCCCATAGGGGAGCCCTTTTCTGTGAGGCTAGAGAGGTGAGCCTGCTATGCAACATTCCCCTTTGGGGTGGCGGTAAGCAGGACCTCGCAGGGAGAGAGTCCCCTCTTGAGGACAAGGACTCCCATTCCATCAAGGACCTCCCCAAATCCCTCTATGAAGAACCATTTAAACCACTGAGGCTTCAGGAGAAACATCCTCCACAAGTCAATATTTGTTATTCTAATGTCACACCAACTCACCATCAGACAAACTTACTGAGAAGAAGAGGCTACCAGAAATAAAGATTACCCAGTGGTTGGCAGCCAACCATACTGGGACTAAGAAGATTGAGCGAGTGAGGAAGTGTGCTGATGAGAGAGAGACACAGGACTATGGTTCTATGCTGGGGAGGGACCAGTACTTCGACATAAAAACAGAAGAAGGACCAACATATGTTGCTGGTGGAACCTGGGCGGCTCAAAGCTAGCGAGAGACCAGAGTGCCATGGAAGGCCCTCGGCTGAGAGGATGCCAGCAACCTCGAGGCGGAAGAAATGTGGAGAGGGCAGAGAGCCAAATTACGTATGCCCAAGAATGAGACTCAAGGCAGTGGTGTGACCCTGAAGAGGTGGACCGACTTGTCCTCAAACAATGCCGATACTGCAACTGGAAAGGTTCAGCAGAGCCGCGCACTGAGACGGAAGAGAGAAGACCTGCTAGACGTGCACAAGGTACGAGGGGCTTCCTGACCCCAGCGGAAGAATCGGTGATTCCAATCCATCAGAATAGAGGTAACTGGAGCATCAGGAGATCCAGAAGGGGAACATGGCAGGAAGAGCCTTATGGGACTAATTTACTCGTCCCAGTGGTTGTGAATACCTTAAAGAAGGTGAAGGATAGTTCATGAAGTCCAAGGAGTAGTTGAAGTTTGATCTAAGGATAGAAAGCCATCTAAACACACTGCAAGAATCGGAAGGTGATAAAGGGCAAGACCCTATTGTGAGAAACCAAGGTACTGTATTTGCATTAAAGGGCAGAAAAGATGGAAAATGTCCTAGAAGAATTAAAGGATGTGATTCACATGGTTACCAAGAACTATTTGAAAATAAACTATTAAGGCTGGAAGAAGCCTTTCCAGGAAAAGGGAGTGTTTCTCCTGGACCCTTTCTTTTCTTTTGATATTTGATTAGTGGTAGGGTTAGAGTAGGATAGCTTTTGGACGGAGGACAGAATGTTACTTTGAACTGCCTTACTGACGACAAGGCCCATAGTTTTTGTGTTGGGTAGGGCAAACCTTTGTGATAGGGACAGATAGGTTTGTTCTTAATATTTTAATGAAAAGAATTGTAACAATGCCACCACTTCATGCACCTTTTTCTTCTGATCTACCACATTGTGAAAGTCTGTACAGATTGAAGAAATAGCAGCACAGTTTGGATTTGGCATTTGGATGAATATGACCGGTCAAAGCTGACCAACAATGCTAACTTGGTACATCACCTTGCTTATACTGTGAGGAAGGCGTGGTATCAAAGTAAGACAGACACAAGTGATCACAGTTCAAAGGTGTAAAATGGGTGAGATAAACGCTGAATCTTAATCTAAGATGGGAGCAAGCTATGACCTTCAAATAATAATACGGCAGTCCTAGTGGAGTCTAGTCAAATAAAAAGGGCCTATACTAAAAAAATGATTGCCAATCCTTACCGCTATGCTACAAAATATTGTGGGATAATGTTCACAAGAAAAGAAAGAAGAAGTCACAAAATGATAGCTAAGGTTGTTATGGCCAGGGTCTCACTTCCCCATGTTTTTAGCACGGGACAAGGCGGGACTCTTGAGCACAGCACACTCCTGGGCTTCTCTGGCACAAGTTTACGGTTTCTTTTCTCTATATCCGGGCCTTCTGTGCCCAAGTCTCTTATCATGCAAAGTCTCTTGCTTCAGAGGGCCTGCTATGCCAAAACAAAACAAAAGGTTCACAAAACAATAATCTTCACATTGGGTGATTACCCTTCACCCTTGGATCCCCCTCAGCTGGGCTCTGTTCCTTCTCTCACTCGTTAGCCTCCCTCAATCGGGCTCAGATCAACCACACACTGTGGACATCCTTCAGTCGTGTTCATAATTGTCGTCGCAATGTTGTTCACTTAGCTTCTTCACAACTTTTCTCTTGGCGTCCCTCAATCGGGTTCACTACCGCCTTTCAATCATTATCTCCTTATCTGTAATATTCAAAAGTCTCAATGTCTTTTTAAACAACCACCTATGTTTGGTTAGGTCCCCCTCATCCGGGCTCAGACCTTCCACAGCATTTGCCAATTTTAAACGGAATTCGGAAGGGCGATCATGTCTCGCTCGGTCACTCTGTTAGCGTATGGCAAGTACATGTTTATTCACACAATCGCAGTTCGCACGGTGTTCCCCTCCGCCAGTAGCAAACGCCTGGTTCACAATTCCCTCGGTCGGGTTCACAATTTCATAATCGCCAAAACCGTGTCAAGGACTTTCGATTGTACAAGGGATTTGGCATGACCCTTGTATGACCACCTTGACTCCTCAAGTCTGCCTTCCCTTCAGCCTCTTTTTACTTGTAGTTTCAATACTCTTTTAGTTCAACACAGTTGCTTTGTTCAGGGGAGGGGTACCAGCCACAGACCTCCGAACGATCACCCACGTGGCGCCGGACCACTCTCTCTCTGGTACCAAGTTCGTTCACAAAAGACCTCTGCATCTTAATTTTCTTAATGTTTCCACTGTAACCTTCAGCCTAACAGTCGGTCCACTATCTGGTTCTTCGACTCACCATTTGTGCTGAACTCGTTGGCGTTTCTCATGCCACTGGAGTGATGGTACCACCATGGCAACCGCGTCCCCCCCACACTGGCTATCAGTGCGGGAGGGTTCCATGTACCGCTGACATCCATCGCACCATTCGCCAGTTGCGATTCCCGGTCTTCTTTTTCCTTTGTTGGAGGCTTTGCGGGTCTGGGTTGAAAAGGGCAAGGACAACTCTCTCCTTCATGTCCTTTCAGGTCTCGCTGTCTTTCTCCTCTGAACTGCCATTCTGGAATAGCTGCTTGCTCGTTCATTTGGCCTTGCTCAGAGTGTGCTCTTGTGCTGCGCCTTTTATCCCAATGGGGAAGGGAAAGGGCAGACTAGTGTGTGTGTGTGGTTGTCTGCAATTGTCTGATTCTGCCTGACCCTTGTGTTGGGACATGTCAGGTAAACGGCTCTGGTATTAGTCCATTCTCGCTCACAGTGTGAGAAAGTGTTCGTGTTGGAAAAAGGGGTGTGGGTTAGAGTTACTAAATATCCTACTGAGCAGGATGGGAAAAAGGTGTCATAACGAAGGGGATACTGTGCCTCACCCTGCGGCGTACCACTTCCACTCCCCCAAGACCCCTCACCCAGGTGATCCTCCCACACTGGTCCATCCAAAGAAACTGGATCCAATAGCGATGGTCGTGTCCTGGCCACCTGGTTGACAGATCCCCAGGTAGCTAGTGAGTGACACAGTGTCAGGATTCTTACAATAGACGGACGGTCTTTTGAAGTTGCAAATAAATATGCCTGAAACCTATTTCATGTCAGCATCTCTCGTCTTTAATTCACCAAACAATATAACTATTCTCCAAACTGTAACGCCTGTCACAGTATCAACTTTAATTCCCAGTCCAGCTGTTTTGTGGCCCGCCTGTTGTCATTTTCACTGTGGTGTTTTCACTGTGGCCGTTTTCGCCACATTTTTATTTAAAAAATATATATATATGTGTGGGTGTTTGAAGATGGGGATTGGGGTGGTAGGCTGAGGAGGTCGGGGTGGCTAAAGGGGGGTTGGCAGAAATCCCTCCCCTAAGCCCCCCCCACCCCACAATGGGGCCATGTGAAAAGACTAACTGTCAAAATAGCTGGGATGAAAACCCAGGAAACGTACAAACCACCTCAAGGAATGACTCACTGAGCTTACTTTGAAACTCCACTCCCAGGAAAATCCATCTTTAACAGTGTTCCTGATCCCCGCCCCCCTCACCTCCTTTTTCTTTAGTTTTTTTGTCACAGCTCTTTCCTCTAACATGCTTACCCTTAGTAACTACCCTATTCTTCACCCCGTCCACAACACCATCTCCCCCCAAAGCTACCATATAGAAACCGCTGTTCATCTGCAACGGGTGTACCCCATCGGGCCAACATTTCTAACTGTCTCTTAATGCCTTCATTACTCAAAGCCTCTTCCTTCTAGTGCCAGCAGATATCCTATTTTCTTTATTAATCTTCTTCAATGTTCTCTCTGCCATTCCAGCCCAAGCCCTTCTTCAAAGTCTGTGGCAAGAAGCCCCTCCATACAGCCTTTGTGTCTGCCCACGTTTTTATCTTGGATCATCAAGTACATCTATGTTTCTTTGATGATAGGCACATAGGCCTCCCTTACCAAATCATTGTCCTCCATTTGAAGCTTCATCCTTTCTTCACAACAGACAGTGCATCGACTGCTGCTTGCCCCAAAGCAATTCCCTAAACACTGACCATGCATAATACCATCTTTGTATTTCATCCTTAGTTCCTGACCAAAGGATTGCCTTTCTGCATGCTTGCCAATCCATTTTTCAATGGAATGGTCACATATCCATATCCGTATTTAGAGCATCTACCCTATCTTGCCCAGAATCTGTGAAGACACATTAGGAGGGGAAGAAAGTGGGTGGAGAGCCATCCGACCACAATTTTAATTGGCCCCACCCATATCTGTCGGGGGTGCACCCAGGGCGGTGCAAGCACCAGGCAAAGTGAGCTGCTGCCTAAGGCACCAACCAACAAGGGGCGCCAAAAAGCAACTTTTACCTATGCTGGCATTACATCTACAAAAAACATTGAATCTGATCAGAGCTAAAGGAAAATCTATATTGCAAACACAGCAAGGGCACATGGTGCACTGTACAATATTGGTTGACAGTTCTGGATCTACGCATGGGAGTTCTTCACAGATCCTTTGAATCCCATTACCAATGGGGGTTCTGACAATGCTTTACCTAATCCACTCTTGCCCAAAAGGACCACTTTGGTTCTAGCTGAGCCGCTCTGGCCTGTAGACTTTAAATCGGCCTTATAGCTTATCCCCTGACCTAGGACAGCCTGCAATTGTCTAGCATTCTGATTGGGCAGACGAAATGACAAGTTGAGCTGTTGGTGGCGCAAGGAGACTTGATACCTCTATATCTGCAATTCTAATTTTTTAGTTTAGCTTTTTTGGAGCATCCCCAGTGTTCAAATTCCTTTGAAATCAGATTGTAGTCACGTCAAGCACCACTATATTTGGAATATGGCGATTGCCTAGCTTTGGGGGGATTTCTGTGTTTCTCTTAAAGACTGTTGGATATCTACTGTGCAGAATAAAAAACAGGAATGCCAGTACGCACCATGGCTTTGGGCCACAATTCTTCTCTATAGGCTTTGTTAAAGATCCTGAGGTGTTCAATCGGACCCAAACTTAATTTGTTGAATACACATTAAAGTTATCGGATTTAAAAGGCTGTGGTCCATACCCCAGGTGATCTCCTTCAAAAGCCCCCGAGTAATCCAAAAGAAGGGCATAAAGTGTAGGATTACATGGTTTGGTTTTTCAGCCTTTGTATTTAAACAAACATATGTTATGGTGTGTATGTTACCCCTTTGAAAATCCTTTCTAAAGAGAAGAGGAGATATATTGTTCAATGTGACCCACTCATTCAGCCCTTTTACCAGAATGTATGTGAATATTTTTCTTGAGGTGTCCAAAAGAGTAAAAAGGCGGTAATTAGGAGGGTCTTTCCACCCATCCTTTTTTTTTGTATAGCGGAACTAATCTGGCCGCTGACCATGTCTCTGGTATAATCTCCCATTTGATTGTTTTTATGCAAGAGAGACTAGATGAATGGCTAGCTTTTCAATGCGTCTTTACGATCGAGACTCTAGGCCACCCAGATCTGGAGCTCTCAAACATGTTATTTTAGTATGCATCTTTAGTGTTCGTTTTCCAACATTTCTCCTTCCCACTTGTAAGCGGGATCGATAGTTTGATACTACAAACAGAGTTTTCATTAAATATTTTGATTTTATGATGTTCCCACACAGAAGCAGTCATAGAATTAATCTCATCCATAGATGAGTTAAGTAATTTTCCATTAACCAAATGCCCAAGCTGTCTCATCACCTTTGCCTAGAACTTGGAGCATTTCCTGCCATTGATAAGCAACCCTGTTTAGTTTCTATCTTTTTATCCGATTTTTAAGATTTCATTTCACCTTTCTTAATCCCTATAACAATTTTTCAGAGTCCATGTTTTTCAGATGATTGATCTGTCATCTTAACCCTTGCTTCATTACCTGGTCATCTTTCTTTATCAGAGTATGGCTCATCAAAGCCAGGCCTATTTGGCCAACTACACACTTGGCCCTCTACCCAAGTAGAGAAGCACGGGAATGTAGACAATTACGATTAAGAGGTCTTTTCAAGTGACACATTTTTCGTACAATTAGGTTCCCGTTCATCTTATTAATGCTCTGAGCCGACCACTTTCTGTGGTTGCCTCTAACACTTACTTCTGTTCCACCTATTTTCTTCATCTATGAGATCCTCGGTTCCTGAGTTACCATTCCCATTTTAAGTATACAATGGTCACTTTTGTCAGTGTGTACTACAAGCTTGTGGGTTATGTAAGGAACTCATGGTGGCAACAGTACAGACAGACACAAGTGATCACAGTTCAAGGGTGTTTATTAAACTGTATATGCGGGTTCGGATAACGCCTAATCTAAACCTAAAACTAAGAGGGGAGCAAGCTATGACCATCAAATAATATGAAGGCTGTCCTAGTTGAGTCTTGTCAAAATAAAAGGGCCTATACTAAGAAAAAACCTATTGCCAATCCTTACGCTAAATACAAAGAGTGTGGGATAAGGTTCACAAGAGAGAAAGAAGTGTTTACAAATCAGGATGTGTTAGCCGGGAGTCTTCCTTCCCCAATTTTTTAGCACGGGACAAGACTCTTGAGTACAGCACATGCTCCAGCTTTCCCAGCACGAGCCAATAATTCCGCTCTCGGCTACCAGAGCCTTTCGGTGGTTACAAAATGTCTCTGGCCTCCAAGGACCTGATGTGTTCCAAAATAATTAATAAAAGTTCCTTTCCGCTTGCATTTTGGTTCTTTGCAATATCCGGACCTTCGGTAGTTAATTTTCCTGCTTCCAAGGGCCTAATGGGTTCAAAAAAATAACCAAAAAGTTATTTCCTGTTTGTACTTGGGGTGATAATTCTTCTCCCCTGGGTACCCCTCTAACGGGCTCAGAGCCCTCTCGAATATCAGTCTCCCTCTGTCGAGTTCACACTGGCTTGTACTCAAAAGATTCCTCTGTTGCATTCACGTGTCGGTGGGGTGATGGCTTCTCACCCCTGGTTCCCCCTCTTCTGGGCTCAGACCCTTCTCAAATGTTTGCCTTCCCTCCATCGGGTTCACTAAGGCTTTCAACACAATCTCATCTTTGACATTCACAAATCATAATGCCTTTTTAAACATTTCCCTGTGGACTTCCCGCTTCCAGATTCATTCTTGTCAACACACTATTCATTGGGACTTCTGGCTTCGCCCCCTTTTATCGGCAACCCTCAGTTGGGTTCCCACTTGGCAACTTTGCCAGTTTATACAATTCCTTGAACAGTTCTTACGATGCAGGATTCACTTCCCTTAGCTTCACAATCATTTGTCGGTCAAAGACTTGCAACTGTACAGAGGATTTTACTAGACCCATGTATGACCACTGTGACCCCTTTCTCATGCTTCCCAAGGCCTTCTGGTAACGGTAGTTTCAACAATAGGGTAGGTGCCCAGAGTTTCTGAGTGAGCACCCACATAGTGCCCGACTCCTCTGTAGCTGGTTTTCCCCTCTCGTATTAACAATTCTTTTTACTTTCTTAAATTAGCCATTTGCTACTCTTGTTCAACACAGTTCAGTTTCTTATTGGCTCTCCTCTTGACTTTGATAAACCGCTTGGCTTTGCTCGTCTCTGGAGTCAAGGTCGGTACCACAGTGGCAAGCGTCTCTCCTGAGCTTGGTTATCAGTGGAGGAGGGCCCTGTGTACCGTTGACATCTGCTGCAACACACACGCTGGCTATTGGCTGTCTTACGATTCCTTCTGCAGAGGTTTCACGGGCCTTGGTCGGAAAGGGCAAGGTCTCTTCTCTCCTTGTCACACTCTCAATTTGCATCGTCTTTCTCCTCCTCTTGAACTGCCGTGCTGAGTTAGCTCTCTTGTTGTGCGGTCTGCCTTGCTTGTATTGTGCTCTCGTGCTCCAGGTAAACGGCCCTGGTGTTTGTCCGTCGTCTTTCGTGGTGTGCGAGTGTTCATGTCGGAAAAGGGGAATGGGGGTAGAGTGTTTAGTATCCCATAGTGTAGGGTGGAGAAAAGGTGTTATAAGAAGGCAGTTACCGTGTCTTACCCATTGGTGTCCCACTACGGAGCTATGTGATGACTGCGACGGCCGAAATTATTTTTTTTCTTTCGTGTTCCCCCCGCTTACCAAAATGGTAAGCAGGGGACACCCCTGCAACCCCTGCTCTGCTTGGGCGCAGTAATTGTCGCCCTAATTTTGTGCACCCCCAAAGTCGCAGTAACTGCGGGGGCGCACAAATGAGGGCGACATTTTTGTACAATTCCTCCCACTAACACTCCCTGAGGACCCCCCATTCAGGTGATCCTCCCGCACTGGTTGTCTCCTTGATTTCCCCGCCCCCCCCCACCCCTCAGGGCTGAATCCAGTAGCGATGACCGTGTCCTGGCCACCTGTATGACAGATCCCCGGGGACTAGTAAGTGAGACACCCTCATGTTTCTCAGTTATGAGAGACATCCTGGGGAAAGAGCCAAATATTAGCGACTCGGAGCCCGCATGACTGTGTACAACTCTATGGATAATCTCTAGGTATTCTGCAGTTTGCGATTAGCAGCTTCCAGCTGTAAAAGGAGTCGCACCAAGGTCTACCTGCTTTTGAAACGCCTTCATGCCACAGAGCAACTTCAGGAATGAAAACAACCTAGATAGATTCTGGAGCTAGCTTAAATTCGGTTTCCCATTGTTCAAAAATGTCAATTACCACATCTATTATTTAAGTGTGAATCCTGATGGGATGATCGTAAATATATATAATCAGAATTTAAAAATGTGAGCCTAGATATTATCTAGTCGGGTGGATGTTAATCAGTATAAACGTTTGATGAAGGCGTACTGTTTTTACCGCTAGTAGTCCACCACTCTGTCTACCCTTGGGGACTGTTTTAGTTGGTTTCGGGAGCACTCGCATAGCATCTATACAAATCTGTTTACATAGCCATACTTCCTGTAAGCAAATAATATTCTGATTAGCTAATGGGTCTAAAATAGAACCTAGTTTCAAAACATATCTGTAACCCATTAAGTTCCATTGCAGCCTTAATTTTTGGGATGAGAACACATTTCCAGTGGTAGAAAGTCTGCTCCCATCCCCAATTGTCAACCGGACACCAGGTCACCCTATTTTTACCTGACTACAGAAGTATAGAGACCATTCTTATCTGGTCTGCCCCCTTGTCTTTAATTGATTCTTGGCAACTCCCTTCTAGCACTCACTGACGTATCCTCTGTGAGACAGGAATGGTATCGAGAGAGACGCAGCCTGGTGATTCTCCCTCACTCGTCCACCCCCAGGGTTGGGTTCCGACGGCCCCCAAGACCACCTGAATAGAGGATTCTTGGGGTGTACATGGGAGAATATCACCAGGTTTCTCACAACTCTTTGCAAATAAACTCTTGTCATTTGTTTGCTTATTGGAGAAAAGGACTGAAGTTTCCAGGAAGCTGTCATAGCCCATGTGTAGGAAGTATTCAACATGGTTTACTAATGTTGTGATTACTGATTAATCGCAGTACTCTCTAGCTTTATATATGTATTCCTTAAATTAACAAATTAAATCATTTCCTGTATCTGGTTACAATCTCAGTACTGTAATTTTTGGAAAAATCGAGAATATAGGACTTTTTTTTTTTTTTTTTTTTAGTGAAATTGTGTATTCATCTGGGAAAAGTTCTTCCCTTATGGTCACTGGAGAGGACTTTTTCTGCTTGTTAGAAACCTGTTGTGTTCACTGGTATTTATCTGACTGTAAGACTTAAGTACCTTTAGTCACACTTAGTACCTTAAGACCCCCAGCTTTCCCCAGCCATTCTCATTTTCACATTTTTGACTATTGTGTAAACCGTCATCCCATGGACCATCAAAGAATTGAGGTCTTACTAGGAGCTCCAAACTTACATTTCTCCAATTTTTTTTTTCTTTATGTCACATGTGCTCTTCCCCAAAAAGATAATGATATTTGAGGAAGTTCTTTTTAATAATCAAAATCACATTTAAATATAGGTATTCAGAGATGGCGTTCCATATACATCAAAGTAATCACTCGTCCAGTATGTAGGATTACATGTTTCTTGATTTATTGTTGGTAGTAATAATTTTGTTTTGTATGCCGACATATGTTTCACCCTCTGAGCTTTTTCAAGGCTACAACCAGATATTCAAAACAATATAATTAAATATTGTCAAACATATCATTGAAGTAGTACAATTAGGGAGAGAAAAATATGAGGGCGATAAGAGACTGAAATTAGTTCTACCAATTTCATAAATATCATTATTTGACTCCTCATTGAAATCCTAGTGGTCGTAAAACATTAGTGACCCATTGATATAAATTATCCTTCATCTATGGTCAGTAGGGTGATATATACGCCATAATCCAGAGTTGGAAATTGAGGGGAGCTGGGAGCTATTTAGCTCCTGCTTGTAGTTTAGAAGAGCTCGGTTAGCTTGACACCAACTGCTACCAGGAGCTGCTTTTGGCTCCCAATGCCAAATGCTGCCGAACAGACACATCTTTGTGAATTGACTTTAAGACATCTATACAACATTTAAAGCATAAGGGGTCATATATAATGGACAGCATGATATGTAGTTAGAGTTGTGTAACTGCATGTCATAGCTCCTCATTCCCAAGTTGTAGCTCCAGGTCACTGGTTAATGCCGGATACCCAGGAGCTGCCTTGATCTCCTGTTTATCCCATCTTAATTATGGTTCCTGCATAATCGTATGTCTTGTTCCAAATGTAATGTCAATTGACTAAGAAGAAATGTATGATGATCCCTGTGTATCAAACTCATTTACCTGATCTGCTTGAAAACTTGGAGCCCTAATAAAATTGTTCGGTCCATCATCCTTTCTTGTGACCTGCAATGTGTGAAATCTAGAGAAAAATATGCAAAAACTCTGCTTACCTAATGTAAAGTTAATAACTATTCTTATAGCTGATAGCCCTTGTTGAGTTGTTGCTTGCATCATCCTTATTTAATCTTGAATCTTGTGAAGGTTGTAAACAAACCTCTAGAATTCCTGTTTGCCTATGCAATTCATTGGGTAAATTAGTTAGAAAATGCATATAAATGTGTGTATATACCTCAAAATCTCATGTTCTGTTTCTCATGATGCGTTTTAGAAATATAACTGCAATTTCTTGTAAACATTTTGCTAACATAGTCTAGTTTAGAGCACAGGTACTTACTATTGCAGCAGGAGCCAGGTTTTCCTTGTTTTTCGAACCACAACTGCGTGCGTAATGGCATCCGCGGTTATTTAAATTGTTGTGTCATGTTGGATGACGTTGAGCGTATGATGTCATCACATGCATTATGTGTACGTATGCGATTTTACCATTGTGTTGCTTCGTATTGTGGCAATTTTATTCTTATGTATACATTTGAGTAATTGAATGTTGTGTGTAGATTATTATATGGATGCAGAAAATGTTTTGGCTCTTCCCAGTGTACCACTGTATAAATAATGCTCACTATTCAATGATACATGCACCAGGTGTACCGATTTTATTATTTACGGATGAAAAAAACAAGTAGGGATATACTATTAACCCCCGTATTAATACTACATATTATTGAAAGGTACATTTACCAGTTGTGATGGCAATTGTATCATCTGCTGAGCATGCATTCCAGATGTTTACATACAAATTAAGCAATCGTATATAATACGATCTTTGCAACTAATTCCAACAACTCATAAATATGTAAATTGCTGATTGTATGAAACAAACATGGTGAAGGATCTATATAATCAGTGTTGCAGTGCAAACTAAATCTAGATTTATTATTCCACCATATTATTAAGTATCTAATCATTTAGTTGGTGATGGCTATTACAAAGCTAGATATAAACAGTTCTTATGAACTTTCATATTATAGGAATCCATATATATATATATATATATATATATATATATATATATATATATATGAGTGTGAAACGTGTTGTGTGTGGGTCGCGCTCACGGGCGTCCTGCCTCTGTTTTCTATACTGCCTTCCAGCCGTATTTTTTATTGATGTTTTTTTTTGTTCATATGACACATTAAATAACTTTTAGACCTTCATTTTGCTGTGAGCTGTGCTTCCTTTTCCCATGACCATTGCCTTTCAATCAGCCGCGGAGAGTGCGGTTCATTTTTCCTCCTTTTTCCTTTTTTTTATATATATACATTTTTAGTATCTGCTCTGTTGGTTGATGCTACCTATTATTATAGAGCTTGATATTGAGTGATCATGTTTAATAAATCTTAACACTGAAATTGTTATTTTTGTCAGTTTGCATTAATCTGTCATATTGGCATTATTGTTTGGTCCTTGAAGATGGTGTGAACCTTGGTGTATTCTAGCAATGTTTGCTAAGCATAATGCATGTTTACAATTAGTTCATGATCACTATTTACAACTCCTCTTGTGACCATTTACATAAAAATATAAAATGTATTAAAAGAAAGCATGCATTTCATCATCTAGGTTTATTCTAGTGTACTGTTGCGTTGTTCACAGATGTATCTGACTTCCGATTGTCTCAATTGCAACCCTCAGTTGTCCCCTGTGAGGGGTCAGAGATGAGAGACGGACACAAAGTTGTAGGGTTCTCAACAGTAGTCATGTTTATTAAAAGAAAAGGGGCAGGATAAACGCCTATCCGTCCCTATCCTAATGACAATGTCCCTACGTATGAAATTAAAACAAATGCAAATTGACCTTGTTTCCAAATTGTATCTGACCCTCACATTAGCATATACAAAAACATGCAAGGTAATTGTCTCTTATTCCAACCCAACAAATTATAATGTGATGTTCACAATACGTACTTCCAATAAAGGCAATCCTTGTATTCAGGAGTTGGCTCCCTTCTGCTGAATCAACCCAGGAAGACTGATGGAAATATGTTCTATTAAATGAATGAAAAATCTTTTCCACAAAGCGTTGTCTTTGGCACAGCAAAATGTCTCGGCCATAAAATACTTTTGTCATAATATCAAAACACTTAACTTCACCAGAGAATACTTTTCTTAGAATGGCAAAACTAAATGTCTCTGTCCTAGAACACAGTTCATAATGATAACTAGCTGTTCCTGGCATAACATACGTCACTCTAGCATATCTTAAAGGTCAATATCGGTCGGTAATTAATAGCGTTACTTCTGTCCCCCTTCTTAAATATTGGAATTACCGCTGATCGCTTCCAGGAAGGGTGCGTAGGTCCCTGTTACTTAATGTTCATTGAAAAGGCTAAACGTATCAGATGGAATGAGAGGTATGCGCGTATAAGAACAGTATCTAAGTTCCATCGATCACACGGGCCTCTATGATGTCGTAGTTTTCAATCTTGTTCCATTGCACAGTCCCTGTGATGGCAAAAGATTGCGTAGTTATCTGTTGACCTATCAGCCCATCTCTTTTTTGATACACAAGTGGCCTAAATTGCACATTATGGGCCAATATGGATCCATTATATTTTGGCCCATCGAAAATGCATGCTCTAGTTCTAGGGTTAAACCCATTTACACCTTATGACTAGAGCGACATTATACTCTTTTGAACACATTACTGACGGTTTCAGTAACGTTGCGCATACATTTTGAATTAATTTACAATCAAAGAGAAAAGGGATATTGTTACTTGTCATGCGCTGGCTCTTCGTGTTGTGCATGCACTACGCATGGTTTCATCTTCGACAATAACAGCACCATTAGTAGTATCCAGCGGTAACGTTCTAGCCTTGGCTGTCAGCAAACGCAATACGTCAGACGTCGTGCATCACATACATTAATTACGGTCAGGCACATGCACAGACTTTGAGTACCCTGACGTGACTCCAAGCAGAAGACTTCCAGGCGTAAGGTAGGCGAAGCGTTTGTTTTGTATACTCTCTACTGGGAAGTTTAGCGTTCTCCAGGCTTGTAGGGGTAATTTTCATTATTTTATCACTTTAACAAATGCAACCTTTGGGGGCAGCAGTCTCGTCACGCGTTCTTTTTGCGATTCTCTGTGAATGAAAGATATTGCAGTATTCAGCCAACAGTGCTTTATGTGTATGCCCCTCAGTGCGGATCATTGCGCTATGTATGCCTTATTGAGGTGCCAGCCAGGTGGGGCGAAAGGGACAACATGACCCCCCTACAAAAAATACCGCCCATACATTTGTGGTTTATTCATGCATTTGAAATATTCTGCTCGAAGGACACACTAAATAGAGCTGCAGAAAGTTTTGGCCAGCCCAGTATTGATGAATTGGGAGTTGGCTGTTTAACACTAGACAGAAATGAGGCAACTTTTCTGCTAACAGCTTTATGTACTTCTGCTCGATTAGAGATGCTTTTGAACTAATTTTAATTTAGTGAATTCTCCACATATTTAAAACACATTTAGTTTTTCTTTGTTCCTGGGTGTCCAGCATCTGAAATCTATGCAACATGACGGCATTGGCTGCGAAATATGGCGAATAGCTTAACCTTGTCGCCTTTATGATCCACCCTTTGGGACCGCCCCTGCCTAAATTTGTCCAAGGCTTTTTTCTTCAGCCATTCTAAATAGGTGAGTTGGAGATTATACTTTTGTCTCTTGGGAAGTATCTGGTGCTGCACTCTCGAGAATCAGCAGTCATTTTGTGTCAGTTTGGATTTAGGGAATTTCTTTTCTCATTTTCACTAGATGTTCTTGTGCTTTGCCCCCACAGACTCATTTATTGTGATCTGCGTGCCGTACCGTTGACACATCATTGGATTAATGTACATGATGTTGGCACCAGTCTGCCTGGTCGAGAGACTGGTATTTATCAGTTCTCCCGGTTTTGCTTTGAGGTTTTTCGGCACTTTGACTATGGATTATGTTCCCAGTAGAGTTCCACCCAGATAATTTTTTTCACTTGTTGTTTGGTTTTCTCCTTTTATCTCTTTCTAGGGTTGACCACCCGGTTTGGGCTTGTTTGCTCTTTGTTGGTTTCAGAATTATGTACAATTTAATTTACCTACAACACGTAGCACTCAACAAGGGAGTGCGCCGTCCTGAAGAAGACGGGCATCAACTGAAGCACAGCTAGATGTTCTACCCCGTCAACACTACCAATGTGATGAAAAAATCATTGTTAGGTTGACTCTAGACTATCTTGCAGTTCCTGCGATAGTGTGGTCGACGAATGGCACCCTATTTCAATTATTTGTGCGATTTCTTTTTATCTAGGACAATAGTATTCTTGTTTGAATGTAAGCAACTAAGATTTGTGTTAGTGTTCCGCAGATACACTTGTGAACACCGTACCCCTCTCGAGTGATTCCCTTCACTCAATTGGGGTTTCTGGCATTTTACTTGCTTGTGCGTGGTGTGGACCTCTTAGGCGGTCCACTTTAAGGGCGTGACTAGCACTTTAATTGTGATGCACTTTACTCTTATCATAATGAGCCAATAGTTAGTATGGGCCTATGTAGATTTAATATGCAATTTTATCTATTTGTGAAATAATAATAAAATGAAAACAGTTTTTAAAAGAAATGTGCTGTTTTGATCTGTCTGGTCCTCATCTGGGTTCTTCTCCATTGTAGTCTGTTTAACACTCATGCACTAATTTGAATTCAGTTCCGCTCGACATCATCATTGTTTGAATATAGTTGTTTCCCCTCTGTCAACGATGAGGGGATACCCATCCTTTGCTTATTATTAAAAGATTGCGTAGTAGCATAGTAACAGCACCTTTTTCATGAATGGTAGCAGGCGCCCCTCTCCAGAAAGAACACGGCATGATAACCTGTTCAGTGGTTTTTTCCAACTATGAGAGTTTGCAGCCATCTGCTTTTTGCTCACTGTACCTTTCACAGATGGGAAATATCCATTTGCATATCAGTCTTTGTCCCACCCACATGGGCAGTCCAGCACCGAAATGCTATGGCAATTCCTTTCTGAACAAGGGTACCAACAGCAACCCCATACACGAGTTTCAGCACCTACTTTCCGTTTTAGCTTGTGAGGAAGCATTTGTACTACAACATTCCGCTCTTTAGAGACTGAATTGTGGAGCCGGTAATTAACTGTTCATTGACACTGGAACCGCTGTCCCCTGTGTGAAGAGAAGTGGTAGTGGAAAGAAGTAAATTTAAATTATTCCAAACGTTTGCAATAGTGGAAGGTGAAGTTGAAGCGTGCTCATTCAGTTTGTTGAAATGATAGCTGTTGAAGTGGGTGCACTTTGCCATTTGGACAGCAGAGGGCAACGTAACACTGTTAAATAAAAAAAAAATATATATATATATATATACTCCACTGCCAGGAATTTCTCAACTTCTTTCACTGAAAAACTCTTTGTATCCTGGTTTACTCTCCTGCCAGGAATATCTCCTTTTTGACTCCTATAGATCTCCTGGTATACTCTCCTGCCAGGTGCCACTTTCCAAAAAGGATAATGACCTATATTCTTATTGGGGGTCTCTGCAATCTGTATTTCACTTCAGGTATCATGCAATCATACCTCTTTTAATAATACAACCTGTTGACTTCAGTGGTTACTTGTGCCAGTTTCCACCATGCAGACATGTCCTATATGAGGGTTTGTACAAGCTCTGTGTGTCAACCTTTCTTTCAATCTATCTTAGCTCTTGTGCTTGTCCCAAATTTCCCCCAACTGACATCTCATTTCAGGAGAACTGCACAACTCTTGCCTCCTTACTTCTCTCCCAAAGTCGTTTGGCTTATGACAATGCTGGTTCCAGGATTCCCCCAACTGACATCTCATGTCAGGAGAATTGTACGATGTTTGCCTTCTCTTTTATAATTCTATTCGGTCGATATTCAAAAGGGTTTTTCAAATACTCTTTAACGTCTCTGCATGTCCTGGCCCCCCTTCACTCTCACTGTGCTGTTGCTGAGAGCATCTTTCGTAGGGCTGGCTTTCCCATCTGTACAGAGGTTTGTTTGGTTCTTGCGTCAGAGTTTGCTTCCTTCGCTGCCAGAACCTGCGCAGCTCTGTAGGGCCTCTCCTGCGCTTTGTTCACCTACTCATTACCGGAGTTTCTCCTCTCCGGTCTAGAACGCTGCTGACCTGCTGCAGACAACCGTTCACCGTTCTCCCAGTGGCTCTTCTCCTGCGAACTGCCTGTCACCAGTCTCTCTTCCTGCTCTGCATATCTGCAGCCTCTTTACTTTCTCGATCCTCTAGCTGTAGGTAACCTTCGTGTTGTTTAAATGTCCCAGCTGATTAAATTTTGGACAACTAGAATGCACTTCATGCTTAAAATCACATCTCCTCCCCGTTGACTCCTTGTTCTTTTTCTTTGTCTCAGTACCCCAGTCATTATGGGAATTGGAGTCCACGTATGTTTTAGACTTTTCAAGGTGATATTATTTTAAATAGTAACCAGGAGAGATTATAGGTACATTATGAGAATTGATGATCACAACACTTGGCTCCACTTTACAATAAGAGAACAAAGAAAAAGTTCCCAAAATTAGGGAACTCGCATCCCTTGCACACTATCCTGTGTCTGGAAAACCAGACCAACAGCTTGTATTATTTTAACTAGTTATACATACAAGTAGTCAATATTACGTAACATCCACACGGTTACATGTGGTATTTAGTCAAAAGCGTAATTCAAAAAAATCAGTTTAGTCAGAAATTTATCACAACAATCTTTTTTTTTTTTCTTTTTTTTTCTTCTAAATATATATTTTTTTGGTTTTCGTCTAGTTAAAAAAAAAAAAAGTGTTTTTTGCACCACTCTTTGGTTTTCGGTCCTTTTGATTCGACCCTTTGGTCATTCGATCATTTGACCTAGAACCCTAATACATCCCTTTGGGATGTTTTGCATGTTTGGTTTGTGATGACAAAGGGTGGCATGCAAATCTGAGTACACTTCAGTATTTTTGCAAAACGTCACTAGTGTTGATGTGGTCCTTTTTTTGTAATGTATATCATCAAATCTAAGAAGGACCTTTCAGTGGAACTATGGTCAACTGGATTCCAACATTATTCTCATTGAGTAAATTCTTCTAGTTCCTTCGGTGTTCTATCACAAATCATTTAAAATATCCTTACTGTATCTATTCTATTGTACTGTTTTCCTAGCATATTTCATTGAAGCTAGGACATGTGTAGTTTGAAAATATGCCATAAATTCACAAGAGCGGAAGCAAAACATGCCCCCATGGCTACTCCTGAAATCTATTGATAGAATTAATTATCAATAATGAATATGTTGTTATTCAAGGTAAAGATTAGCATCTCTTTAATCATGATGTACTATTCCAGGGTGCTTTTGCGCCGCTTGGAAGATTGGGTTGCCAGTGAAGGAATTCTACCCAACGTGCAAGCAGGATTTAGAGCGGGTATCTCCACGGCTATGGCTATATCTGCAGCCTCTTTCCTTTCCGACCAGGCTATGAGGCGTGATCTCTTATGCCAGAAATACGCGCTTCTCAATTCACAATGCTTGCATTTGGAATTTGTCGATCTACAATCACCCTTTGATACAGTACCGAGGGAGTCTTTGTGGTCTGTTCTAGAGGAACTAGGCATCCCCTCGCCCTTGGATAATGGCATTAAATATTTATATTCTGGCAACTCTGCACGGCTACGTTGGGGGCTGTCTGGCGTGTTCTCCCTCCCCCCCCCCCCATCCAGTATCTATTGATGTTATGGTTAGGCAGGGATGCGTCGCAGCGCCTTGTTATTCTTGTTATATATTATTAGCATAGTCCCTGCATTATTAGAAGCTGCAAGGGATTCCCCAACTTTGGGTAACAGAAAATTGAACCTATTGTTTGCGGATGATGCAGTTTTGCTGTCAAAAACCCCAGTTGACCTGCAGAACCAATGGACATTTTTAATAAGTTATATACCGCAAAAGGCATTAGAATTAACTTTTTTTTAAACTATGCAGTTTGCCGGCGCTGGGAAAAAGGTCAGAGTACGGGGGAATTTTTAATGAAATGGCCAGCTTCTGGAGTCTGGACACTAAAATGGCAGGACCAGATAGTAAAGGGTCTGTTATCGCACTTGTGTCAGTGTGGCCTCATTAGGAATTTAGTAACCAGACTTGATGGCGAGATTTTTTTCTGTACCTCTTAAGATCTACCAGGTACAGACAATCCCGGGGGTAACCTATGGAGCTGAACTATGGGAGGCAAATATTTGTACCCCCATTCAGATAGCCGAAAAATAGATTCTTGAAATCATTGCTTGGTTTACCCCCTAATACGCTGTCCACACCAGTGGCAGGTGAATTTGGCCTCATTGAGATCCAATATGCTATTCAGATGCAGCCAGTGTTATACTGGCTGCCGAACTGGAACAATAAAGCTTTCGTTTTGTTTAGGGAAGGTTTGGAGGAGCTGTTATTACTGGTTGGTAAGAAACTTTCTTTGTTTAGGCATGTAAGAACCATGCTTTTTAACACTCGGCTGGGGGATCTATGGAGTGATCCCACAAGGTTGGGCAGAGGCTACAAAGTGGTGGCTAAGAATAAATGTAGAGAGTGGGCGTGGCGTATGATGATCGATGATTGCCTAATGGGGGGGAAAAAAAGCTAGGGCTTATTTGCAGCTTAAGGATGTCTGGGGTTCGGAGGTATATCTGGATCCCCAAATGCCAGTGAAATTAAAAAGCTGGTTTGCAAAGTTTCGATTAGGCACACTCCCGTTGGCCCACATGCCTGCCAAGTGGAATAATGGGTCCTGTTCCTCAACCCTAGGCCCTCTTAGTGGAAAGGGGTGTAAGGATGAGGTGCATCTTTTTTCTGCAGGGTTCATTGCCGGGCAAGGGTGCGTTGGCTCACACCGGTTTGGATTCACCTAGACCATCTCCCAATCCTGTCAGCTATCCAAGCCCTGACATGTTGCACCCAGCCTGTATCTGTGTTAGCAGTTACACATTTCTGAAAATCTGTATTTAACAAGAGAATGTTAGAAAAGTCACTAGTTTGCCAGAGTATTAGGGTGGGTAAGGATGTGTGTGTATGTGTGTGCGATATTATGGATCAGATTTATAAAAGTCTACATTGGTTTTATAATTGTATATATACTTTGTGTATAATGATTTTATGACATTAAGAATGATGTGCATATCAATTTTTGTTTTTAATGTTTTGTATTGTGAAAATTCTACTTCTAAATTGATGTTTTTTTTCTGAAAATGATGATGATGAGGATGATGGTATTGTACCTTGTATGTTGCAGATTTATCTTTGAAAAAAATAATCTAAGGCCTGTAGTGCAATTTCGTGTCTGATGGATGTATATCATGCCGCAACATCCAATGTCACTAAATTGTGCTAGGGTTTCGTTTTTCGAGGATGTGCCTGGTGTCCTGACAAATGATTTGAGTGGAACTACATCTGGTTGGATGTGTTCATCAATGAATTTAGAAAAGGTCTCAGTAATCCAGCCAATACCACTTACAAATTGTCTTACTGGGAGCAGGTCATGATATTCTGTGTGTACTTTAAATAAAAAGTCTATAGTAGGTATAATGGGACAATTGTTGGTCAAAAACCTCCTCTTTGTGCGTTAACATCTTCTTGCCACCTGATTGTTAGGTTATTTGTTTCAGTTGTGATCTCACGTACTCGGTTGCTTGCAAGTTTAGAATAGCATTCTGGTGTGTTTAGATACAATTTTGCCATTTGCATGTAGTCTGTGGTGTTGAGAATAGCCACATCCCTGCCTTTATCTGCTTGGTTTATAATGCTACTTTGATCCTTGGTCAAAGCCTGTAATGGCTGTCATTGTGAGAGTATGACATGTGAACGTATTCCTTTGTTGAAATCATTTGTCCCGGCTAGTACATGGATCTTGTATTGCTGTCATGTGAAAAGTTTCAATATAATAAATAGTCTGTTGGTATATTTGGTATGAACTTTGATGGTGGCTTACATTTAGAAGATAGCAATGCATCTGTATCTATGCTTAATTCCCGAAGTACTTGCAAATTGGATGGATCAAATCCCTCTTCTAATGACACATTTCTCTGAAGTGGCCAGATGTTGTCGCTGTCAATCTTTTTTTCTTTTTAGTGTAAGCACCACTTATAAGCCAAAACAATTGCATTAGAGTACAGCCAGGGAGAAATGTCATATGAGGATGGACACACAGCTTGTAGGTGTTGTTTGGTTGTTTACTCACCCGTTGACTGCCAATGGCCATGCTAATCCCCATGGCTATTCCCACTCCCTGCCTTTCCCCACGCAGAACATATCCTCCTGGGACCTCTTTGAGTGAACTTTATCAAGGCTTACCCTCAAACTTTGTGCTCGAATTGCCTGCCAGTGTTTTGTCAAAGCAGTCTTCTGAGAGTTAATGACTTAATTAGAGCTGTAAACCCGCTACTGGTGTAATAAAGCTGTCTTAACCAGGTCTGCCCTCAGCCACTTGATTTATAAGCATTACTGAAGTAATGTTAAAAAAATAAGCATTGGCCAACCCAACAGTTTTGGCTTGTTCATAAGTATTAGGCATTTGCAAGGGGCTGCTATTAGATGCCCATGTACTCGCACCATTTTGCAGATATTACCGTTGATGGCCAGTTAATATAGTATGGCAGTGCCTGGCAAATGCATTTCACATGCCCACACAAAAGCATAAAATATGCAGTGTTGCATAGCAATTTTCTATGCCATTCTGCAGGTTTGCTGATTAAATTGTCACTTGTGTAGCAAAAATTGCTATTTAAGTGACCCTGTTCAATGAAGGCATGGCTCACCCTGCATTCCTCTCTTGCAGTCAGTGCTCTCTCCACCCTCTTTTCTCGGTTCACTGCCAAAGGCCTGGGCTGACCCCCCCCAAATAATGGAAAGTCAGAGGTAATCGGGATTATACTGTTATCAAGCTAACTCCTGTCTGGCAAATACCAGTATGAGTAATTTTTTACAATACAGTCATGCAATTATGTTTCTGAAAATATATATAGTTACATAATTGCATTATTGCTACTGTAAAAACACTGCATTGTTTCAATACTTTACAGGAAAGTTCAGGCTAGTGTATCCAACATCGTATTTCATTTTGTTGGGAAAGATGCATCACATTGATGAGGGAACACCTTTCAAAATGTATAGGACCACACGGCCAAATGTTTTTGATGGCAAGTCTAGGTCTGTGACCTGCTGGTAGAATACATCTGTGCAACTGCTGCTCAACCCATGAACTGATCCCATACTCCTTGACGTCTTATCACCCTGTTTCTTTTATAACCGCTACCCTGAAAGTGAGATAGGATAGCAGCAGACTACAATATTCCACCTAGTCTGCCCAGTTCTCTGCCTGATAAGCCATCCATTTTCATCCCTTAATACACAAAGCTAACTAATGTTTACGCAAAGTAATAATCAATAGTTCCATCCAGTCTGTACATCTACAGATCTACTGCAAGACTATACACTGTGGTTAGCTTCCAGAGCTCGCTTTGCTCTAGGATTATGATTGCATTATATATTGCCACCTCCGGAAGAGAGCTGACCAAACTGTTTTCTGAGCCTTTTGATCTTATTTATTTTTTCTTGTCCTTCCATGTGGCTAACCTTTTACATTTTACAGACACCAATCCAGGGCTCGCAAAGTCTACCTGCCCACTCACATAGTCCAGTAGATTTTATGAAGGGCGAGTACCATTTGCAGGAGATGTTTGAAACTTTTATGTAACATTCACTTTGCAGTAAATGTCAAAACTTTCCCTGAGCATAGTTGGCCTCTGGGTGGCAGCAGTGTGCCAAACATAAAGTGGGTTTATGGTGACATGTACCATTTTACAGAAAGCACGTTTACATTTTTTGTCATCCGTTGCTATATGTTGAGTGCAATTCTTTTAGGTCGAGTAGGTAAACTAAGTTACTCGACCTGCAAATTTAGCAGAATTTTTAAGAATTTGCAAGGCTTGACACTTTACTTTAGCGATACACAAAAATGCTGTAGTGATGCTCATTTTATGTCTTGGGTACAAATGACTTCTGGTGACATTACAAATATTAGTATAACATTGTTAATCAAATAGGTTTGCTTGCTAATCAAGAACATTATAATTAGCAATCTCTGCTAATCAATTTTTGAAAACTAATTTATGCCTGGAAAGCTATAACTGTTATACATGCTTGTTTCTTCTTGGTGTGGGCCCTAGTTTGTAGTATCAAACTGGCCTTTTGTAGAGTGGCTGGTTATTAGGGCTTTCTATTTGATCTTTTTCTCGACTTGCTCTATTCGCTTTCCTTTTAAGCTGTCTTTCATATCTGGAGGCACAACCTTTCTTTTCCTTGTGTTTACTCAACACTTCCCCAGTAGTTGCTGCATAATCAACAGCTTTGATCTTTGAACCTGCTGCTTTTTCTTATTTCTTTTCTTGGAGGAAGCCAAGCTTTTATCTTTTCATGCTTCAGTCTACCACTGCCTACTCAGTTACTGTCGGCCACTCGTGGCATTATTAAGCTGTTCGACTTGTTAAAACCCTCAGGATTTTCAATGTTCTTTCTTTTTCCACTTTGTGGCTAGAAGCTCATGTTTGTATGAAACTCCTCCAGGGAGTTTGCATCTGAAATGAAAGCACTTGGTTGCAAGGAAGACATGACCTCGATGAAATGCTGCAAATTGTTGTTTTCTTCTTAATCTTTGGCCTCTCGAGTTAGGAACCTGTCCCCAACCAACATGTACGATGAAAAACCTGGGAGCCCTGCTGGATGCAGCCCTTACCAGAGTATCAAGAGGTTTTCACAAGTTTAATACTCCTGAGAAAAATGTGTCCTTGGCTCTACTTCCCTAGTAGTCTAGTCACTATGCTATGCCCAGGGTCTTCAAACCACTTGAAAATAGCCTGCAGAGTCTTCAGGATATGCTGAGGTCACAACAATCCTGAAGATGTTTTGGTGCAGAAAGCTAAACTAAAATGAATGGGCGACTGTACCTTTACAATGTGCGCCGCTTCTTTATAGAACTTGTTCCTAATTCAATTCAAGTGCATGGAAAACGTTACTTTTTTCCTAGATAAACCCTTAGGATGTATCTGGGCTGAGATTAAAGTGTGCTCAGCAGTGCTAGAAAGCTAATTTATGTGGTTTCATTGCACTCTACAAAGTCCGATAACGGGTCTGTGGGCTGGAGCTGCAAAGTCTCTCCCAAGTTGCCACCCTAGTGGCATAAAGGCCACCAAATTCCCCAATGCGTGTGCCCCCCCCAGGAGCCTCAAGAACCATGGTCGAAGTGTACGAAAAGGTGTAGTGGAACTATGTTCCGTGGTGGCCCGCCCCGCCCCACACATACCCCATCGCCACACCCCGGGCCAGCCTTGGGAGCAGCAGCGCTCTGGCCGAATTTGGCGCCCCCCCCTCTGACAATCCTCCTCCTCCCTCTCCCCCAGCGCACCCCTGGTCAACAGAGGCCGGGAGGGGGACAGGGGGACGGGGCCAGGACGTTCCTTTCTCTTTTTTATTTTTTACGTTCTCGCTCGGGCGAGGAGGTAATGATAGGAGTTGGGTGCATCAGCACCCTATAATAATATGCGCTCTGCCGCCACAGGCGCATTTAATAACAATGGGGCACCTGCCACGCATTCTGCCACTATGCCAGCTCGGGGGAGCCCTTGAAAGACTCCCCGATCTGGAGTGGTGGGGGCTAGTGGCGCCCTGGGTGGTTGCCCGGCTTGCCCCCTCTCCCCCTAAGGCTGGCTCTGGCCACACCCGCTCCCACAGGCTACCCAAACCCCCAAACTAACACACCTGCTGTTTAAGGGAATGTTCAGTACCGTGCACTGAAGTGCAAGTTTCAACTTCTTCCTGCACTTTTATTTTAAAACTAAACAATTCCGAACTGTAATTATAGGATCAGTAAAACTTTTTTTTTTTTTTTGTAAAGTAGAGGCCCACCGCTTTCGCCAACTTCGACCACTGCTCAAGAACCAACCTTGAACATACCGAGTAGCACCTAACAATATCAAGCACTGGCTACAGCAACACGGGCATCAAAACCTTGCTGAATATCCCACATTAAATCAACTGACAACAGAATCTATTGAATAAACATAACCATTGATATAACTATAGGCCACAGAAAGGGACGCCAGCTTCTCAAACAACTCCAGGACAAAATGGTGAAACATTCTCCCTAACCAATGTTGTGAGACAGTCCTGGTTTAGGGGCTGTATGCCGTGTCCAATGAAAAGTCCCGACGTTGCGTCTCTGCTGCTGCCTTCTTGGCTCAGTTCACACCTTTCTTGTGATCGTTCCAAGCGCACTGAAGTCCGTCAGCTCCACCTGAGGTCTCACTCTATGATGAGGTCAATTAACATTTCCTGACCCAGACAGCCTGTGCCAGGGGAAGGGCTAATGTCACCTGAGAGGTGTGAATAAATGGGGGAGGAGCATAAGGTTGCGTAGGGTGTGAAATAATCGCTGAAGCAGTTGACTACACATTGGGCCTCATCACGAGTTTGGCGTTTAAATCTGCTGAATTACCACCAAATTCAATTACCGTTATTACCACTTGGTCCCGTGGAGTTACCACAGGATTACAAGTGCTGGTTTGGCAGTGTGTAATCCCCCACCCCCCTTTTATTTATTTATTTATTTATTTATTTATTTTATTTTTTTTAGTCCATAGGATTCTTTGGGGATTTTGGCTGAATGTACTGCCTGCAGAATTACTGTGTGGTAAATCACACTTTTTTGGAGGAAAAGCAGAGGATTTACCTCCAGCAACTAACTGAAGGAGAATCTGACATTTTCTTCCAGAAATTGGCAGATTTACTGCATGGTAATCCCGCCAGTGGCAAATCAGTCAAAACCTAGAATGTTTGCGGTGTGGCACAAACAGTGGTAATTCAATTGCAGCCCATTGTGTTGGGAATTCTTTTCACCTTAAACAGTTTTAAAAGCCAAACAAGATTTGGTTGGGTGCAGAAACGTGTGCAGGCTGTAACCATAAAGTTCTTTTTAGGATACAAAATATCTATAAACCTACTAATTTGGGCGTCCTGTGCATTTGTTTGCAGGATGCTAACATAATTTTGCTTTTAGTGAAAGTACATCTATTATCTATAATCTCATTAATTTTGCTTATCTTGTTCCTAGAACAATCTGTATATTGTCTGGTTAGTAACTTTTTTAATTTGTGCTTTGCAAAGCTTTGCTTTAAAAGCAATTATTAATGCTCCTGAAACCCAAACCTTAACTAATACTTTCATCAACTAAAGCTGGGAAGACATTTTGCCAAATGCTTAAATCCCAGTTCCACCATTTAACAAGATGGTGTGATCCTGGGCAAATCATGTGATCTTAATTTGTGTGATCTGGATAATTTGGGCGTCTCTATAATTGATGCAGTTTGCAGCTTTTGAAATAAAAATAGAAATCCTCTGTCATGGTTTTATAGACTGTACCATGCCCAAATATAACATGAGAGTGGCCATTCATATACTTGTAGCTTGTCTTAAACATGGAAACGTCTTTTAATGCCACTACCAAGGATGTGTCACTTCTAATGTTGTCTACATATGCAGATTAGGAGGTCTGCATGTGCCTTGCCAGATTGGGCCTCTGAACTCCCAGGACAGGCCCGGGAAAGGAATCTTTCGGGTATGCCCCCTTTATGCTTAACAATCCAACCGTGCATCTGTCAAAATGCTTACGTCTCTAATCCAGAGGTCTTCAAACAGTGGGACATGCAAACTGGGGGTGGGGTGGAGCGAGACCCCAGCCTGAAATGTTTTTTTTCTTTTTTAATGGAGGAAATTGGCTGGGGCAGCTCACAGGGTTGGACTGGAGCATAAGGCTGCACCAGCCTTAATGCTTGCCATTCCTCCTAACTTCACCATCTTTAGAAAGGACAGAGAAACCTCCAAAGGAGTCGCTATAGCCTTTATCTGCAGAGTCGACCTCACTATCAAATAAGTAGATCATATGTCCATGCCCTCAGCAGAACTACTCTCCCTCAAATTAGGTATCTCTGCCTCACGTACTATCACTGTGCACATCATCTATAGACCTCCAGGTCTACTAGGTTCTTTTGAGGAAGACATAACCACCCTTCTCAACACCAATGCTAAACTGGGGACACAAATCATCTTACTTGGTGACTTCAACCTAGGATATAATGACCCTAAAGACTATAATGCCACAATCCTAGCCAACACAATATTGGAAGCAGGCCTTAATATCCGAACCAATGGCCCCACACATGTCAAAGGCCGGACTCTGGATTGGGTGACCGATATTAACTGCACCTCCATCATAATGGCTATTGAACCATGTGTATGGACTGATCATCATCTGATCTTGTTGACCATCTCAGACTTACCTCAATCAAAAACAACCAAACTACCAGCACCTCCAGCCCTTGCATGTTGTAAAAAAAAAAGTCACAAATCTCCTCCCTCTGTTCCAGCACATCACCAATCACTCCAATCTCATCACCAACCCTAATAATCTGGTTGTCTTGTATAACAACACTATCAACTCAGCTAAAGACGTCATAGCGCCACTTTAAACTAAGTAAATCTAAACCTCTTGCCCATCTTAACATTTGGTTCACCCCAAGACTAAAATCCTTGTGCAAAGAGAAAAGTCAACAGAAACCCAATGGAAAAAAAAAACCCTCCCTTCATAACAAAAATCTCCTCACTACCCTCACCAATAGTTACAGGAAACCAATCATTCAGGCAAAAAAAGAGAACTTTAATGATAGAATTAAAAAAGCAAACTCCAACCCTAGGGAAGTCTTCACCATCCTTAGAGAACTAGAATCCCCTATCTCACCCATATACTCCTGCACCAAAGATAAAATATGGTGTACCGACATTCAAAATGCCCTATGCGATAAAATCACTATGTTACAAGACAAAATCTCTGCCAAAAGATCCTCCCTCCACAACATTGCGCTCTCCACTCAAGAGGCCATCCTACAGGAACTCGCAGTCAACCAAACTAAACTTCACAACCAATTTTAACTTTAGAACTATTTCCATTGTAAAAGCCAAGAATACCATTACATCTCTTAAACCTTCTCGCTGTCTTGGTGACACATATCCGGCCCCTATTATCAAAGAAGCTGCACACGAACTAGCCCCTTTCGTCACCTCCTTTATCAACTCCTCCTTCAAATAATGTGCTGTGCCCACCAACCTCAAAGATGCCTGGATACTACCCCTCCTAAAAAAAAAAAAATATATATATATATATATATTAACCTAGACCCCAATGTCCCAACTAATTACAGACCCATAACAACAGTTCCGTTCCTCCTGAAAATCTTAGATAAAGCTGCCTATCTACAGATCCAAACCTACCTGAAGATTAATAACCTACTGGGCACTAGACAATCCGGATTCAGACCGCGACATGGAACCGACCACGGCCCTCCTTGATCTCAAAAACCAAATAGATGAGCATAAAGACAAAGGAGACATCAATTCTTCTACTCCTAGATCTATCAGCCGCTTTCGACTTGGTAGATCATAAAGTACCCTGCAACCATCTTAAATCGGCTGCCAACTTCTCTACCAAGGCCACTGCATGGATAAATTCATTCTTGGATAATAGAACCATAAGAGTCTTCTCGCCTATTTCAGCCGCTAACCCAGTTCCCATCACCTGTGGTGTTCCTCAGAGGTCATGCGTCTCCCCTACTTTGTATAATATTTTTACAAAGCCCCTCTTTGATATCCTAGACAGACTGGGTGTCTAATATACTAATTATGCTGATCACACCCAGATCCTCATCCCAATCCAAGGAGATTACGACAAAGATTCCATCCTCCTAAACAAAATCTACCAAATCATTCAAACTTGGATGGCCAAACACGGGTTATGTCTTAACGACGATTAAAACCGAGCTTTTAGCCATTGGATCCACCAGTAAATTAAACTATCCCACCTGTACAAATCCATCATTATTGATGGTATCAAAATCAATGTAGCCAAGGAAGTTAAAACGCTAGGATTCTACTTAGACTCCGCTCTCAACCTTAACAAGCAAGTGAATGCCACAGCCTCTGCAACCAGTTACACTTGCAAGCTTTTTCACACATGTAAACAATTTTTGTCTATGGACCGCTGCATCACTATCGCACAAGCCCTTATCCTATCTAAACTAGACTATTGTAACACACTGTATCACGGCACCAGCAAACACAACACCCAAACCTTGCCAAACAACGCCCTCAGATCAGCACTAGGCATTCCCAAAGGATAACATATATCTGACCAACGAAGAACTGTTAACTGGCTGTCCATCAATGACCGTATCAAACTTAAAACCCTGAACATTACACACAACTGCCTTAATAACAAAGCACCCGCTTACCTCGCTGAGTAATTTACTAGGTACACATCTGAACGCCCCATTAGAAAGGCCCAATCTAACAGCATCAGAATCCCACATTTTAATCTGAAAAGAACCGGAGGGTCAAGTTTCCCAGTATTGGCTGTAAATCTATGGAACTCTATTCCGTATCCACTCAGAGCCATCCCCTCCTTTTAATTTGTTCAAAACCAATGTTAAACTCTGGCTACAAACTAACGACTGCCGACACCTCTCCGGTTTACCAGACCTCCCCCTCCACTGCCATCCTCTAATGCCCTTTATGCCTCCGATAACTGTAAATATTTCCTAATATCCTGTATGTAATTTGTAAGATATGCCTGTAACTGTAACATAAGAATTGTAAAAATCATGCAACAACCTGTAACTGTAACATTAGAGATGTAAGATATTTATGTAACTGTAACTTCTTTTCACAAGCGCCCAGTTGCCTAACGGCCCAGTGCGCTCTATAAATAAATAAATAAATAAACAATACAATAAAACTGTTTCAGGCCCCATTGGAAAAAGTGGCACACAGTTGCAAATGGCAATTCATTCCTTTAGTGACAGACTGTTTGAATAGTACACAAAAGGGGTTCTTTTTTGTTAAAATGTAAGCAAACTGTGATGTTTAAATAATATTTATTCAGCAACAATGGACAAAATTACTAGATGCATAGTAGGGGTGTCATGGTATTAGTTTTATGACGGTACGATAACCTTCTTGCCAAATGACGGTATATCATGGTTATCGCGGTATAGCAGGTGGAGTTAACTAATCTGAACAAATATTTTCTAAAAGATCATCACAAACAAAACCAGGCACCCAGGACAAGAATTGGGCTTTTCAAACATACTTTGCACTGAAATGTCACCCCTTGCTTCTACCAAACACAAACACACATGTGGAGAGGAGGAGGGGAGAGCCCTGCTGCGACTGGCAAAGCAAACTTAATAGCTTTTCTTACGTGGTCATTTAGGCTTTTGGTTCCCCCACTGGCTACTGGTGAAGATGAACATGTTGCCATCTTGATAACCTGCACGCCACAGATCAATCGAGGCTGATGGTAGTATACGCGTGTGCGCATGAACACACACACACACACACACGCACTCTCTCTTTATGTGACAGCCTTTAGTTTACTTGCGGGCCAAAAGGTGTTCAGTAAACACGGACATGTCACCTTTGGTATGGCAGCAGTGAATACCCACAGAGATGAGTGAATTTTGCAGTGTGACTTATTATATGTAAATTCAATGATAGAACCAGGGAAATCCCCCATTGTCATATGTTTAGCAAACATTATCCATTATAAATATATAAACCCCAAAGCCGCCATCCCAAAGTAAACCCTTTTCCTTCTTGGCACTGTATTTATTCTTCCTATTGCTAACATATTGATTGTGTCAAGCACGTGTGGTTTATGGAATGGCATTAAAAACTGCTCCAACTGAAACTACTTGGCAGATGGCACATCCAACAGTGCAAGACCAAGACTGCGCAGCACTTGCTTTCTGCAGCCTTTCCAAATCAGACTGAAAAGCACACTTAACGGTATAAACGGTATACCGGTATAAACAATGTGATGGTTATTATTGGTCAATTAAGTGGTTCACGGTATCTTTAACGGTATACCGTTATACCGTTACATCCCTAATGCATAGTGAAGTAACTGATCAAACTGCCCCACATTGCCCAAAAAACTGGCCCACAGTAGCATTTTGCATTTTTGGTTTCGGGCATTGCCCTATTTCCCTATAGGCCAGTCCGAGCCTGGTGGCTGATCCATAATGGGTGAGGGGGCGTCAACCCAGTTTACCTTTGACAGTTCAGTTCCCCGGCCGCACATGCTCACTGAGCTATGCAAGGTTTTGCTTCGCAAGCTTTGCATAGCTCATTGGAAATGCTGGCTGGGGAACTGTCTGTGTGTGCAAGGGGGAGCTCCTGTGCCTCCTCGCACATATGGACAGAGCAGCCTGGAGTGGGGCGTTTCATCACCCACACGCAGGACCCTGCACGCATGTGCAGGAACTAGGAAGTTCTTGCTTCCTGATTCCTGTTCATGATGCAGGAGCTGGAGCTCTGGGGAGGAAACCTCTGGACTGGGCAGAAGTTAAATTTATGTTAATTTATATCTTATTTAAATGTGTATGGATGTGTGTATGCTTGCGTTATGATGGGTGCTCGTGTGTGTGTTTGTGTGTGTGTGTTTGTTTGTTTAGTGGACCTGATTTTGACGAGGAGCGCAGTGTACAACAAAAGCATTTTAAAAATGCCTTTGTTGTACAATCCATAGATGTCCAGAAAAAATATCATGCCTGCCCTCTGGGCCCCCCAGTGCCAATTGCAAACAGTTTGCTTTTTACTCAATTTATTTTTAAAGTATGCTCTAAAATGTTACATTTTAACCCATTATTTAAAAAATGTTCCTGGTGGGGGAAAATCCCCCCCCCCCCGAATCCCTTCTTGATTGGTTCCTCGACCGTTGTGGGAGCAGGGTGGGGGGAGTCCAGGGACTGTGGTGGGAGCAGGATGGGTGGGAGCCATGAAATAGTGGTGGAAGCAGGGTGGGGAGAGCCCAGGGTCTGTGGTGGGGTGGGGTGGGGTGGGGTGAGCCCAGGGACTGGGTAGGAGTGGGATGAAGGAGCTTAGACTGTGATGGGAGCAGGTGGGGGAGCACAGGGACTATACTGGGAGTAGGGTACAGTGATGGCATGCAATAGTTCATAGCCATTTTGACTAGCTGTCTGTCTGGCATTTTTGGGGTGGCCCCGCCTGCCCACATTTTGCCCGGGGGCGAGTGGCAGGCCTGAAAGGTTTGAAGACCACATCACAAAAGTGGATACACGGAGGGGTGGGAGGTGTGATTGACAACTGGAGCTCGTTGCATAATATCATTGTGAATTCTTTATGTTCTGAGTGTTGGCCACTGACTGCTGCTCTGAAATGAACTGCATCTATTTTCTTTAATTTTTCTTTTATTGTGAACCAGGCCCGGTTGGGTGTGCAAGCGCAGTGCAGGCATACATTAGCATATTTGTGTGTGTGTGTGTGTGTGTGTGTGTGTGTATGTATGTGTGTATATATATATATATATATATATATATATATATATATATATATATATATATATATATATATATATATATATATATTCTGAGGCTTGTGGAATCTGCTTAGATCACATGCTGTGCATAGGCCGACATCTAGTGGAAGCTGCAGAGTATTACAGTTTGTTTTTCGAAACTCGAAAATGGGCGTCGACACAGGCGTGCCAGTAATACTATCCCTAGTGTGACGTCCACTGTACCCAAGATCCCTCACGCGTCTAGGATCCTCAGATTGTTTTTTTCCGCCATACTGGTCGGAAGCATTTTGCCCAGTCCCCTGGCCTTAGCCATACTTTTGCTAATAATCGAAATTTATAATTCTTTATTGACATCCTTCCCCACCCCAACGTCGACCCTCGACACTCGACGTCGGCTGGAGAAGACATCGACCGTCGGCTGCTGCACGACGGATCTGGGCCTCGGAAGGCCGCTGGCCTCGGCCCAGGCCTGGTAGGCCGCTGGCCTCGGCCCAGGCCTGGTAGGCCGCTGGCCTCGGCCCAGGCCTGGTAGGCCGCTGGCCTCGGCCCAGGCCTGGTAGGCCGCTGGCCTCGGCCCTGCAAGTAGGGAGAGTGGGGGGTGGTACATACTCTTCACTCTTGGTATATAGGTACACCTTATATATTTCCTACACTTACCAGCCCGCTGCCTCAAGGTGCGTATGGAGGGTACCCCTTTCCAATTCTGCCCCAAGTGCAACCGCAAATACCCCTGGGTCGACAGGCATGCCACGTGCAATCTCTGCTTGCCGAGGGACCACCCCGAAGCGAACTGCAGAGCGTGTAGTAGGTTTAAACCTAAGAAACTTAAGGACCGTTCGACAAAGCGTTGGGCCCACCACGCCAGGCAGGCGGCCATGGCAGCGGAGGGCGCCTTCAGCGATGGCAGCGACGCCGTACTTTCGGACGGCGAGGGCATTACGGCGTCGAAAGACAGCCGAGCGCAGGTCCCCGACCTCGGAAGGTCGTCCGGCAGGGCGGCTATGGGGAAGACCCCCAGCGACGCAAGCGCTGCACACCCTACACACACTAAGCACACTAAGTCCAACCGAACCTCGACGACGTCGACTTCTCGGAAAGAGGCACAGATAGAACGGTCCGACTCGGTGTCCTCTGGGCGCTCTAGATCGAGATCGACTCATGACGCAAGGCAATCATCCACTCTTGCCAAGAGTGCCTCGCTCCCTAGACTAACGGAAGTTCGATCGTCGGAGGACGAAGACGACTTCCACCCCCAGGCCGCGCTCCAAGAGACGGAGCCCGCAGTAAACACCAGCGAGGCCCCACGCTCGAAAAACACAGATACCTCTTCCGATCCTCGACGCCAGGCATCGAAAGTCTCTGGGGCCTCCAAGGGACAGGAAAAACATTTTTCCACGCACGGGGAGGGGGGGAAACAGCGGAAAGCACATTCTTCCACTCCTCTAAGACCATCCTTTCCCCCGAAGCAGACAGACAAATACAAGTCTACTGAGAGATCAACTTCCAGCAAGGGTACCCTTGATAAGTCCCCTAAATTGCCTACTAAAGTCATCCCCTGTTCCAAAGAATGGTCCAGTGAAGACATAGACAGGGTCATGTCAAGGATGTCTTCCTTGGCAGATTTTTACGACAAGAATCCAGAGCATTTCCTCTCGTATGACCCTCAGGGGGCCACACCCTCAGGTTCCACTGATCCTATCCCCCTAAGTAAAAAGGCCCGGTTCGAAAGACCTGAACCCTTTGAGGTGCAGCCTTACTCTACTCCACACCCCAGGTACCAAGGATAGCCTTTCCCTGAGGGGGACCAGGAGTTTGAAATTATGGAGGAACAAACCGGGACGGAATACTATGCGGATGATGAGGACCAGGAGGAGGGAGAAGATGAGCAGGAAATTTACAGAGTAGATTGCCCGGTAGAGAACGAAGCCCCAATTACCGACTCGCCAGTCGATAACCAGCCCCTCCTTAATGAGGTTCTCGCTCGCGCGGCAGAACATTTTCACATCGACACCCACGGTGTACAGGAGGAAAGGGACTTCGCAGAAGAGTTGGTGGGAGAGAGGAGGCCGGTCGCTCAGACCATCCCTATCCTTAAATCCATCCAACGAAGAATAGATCCTTCCCTGGTGAACCCAAACCTCACCAGAGCAGTCAACCCCAGGGTCGAAAAACTTTTCCGGGCAGCCCAGTCTGACCCTCTCTATATAAGAGGACATCTTAAACCAGACTCCCTAGTTGTTACCAACACTCGGAAGAGGGCTGGAACACCCTTATCTTCGTCAGAAGCTCCTCCCGACAAGGAGAGCAAGAAACTTTACGGGTTTGGCAGGAAGGTAGCCTCAACGTCTGCCTACCAAGCAAGGATTGCTAACTCCACCACCCTGTTGGCCAGCTACAACTGCCATCAATGGGAAGAGGTCGCGGCACTCATAGCCTCTGCCCCTGAACCGTTAAAGGGCCAATTGGCTCGGATCTCGGCAGAAGGGAGAGCCGTGTCTGGTTGCATATTGAAAGCAACTTTCGACGCCGCGGACAACGCAGGGAGATTGATAGCAGAAGGTACTGTTATCAAAAGACATGCGTGGTTACGGCAGTCGGGGTTCAAAACAGAAACTCAGGCTTCATTAATAGACAAGCCGGTGGAACCCGATCTATTGTTTGGGAAAGCGGTCGAAGACGCACTGAAAAACGCCAAGGACGAATACGAAACACTGAAATCCCTTGGCCAACTAACCAACAAACCCCCTAACCAGAGGGGGAACAGTAATTTTCATCGCCCACGCGGCCAAAATTCACAAAGAGGCAACTATGCCCAGGGACAGGGTACACAGTGGAATAACAGCCAGCAGTCTACCCAAAGTTACGGCAGGGGTAACAAAAGAGGTCGTGGGAGAGGCAGAGGCAGCCCTAACAAGGGAGGTGGCACGCCTCCACCAAAGCAGTGACGCTCAGTTCAGGGTCCCTTCTCACGCAACCCCAGTAGGGGGACGCATTTCCAACTTCACCCAGGCTTGGGAAGGGATCACCTCAGACAGATGGGTGCTGTCAACAGTGTCCACAGGATATTGTATAGAATTACTGCAGCGTCCCCGGAACCATCCTCCACGACAAAGAGTACACTCCTTAGAACATCAGAAGATCCTTCTCGAGGAGATCGCCATTCTGCTAGAAAAGGACGCGATAGAACTCGTCCCAGGACACCAGGTAAACAAGGGTATCTATTCAACTTACTTCCTTGTGCCAAAGAAAGATTTGACAATGCGCCCAGTATTGGATTCACGGCCTGCCAACAAGTATGTCAAGCCCCAAAAATTCCGTATGACCACGCTACAAGAGGTAATCCCCCTCCTAAAAAAGGGGGATTACATGGCAACCTTGGATATGAAGGATGCTTATTTTCATATTTCCATGCTCCCGGCGCACAGAAAGTACTTGCGCTTCAAGGTGGACAGTCGCCACTACCAATTCAAGGTACTGCCCTTCGGGATAGCTTCAGCACCAAGGGTATTCACCAAGGTACTGGCGGTGGCAGCTGAACACCTACGCAGGGAGGCAATCCCAGTGTACCCTTATCTGGACGACTGGCTCATAACTGGGGAAACCCCAGGAATTTGCAGGACAAACATTCAAAGGACTATCGACCTCCTCCACGAATTAGGCTTCTCAATCAACGAGAAGAAGTCAAGCCTGGTGCCAAGCACCTCAAAACAGTTCCTAGGAGCAATCCTAGATACTCAGAAAGGGTTGACCTTCCCTTCGGAAGAGAGAATTCGGAATATACTACTGCAAATTCCACATTATCAGTCCGGTCAACAAATAACGGTACGCAAAGCAATGCGGTTACTGAGCATGATGGCGTCATGCATTTACCTGGTCCCCCACGCGCGACTGCGCATGCGTCCCATGCAGGAATGGTTGGCGAAACAGTGGTCTCAGGCAAGTGGTCAGTGGGACGATCTAGTGGTCGTTTCGCCAACACTTGTACAGAGCCTACACTGGTGGACAAGAGAGAATCTCGCAAGGGGAAAACCCTTTTACGATCCCGAAGTACAGGCAGTGGTGACTACAGATGAATGCCTGACTGGGTGGGGAGCTCACCATCTCCACCACACAGCTCAGGGTCTCTGGTCTCACTCAGTAGCCAAGAACCACATAAACCTGCTAGAGCTTCTGGCAGTATTCAGAGCGCTTCGGGCGTTTGAGCCCCATCTACTAAACTTGTCGGTGCAGATCCGGACGGACAGCACGACAGCCATGTTCTATCTGAACAAGCAAGGAGGGACTCGTTCGCCAAATCTGTCCAAGCTTGCCCAGAAAATCTGGATATGGGCACTCAAACGGAACATCTTCCTGTCATCGCAACATGTTCCAGGGGAGCTCAATTCCCTAGCGGATGCTCTAAGCAGAAACTCCCTCCCAGAAGAACACGAATGGGTCCTTCACAGAAAGATCGTAGAAGATCTCTTCTTTCAGTGGTGTTTCCCCACTGTAGACTTATTCGCCACAAGCGAAAACAAACAATGCCCAGGATTTGCATCCAGGTTCCCCCAGCCAGACTCCCAAGGGAACACCCTGTGGATTAACTGGTCAGGGATGTTTGCGTACGCTTTTCCACCAACTCCTCTCATCAGGAAGGTGGTGTACAAAATGAACAAGGAATCGATGACGCTCATCCTAGTTGCTCCCATGTGGGCGAGACAACCATGGTTTCCACACCTACGCAGGATGGCGGTGTGCGAGCCCATCAAACTCCCAGCCTGGTACAACCTACTGTCCCAGCAACAAGGTCAAACAGTGCACCAGCAACCCAACTCAATGAACCTGGCAGCATGGCTCCTGAGGTCATAGAGTTTGGACATCTCAATTTACCACAGAGGTGTATGGACATCCTAAAAGAATCCAGGAAACCAAACACAAGGCACTGTTACTTTGACAAGTGGAAGAGATTCGTTATTTGGTGCCAGAATAAACAAATCAACCCTGTTAATTGCACTCCTTCCAACATTGTGACATACATGCTCCACCTGCTGGATGCAGGATTGGTTTTTAACTCTCTGAAAGTACACCTGGCAGCCCTCTCGGCTTACACCACATCCCATAACAGGGTGTCGTGGTGGAAAGTACCAGTAGTTAAAGCCTTCATGGAAGGAGTAAAGAGACTTCACCCTCCTATTTCGAACCCACCGCCAGGATGGGACCTTAATGTGGTGCTAGCTAAGCTCATGGGCCCCCCTTTCGAACCCATGCCTAAAAGTAGTCTCAAACACCTGACTTATAAAACGGCCTTCTTAGTAGCCATTACCTCTATAAGAAGGGTCAGTGAAATTCAGGCTCTGTCAGTGCAGGATCCTTTCTTTACTATCCACAAAGACAAACTGGTTTTACTCACACACCCTAGGTTCTCATCTAAATTTATATCAAAGTTCCATGTAAACCAGTCCATCGAGCTTCCGGCTTTCTTCCAGAACCCGCAAAGCTCGGCTGAGGTGAAACTACACACCCTAGATGTGCGTAGGGCGGTCCTCTACTATGTAAATAAAACCAGACCGCTAAGGAAAACAGAGCAACTGTTTGTCTCCGTAGCTACAGGCAGAGAGGGAGATCGCGTCTCTAAAGGCGCTATCTCGAAGTGGATTATCAACTGTATACAGCTGTGTTACTCTCTTTCTGAAAAAACTCTGCCTTTTACGCCAAGAGCCCACTCTACTAGAGGCATTGGGGCCACTCTGGCTTTCATTGCAAATGTTCCCCTCGACACCATTTGCAAAGCAGCTACTTGGAGCTCTATTCACACTTTTACTCAGCATTACTGCATTGACACTCATTCCAAGACAGATACACAAGTGGGACAAGCGGTTCTAAGACACCTGTTTGCTCATGACCCTTCTCACATCCCACCTCCTTCTTCTGGTACTGCTCGCTAATCTATGCACAGCATGTGATCTAAGCAGATTCCACAAGCCTCAGAAAGGGATACATTACTCAACGTAATCGTATTTCTGATGCTTGTATCTGCTTAGATTCACATGCGACCAACCCTTCCTCCCCTCCGAGAGAAGGCGCATGATTGCTTGTAGTCTTACCTTTCTGTCTATCTGCTTGGATTATCTGTACTCACGCTACTCCTCATGCTTCCTCATGTCAGAAAAAATACAATCTGAGGATCCTAGACGCGTGAGGGATCTTGGGTACAGTGGACGTCACACTAGGGATAGTATTACTGGCACGCCTGTGTCGACGCCCATTTTCGAGTTTCCAAAAACAAACTGTAATACTCCGCAGCTTCCACTAGATGTCGGCCTATGCACAGCATGTGAATCTAAGCAGATACAAGCATCAGAAATACGATTACGGTGAGTAATGTATCCTATATATATATATATAGATGGGTTAGTAAGGTGAAGAGGGAGTAGGATAGTGGGAGGAGTGGTGTTCTGTTGGCAGCTTCAACTCAGTATACACTGGGTGCTGAGCTTTGGTGCAGGTATTGGATCGGAGTCAGTCCCTGTGTGCTGTTGCTCCGGCTTATGTGTTGTTGCAGTGTTGTGAAGTGCGTGCGGCTTGTTGTGCGAGAGATGGTTGTGTGAGTTTTTTTTTTTGTGAGATAACTATGCAGAGTTTGAGTTTATGTTGGTTCGTGGGTTATCTGACCTTTAATATGAAACATTCACAGTTTGTCTTAGTGTGGCACTTGTCGGCACTTGTTGACCTTCACAATTCTATCTAGATGCGGCGCAGGCTAATGTTCACAATTCTAAGTGTGCCACATGCCAACATTCAGGTTTCATCTAAGCGCGGGCATGTTATCCTTCAATCAAAATCCTACCTAGATGTGACGCAGGCCAATGTTCACAACTCCAAGTGTGCCACGTGCCAGTCCCTAGGTTTCACTTAGGTGCGGGCGTGCTAACCTTCAAGGTCCTATCTAGATACGACATAGGCCAATATTCACAATTCCATCCAAGTGTGGACGTGCTAGTATTCACAATTCTATCTAAGTGCGGGCATGCTAACATTCAGGTTCCACCTAAGTGCGGGCATGCTAACATTCAAAGTCCCATCTAGATGCGACGCAGGCCAATATTCACAATTCTAAGTGTGGACATGCTAAAATTCACAGTTCCATCTAAGTGCGGGCATGCTAACCTTCAGGTTTCACCTAAGTGCGGATATGTGGTGGGTGGTCATTTTGGTGGCTGCCAAAGGTTCACATTGCGGTCTGATCATTTAATGGTCATTGTATTCCAGTTTAAAGAGGTCGCTTTTCAGTTTTTATTCAGAAAAGAGCATTATGAGGTGAAGGTACGGTCCCCCACGGGAATGAAAACGAAATAGCCTACAGGGGAGCTACATTGCAAGTAACCTACAATGCTGTAGCCCGGCCAGGCTGCACACTCCAGTTTCAGAGAAACTCGGTGCTGCCAGCAGCAAGGCAGGTTGTTTTCGAAAGTGCACGTAGAACATATTTTCAAGGTTATGCTGGCATTTTTAGCAGGGCCACACTTGACATGTTGACATGCCTCTGTTCATTCCCTTCACCTTTGGCAGCGGTTCATGGTTGGTTTGTTTATACTTGCACGGTTCTCTTGCAAGAGATGAATCGCCAGCCTCTAGAAGGGTTTCATCGTCTCCTGTGGAACATGGACACAATGTTGATCCTTTTTCTAATCCTGTGCCATACAACCTTGATAGCCTCTGCCTGTGTGCTCTCTGCCACTTCGATAGTGTGACTAAAGGCCTCATCGTTAGGGCAGGAGCTCATACTAATTGTGCAGGTCATAGTTATTGTTTGCACCACCTTCTGAAAATTCATGTTAGCTCATCCAATCAGGAGCAAAGTTTTCCAGACATTAAATGCAATAGTTGCCTGTAATTCCTTGTTCTAGGATGCAGAGGCGCAGCCAGGATTGTCTAACAAGTGGGATCTGAAGCTAATGTAGGTGGCCCCACCACAGTGACATTAACTTCTGTAAATGACCACCCAGCGCTGCTGAGTGGGCATTTGCCCATTTTGGGTGGAGCGTGCCTGCTCACGCCCTACCCTTCTTCGGCTCTGCTTGGATGGCTGGATCTGAAGGCCATCATTACCTGCTCACTTCCTCTCTGCCCATAGACGTCCAGAAGGCGGGTAAGGCAAAGTGGAGCAATTTCCCTCCCTCTTAACTGCTTTATCCCTGCAACCCCCCAATTGGAGCTCTGGTCCCTCCTCCCCCATCTGCATGAAGGACACTTTTCAGCATTCTTTCAGTTGCTCCAAGTTTTTACAGTCTTTTTTTGCTTGTTTTGCTTAGCCTGACCTTTCATCTGGTCTGAAGCAAAGACCACAGTAAATGGCCATGGATATCATTTGGTTGGGTGCCATCTATGTTAAAAACAGGATTTTCCACGTGCTGGGGTGGGCTCACAGTGTTTTGTATGCACTGCTTACAAATGAACCTGAAACCATTGAATATTGAATTTTTATTTAGTTTTCAGTGTAAAAACACATTAGAAATGAAATAAGGCAACCACAAATTCCAGAGTCCCAGTTCAGAAAAACTTGATTCTGCGAAGATGAAAGGCAGAGGAAGTAATGAGGACATTATTTGTATGTGTGATGATTCTGTATATGTCACTCCTCCCGAGGGGGAGCCCCTTCTCATGAGGCCAGGGAGATGAGGCTTCTACACACGATCGTTCCCTTGGGGGTGGTACTCAGCGGGAGGATCTCATGTGGAGAGATTACCCCCTCAAGGGATAAGGACAACCATCCAAGGGAAACATGGTATGCCAACCCCTTGACCCCCAAGCACCTCACCATTCACCTCCTACATATCCTCCTATTCCCTCACTCGACCCCCTGAAGCCCACACTTCCATTTGCTTCTGTAGAATTAATAACTCGGAATTAACTGGGACGAAAAAGGGTAGGGATGACTTTCGGAAGATTTCACTGTAAGGTACTAGGACGAGTTGAGAACTTGTTGAACCAGCCCTACAGATAAGGGGTGTATCCACCATTTTTACACCCTACAAATGGCCAAATACTCCCAAAAAATAAAATGTGGAGTACAAATACTCCCAATACAAACTAGAAAACAGACACAGAAGGTGCCCGTCCCCCTGCTTTCTGCCACACAGGTCCATGGATATGTTTGGACAAGTAGTACACGTTGTGCCACAGGAAGAAACTACTATTATTACTGCCTGATCTGAAGAGGTAAATGTTTCTCTTTTAACATGCATGAATAACTAGGTGCAAAGAAGTATTTATTAAGGAAGAATTCTGTTTTGCAGTTAACATTTTTTTACTCGCGTATAAAATACTCCCATGAGGAACGGGAATTACTTTTTTACACCCTAAAAAAATCCTTTTACTCCCAGCTTTAAGAAATAGGTTGTAAAATACTCTCACTTCAAAATCTTATCTGGAGCACTGTGCAGAACCATGAATAGTCCTCAAGAGAAAATAAATACACATTCTAGTTGTTTTGCTGAACTCAGGATAAAAACAGAAGGACGACTTACCAAAGCATCTAGTCCTTTCTGGAGGAACCGCGTGTGTGAAGGCGGTATACGTTTAGTTAAACCAGCTTGGCCTGTTGACCCTTGTTTGTGCCACCACCCTTGTTTTATTTGTGCCCCCTGGTTTTCCCCTCCAATATTGATTTCTAGCCACATCACTGTCTACGCCCTCAAGGGATACCTATGCCGTCCCCTTTTTTCAGGTGGGCTTCCAGTGGCTGTCATTCGATTAGCTACCCACTGACTCTTCTTGCTGTGGATACCTCCAAGACCCCCTCTGTGTGCCTCCTTTGCCATTTTAGATACGGCTGCATTCCTGTCATGTCACCACAATTCTCTTTGGAAAAGTGCTCTTGTGGGTTCCTTCCTGCCCCCCGGCCACCTCGACGGGTGCCAAAAGCCGTAGCACCTTAGGGAGGGAAGCAAGACTGGCCATCAGGTGACCTTCAGCCCTTCTTAGTGGCCCTCGCTTCACAGAATGCTTTGAACTAGGGTTCTCCAGACACCTAATGGGCAGCATTGTCCACCCCTTCTGGCGCTAATACTTAAATAGCATGTAAGTGATTGCAGGACCAAAACACACACACACCCCCTCTCCCCCGAGATTCATTTGCTCCCTACATTGCTTCATAAAACGTGGGAAAGTTATTGGTTTCCTGCTCCAAAACCTCCATGGGGAGGGTGGGAAATCTTGCTCTTTCTAACCTGGTTCAGCCTTCGAGTCTCCCATTAAGCTCTCTTGCCACCAGTGCCATGTTGCGCTGAGCCGCCTAACCCTACATTGGCCCTGGTCTGGTTGCCTTGCTGTTTGATGCCCCTTACACAAGTCCTTGCCAGCCTAAATGCCTGTATCCGCAGGAAGGTTAAGCGGCAGAATTGCAGGCAAGAGCACAACTGTGTGGAAGTGCTATCATTTCTGCTCTTATAATTCATATGTGTCCATGGGAATGACTGTGTGCAAAAGCTTGTCGATATTCTGGCAGGAAGGTTGTGTCTTTATATAGTTGAGGGGAGTCCGTTTGAATGGCTTTGTGGCTGTGGTAGTACCAGTTGAGACACCTAGTCTGTATGTTCATTTTTGCTCAGCTTCTAGGGTAAGGAATGTTGAGCTACCGTATCCAAGAGGTAATGGAATGGTATTATTCTGGCACTGTAAGATCCTATTTTGCCACCTACCATGCTTTGGCGGTCGAACAAGACAGAACTGTGTGATGAATCCTGCAGAGGCCTCACAAAAACTCTACCCAAAAATCTTCTCCAAGGTGGCCAGGGGAAGGCAGCCACTACCCGATCCTAACCCTGTGGGTGGTATTAGCCAGGGAGGAGACGGCCCCAAGGGAATTGGAGGACTCCATTGGATGAGACCTGGTATCTGTCTTCCTCAGAGGAAGAGATGTCAGTGATGCCATAATATATAATGGCTTGTTGTCGGAGTGAGATCTCTTGTACCAAAGATATTCATTCTGGGGTTGTGAAAACAATCCTAATCAAGCCCTTATTAGGTGTAAGGCTCCCCATAATAGTTGCCCACATCTGTAATGGGGAAACACTCTTGTAGACAACAAGAGAATGTTAAATGTTGACATCATAGCATGACCATAGTAAGTTCTGATAAAGCTAACTCTCCTTTGACTCCAAAACCATCATTAACCCCTTTTAAATGCCCTCCTTAAATTGTAGTCAATTATAGAATTAAAGTACATTTATGTGAAAACCATGTTCAGCCAGAAAAAGGTCATTTGAACATTGGGGACTGCAAGTCCCTCAATGCTCAAAGTAATGGGACGAGGAAGAGTGATTTGGAGGCATTAGACTGCAAGGTGACTCTGGGGAGTATAAGGCCGCCCCGAGGGGAAGGCCATTAGGAGAAGCAGAAGGTGTAGTTTTGTTAGAGAGTCCATGTTGCAGTGTCAGCAGAGGTTGAAGGGAAGCAGAGACACCGGGACCGCTGCTAGCTGTGAAGCAGATGCCGGTTTTGTGTGGGTCTCTAATCGTGATGACGCTGTATGCAGAGGCTGCGTGGCAGGAAGCGTTGATTTCAGCAAGCTTATCACCTGGTGGCCGTGAATGCAGAGGTTGCGCTGCGGGAAGCGTACATTCGAAAGGCTTTCCGCAAACTAACTTGTGCTCCGGTGGCAACTGAGCACCGGAGCACTCTTGGAACAAGAAAAGCTCCTTTCCCAAATGGCGCGGGCCGCGGGAATAAAGCGGCAGCAGTTTACCATGGAGAGCAGAGGCGGAGTGGCAGCGAAAAGAGCGGACGCATATGCGCCACCCGGTTAGTTCACGAAGTGTGTGACCCTAGAATGCTCCATAATCACTCGCTGGCCATTCGTGCAAATATTGAATACCAAATTAATGTAAAGAGTAGAAAGTGGTAAACTACGAACAATTTTGCATATCAAACTGATAAAAACAATCAAGTGGCGGAATAAGAACCTTGGGAACAGACAGAAGTGTTACAATTGTAATTACACAGCTAGAAGTAATTGCCTATGCCAAAAAAAGGTTGAGGAGCATAATCTGCATTGCATGTGGCGTAAACAGCATCAATGTGTCGTGTCCTTCCAGAGGAATTATTCATTGCTGATGTTGAAAATCAAAATCTTTTTACTTATGTCTGGCATATCCCTGTAAATTAAGGTATTCCTCAGTGATCGGGATGCTGATACCTGGATTTTCATTCTGCATGTCTGTGTCCCAGGATCTGCCCTTTCATATTCCCCAGTGCACTGTGGAGAGGGTCAGAAAGGCCCACGGCCCAGACTCTCCTTCCACCCTCTTGCATATAATAGAAAGGTAGCATACACCTACACAGAAACTTAGACCATAGCAATGGCACACATAAACATTAAAGTCACTAAACATTGGCTTGAGATTAAAGGACTGCAATCGGCCTGTTATAACATTTCAAGGTACCTATGGGGAAAATCCCACTGTGAACAGGTGTCTCCAAGATGTTGGCACACCCAGACAGAAGCCTTAACCTTAAGGGCTTCACATGTGGTCAAGGAAACCTAGTTATTGGCCGTAAAGAGTCCCATGCTATTCCCCCCAGACTTACTAATGTTTACTTTCATTAATACCTGGATGAAGTCCATCCATAGATTACCACAGGTGACCTAACTTGACTCCAGAGAAGTTGGTTCCTCCACCAAGGGAAAAAAAAACGAGATTGTGTCATGCTCTCCTAAATCATAGGGCGCCCACGGCAAGGGTTCTGGCTCCTATCTTGCTGGGCTCAGGCTTAGTGAAGTGTTAGCATGCATCATGCAAAATTAGCAAGTGGGAAGACCGCCACATTGTAACCACAGCATTGACTGGCGGCAGGCGTGGAAGAAGTAGGGAATCCTAAGGCAGATTACTTCCCAAAGACAGCTTAACTGGTTAGGCAGCTCTTGTCGAGACAGGTGTTTAGACCTACCTGTAAATGCTATGGCTTTTTTCCAGTTCTGCCTGCTGCACGTGGGGGTTGTGTTTCTTCCACATACATCTTCTGCTGTTCGCAAGGAGCATGCGTTCTTCACTTTCATAATCGCCATCTGCTTTGAGGCGTGATCTCTGTTGGCTTTTTTATTGATACAAGTTGAGCACTGATCAGGTGGCAAGCCTGCCAAAGAGTTCTCTCCACCCATACCTTGTGTCAGGAATGGTTTGCCCTTTACGGGTGTAGAAGGACCTGGTTAGCTTGAGAAAAACTTCCACCAGGAGCTACTTTTGGGTCCTCTGGGCCAGAGGTTCCATACAACCATACCTGTGTGACATTCATTATCCGTTTGGGAATTTGTGTAAATGTGCATCCGAAAACCTCTTAAAGATATTTAAAGCGTAATGGGTCGTATGTGGTGGACTAAATCGTGTTTGGCATCCCATGTGGAGGTTCGATGTTTGCACGCCATGTACTAACTCCTTCTCATTGCCTGATACCCAGGTGCCTTGTCTGCCTCCTGCTCATTGCCGGATGCCCAGGAGCCGTGTCTAGCTCCTGCTCATTGCCGGATACCCAGGAACCGTGTCTAGCTCCTGCTCATTGCCGGATACCCAGGAGCCGTGTCTAGCTCGTGCTCATTGCCTGAAACCCAGGAGCCATGTCTAGCTCCTGCTCCTCGCCCCCTATACTGAAGGGGATGTTCCACCGTGCGCTGTCGCTGAATATTTCCCTCATACAATGCTGTTTAATTTTAATTTGCACTGTAATTGTGTCACATAATTGCCATTCTACAATTGCCCGTTTTTATGCCAGTGGTATCCCGTACCACTACCCAGCGGGCTATGGCAGATAAGCACTATGCAAAATGACTCGCGACAGTAACAGAAAAATAACACAGCACGATGAAAGGTGTATGTATGAGTGTGTGTATAGATATGATCTACCCCAATCAGCGCTATGTAGAAAATCTGCTCAATGTTACATTCTCCGAAGTGGATTGTTAATTCTACGTGGAAGTACATGATTGTGGGCACCGCTGATGATCATAACCGACTAAAGCACAGTCGCACAATTGGCCCTGGCTATAGCCGAGATGTGAGCTCAGCTTGTGACCCCCGGCCATCTGACCATGTGATAAGGAGGAGCGTGCCTTGACGTGTAGATAAATGATCTGATCACAGTGCTGGCATGGGCCTAGTGCAATCAGATTGGTGAACTGTATAGAAAATAAGACTACATTCAGCTGCTATGCCTGATGTAGGCAGGGTGCAATGTGTGCAATGCCTAGATGCAACGTCCTTGTGATTACTCTACTCCACCAAGAGTGGATATGGTTATTGTACACAAAGATTAGAACATAAATTTCAATACTGTAGTATATTTTGTCCGAATTAAAACACTGTCCTATTAATGTGAAGTACTTCAACGGTAAACTACACTATTCGCATTATAATATTGGATCGCTGCACAACTATACACTTGTAATAACTGCACTTTGTCCAAACACATAAGCTCTAAGTTGTGCTTTTCTGGAACATGTGCCAGTTTGGGCCCACACAAAAGCAACGCGACTGTTATTGCGTTAAACTGCCAATGAGTGAAATGCGCCAACTGTCAGCAGATCACACACATAATGTAACGATGCCCCCAAATTTGTGTAGGCAGGTAATGTACATGTCACGTGCATCACAGCCAGGCCCGCAGATACTGACCAATTACGTATGGCATGCTCAGTGTGTGCAGATGCACAGCGTAACCTGGCGTCTCGAAAGACTGGACTATTAGTAAGTGGTGGTTAGCAACACAGAGTTAAGGCCGCTACACCGGCACACTTTTACACATAAAAAGTCAGGAGGCTGGGTATATTTATATAGAGAGTGCATGTGTGGTTGTGAGGAACAACAAGCCGCACATAGATCATTCTGTTGAAAACATGGAAGTCATATAATTTAAAAAGTATATTTTATTTAAGCTTCACATATCAAAACATTAATTTACTAACCCCACGATTAGAAGAGTAGTGTAAACACGAATTTCTTTGTTTGAACATTGATTGAGAGTCTAGGTCTTTACAGAATTCTTTTTATTGCTCTTAAACCAGGAGCAGATACAGATATTTAACACTTTTTTCCCTCCTGATTATCTATACTAGATCTTGTCTCGGGTGGCCTTGTGACATTTTAGTGTCATAGATGTAACAAAAACATATTGACACTGTGTTTCGGCTTCTCCCGGTGAGGAGAATCCTCCTTCCTGTATTTGTTCAAAAACATGGCCTTCATCATGCAAGGGCTAATTTGAACAAGTGATATCATGCTGTATAGATGAAGGCCAATATGTTGAACAAATACATGAAGGAGAATTCCTCTCACCCTTAGAGGCCGGAACACAGAGTAAACATGTTTTGTTATAGTCTCTGACACTAAAATATATATGGTCCACCAGAGACAAGATGTAGTATAGATAATCAGGAGGGCATTCAAAAAAGTGTTCATTGATCACTCCAAGTTCAAAACTGAGTGGAGTGGGGAATACATGCAGCTGTGATTGGATTATGTTAATCAACACAGCTGTGGAAAAAAAATCAGGAAACAGATGAACTTCAGATAATTAAGAATCGAATCAGTGAAAACTCGTTAATTGATGTCAAGACCACAATAGAACAAATTCATGAAGAGATTAAAAATTTAAATAACTAACGATTGACCAAAAGGTATGGCCATTGAAAGAGGTTATAGGCGTATACAGTGAAGAAAAAGCATGCCCTTATTTACATCCAGAGTTCTATAAAAACAGAACAAACAACATGTAGAATGATCTAAGACACAAAAGAAACTACTTGTCACATTCTCTGGCCCTTCTAATTACTCCAGTGGAAGTTTAGAGGACGTCTGAACAGAATCTGCTACTCCTCCATCCAGTTCCTAGTTGCTACAACCGCTACACTTTTTTTGGGGTGGGGAGCTGAAGAGGCAGACACAGGAGATGCCCAGGTTTGACCGATTATGATACAAACATGTCAGTAGAACAACAGACAGGTCAGCAAACATGGTAGCACCAATGTTCAATCTTTCAAGACATATTCTAACAGAAGACTAGATCTCGCTGTTAAATAAAGGTTTGAGTTTTGTCCCAGTCAAGAAAGCAGATTTGTTTGAGGCAGAGTTAGAACTCGGGCGTTTATTCTGCACCATCAGACTTAAATCATTTGTCAACAAATGTGAATATGAAAAAACACCAAGTGGGACTAGCCTCAGACCACTTTCTACCCTCCTTTTATTGTCAATTAGTCCAGAGATCCTTACCTGTGAGAACAAGGTTCCCAGAATGGTGAATGATTTATATAACGATCAGCATCATCATAGTGACAATTTAACTATGAAAGAGTTTAAAACAAGATAGATAGTGTGATTAACCCCCCTGATAAAGGTGGTGAGATTGTTATTATGGACTGTAATACATATGAGAATCTGAGGCCCTCTTAATAATACAGTTCACTACAATAAACTCTACAGTAATCCTACACAGAGACTACTTGCAGAGATTACACAATTGATTGAAGAAGCTATGGAAAAGGGGTGGATTGAGGGCACAGCAAAAGTTCTTTTTTTTTTTTTTTTTTTACTCGCCTAAAACCACAAATACCGGCTTTTTAAATATTGCTAAAAATGCCCAAAGATGCATTAAATCCTCCGGGACATCCTATAGTATCCACAAAGGCTCTGTACCAATATCAATTTATGTGGATGGTTTTCTTAACTTTTGTAACCCTGAAAGACACCATGGACATGTTAAACATCATCTCCACACTCAACATTGGGGATACAGATGTATTAGTTACTTTTGAGGCCCACTGCATGAATATCCCGGAAACCGAAAGCCTTAAGGTAAATGAAAAATATCTCAAGTCCAGGGTCGATAAAACGGTCCCCACTTAGTTAATTATCAAATGTGCCTGGATGGCTCCGACTGAAAATTATTTTTAGTTCAATGTGAAGCATTCAAAATAAAGGGACTACTATGGGTTCCACTTTTGCCCCTGATATAGCTAACCTGTATATGGGTGATTTTGGAAAAAATATACATATATATTTCACAGGGTTAATCCGTTTGAAACACACATTTCTGTATGGAAACGATAGATCAACAATATATTCATGCTATGGCAAAGGCAAGCATAGGACCTCAAGAATTTCCACACTTGGTTAAAATGCCTGTGACTCGAACCTAAAATGTATTATGAACCAAGACAACAACAATAATTCCATTTTTAGACCTCTATATTGAAAAAAAGATTGAGGCAATTTTCTACACAGATTTATCATAAATCCACTGACAAACTCTTTACTCCATTTTCAGAGTTTTCAAACATGATCCCTGAGAGTCAACTTACCATATGGACAGTTTCTCAGAATTCGACTCAACTGCACAATCGAGCAGATTTTAAACATCATGTATAGATTTACAGACATGCTTGATCAGTATAGATTACCATGAAAAATCCATCCAACAGCCGAGAAAGAGAGCCGAAAATACAGGCCGAGCAATTTGTTTACAAAAACAAGAAAAGTCACAAAGACAGGATAGTATGTGTAACACCCTACAGCCCAGTTGATCATTATATAAAGAAGGCTATCAATAAGTAATTGCATTTGATTCAGGAACAATACTTTCAGATCAAGATACCTCTTTTCGTGTTCAAATGCAGCCCAAATTCACGTCCAGCTTTGGTGCACGCATACCACACAGATCAAAGGGCATTGACACCTACTGAACAATGGGCTTGCCCCAAAGTCAAAGGGCATTTAGATGTGGCAATGGCTCTGAATGTGCTCCAACACAAAATTTGGAATGGTTAGAGCTCACCGGACAAAAGTGATGGTTAAGTAAACTTACTAACTGCCGTAGCAAAAAATGTCATATATGGCATACAATGTCAGTGTGACCTACTATATGTAGGAAAAAAGAAAAAGTAAGTCTGACGAAGAATATGCGAACATGGGCCATGTGCCTGAAGGTTCCTGTCAAACCCTTACTGGAGCATTTTGTGAAATGTAATTGTGAGGTTTGGGAAATTTGATGGTTTGTTATTCAGGCATTGGAAGAACATCCCAAGGGGGGGGGGGGTATTGATGTCTTACTAAGGGAGACGGAACAATGATGGATAAGTCGGCTTGACACAGTTAATACTGTCCTGAATGTATGTATCGAATAGAATCGGCTGTTATGTAAATTCCCCTTGCTTACCCGCTGTGGATTACCTGAATTCTTAAGGGTATTAGCAAACTTTGTTTGCACATTTGAGAACATTTGAGTGAAATCGGGATATTCATAATATTTACCCCAAAGCCTTGGCACAAAGAGATCCCAGGGACATTTCAACACGCAGCGCACAGATCATCCCATGTCATATCAACTACAACCTATAACACAAAACCTGTGCGGACTGCTTTAGAGGAATGAGGTAGTCATATCCACTAGTGCATGAGTTTAATTAGTACACCATTTCTAAATTTTAATGCCAACATTAGTTCATCAATTCATAAAAATTCATTCTTATCATAACAGTATGTACAAGTGTGACAAAACAGCAATCGACAAAAACATCATCAAAAATTCATACATTCGGAAAACCACATATACTTATCCCAATTCTGTAATTATATACCTTAATACAACTCCAGTGTAGTCTGGATTTACACCGATATGACACCCTACTATTCACCAATTATTGTGTGTCTATATCTACCTAACTTATGCCCGACATGTTTCGTTCTCTTACACCTTGACATCTATCCGTAGAACTTTCTCAGGGGCTACTGATTGTTAACCACCTTCACATACAAACTGTTTTCTACTCCACCTTCAGTATGGAGTCCACTATTTCCCTAGAAGCCTTGCAATCTAGTAGAGGTTATCCATTGTGGTAGCTCATGTATGACTACCATTAACAAACCTCTAAAAGGGGTATTCCTCAATCCTCTAAATTTGGAACAAGACTGTCTTTTTTTGAAAGAGGGCTCTTTATTTCAGCCCGACAACTTTATGAAATGCTTTCCTTGTGGTGCTTGCGTTAATTCTCAGACCTGCACAGATAACACATGTAACATTCCATTATTACCAAATACTATAACCTCTTAATAGGCATAACGCTTTGAGTCATCTTGGATATCAAAACACATACCCAAAAGCCGTGAATTGTACATGTGGGAAAGTGCGTTCTATTTTCCCGTCGGCAGCCGTTCCTGTGTACTTATTTCTTGTGAATTTATGCAACCGTAGCTATCAAAATGACATGAATGGAGAAAGGCTCCATATTGCATACATGTTTGGACCCCAACATTTCTTGTTACTTCTGGCGCGATGAACGTGGCTTTAGACTTACTTGGCGAATCGGTTATCTTTTTACTTATTCACCCTTTCTTGTGCCCGTGTTCCCTGTTCGTTTTAGTATCAGTAACTAAAAAATTACATAAACAAAACAAGGTTCCACATTAGATTTGTTGCTCTGTCTAGCAAAATCAAATGCTTCTTATTGATTCTAGCGTGATGTACGTGACATCCATTGACTTACTTGGCATCTGCAGCCTGTCCAGACAACATTCTCTCCAAGTGTTGCAGCTGTCCCTTGCGGAAACCAGCAGTCTGACAGCATTCATTGGTTATGCTGGTTGCTAAGCGATATGCAGATCCCCCTCATCGCCTTTTACGATTATTCACTACTTCTTGCAATTATAGCGGCTGCCATATTGGCCTGTCCTCTATGCCTCTCCTCGGAGCAAGGTGGCACAAAATCGAGCACTGAAATCCTTTTAAGGTGACTTACTATGCTATTTGCTATACAGGCCTCCATGCTATTGTTTATCCATGGACAGTAATAAATAAGAACTACAATCAACAAGGGAACATGGACCGTCGGTTCCTGTCTGTTGGAAACAATGGGAAGACAGTTCAGAGTGGTAGTCACCTCACTCTGAATGAGAGTTGTATTAAGCAGCCAATCCACAAGCCGGCAGGCTTGGCCGTCCCTCCTCCAAAGGGCTGATCCTAAGGCCCCTGTCTGCAACCCTGTCTGCTACAGGTATGCTTGGTGCACCCCACGGTCGCCTGTGATGCCTTGTGCCCTCCTACCCCCGTCACCATTGATGCAGTGTGCCCCCCCTAACCCCCTGATCGCCTGGGATGGCTGTGTGCCCCCTAACCCCCGGTTGCCTGTGATGCCATGTGCCCGCAAACCCCCCCCCCCCCCGGCCACCTGTGATGCTGTGTCCCCTAATCCCGCCCCCCACCCCCCTCTTGGTTGCCTGTGTTGTTGTGGGTATCCCTTTATCCCTTTCTTGCCTTTCTCTACTCTCCCTTTCCACCTTTCCCACCCCTCCTAGCCTGAAAGTGCCTCCTAAGTAACCTTGCACATACATACTGCTGCTGCCCTACAACTTGGGGTAGGCACCATGCATCTGCCCTTAGATTTGACTCTGCATGTGTGTTACTGCCTCCCTGCAACATGGGGTAGGCGCCATGTATTTGCCCTTGATTTGACTCTGCATTTGTTTGCTTCTGCCTCCCTGCAACATGGGGCAGGCACCATGTATTTGGCTGTGCATTTGACCTTGACCTGATGCTGCACCTGCGAGCTGCTGCCTCCCTGCAACTTGGGGAAGGCACCATGTATTTGCCCTTGATTTAACTTTGCATCTGTGTGCTGCTGCCGCTTTGCAACACAGGGCAGGCACCAGGTACTTGCTTTCTGATTTGACTTTACCTCTGGTGGTTGCTGCCGCCCAGCAACCTGGGCCAGGCCCATAGAAGTGATCAGCATGGACTTTTTCTGTTGCACTTGGCCTATTATGTATTACCTTCTGTACGTTCCACGATGTAATTCACCTCTTACGCTTCCCTTTTTGTAACCTGAAGCACTTACTGCAACCGTATTTTTAGGTTAAAAGCGCCTAGATACCTCAGGGTTTTCGGCACTATATAAGTGTCCAAATAAAATAAAATAAAATGAACAAATCTAATACGGATCCTTGTTTCGTTTATGTTGTTTTTTTAGCTGATACTAAAACTAACAGGAAACATGGGAACAAGAAAGGTTGACTATGTGAAAATATAACTGATTAACCAAGTAAGTCTGAAGCCACGTACAACGCACTAGAAGTAACAAGAAATAATAATAATCTTTATTTGTTTCAGTTCAAAGGAACTTTTACAAAATGTATTTTTCATAATATAGTATAAATAATTCAATAGATATATAAATCAGTGATCAATCATTGTAAAAGATAAGATGAAACTGTAAAGAGTAAAGAATGGAAGAATAAAACTAATGCATATATATATATATATATATATATATATATATATAATTTTCTCCAACAAGTCGATCTAATACCATGGAGACCGGGGTATTTACTAGTAACGTTGGATGTGATATCTCTATATACATGTATCAAACATCAAGAAGGAATGGAAGCCATCAAAAAATTTCTATCTAGCAAATCACTAAGTTTTAGAGATCATTCACAAATGTTATTGGACATGCTTTTCTTTTGTCTCACACATAATGCCTTTATGTTTGACGGCCAATATTACAAACAATTGTGTGGTACAGCAATGGGCACAACGGTAGCACCAACATATGCAAACCTATTTATGGGAGCCTGGGAAGCAAAACTATTCTCAGAGGAAACATTATCAATACACACCAACAAGGTGATCCTTTGGCGCCGTTATATTGATGACTTATTTATACTATGGGATGGCAGTGAACAAGAATGGATGGTTTTCTTTAACATCTTGAATGCATATGATACCAATTTGAAATTTACCGAACAGCATGATCTTTTAGAGGTAATATTTTTGGATATTAAGATCTTAGTAAAGAATGAAGCACTGACGACTGAAACTTATAGGAAACCAACAAGCACCAATTCACTGCTTCATGCCAAGAGTGCACATCCGAAATGCCTAAAAAATAGTATACCCTACGGCGAATTCTTAAGAATGAAAAGGAACTGTAGTGAAAACTAAACTTTTGAAAAAAATGCCAAAATCACAGCAAACAATTTTTTGGCAAGAGGTTACAAGAAATCGACTATCAATAATGCACGAAACACACGAGCTGCGATTTTCAGAAGAAATAAGGAGAAAAATGAATTGAAGCTACTGGAAACAAAAACTGATAATATACGCTTCATCACAACTTACAATAATGGGGCTAAAGACATTCAAAAAATTCTGGCCAAACGATGGGCGCTATTACAGAAAGATCCAGACATCGCAGGACACATTCAGAAGAATGCTAGTGTGACCTTCAGGAAAGCAAAATCGCTTCAATCAGAACTATCACCAAGCCTTTTCTCGACCCCGACACAGATATCAAATCAATGGCTATTAAGCAATCAGGGGGGTTTTTACAAATGTACCAAATGCAAGGCCTGTAAATATGGGGTGTCTTTGAAGAACTATATACATCCTCGAACTAAGAAGGAAGTGACTATCAAGAAACATATTACCTGTGTAACAACTTATGTGGTTTATGTGATAACATGTGGATGTAATTTATGGTACATAGGCAGTACGAAATTAGAAGTAAAATTACGGATCCTGCAACATCTTCGTGCGATTAAAAACAAAGATCCAACCTACCCCCTAGCCAAGCATTTTGAGGAAAAACACAATGGAGATGTCACCTCTTTTAGATATTATGGCATAGATAAAATCTTACCAAAACCAAGAGGGGATAATCGAGAAATGCGATTGAGACAAACTGAATGTAAATATATTGTTGATTACCAAACAAAATACCCAGATGGCCACAACAAGGATGAGGAGCTCTACACATTTGTGGGAAACTAAAAGTGGTTCCTTGAATTTTCTGTTGTTTTTCGATTTATCTGGCTTATGCCTGTACATAAGTATATGAATGCTTTATCCCAGACTATGAGGCCACTGCAGGTCTGCTTTTCCTTGACATATGCTTTCTTTTAACACACTGTTTTATACAACAGTCCTTACATTTCTTAACATGTAGGAGGCTTTTTAAAATCATCACATATATATTTGTTGAAATACAGTTGTATTTTATCAACTTGTTACAGGCCCCCTTTTTTAGACACTTGGTAAAGGCATCATTTCTGTGGTTTCCTCTCCCCCCTGTCCCCTAGGTGCCTCTTTCTCTCCTCTGCTTATGGAGTGACCATATATAATGAAAACATTAAGTACCTTAATTTGGCCAAAGAAGCACTTTTTCAGGGTAAATTATGGCATGAATATTGTGTTTTACTATACATGGTAATTATAAACATCATAGTTAAGTTATATACTGAATATATTAAGCTTTCTATTCTGATGAGAAGACTCTTTTATAATCAGGGAAAACCTTGTCAAAATTGTAATGTTGCACTAAGCACTTTATCTGTAACCTTTGTCATTTATATGACACAGAATATTTGCTGTGATTAAGCATAATGTATTCATAAACATCCTAGTTAAGTTATATGCTGAATGCACTAAGCACTTTACCTAAATAGGAACACCATTTTTATAATCAGTGCAAACCTTGGCAAGATTGTTATGTGGCACCTAGCACTTTATTTGTACCATTAGTCATTTATATGATATAGAATATTTGCTGCTATCATGCATAATGCACTTTGGCAAGATTGTTATGTGGCACCTAGCACTTTATTTGTACCATTAGTCATTTATATGATATAGAATATTTGCTGCTATCATGCATAATGCACTTTATCCAGCACTGAAGCAACAGTGGTGGGGATGAAATATTGATTATGATGATGCCTATTGTATTATATTCTTAAGGATGAAAAATAACTATTTTTTACTCCATGTAATACTGAGAGACAATTTTGTTGCCAAAACTATTTGAATCAATGCTATCATGCACTAAGCACTTTATTCAAGATATTAGAAACTTGACAAATTAGAAACATTGGCAGCTATAATGTACTTTGCACTTTGGTAATGCATTTAAGATTTTATGCTGTGGTAACTTAAATGGAAGTGACTTTCTCTCAAAAGAATGTTTGGTCATATTTTGGAGATCTTGGTAATACATGACCTATGACAGCACGAACGTTTTGAAAAGTGTGGAAACACACATTGTCATATTGCACAATGCACTTTATGGATATGGAGACAAAACATTAGCCCATGAATATCTGAGTGGCTACCTTTGTAGCATCTTTAAAGGTAACACATTGGATGTAAGATATATATGTATGTACCTTTTACCATTCCAAGATGTCACTCAGAGAAACATGCATTGGGTCTGAGAGGGAAACCCAAGGGAAAGTAAAGAAGGACTTCTTTCTCGCATGCACAAGTGTTTAAATGGAAAGCCTGTCATTTATGTTTACAACCAGACGAAGCCCTTTCGGGTGAAACGCTTGTTTGTGTTCTATCCTGAGCAACTTGTCCACTATACTTTACAAATAAAGGACGTTTGATGGAGATCCTTTTTTGACGTGTCTGGATGATTTTCTATGATTGAGGAAGAGTGCCGTCCAGGAAGCGATATTCCGCTTTTTTTTTCTTTCTTTTTTGTCTATATATATATTTATATATATATTTAATTGCATTAAATCGGAGTAGTTGGATGAGTAAATAGAGGTGTGCAGACATCGCAGCCATTCTTATCACTCTTTACCATTAATAATAATCATTCATAAACCTGCATAGTCCTCATTCTTTCTCTAATATAGTCCTCAGCAATCCCCATGTTACCAGATAGTCAGGTTAGTTAATTTTAATTTGCTCAAATTGTCATACAGTAAGTTAGACAATTTAATTTTAGCCATCAGTTAAATAATGCAATATGGACTGAATAGAATCATTTTTTTAGCCAGTAATGTCAAAAGACACCAGACTTAATGGCATCATACACTCCAACAAACTGTCCCAATTTGCACATATAATTTGGACCCAACTTTGCACATTGGGTCAGAATATGTCGGGTTCTTTCAGGTGTATCCTTACTTTTACAAATACGGCAGGTTCGCAATTCTATAGGCATTTTTATAAAGGCAGCCTGTGTCACAAGTAATGGAAGTTGATTGCATGAAACTACGCACCTTTTGGATTTGGGCACTTAAGTAAATAGTGCTGTGTCTTAAGATAACTATAAGAGACGCCTATCATATAGACATGATTATATAATTTTTCCAAGTGTGCGTAGTTATTTAACCAATCGTGACATTCAATTTTCCTCTTAAATATTTTTTGTGTAGTCTTGAGAGCTCTGTCCACGACTAAAATCGGGTGCCTAAATCATCTCATCGAACATTCCACATTAAGGCCCAAAAAAATCAGGTGTTTTTGTTTTTATTGTGCCCTTTTTTGCGCTCCCCAGTATTTTCAATAAGCGGGCATTTAGGATTACACTGATTTTATGTATAACAGCACGCCCACAGCGTAACATACACTGCCCTCTCATCGAAATCGGGCCCAATTCAAGTCGAAGATAGGCCATTGATGTAGACTGGGCCAATGACAAGATTTTCCTCCAAAAGTTACGCACTAATACGTTAAGCCAACTCAAATCGGGTATTGCCACTGCATCAATTCCCTATACTATAGCCGGCACAAAACACTGATTATAAAGCTTGATGATTCCAGCCAGGGAAAATCCTGCCGTGGCCTTAGCAAAGTAATTTATGGCATATGTCAATTGCCGGGCCTTCCATTTCTTTGATTCGATAAGATTGTGGTAGCTACCTCCAGCCGATAGCTCCACTCCTAAGTACTTGTAGGAGTCAGCATAATCAATGCTGCCCAGTTAAGTTTCATATTGAACCCTTTGTACCTTACCCCATGAGACTACCATCATTTGTGTTTTGCTCATGTTAATTGTCAACTGGTTTTTCTTCATGTATTCAACTAGTATTTTACATTTTTCTTTCACCCCGCTATAGTCCGATCTATGAATACAAGATCGTCTGCATATAAAATACTAGGTATCTGGGTATCCCTATTTTAACAGAGCAACCACAATTAGCCACCAGTGTCGGTGGAATATCGGCCAAGTATAGGTTGAACAACAGGGGTGCAAGTGAGCACCCCTGTTTAAATCCCATATTTATTGCAAACCTAGGTGATAGGTTTCCAGCATCATCCAGACATATGTATACTCCTGTATCAGTATGCAGCAGGATAAGTATATTCACGATCCAGTCTGGGCAGCCCAAAGTTCTCAGTTTTTGCCACAATCTTTCTCTATTTATAGAGTCGAAGACTGCACTGAAATCGACGAATATAAGGTAGGTGGTTGGATTTCCTCTCAATGCTGCTTCGTAGATCATTTTATCTAGTACCATGATGTTGTGTGGTGCTGATCCTGGTCTAAAACCTCTCTCGGTATAATGGAAGATATTACTTGTAGCCCAGTTTTGCAAAGCTGCTAGAACAAAAGTGCTAAATACGTTCCCAGTTACATCCAGTAAGGAGAGCCATCTATAATTTTCTGCCCTTTCTCTATTGCCTTTTTTATATATGGGGAGTAGAATTGCCTGTCTCCAGAGATCGGGAACAACTCCCTCTTTACACACCTTTCCAAAAAAGGTCTCTAAGATCTTAGCCCAGATTACCAGGTTTCCTTTTAGGGCAGCATTCGATAAACCATTGGGGCCAGCCACTCGGGGAGCTCTTTAGCTTTAGGATTGCCTTAAATATTGCATCACTTCCAATTTCCAAAGGGAAGGAGCGCACCCCAGCTTTATTTTTTTTCCCCTGGGATATCCGTACAAATTTAGTTTTGAGGAAGGAGGTCCAATTATATGCAGAGATGGGGTTAAGCATCTGCCGTTTTGCACTCCCTTTTGCTCCTACTAAAAGCTGCCATATTAACCTGGTTTTGCCGCACAAATTCAAAAATATTCTTTGCCACCCCCCGGTTCTAATAGCTAATTTTTTTGTCTTGAACCAATTCTGATATTTATTTTTAATCTTTATCATCCTGGTTTCAACCTCTGGTTTTATACCACCCATTTGTTTGACTTTTCTAATCTGCCGACGCATTTGCCGTTTATCGTCTCTGATGTCTATGTCGAATGCATGTTTATGTTGGGCATATTGTAGACTACTGGATTTATCAGCCATTGGACTGGTTTACAATGCCAGGGTATGTAGGCGAGCAGCCATGTCATTCATTCATATCTGCTATCTCACTAGCTTCATATTTTAGCAGCCTATATGCAACCTTGGAGGCCCTGTCAATATTTCTGGGTATCCAGCCCAACCTATTCCCAGCCTGGCTAACCCCCACTCCTGTGGCACCAAAAACATTTTTTTTCACATTCAACTTTCTCAATGAGAGGGTCAGGATACGATTATCACTATAAACTGTATCCTGGATTATCAGCGAAACCACCTTCTTTGCACATGAATTACTCCCAAATAAAAATTCCAATGTGGAGTACCTCTTTGCCATTTGCCATGTATATTGGCCTGATATAGCGACAGGAGTATGTCCATTGAACATAACAAGGCCTCATTCTCGAAGCAGTGAAATCCATTTAGCACCTTTTACTCCTGACCTTCATCATGACACTGGTTGGGACAACTGCCCCATACTCTGCTCCTAGTTCTCTATCTATGCAGCTGGCATTTAAATCACCTCCTAAGAGTAGGCATTCATGGGTCTCCATCAACAGCCAATTGGCACACACATTATCATTCATTTAATGCAAGTCATCTAAACTGCTCAGGTTAGGAGGTGCATATACATTAATCAATAGCACAGGCAGGGGTATCCTGTCTCCTATATCCAGGCTCAATTCAATGGCTAAACATTGGCTATATTGCATATTATTTTTGTGTCACTAATAGGTAGTGACTGCTTGACCCCAATAATAAGGCCCCCTGATGGTCGTCCCAAGGCCCACTTCGTAGCCTGTGACTGGAACAACACAAAGCCCTCTAACTAAATTCTTTTAGTCAAGCATGTCTCCTGTAGGAAAAAAAACATCAAGTTCTTGCAAAAGAGACATAGAACCATTGGGGCTCACCAAGTAATTATGCCCACGCGTGTTTCAAGTTGCCACCTTTAAGCAATCAATTTGGATGGACTAAGTGCCTCAACAGAAATGTCCTAAACCTTTCCCAGCCAATAGCATCCTCAAGTATCGTTGGTTGGGAGTTCGTGATGCCCAGTACTGGAGTAGGTGCTGACATTTGAGTCCTGCTTGCCAATTGAATTGCTGCCAGCTCGTTTTCTTGCCATTTAAGGCTGTTATGTGTAACAATGTCCAGTAAATATCCTGCATTTTCAATTTCCTCCCTGTGGGCTCGTACTCGTGCCGAAACATCAGAAGTGGTACAATGTACCTGCACAAAGTTACCCCCTCGTGTTTTCACAGGTTCAACAAAACTAAAGTCAGCTGAGGAAAGTATTCGTAGAGCCAAGAATTATTTTACAGACCAATACCACATCAGATCTATTTGTAGCTTTGCCCGTAAAGGTCTGTGCTCCTCTCCCAAATGTAAACACTTTGGGATCTAGATTATCATTACTTGGACCCACCACTTGGGGTGCAGATTGATTTACTCCTAGCGTCGGGATGGACGGGGTCGACCGTGCTGTCCTTGGGGGCACTTGTGTGTCCACTTCCTGTGCAGGGCAAGTAGATCGAGATAGACAGAGTAGGAGAGCCGCGGGGGTTGATGTTAGTTCTTTTTCTAGAATTTCATCTTCTACTATTTGCAATTGTGGTTGTACTGCATCGCCAATCAACCAACTAGTCTGTGTGTCTGCCGATTTTTGCGTCTTTCTTCATGCCCATCTTTCTGGCCCTCTTATTTATGCCTTGTGGATGGGGAAGGGTAGTAGAGTTCAAAAGATCCGAGTCTGGCATTTATTCAGCACCGTTTGTTTTGCTATAGTTGCCACTTGCCTTTGCTCGTTTAGCAAGTGGGATTTTCATTCCTTGTCCTATAGATGGTAGGGTCCAATTGGCTAGTTTCCAATCCATTAGACTCAAGAAATAGACTTTCGGTAGGCCCTTGCTCCTCGAGGTTCACAGGTTTCTGTAGTAACGGTTGGTCACCTAAATGATTAGATAGAGTTCAGCGAGGAAGCAATTACTGCAAGTCTTGTATCCATGTGTCAAATCCTGAGGCCACGTGGATTAGTATACCTCCGTCCCCGAGCACCAGTACTCGCTGACCGGTTATTGGAGCCACAGATGGGGGAAAACGGGAAACTCCAGGTTCCGGGTGGCTGCAAAGAAAATACCAGGTTAGCTAATGGCTACACGGTATTCACAACAAGCACAAACAAATAATAAGAAAGACCTGCCCTGGAGGTGAATGATGATGAGTGAGTTGAACCTAAGTGAGTTTTCCCCCCAAGGGTCAGATGAGTAGTGCAGAAGGGATAACGGGACCACGGGATCTGAAGGGAGAGGAGTGGATTTGATTGTAGGTGCACAGTTCTTGACAAAGTTCCAAGAGTTCAAAAGGTAGCTGAAGGTTTATCAAGCGCCAAATCCAAAGGTCAATCCATAAACAATCCAAGAAAACAGTTCAAAGTTCAGATAATCCAGTTATACAGGTCAGAAGAAATCCAAGCGCCAAAATTTAAGGGCAATCCAGAAGAAAAACGAAGTCCAAAATCCAAGAAATTCGAAAAGCATGAAGTTCAAAACACAGGAAATCGCTAAACGCCGAAAGATCAGCTGAGAAGCAATGTGTGCAAAGGCCAAGCCCCTTTTATTGCAGTCTTCCTGATTCGTTGGCCAATCGGGGACGATTTCCTGGTCACATGATCTTTCACTTGGTCACATGATCCATTTTCCTGGTCACGTGATCTTTCACTTGGTCACATGATCCAGTGGTTCATTTGGTGCCTGTTTCCTGAAAGCCATGTCACATGACCCCTTCTTCGTGGCGATCCGCGTCGAGCGGAGGACCGCAGTATGGAGTGGTGATCTCCTCCGCGCTTGCAGTCTCCAAGGCAATCCCCACTGCAGGCGTGGAAATCGACGCCAGGGATGCCTCCAGAGTGTAGCGTCCCACTAACGATCGAGCAGAGGTGATCGCGGGAGGTGTCCATGTTTCTCTCTGCCGCCTGTATATCACCCGGTCGTGATTGGGTGAGTCTGAAAGCATGACACCATGTCCATAAACCGTTTCCCTAGCATTTGTACTTCGTTTAGGGTTACGCCACAATGTTTTAAGAATATCTTAATGGCAAATTGCACTGCATCAGTATGCACAGCATCCGAGTCCTGCTGCTCTATACCCCAACTAACTTGTGATGAACTTTCGTTATTCGCATCCGATGGAGTACTCGGGTGAGGAGGGGGGGGAGATTTGGGGACACAGAAAGCCGAGGATTTGATGTTAACAAGCTGGTTAGGGGTATGTATATCTGCTGTTAACCACCAAACTTGGTTCAGTCACTACACCCGGACACACAGGCATAGTCTTTTTCTGGGATTTGGCACAGGTAAGAACTGTGCAATAGGGTTTTCTTGATCGACAGTGCTTCATATTAGAAGTTGATTTACCTGGCATGCTGTAAAAGGCCACTGTTTTTTTTACCCCAAACAAGTAAAATATAGAAATATATCCTGCTAATTATCAGCCAACCCTGTTCAATCAGAAACAAGTTATTTAAACCGACTCCGAAAATGCAGCTCAATATCACAAATTGCGAGGGGCTTAAAGGTTCCTTCACCTGCGGTCACCCTTCACTTTTGAACACAATGTTTCCAATGGTTACACACCCCACTCTCATCTTAGATAACAGCTACTTTTTCTATTTTATTTTTTTAACGGGGCATGGGCTCTCCTTTATTTAGTTGGCGCACTGCAGCACTGTATCCAAACTGTTAAAGTCATGTGTTCAAAGTCACTTAATTATAAACAGCCGTCGTACCCGCACTCCCCTTCCTTTAATAATGCTGCCATCCAACACCTGCTAGCCTAAGGGCTATTAATCAATTGACGTGGTACTTTCCAAACAAATGTTACTTTATAGCGTGCAAGTATAAATATATCAAATGGTAATCACCCAGATCAAAGGGATATATAATCCCCACAGTCTCTGGGGAACGCAGTACATGGTTATTGTAGCTGCTTGCTTGTAGGCTAATAGTAATCCAATCCGAGCAGAGGCACAATGGTCTATTACACACAATGCACTCGCAATGTGCTTCTTTAGCACGTTAACGCACTGTAATTTATTTAGCACATGCTGAAGCTCTGCTACGGTCTGCAGTATGGGTATGTAGCTGGCGACCCTCACCAATTATAAACCAGGGGGATACCAGGTAAAGGAATAGAGAAATAGGAGCAAACCTGATTCAATATAATCAAAAACTACAAAAAGAGCTCCCGGTCTCTTTAGGTTTGGTGTTTGCATTAACTAGACTGTGGGAAATGAACCACAACTGAGGTTCCACCAAATCTTTAACAACATAAAGTAAATGGAATATTCAACCAGACTTTGTAAACCTGATTGTAAAATATAACCTCTTTAATACATAAACAATAGATTGAAAATATTCTCATAAAATCCATTGCAAAAAGTGTCGCTATCACCGTATTGGTGATTACAAGTGCAGATACGGTACAGAACCTTTCTGCAAATATGCATATACAAAATGTTTTTAGGGGTATTCCAGAGCATACAATTAGTAAACCAACCACAAATATTTGACGCAATCCAGAGTTCTTGATTCATGTTTAACTCTGTAGTTAATGTAATGGAAACAATGTCTACATTACATGTGATGTGGGCTCTGTCCATCACAAAACTTGGTGTAGTGTTGTAATAAAACCCAACAGGTTTAGTTCCTCTGAACATTAAGAATTGCTTCAGGAACTTCTTCAGCGGCAGAACACCAATTTAGTTAACCCAGAGTGGGTCTGAAATGTAGTGGTAACAACACAACGCTCATAAAGACGTCTAGGTGTACAACACCGTTATAACGTGGTGTCTCGTCTCATAGTTTTCCAGAGGGAAATGCAGATGTATTCCCTCACACTCCTTTCAATTAATGAAATCTGGGAGTCTAGACCAAACCTTAAAAACAAACACAGAAAGGGGCCTAATGAGTATTGGAGACCTTTCTTGTACGCCTGCACGCCATATTTATTATGGCTGGGGTACAAAGGATGCTTACCGTATCTCAGTGTCGGTAGTGCATCCATGGTGACTGCAATTATTGTCAGTGTGGCAGTTGAACTATCCCTGAGGACACACATATAAAAGTCTTATAAAAGTCTTGTCAACACTCTTTACACAGTTGAACTAGAAATAGCACCTCGTCATAACATTGCTGATCTGCATAGAACAAGGCAACTGCCACTTACTTAGGGTGTATTTTAATGTCTTCTATAATTTCGAGCAATCAATGGCAATGTAGCCCGCATACTCAAGGTTGATGCAAGTAGACGTCACACAAACGTACAGTGTTTTGCAAATATAGATAAGGTCCATTCAACTATAGAATTGGTATCAAAGGTGGGTTGCATAACTGTCACCATCTATAATGAGAGATGTTGCATTCGGCTTAGGTCCGACTTGTTGAACGGTCATGCTAAGGTGCACCATCTGGATATGTACCGTGTTTGAGATATTTCTATCTCACGATTACATAGTGCCTAGCCCGAGCATGCCGAAAGTTGAGACTAAATGTTAACGTGTGGCGCGGGACATGGCTAAATGCACCGCATTTGAGATCGCGGTCAAAGGCACATACTAAGTCAATGGTTGATAACATGCTATCAAGGGCAAGAGACCGTACCACCACTGGTACACAAAGACATGTATACCGGCTGTTAAAAGTCTTACCGTCTAGAGGGGATGTCAGTGGTCGCGGTGACGAGAGCGTACCCGTACGCTAAAATGTTGGTGGGGGAGGTGGTTCTGACAACAGAGACCTTAATTAATGTGGTATCTGATTGGTGACCTGCATCGCAGACTAGTGTGTGACGTGTCTAAAAGTTTGCAATGGACATAAAGCAGGGACACGAGTCAACAACATCTTGGAGCTAGTGATCGAGGTAGAAGAGGGGACTAGTAGTCAGTTCGTGGGTTTACATAGAGATGCCATCGGCCATTTTACAGCAATATCGGGCACGTTAATGTGGACCAAAAATATAGACTTCCTGAATGTATTGAAATGTACTAGGGTGTTAATAGGTTACCTCAGCTATTAAAATGACTGCAAGTGAATTCACCACAACCAATTTAAAGATACAATTGGAGTTGGTATAAGATGCGCGCAACATTTCACGCTATCCTGAGGTGCTGATAGGTTATACCAGTTAGTGCAAACAATGCGGACTACTTGGCCCAAAGCCAACTTACAAATACAGCTAGAGTTGGTATAAGATGCGTGTCATGTACCGAACTACCCCACCGGCCATCATCAATACTGTCTCTGTGGTCATCGATCAGATCAAGTATGTGGAGATACAGTGATGTAAAAAAGAATCTTTCTTCATTTAGTGGATATTCTCAAATTTTGGTGGAAAGAGACTCACTATTGGACCAGGCTCGAAATCCGTCCGGTTCCAACATGGTGCACACTGCTTACCATGGCTATCGTCCTGCTACTAATGATATTCGGGGTTACAATGGATAAATCAATGGATGGAGGAAAGTACTATGCGATGTGTTTTGGTGAATTTAAGTGATAAATGCACTCCAATCTATGCCCTAAATTAGTCCAGAAAGATAGCTTTTTGTCAGGAAGATCATTTTCTGTTCCTGTACACTCAATAAGTGCTCATCATTTATTGAATTGTTAGACAAACCGATTTTCATTACGACAGTCCATCTAATGTCTTCAGGTTTGTGTCCCACGCTATTAAAGTGGCCTACCAGTGGTACATTGAGTGTATTCCTTATACAACTCTTATGTTTTCTGATATTGATTTTTCTCTCAGTTTTGCCAATGTATAGCAGTTTGCATGGGCACCATATAGTATAAATTACCATGGTTGAGTTGCAGTTAGTTGGCACTCTGTTGCCACGTCTTGCTGAGTCCAAAGTCAATGTCTTTTGTTCTTATAGTTTGTGGGCAACATCTGCATGGTCCACAAGGACTATGTGGTTAGGTCATACCCCATTTTTCCGTGAGGGTAGTTTGAAAATCGGGTTTAATAAAAACATCCTTCCTCGTGGTTAATTCTTTGAGATTTTTGCTTCTCCTGAACGCACACCTAGGTTGTGTCAATGGACAGTCTCCATCCTCTAAAATGTGCCAATTGTGTTTAATGATCTTAGTAATCTAATTGGTTAGGGGGCTATATGAGCTCACAAAGACAAAGCCACCATCTTGTTCCTTTTTCTGTCTATACTCTAACAATGCTTCTCTGTTATTTGAAGCCCTCTTATAGGCTTGTTTTACTATTTTCTTGGGGTACCCTCTATCAATGAGATTTCCTTTCAATTTCTCAGCTTCTCGTACAAAATCCATCTTCGTGGTACTGTTCCTTTTCAGTCTCGGAACTATCCAAAAGGTAAGTTCTGTCTCCTATGTTTCGGCTGAAAACTGGAATATAACAATAGTGAATTTTTGTCAGTAGTCTTATGATATGGTTTAACTTTGAGTACTTGAATCATATTTATTGAAATAAATAGTAAAATCCAAAAGGTTGATAATTTCTTTGCTCCAGGTGTTTGTAAACTTCAAAAATGGATTTTGTATATTCAGCCATCGAATGAATAACTCAAATGTTGCAATGTCACCAGACCATATCATGAGGATGTCATCGATAAATCTTTTCCACAACTTGATATGTTGTCTGTATGGATTAGTGTTGTTTAATACATCATGTGTTTCAATAGTTTCTACATTCAGATTAGCCAATGTAGGTGCCACTGCAGAGCCCATGGTGGTACCATGTATCTGCTTGAAGAATTGATTATTGAACACAGAATAATTCTCGCATATGGACATTTCAGTACACCACAGTATAAACTAGTTTGGTGGCAGGCATCATGCCCTCGGGTAAAAGCCCAGCGGCCCCTTATAGGGGCTCTTTGGGCTGAGTCCTGAGACCTGAAAGGGACTATTTTTTCATAGGGACTATTTTTTCACTCGCGTGGCCAGGGAAGGATACATACCTAGTTGGGGAAGGATACATACCTGGGACTTCTTTGGAGGCTATTTAAGCCACGCCCAGACAGCAGCTCATGCTTCGCGTTGTTCTGCTTCCTGCAGCTTAACGCTCACCGTGTCTGCTCCTAGACACCAGCCACGCCCGCCTCGAACCTGGAAGAGCTGCAAGGAAGGAAGAGAAGAGAAAGGTGAAAACCAAGGACTATTTCAAACTTCTTATCTGCATCCGGAATCTTCTCGCCAGCATCCCTGAAGAAAGACTTCCATTTAAAAGCATTGCGTTGCTCGCTGCAGCGCCACGCTTCACTCACCTGTCCTCGAGACATCTCCCGGCTCCATCGCGGCTGTCAGCATCGGACGCCACATCTCTGCACCTAGGGGAGAGAGGAAGAAACAAAAGGTGAGCAGAAGGCACACAGAAGGAAAGCCTGATTAACAGCCATAATACTTACCGGCTTTTCTTCCACATTTCGGGTCGGCGCCGCCCCGTTGGCAGGTACCGTACCCCGGCCCTTATGGGGAAAGGACAAGAGACATTTCTGGGGAATGATAAGGACATTTAGAGGGATCGCCCTCATCACTACTCACCTCAGCAGTTTAACCCCTCGACGCATCGCCTTCATTCTGCACCTGAAATAAAGGATAGATCACAGGTTAGAAAGACAACATAAAGGGGGCCTCACTTGAACTTTGAACTTTCATACTTACGGCGCATCGCTCAGGAAAGTCAAGTGGATTTTGCCAGCGCCATTCTGAAAACCAGTGAAGTAACTGGACAAACGCGCGCCCCTGCACCAGAAGCAGGATGGAGAGTTCATCCTTCCAAACCATAAGGTGAGCTTAAACCGGGGTTTGGAGGAAGTTAGAGAGGAAGGAAGGGGGAAACGGGGGAGCTAGCACACTATTCTGCAGACTGTTAATCCCCTTTCTCATCTGCAGAAGGATATTCCTACGGGCCAGGCAAGCACGATTTGGAGGTCCTGTCCAATCGGTGTTCCGGGTCCTGCGCATCACGCTAGAAGAGGCCACAGCAATCCAGACTAGACCAGCGCCCCCGTGGGAACCAGGTGAGCGTTACAAATATTTTAGTAGGGTCAACATTGATAGGTTCATAAAATGAATTGTCGCTCAATTGGTGGTTACATTAATTGATGAAATCCTGCCGGTCAAGAATACCAATCGCTCCTCCTTTACCGGCTTTTCGGAGGACTATCTTGTGATTGTTCTTAAGGGCATGGATAGCTTCACGCTCACGTCTCAAGGTATTTTGAAATACTTGATTGGTATTGTGTTTCTCAAGGGCACTTGTAACTCTTTTCTCGAATACTATCGACTCTGTCGTATGGCTTGTAGTTAGAGGATTGAAAGTCGATGGGTGACGTAAGCCCGTTTCATTCTCTTAGCCTGTACTGGAGATGTATTTTTCTGAAAAGTTGTTCTAGATCCCTTCTGTTCCTGAATTTGTCATATCTGTCAGTTGGAACAAAACTAAAACCCTTTTCCAACACTGACATTTCTACCTCGTTGGGTTTATAAATTGATAGATTAACTAGTAGGGTGTTTTGCTCCGTGTTTAGCGAGGTTTGAAGTCCCAGTTCCCTTGGCTCTGGTCCAAAGAAGTAGGTTGTCCTCTGATGTTTGCTCTTCCTCTTGATGATCTTTGTGGTTGACAGCATCTCATATTGTTCGGTCTTCTAACTCTGTAGGTCCCTCTGTTATTGTCCTCACCATCATCCAATTTATCATCACTTGAGCCGGGGGAGCTGTATGACTTATTACTAAAGTGACCTCTAGGTTGTTTGCTCACGTTGAGAATTCAATTTGTAATTTCCTTGTGTGTATATACAAAAGCTTTCTCATGTGAGAAGTTTGCTAGGTTTTTCTTCATCCGTTCTATTCTATCTCAAGTGGTATAGTCTTTGAAATCATCAATTTCTTTAGAGATTTCATCGAGCCTCTTCTTGTAGATGTCTAGTGACACCAATTTCTTAATCTCATCTTCTAATACTACCAACGCTGCTGCTAGTTTGACTGTCATTTCTTTAGCCGTGTCTATAATCAAAATAATCCAGTCTCTACCGCATTTGTTAGCTATGCAGCACCATTGCTGTACGACTTGCTTATTATCTAGAAACAACCTGGGTTCGTTTCGTACCACTATACCTAGTGGCAATGTGCCATTCCGGAGATACTCGATCATTATCACTCCATGTAATTCTGGTCTAATTAACCTCTCTTTCAGCTGGGCCAACTCATCCCAATTGCTCACATTGCTTAATGGGGAGCTATCATTTTCAGGCTCCAATGCTGTCACTGTGAGAACATATTTGTCGTCATAGCTCTTGACCTTATCTGCGGCCATTGTTCAACTATGTAGGGGAGCGTGCTGTAGACTATATATGGTTCCTCAGTACACTGGGGGGGTATAGAGAACACAATCCCATGACCGATAGCCGTGTCTTAACCAATTATAAACCAGGGGGATACCTGGTAAAGGAATAGTGAAATAGGAGCAAACTTTATTCAATATAATCAAAAACTACAAAAAGAGCTCCCTGTCTCTTTAGGTTTGGTGTTTGCAAACTATGGGAAATATACCACAACTGAGGTTCCACCAAATCTTTAATAACATCGTGCATGGAATATTCAACCAGACTTTGTAAATATGACTCTAAAATGTAACTTCTTTAATGCATACAAATATACAGATTAAAAACGTTCTCATAAAATCCATTGCAAAAAAGTTACAAGTGCCTACAAAAGTGTTCCGTGCAAATACAGTACAGAACCTTTCTGCAATACGCACAGTGCAAATATGCATATACACTTTTTTGGGGGGTATTAAAGAGCATACACTTAGTAAACAAACCACAAATATTTGACGCAATCCCTCACCAACAGGCAGCGCCCACTTACCTGCTTTGACCCGCCACCATCGAAACAGACCATGTGGGCGGGGAGAACGGAACACGGAATCACAGCGAGGTGAGGCAGAAAGGCAAGTGCACGCATGTGGATTGTGAAAGTCGCCTCTACTAGGCCTCTGACGCCATGTATTGGTCAGCTCCTTTTCCAAATCCACCAGCTTTCTGCTCAATTCTGCTCTGCAGCAGTGTCCAGAGGAAAGGAGCTCATGTCAGAGCACGTAAGATTGTCAAGATGCACTGAGCCTTCAACACTGTCTCCACTCGGTCCTTTCTCCATTCATGTTGTTTTGATGGCTCCGATTGCAAATCCGGACAAGAAATACATACACGGGAACGGCTGCCGATGGGAAAGTAGAATGCACTTTCCTGCACGTACAATTCAGGGCTTTTGGGTAGGTGTTTTGGTATCTAAGATGACTCAAGGCACACTGCCTATTAATAAGAGGTTATAGTATTTGGTAAAAATTGAATGTTACACGTGTTTGATCTCTGCAGGTCTGAGAGTTGATGCAAGCACCACATGGAAAGCGTGGAAAGCATTGCATAAAGTTGTGGGGCTGAAATCGAGAGCCCTCTTTCAAAAAAGACTATAACTATCCATTTGTGCAGTCTTGTTCCAAATGTAGAGGGTTAACGAATAGCCCATTTTTAGAGGTTTGTTATTGGTGGTCATACATATGTGTTGCCGCAATGGAAAACCTGTACTAGATTTTAAGGCTCCTGGCGGCATAGTGGACTCCATTCTGAAGGTGGAGTAGAAAACATAGTCTGTATGTGAGGGAGGGGAACAATCGGTAGCCCCTGAGGAAGTCCTATGGATAAATGTCAAGGTGTAAGAGAATGAAACCTGTCGGGCATAAGTTAGGTAGATATAGACACACGATACTTGGTGAATAGTAGGGTGTCATATCAGTGTAAATCTAGACGACTCTAGTTGTATTAAGGTATATGTGGAGTATAGCACTTAGCACTTTATATGTATGAATGTATGAATTGTTTGATGTTTTTGTTGATTGCTATCTTGTCACACCTGTACATACTGATGTGATGAGAATTAATTTGTATGAATTTATGAATTAATGTTTGTATTAAAATTTAGAAATGATGTACTAATCTCATGTACTAGTGGATATGACTACCCCATTCCTCTAAAGCAGTCCGCACAGGTCTTGTGGTATTGGTTGCTGTTTTACCCTAAAGCACCTAATGAATTAAAAAAAAAAGGTAATGTATTTTTCAGTTAATTATTAGGCTCTAATAGGTGTGTATAACATTCACAACAAATCTGGCATGGAATATGTATACTGGAACTCATTATAAAGAAAGTAGCGGTCTAGTGTACGGGGCCCATGTGATGTTCTCCAGAGATTCTTCTGTGCATGATGTCACCGTACAGAAGCGTATTGACGCCCTGGACGTAGAACAGTTTAATTGTACGCTTCTAACACCACTTCAGAGCCACCACAATCAGATACCGTATTGTAATGGCAGTGACAGCAACCACTTAAAATAATTATACCCCTGTGTACCTGCAGCACAGCTTAGATGCTATTCTACTTCTTTGTTGTGCTGGTCAAGTAATTCACTAACCCGTTACTTATCATTTGAGGTTGATTACAGGATATCGTGAAGCTCCCTGGATGCATAATTAGTGAGGTGCCATTGGTGAATTTAATTTATTTTGTAGATGGTGACTATAATGCTGGTGCCCGCATTGAGCAGTAGAGATGTATTCCGCTAGATGTCGACGATAGCGTTTACACACTTCCAAGAGATAAAAGGTTAGGTGAACGTCGTGTAGAAGTATGAGATGGATGTATAAAACGATGAATGTATACCTTGTGGATAACATGTTCTGTTGCACTAAATGGAAGTTATGTTCACTTAGTAGGACCAATTTTGATCGTCTGTGATGGGAAATGCAGGATGATAGCTTGTTAAAACTAGCCTGTGTTCTGATGAAGGCCATGTTGTGAACAAATATGGGGAGGAGGATTCTCCTCGCCAGGAGAGGCTGAAATAGAGTGTCAATATGTTTTTGTTCTATCCATAACACTAAAATTTCATTAGGCATATAGTTCACCGGCAAAATGTATTATAGATAATCGGAAGGAAATTCAAAAAAAGTGTTTGTCTGTATCTAAGACCAACAAAAATAATTGTGTAAAGGCCTAGCCTCTCAATGTTCAAACAAAGAAATTATTAATCACGCTACTTGTCAGCACTTTATCACTGATTTTGCTAACCCCACGATTCAAAATGCTTTGATAGGTGAAGCTTAAATATATATATTTTTAAATATAAGTGCCATGTTTTGAATAGAGTGATGTTCCTTGTTGTTCCTCAGTTTCACATGCTCTCTTTATAAATATATCCAACCGCCTGACTTCATATGTGTAAAAGTGAATCCCACCTAGGAAGTTGTTTTTCTGGGGTTGGCCCTTCGTTATGTGATTGCAGTGATACACTGCCAACACTGTGTGTGATGTGGGGAAACGGCGTAGGGACTCTAGCACTATGCCATTCAGTCGCGTGTTGTCCAAATGCAGAAACACTGCACTAGCAGTCGGTTAGATTAGTCTTGCATTATTGTACAAACACCTTTGTACCATGTGTGCCATGCAGCTAGACTTGCACAGCCATTTAAAAAGTTCTAAAAAGGAAAACAAAACATGGTGCTGCAATCTATAAAGCGCCTACTTCCTGTTGTGTGGTCCCGTCCCTCTCATGAGGGGCTTAAGGAATGGATATGGGGACCCTACAAAGAATGCAGAGCCATGTTTTGGTTAACATTCATCTTATTTCCTCCTACATCAACAAACTCCTCTTCCTTCTCCAACGTCCAAGCCTTTCCTTTCCTGTTTATCCACAAAGTAGTATCCCCTATTTCGATATATGACACCTTCCTCCCACTTATCGTATTGCTTCTTGATATTTCTTCTACCATCTCTGTAGCTTGACAATTGTTCCCCGCTGTCTCTCATTCCTCTGGGGACTTTCTGTGTCTTTGACGACAGGCCTGGGCACCACATCTGGCTATTCCTCTTTTTTGCCCCCTCTGATCGTGGCTTGCTCCTTGTCCCTCTTCTTCTAGAAGGACATCCTCCTCCACAGCTCTGTTTAATCATTTGAAGAATTATGTGTTTCTGGTGAATTCTCTTCCATCAGCTTGCTCTGTGATCATTGGTCCTGTCTTCTTTTGTCGCAATCACTTGACCACCGACCGTTATCTCTATGTCTTCCATCTTCCTTCCGTATGTTTTCATCATCCTCACATTTGTAGTTCTCCAGTTGCGTTAGGCGTGTCCTTGGCTTCTACTTTACCATGAGCTCTATTGGTGCTTTTCCTGTAGCCTCGTGCAGTGTTTTCCTCTAGTGGCGTAACATGCGACTTGCTGCCTAGGCCTGCTTCACAATGAGAGCTGGTTGTCTCGTCCATTTGATGGAAGCCATGAATCTCTCCACCATCCCATTTGCTTGGTGCCACAGTGGTGTGATTTTCTGATGCTTAAATCCCATGTGGGCTGCAAATCTTTTGAAGCCGTGACCATTGATCGGTGGCGCATTGCCCGGTTTTATGACGTTGGGAAAAGCACATCTCAAGTGAATATTCCATCTAGTATTCCCCACTACATGGGAGAATGATGTCACTTGTGTGGCCTCTACTATGGGGAATCGTGAATACTTGTCCACCGCTATCAGCAGTTCCATCCGCAGGCCATAAAAATCCAGAATGACTCAATGCCACGGTCCTTCCGTCAACTGTTAACAGGAGTGGCGTTTCTGGTATGTTGGCATGCTATGCAATGTCTTATCAGGTTGTTCACAATTTCTCCATGTGGGGAAACCACGCCTGGTTTTGCAGCAATTTTTAGTGTTGACAATGTCTCTATGGCCTGCATGCGCCACTTGCACCACTGTTTTCCTAAGTGCCTTAGGTATTAACAGTCTACACCCTCTGAGGAGAATGTCCTGCTCAGTCACTGCTAGCTCTTTGTGGACCTTGGCCATCCTTTCCCACTCTTTTATGTCAACCTCACTGTTTTGTCGTTGTTCATTTCTATAATCTTTCCATTTGTTTCTTTTCATCAGGTATGTCGCCAGGTTGATCGTTGCATCATCTTTTGAATTTATCACTAATATTTTCATCATAGTGCCGTACATAATTTTCCGTTTCACTTTCTAAGTTCGTCATTAGACCTTTCCTTGGGGTGTCGACATATAGTCAGCTGGGTTCAGGTCACCTCCCGGTTTGTGAATAATTTCATACTGGTACTCCTGCAATTGGATGCCCCACCTCTCTATCTGCTGGGGCATTTTCATCCTCAGGTTCCCGAACAGTGATCTCAAAGCTGGTGATCTGTGATGAGAGTGAACTTGTGTCCTATTACGAAATGGTTGAAGTGTTCACAGGCCCAGATGGCTGCCAGGCTTCCTATTTCTGCCTGGGAGTAGGCCACTTCTGTGTCGACATAGCCCTGCTGGCATATGCTAGTATATGTTTTGCGCCTTTCTCCTTTGTCTCACTCTGGGTAAGGATGGCTCCTAACTCTACTCGGCTGGCATCCACTGTGATCTCCATATGCCAGGTAGGGTTGAAGTATGCTAGGTGGTGTGCTGTTGCCAGTGCTGATTGTATTTCACAAACGCTGCTTGACACCAATTATCCCACTGGAAGGGGACCTCCTTCTTGAGCAGCCGATGTATCATTTCTGTCATTGTTGTACAGTAGCATGCCATGCCTAGGAATGATCTACCCTCTTCTAGGTGAGTCAGCAGGGCAGCTGGGTGAAGGCAAGGACTTTTCCAGGATCAGGGACCATAACCTGGTTGGAGAAAATGTGTTACGATTTTCAGATTTGTTTTGTTTACATTGCATTTGTGTTCATTCGTAGTCAGGCCAGTAGCTTGTAGTGTTCTGCACACCTCCAGTAGAGCGCAATCATGCGCTTGTTGGGATGTGCCAAACACAAGTATATCATCACTATAATAAAATGTGCATGTTTCGAAAAATCTAACCTCCTTATTATGCCTCACGATCATGTCTTTTTTTCGGGCCAGGGTGTCTTTCCCGTTGGATGGCAACATTGGGGAGGCGCATGTCTATGCACAGGGAGATGCAGCCATTATCTGTCAGTACAAGTACCAGCGGGAATACACATGGAGTAGGGCCCTTGGCTCTTTCAGTGATGTCATCTCGGAGAAGGAGCCGCAGTTCTTCTGACACCTTATGAAGATGAAATCCCATGCTTCTGGGGCGCTATGGCACTGGTCTGACTAATTCGGGAATGTGTAGTTTGACTGCTGTTTCTTTTAGTCTACCTAGTCCATTGAACAACTCTGGAAACATGGTTTTAATTTGAGGCATTGAAGTCGGGTCCTCTCCGATATTGTAAATTGTTTCCATCGTCATCAGGTGGCACTTGTGACGATTCACAGCTTCTCGTCATTCCTCCCCAGAGGGGAGCCCTTCCCCTCTAGGGAGGTGAGGCCGCTACCCTATGGTCCCTCTATGGGTGGTAAAAAGTGGGTGGACCTCATAGGGAGAGACTCCCCTCATGGGGATAAGGACTCTCATCCCATGAAAGACTAAACCCTTGTGCCTAGCAACCATCGTCCCGTTGACTTCTTCTCCCTCCCAACCTGAAACTAATATTATATGTTATTGTGAAGTCTCTACTATCTCACCTGTAAGACCAGATGGGACTGAGATGAGGAAGAACCCAAGAAACATAGAGAAAACAGTGAAAGTAATTTCCAAAATACTGTGACAAGGTGGCCAGCAGGAGGCATGAAGATAACAGAGTGCTGCTATGCTAGGGTGGTCCCAGCAATATAAAGTAATGACAGAAGGACTAGAGGTGTTCAGGAACAGCAAGGGAAGCTGGCGTCTCCTCTGTAGGGCCCGGGAAAATCAAACCTGTGCTTCCGGAAGCATTGCAAGACAGTCTGTCTCGGAAGAAGCCGAAAAGAATTGCGCAAGCCGGAGTAAACCTGACTTGCTGCAGAAGCAGGAAAAATCCAGTGGTGCCGTGGCTGCTCTCCGAGGTGGACCGGGTGGTCCCTTAAGGATGGCGGGAACGCTACAGAAACGGCTCTGTGGAGTCACACAGACCAAAGATGAGGAAAACAGCAATACGCGTGTGCGGAACCAACATCGTCCTGAGACCCCGGAAAAAAACGGTAGCGCTCCCCAGTAAGACTGGGATTGTATTAAGAATTGTTTTAATTTCCTTCCCCACTAAATTGGTGAAGATGACCAGTAAGGTAGGTGACGTGTCGTCTTCCACAGTCTTGATGAAGTCCCAAAAGTCTTCCAGGCATTTTATCCATCTCGGACCCCTGTCTTGTGGTTGGAGCTGGAATGGGGGTGGTTTTCGGAGGAGCGATGCTCTGGATGCTGGTTTGATGTGTACCATGACTTATTCAGTGCCTTGTTCGGTTTCCATTGTGTGGTTGTGGGCACTGTTGGCGTGCAGGTTCAGACAGTTGTTAAGAATGCTCGGGAAGGAACACCAAGCAGGGCGGGGGTTCCTGTGCATGTGATGGATGAAAATGGAGTCTGTAGGCACTATGTTTGGAGGGTGGAGCGAGGGAGATTGCTTCTGTATGCCTGGGTTTGGAGTGAGGTTGTGTATCGACGTGCCGCAGCACAGGCCCTTCCCTGCAGTGAGGATTACTATTTATTTTTTCATTTTCTAGGTCTTGGATTGGAGAGGCACTGGATTAATGCACTGTAGCGCAGGCTGTTCTCGGATGTTTCAGGAACATGCGTTTGTGTCCCCCAGGACAGTGGGTAAACTGACATGCTACAGCGCAGGAGCTCTTATATTCATCAGGAGGGACGCGCATTAGTGCGGGAGCTCTCGGCTTGGCAGGGTTTTGTTTTGGTCGCCTTACTGGAGCATGTTGGGTGGCATGAGGTGGTGGCGGCCGGGTGGTGAATGGACGCTCTGTGGCATGGTTCTGAGTGCTGTCGGACGGGGGATAGATGCTCAGAGGAGTAGCTTGCACTTCTGTCATAGCCAGTAGCAGATGGACGCAGAGGAGCGCCATTGTGTGAATGGTGATGATCATCCTGTCCTCCCTCGTTTCCCCCTCCTTGTCTTGTCGTGCCTAGAAACGCTTGTGTACAGGCACGTTATGAATGCCATATCATTAGCCCAATGGCTATCATTGCTGCATGCATATTGATTTATGGCACACTTGAGTATAAAGGTACTTTACCTGCCTCTTTACCCCAACACACACACACATAGATGCTTGCTGTTTTTATGGTGGACTATGTGCTATACAAGCTTTAATAACATAGCAAATCAGGGCATAGAGTGGTACCGCGTCAGTGGCTGTTGGTCACCCGTTGTTAAGGTGCGTGTCACAATGTAGCATATCCCTAAACCCTCCCCTTTCCCATCGGGGGGGGGGTAGAGAGCAGGGGTTGACAAAAGGTCAACCAGTGGTCTAGGGACTTATTCAGGTGAAGGGTGGTGTGCCACAAATACAGACCGAGGATAGGGGGCAGCTGCCCTGTTAAAGCACCCCACATGGTCAGGGCAGCCTGGAATGGGTGGAGGGTGATCCTAACATGCATGTCAAATGGTGCATTAACATGCCTTGTCTTTACCTCTAGATGACTCGATGCAGGGGGCATGATATTTAAACATTTTGTTGTGGTAATGAATGGCCACGGTACATGATGTGGTTCTACGTGAAGAGGGGGGGGGGCAGTCCTACGTGAAAAGGGGGGCACATGAGTTGCATCGAGGGGAGGTAAAATTGGTGGGCCGCACAAGATGAACGAAGAGGAGTGCTGCAGTGGTTGTGCCAGTCAGAAGGGAGTGAGCAAGCAAGCCCTGGTTGGCTTCTGATGCGGGCCCCTGTAGGAATCCATGCACTTATGGGGTGTTGGGGGGTTGCGTGGGGGGTTGGAATGGTCAAAAAAGGAAATGTGTTGACAAACTGTGGACATTTATATGTTGGCTGGGGAGAGAATTATAGCCGTGCAGGGGGGAGTGCCCCTGACTAGTGGGTCATTGACCTTGTGGTGGTCTGTTTGGACACACTGTATTGAATTTAATATTGGGCTCTATAATTGAGGTAACTGTAAGAGAGATTTCTATTATAGTTGTGGGTCTAGACTCTCTGCTGAACAGTGGGGTGTCATGCCCCGCACTCATCGAGTAATGCTGACTTGTGGCTGCACAGAAACAAGTGGATCGTGACAGTTGGTTCATATGGGTCACCTTATTGCCTCCAGGACCATTCCCAGGGTATGGGCCGATAGCCACAGCCACTCCCACCATGCCCAGGTTTGTAACTAATATGGTGTATCATGTGTACTATGCATTCATGTAGTCACTGTTGCGTTTTGTGAAGGAATGCAGCCGAATGCCTTCCAAAAGAATCTTGTCTCACTCCTTGGCCTTACATCGCCCATGCTTCTTCCTCCTTACCTCCACCCCGCTGCATATGCAGCTAAGGATGCAGAGACTAGTCATTGTGCTTCAATACTTTTGTGGCTTTTTGCTTGGCACAAAGTCTTTGGCATCTAACCCCAAATATAAGAAGATAGTGTTTGCAATGTCTAACAACAACAAACCACTTATTGTTCCCCAGCATACACTAGTTGAAGCTCCATTGAGTCTGTCTTAGTTTTGGTACTGACTGTCGCAGCTTTGTAGGTCTTAAATGAATATCCCTCGGCTGGCGATGATCCGTGAGAGAAGATCTACACAGCCTAAGACAAAACATATGCACAACTCGTGACAGAAAATGGACACAGCAGCCCAGGCACTGTAGAAAATAACGTGCCAAGAGATTTAGCTGTGAGAGAGGGAGGGGTAACCATGGCGGGGGGGAAAGCAACCTACAAGAAACCAATCTTGGAAGAGTGCCCATCCTTCCTCGAAAGGAGATAATACTACAAGGTCCAAGAGCCCCTCTACAGTGAGTGGGGCAGCACACACTTAGAATTGGGGAGTGGGAGACTTACAATTTTGCCTTGAACTTGGGGTTTATAATTTGGACCACTTTTTACCTCTTGGGTGCATGCATAGATTTGAAACTCCCTACATTTAAAAAAATACTTTGCGTCTATCCAACTTAGAGTAGAGAGCACTTGTTAAATGTACAGAATTTACTTAGGGCGGGAGCAATTCTCAGCAGAATGTGCTCTATTCATTTTAGTGTCGCGCCCTGCCAATGTTTTACAAGGTGGTAGGTACCTGGACTGCATATACCAATATTCATTGGACTCACTCTGGCCCAGGTATGGCCCACGTGAAAATAACTCCTTCTTTCAGTATTTAATTTAAACTTTTATTTAATCACTGGAGCTGGTACTTTAACCCAGAATTATAAAACAAAGGTAGGTATGCCCCATTGGCAACCTTCAACAGTGGGGCTAATAATCATAAAGCTTTACTGATGTGTGTTTTATGGTTGAGAAATTATACTAAAGACATTAAATCAACATTTATCCAACAATTGGTGATAAACAGAATTTCCCTAGACACAAAATTCAGCACATATGTGGAAGAATTGCTCAATACATAAATATAAGCAGTTGCACAAAAGTGCATACACACATCACGAAAAATAGATGATACTGTTTTCAAATTTGAGAAATAGAAAATAAAGAAAAAAAAAAGAAAAAACAAAGTTGAATCCTAAAATATATAATCAAGGGTTAGAATTGGAAACAACTCAAGTTATTCGAAAGTTGTTTCTCAAATTTGAAAGGCTCTGTAAATAGACTCTGCTCCAAGATGGCGCCCTCATTCTCCATACTTCATAAGACCTCTGAGAATCCAACAATGGCGCTCTGCTGATAATGCCATGCATGACCTTTTTGCCACAACAGTTATCAGCCTCAGAGCGTCTCAATGCTAAGGTATTGCTTAGCTCGGCGCTCTTTTTTTTTTTTTTTTTGTTTCCTTTTTCTGTGAATTTCATCTTGTATTCTCGCTGATTCTTCCTTCCCTAGCGTTCCTTGCTTGCCCCTTTTTGCTCTGTTCCTCCCCACTTCCTTGACCTTGCTCTTACTCCAACCTTTCCGTGTTTGCTTGCTTTTCTGGATTTTGGCTCCCGGGCCATTCTGTACTTGTCTTGTTTCCTGCTTGCATTTCAAAACCATGGGCTCTAATCTACTCGTTGTGGGGTCAAATCTTCCTAACCGCCTAGGAATTATTTGTGTACAACATGATTACCTGGGAATTATTGGAACCAATTCTACTGCTACTCGACATTCTAAACGTCAAGATATTAAACTAATTCCACTTCAGGTTTTTTACCCATCTGGGTTTTTCATGATTGGTGGTTGGCTCTGGGTGTTTTCCAGTCTGGTGGTTCATCCATTGGTCAGGGTGGCTTCCAGAAACGGTCTCCCATTTCTACATGACTCCCAGACCACCCAAAGTAAACGCCAGAACAAGACTGCTATGGCTAACACGGAAAGCAAGACACAGGTGAGACTAAAATCTCATTCTTCTGAAAGTTCAATGTACCAGCTTGACCCTGAACCTGACACCCCATCCTTCATCTGAACACACATGGACTGTTCACAGCAGGGTAGAACCAGAGAAACCAAAGGAGCCTGAATTAAATGACTCAATAAAAATACCCTGTCCAGCATTTGCTAGCACTATCATCTGGTTGAGAGTGCCTACCCGCTGAAATCGATGGACACCCAGCCTCAAAAACATGTAAAGAATGAACAAATTCATGTGGGGGACAGTTCACTAGACCCTTTTCTAATGGTTTGCTTTACAATATTCCTACTCTCCCTCACATCTTAGAAATAATTTCAGAGGGTCGCTATGAGTAGGGTTGACTCCCACAAAAGGAAACTGCCATCTCTGCAGGCAGTATTCCTGAAAACCCATCCAATTACGAGTTGACCCCAATCCCAGTACTATTGTAGTGGTATTGCTGGAATACAGCCTGCTTCATTAAAACAAGATATATTGATTTCCTCCATCATATTGGTGGTGTCAATTGATAACCCTTCTTAGTGGTACCTACCACTACCGTACATTTATTTATTTAATAAATGCATTGCAGAGTTTGAAATTCAGAATCGATGACCAGGAGCTAAAACCAGCTTGTGGGTGTCGGGCATTACCCAGTAGGTAGGAGCTACTGCTGTCGATCCAGGAGAGAGTAAATGGCGCATTGCAAATCTAGCTTCCAAACTTACTTTTTGACCATTATGTATGATCCATTATGTTTAAATGTCTTGGGTGTCAAAGGCAGCCTCAGTTGTCAGTTGGTGGAGGTGCAGCTTGAGACATTAGCGAGCATACTGAAACAGTCAGGGGCATTTGGAGGTCCTTTTCTTTAGGACGGTCGATGTGTGCAGAGCTCCAACGGCCGTGACTTCATCAATTTGTATCTCTGCAGCCGCTGCGAACCTGGGAAAGGTCTAGTGAAAGTAAATATGTGGTTTGGGGATCCTGGGGATTTGGTAAGAGTCATGTGCTTAAAAGAGAGGGACGGTTGACATCAGTAACACAGCACTATTGTTTACAGACTGCTCCTGTCACTGGCTTTGCCATGAGTAGCGTAAAGCTTATCCAGTTATTACCTTTCATCTACGCTTTGTTGGAGTAACATGCATGAACTACGGAGTAAATCGTCTCCATCAGATATACAGCTGGAGTTAAAAAGGGTAGATTTGCCTGTTGATAATGCAACACAAATGTGATAAAGTATTTGGCACATTAGAGGAAAAGATTTGTGTAAGTGATGGTAGCCTGTTGGAGGTTTTGAATAGATAGAACACACCGCCAGAAATGCAACGTTTTAGTAATGAGTTCCTGTCAGTGACTGTATTTAATACGGATCAATCAGTTGTAATTTGTGTTCCCATCAACTGTGGGGTACCACAAGGGGCCAGTTCGTCCTCTCTGCTGGTCAATCTTTATCTTAGCTGTCTCTGTACAGTGCTTGATAACATTGGGGCCTATTTTACCAACTATGCAGATGACACTCAGCTAGTGGTTGAGCTGAGCGGTAGTTACAACACTGATGACAGCAGGGTGGCCAAGGTATATGACACCCTAGAGGCCTTGCTGAAAGTCAATTGGATGTGCTTGAACGCGAGCAAAACCGAGCTGATGGTCTTTGGTTCACATCAAGCACGGGCCAAGCTAAGTCACAAATACACAAGTTTCAAAATCAAAGACTCCCATATATAGATCTCAGAAAAAATAAACACACTCTGGATCTACCTGGAAGCATCCTTGAGTGCAGATCTGCAAGTAATCAACTTGAATAGAAACTGTCAGTACTATCTGAGACTGCTAAAACACATCAGACCCTACCTGAATGAAAACAGTGCAACCATTGCTAGGGCCATGATTCCCTCCAGGCTAGACTATGGAAATGCCAGCCTAATTGTTGCAAGCAAGGGCTGCATAACACGTTGCCAAACCATTCAAAATAATTCTGTAAGACTTGTTAGGTGGAAATCCAGAAGGGAACATATCACAGCAGATAGGAAAGCCCTTCATTGGCTAGCACTAGAGGATAGGATCACCTTTAAAACCATGACGATAGTACACTGCTGCCTATTTGGGCTAACACCAGCCTACTTGAAGGAACAGATCATCCAGTACTGTCCGGGTCACTCCCTAAGATCAGAGGCACTGTGGCTGATTGCATCTATACCTGCCAAATGAGCTAGGGCAATCTTTTCCCGTCAAAGCAGCGCAGACATGGAATGGACTGTCAATGGACTTAAGACAAGAGAAAAACTACTGGACTTTCAGGAAAGCATTGAAAACAAATGTATTCAAATAAGCAAACAGTTAGGATCTGAGTTAGCAAACTGATGTCCCATCAAATTTTGTATGTCTGTGTCTAAATGTTGCACGCCCTGATGCCCGTGGGCTTCGGCGCGATATAAATAAATCATTTTTAAAAAATCCTTAATGACCAAATACCAATCCTCTTATGATTCCAATATAAGATCTATGGTTGGGTCAACTCCCGACCAAATGTGCATCATACATTATGAGAGTTAAATAACGCAGTGAAATTAACGGCACCTTATATATCAGAGCTGAACACGTTTCTTAGCGCACTTGAAGCACTGTATGATAATATCAGAGATGAATTGTCAGCGCACACACTCCAGTTTAATGAAATCCAATATAAACTTGAAGCGATCACGAATGGCAAGAATACAGGAAATGATAGAATGAAGGATAACTTCGATCAGTAATCCTCGGTCTGAAAAAAATCAGGGTTCATGGCCAACAAGTGACAAATCTACTAGCTCCAGCTGCACAGAAGACAAAGGGAAAATGAAACATGGTAGAGGTAATAACTCTAGTAACCATAATTCACAGCCGTTTCTGCAAAATCTGCTTTTAACAGTAGCAAAAGCTTAGGAGGATTTGGCTAGAAGTAGAGAGGGAAGCCATGAACGTAAAAACAAAACAACACAAGACTCTGAAGGAGCTAGTATCTAAAGAACATGAACCCACAGCTGTTGACTCCAACAACAGCCCCAAATGTCAATACCCTGGGAAAAATTGTGAAAAAGGTACCAAGACTCCAGTGGAGATTGAACAGAACTTTGTACTGATAGATGGCAAAACTATCCCGAGGTTGGCAACAAAATTAACTTAGAAAAAAACAATGTGACCACTCAAACTTTGGACCACAAGGTTGTGTTACAGATCTGCCTGAAAGAGGGGTCTCGAAGAGTAAATCTACTACTGAGAAGACCCTAGAATTAAATAATGAAGGTCTTCAAAAAGGGAATGCAACCCTCAACATCTTGTATAACATGCTCTGGTGGGGGGCTGTATGGCAGGAGGAGTAGGATCTAAAGCTCAGACGCATCAAAATTGCTTGGAAGGTAGGATGCTACCTGGCAAATTGATACTTGAATTTTGTTCTTACCTGAAAGAATGATGATTCGCTTAATTGCACCAATGTTTTGAAGTTGTTTCAAGAAGTTCCGTATCTGAGGCTGATATTTACCAAGGATATTGATTGTGTGTATTTCCCAACAGACTCAAGAACAGACATTGTGGAACTGTCTTTTCTGTCTAAAATAGTTATAAATATGCTATTGTCAGAAATGGGAGTAGCTCTATGGGTTACGATGTATACCTCCTACTATTCTAGCTCCTCATGGGATACTAAATATGTGCCCCCCAGAGTACTTGATGCTAGAAAACAGTTGGAGTGGGAAGGATTGAAAGTAACTTGTCCATTGGGGTCAGCTTTAACTCACACAATTCAAGTGCTAAGATATCCCACTAGTAATATAGCTAGAATAAATGAGGATTGGTCTTGGCTACCTGAAAATCTATTCAGTAACTTTAGAGCATTAGGTGTAGGAGGTGATGGGTCTTTAACACAGAGGTCAAACTGAAAAGATGGACACTACTAATTTGCAACACAAGAGGTTCCAAAAAAAATACTCGAGGGCCGTGACAGTATGCTCTTGCAAGAGGCCTGGTTAAACAGTCAAGTCACCTCAGTGTAGATGGTTATACTATTGTCTAAAAATGTGCTCATCATACGAAGGGAGTTCGACCATCCAGAGGCCTCCCGATAATCGGTTTCGGATGGCTGTAAAATGCCTCAGGAAGGGAAATTGTCTATCCTGATTTTATATAGTGAATGTCTTCTGGTATTCTGTGGTTTTCAAATTGGATATTTTTCTGTCTGACTTAGTAGAACTAGGTGCTAAAAGGTTTGGTGAAGGAGAAGTAATGAATGTCATTCTCACCAGGGATCTTGTAACAGTTTATTGAGAGGCCACCCTCAAAACGGAGTTCCTTCCCTCCCCAATCAAGGTGTAACACAACAAAGTGTTTAATGGATTCTTTGTTCAGCCTTATTTCAGATTCATATCATACCCCGTGGATCCCCTCCACCCCCCTGTGCCACCAATGAGCCAAGAACCAGGCTGTTGTACAGAAAGCATGTTTATACTTCTTCAAATTAAAGGTAATGGAGATCGCACTAAAACTACAGATGCCACCTTCTCTGTGGCTCACAATTAAACTTCCTTTTGCATAAATAAACCACACAAATTGGTTGGGGAAAAGTCAAATCACAATACTTTACTTTATGCATATTTCAATTCAAAGAATAATCAACACTGGTCAATGAACAACCTCAATTTACATGTGCATTGCTGTCCAATTCCGATTTTCCTGCGTGCTTAAAAAGGCTAGGGGAAAACCAGCACTTGCACCAGAATAAAAGTGTGCAGGGCACACTTACTCATGAGCCTGGTGCCAAAGGTGCCAGAATTCGATCCAACTGGACCCTTTAAATTGTGGAGTCAGTGCTTCTTGCCTAGTGGCCATGACAATGAGTTAAATAGATCCCCCGCTGACCTTTAGTTTGGCAATCTACTTGCTTTTGAAAATCTATGGGCTTGGCACTCAGGGACTGAGCAGCTTCGCTTGTAGGGGAAAATCAGGATCCTAGCAAGCACTTCAGTCACTTGGATTGCACAGCACTTCTCTCTCTCTGGCTCCAGTGCAGAATCAGAGCATCTGCTTTTCTGGTCTCCTCAGCAATATTTCCACCCAGATGAAACGACAGCAAATCTCCTTTGGTAATTCTGGCAGCTATCTCCCTTGGTAATCTTTTTCCAGCCCATCTGTTGGTAATTTTTAGCAGCTCTCCCCTTTCCTCATAGTGCATTCACTTTATATACCAGTGATGACACCATCACGATTTCAATATGGGCAGTGCCCTGCAATAATTGTTGCACCTCTTGATTGGTCCTTCCCATTTCTCTCCAGCCCTCAAGCCCATCACCTGTCTTGAGTGGTTCAGTAGTCTAGAACATACATATGGCAAGTCCCATTTGAAATTCCCCCTTTTTTTCTGTCATCTTTAGCCAGAAAGTAGCTATATGGCAAAGCTTAGTAATTTACTGGTAACTGCCATAATGTATATTCAGCTAATGATGAGGAATGAAATAAAATGACAGCCGGGTCTGCACCATGTTGCACAGGCATGTGGCAATTTTTCCCCATTCAGTCAATAGTTATGAACATGCTATTTACTCTCCAAATACCTAATTGTATCCTCCACCAGCACACCAATTCTTAAATTCGGGACATGTTCAGAGCAGGCCGAAACACATTTTAGCTTGCCATTACAATTCCCTAAGTCGCATTTGGACACAGATCCTCCCCACATTCCAGTCATGCAATTGGCTAGGCCATTTGCCCTGCAAAGAAATGAGTCTTCAGCGACAACAGGTCTGGCAATGGGGGAATTTTGTTTTGAACACCATTAAGGACAGGCAGAACTTTATTTCAGTTGCAAATAGCTGGGATGCAAGATCTTCAAAGGAATTTCTTCTCCAGATCCAGAGGCCAACAGGCTTGCAGTGGGGAAGCCATTTGCAAATTCTGCCCAGAGATCCAAAGAGTGTCCGTGACTGAATTAACTCACATATTACATTCCCTAACACCCTCTTAATTCCTTGAAATACTGTGTATTTCTCAGATCATGCTTCACTTCACTTTACCTGTTTTGATTCCCCCACATCAGCTGGAGTTGTGGCTGAAAGGGATGCTTTGAGTTACACGGAGGCACAGATTCAGGAGGACATCAGTGGCTCTACCATTTTTGATGACATACCACAGGCAGATTATGCAGACTATTTAGTTACACCAGAGACTTTATTAAGAGCTAAGAAAAAGGGATTTCGAACAGAGTTACATTGTGGGTGGGATGTGACACAATGTCACATTGTGGTTTGAGTTTTTTGGATCACAATTATGATAGAGAAACAATATAGGCATATATGCCTATATATGCCTATATGCCACAATTATGATATAGAAACAATATAGGCATATATGCCTATATTGTTTTTCTATCATAATTGTGATCCAAAAAACTCAAACCACAATGTGACATTGTGTCACATCCCACCCAAAATCGTAATGGGGCGGTCTCATTATTTACCTTGCAGTTGTATTACTTGTCAACTACATGTGGTCTTCTTCAGAGCACAAGCAAATAGTGCAGGCCAAATAATACTAGGGGGTGTGTTTATCGATTTGAAAGTCACTGGATGTTCTGCCCGGTTGATACATCAAGATGGATTTCTATTTTACACTATGGATGTCAACACACACCATAGGTGGAGGGGGGAGAGGGAGGGAGAAGAGCCAAGACAGGAAATCAATTAATGTACGGAATTCGAGAGCCATATGAGAGTTCAGCGAAGAATCAAAATGAAGGCATAAAGGTCTGGGAAATAAATGTCAGAGAAATCAAATGCAAGCTATATATATATATATATATATATATATATATATGTATGTATATATATCTCAAAGAAAGAAAAAACAAGAAAAAAAAAAGCTAATCAAAGCTTTTTTAGGCGGCACTCTTCTCCCAAGTAAAAATGCACCAGATGCAAAGAAGGAACTCCATCACACGTTTTCATTTTGCCAGAAAAACACGGTGGACAAGCAGTTTCAGGAGAGAACAAACAATTACGCGTTTCACCCTTCCGGGCTTCGTCGGATTGTAAACATAGAAAACAGGTATCTCCATTTAACATTTCTCTGATGTTGTAGTCCTTCTTCACTTTCATGTGAAAAATGCATAGCACTTAACCTGGTTAACATGGGGGCCATATTGGAAATGCTTTCTTACGTGTGTTGCCAACTTTCTCGTACATCTTGTGCTTACATCATTACATTTGCTTAAGAATTTCATTTATATGATTTATATTTTTTATACAAAAACTTAACGTGACTGTGGTTAAAATCAAAATCATATAAATAGACAATCTTCGTTTGAATACACAAGTGTATATGATATTTTTAGAACACCACATCTTTTTAAAATTCCGATTGTTTTAGGATTCTTGATGGCAGTCTGTGAATAACTAATCCTGCATGGAGACTGCCTTAACATTATTGCCATAATATTAGCATAGAGTGTTTAGTATTCATATTGTGTTGACAATTTGACCATGCTCTATCCGAATCCTTCCATTATTATTTGCTGATGGATTATATTAGCCATGTAGTGCATAGTACTTTGTCATGACCATAAAGTGCATAGTGCTTTATCATGACCTTAAAGTGCATAGTGCTTAAAGTGCACGGTGCTAGAAATTAAAAGCAATGTTGTAATTTTGCACATATTTTACACAGTTGCTAATTGTTCTCCATCGTTGGTATATAGATGTGCAGTATAAGGATTGATAATGGTCTTGAATTAAATGGGCTGTCATGTTGGCCTAGTTTATCGGTTGTCTTTGTATGAGGAAAGAAAAGATTAGTAGAAAATAATAATTAAATGCGATTATCCATATTTGCCTCAATAAAGTGCATAGTGCTTACAATTTGTATGGCATATAGTTAGTAAATAACTTTCATTAATTATTTCTTTTAAAAGCCAGCAATGACAAAGTTCCATGAATTTGATTAAATTTCATCTTAGCATTTCAGAACTAGTGTCCAACACATTAGATCAGTCCCACTGTGTAGCTATTCGATTCTAAGAATTATATTCTTTAAGGGTGTTATTTTTAGTTGATTTTTTTGTTCGTCATATTTCCAGGATCTGCACAGTTAGAAAATGCAAAGATGTCTAGGACATGGACTAGTGGATGTTACAACTGGAGACCTGTAATTGTCACATATATTAAAATGTATTTAGGAAAGCTTCTTAAAAAATTATTAAAACCGTATATTTTGCAAAGTTTTATACAAAAATTAGTAATTATTTAAAACCAAATATCTTGTTCAAGAAAGGATATTGTGAATACATATAGACACTAAATGGAAAAACATTTATAAACACAACTTGTTTCTAGAATGTTCTATACCCCCACAAAGGTATAGAGTTCTTCATCTTTGTTGTGACCTCCCGGGTTCTTAGTATGGTAATCAACAATGTATTTGCATTCTGTTCGTCACAATTTTCTTTCCCGATTGCCGCCTCTCGGATGTGGGGATATTTTATCTATTCCAAAATATTTTAAAGAAGATATATCCCCATTGTGCTTTTCTTCAAAGTGTTTAGTGAGAGGATAAGATGGATCTTTGTTTTTAATGGCTCGAAGGTGTTGCAACACGCGGAGTTTTACTTCTAACTTTGTGCTTCCGATATACCAGAGGTTACAGTCACATGTAATTACGTACACTACGTAAGATGTTGAACAGGTGATTTGTTTAGTTATTATCTTTCTCTGTGTCCGAGGGTGTATATAATGTTTGAGAGAAATCCCATATTTGCAAGCTTTGCACTTGGTACATTTGTAGAACCCATTTTGGTTGCTTGCTAACCACTGTGTTGTAGATTGAACAGGGGTTACAAAGAGACTTGGCGACAATTCTGATTGTAATGATTTGGCTTTTCTTAATGTCACACTTGCATTTGGCTGGATGTGTTTTTTTATATCCAGATCTCTCTTTAGCATTGACCAATGTTTACCCATAATTTTTTGGATTTCTCTGGCCCCGTTGTTGTACGTTGTGATAAATCTTATTTTGTCAGTTTTTGTGTCCTGTAATTTCAATTGGCTTTTCTCTTTGTTTTTTCTTAAGATGGCCCCTCTGGTTTGTTTGGCACATTGGTTAAATGCGCTATTGATTGTTGACTTCTTATAGCCTCTTGCTATAAAGTTGGCCGCTGTTCTGATTGCATTTTCTTCAAATGTTTTACTCTCGCTGCAATTCCTTTTCATACGCAGAAATCCACCATTTGGTATACTGTTTTTGAGGCATCTGGAATGTGCACTGTCTGCATGGAGTATATGAGTTGGTACTTGTTGGTTTTCGGTATGTTTCCGTACTGATCACTCCATCTTTGATTTTGACTTTAATGTCCAGAAATACCACTTCTGTTGGATCATGATGTTGGGTGAATTTGAGATTGCATATATATATGCCTATATTGTTTTTCTTTTCTAATTGTGATCCAAAAAACTCAAACCACAATGTGACATTGTCACATCCCACCCAAAATCGTAATGGAGCGGTCTCATGATTTACCTTGCAGTTGTATCACTTGCCAACTACATGTGGTCTTCTTCAGAGCACAAGCAAATAGTGCAAGCCAAATAATACTAGGGGGTGTGGTCATCGAAAGATATATATATTCAGTGAAAAAAACTTTGTTAAAGGGACGTTATGGTTCCAAGTAAAACCGAAAAACCCTTGAAATTCGCCAGTTATGGTAAGCTAAGCAACCATAACTCGCGCCACCACCGTGCACTGCTAAGACTAACACCCAGGACATCAAAGATGACATCACAAATGTCATTGATGACATCAGTGATGTCATCACATGTCTGGCTCACTATTTTTTCTTTTGCTGACATAACTAGGCCACATGGTTTTCTTCAGTAACAGTCAGAAACTAAATTTTATTTTATTTGTAGACATATCCTTCTGGTAGGTTCTTACAGTAATTCCCTTCGAGTACAGTCACATCATATGAAACATATACATATGGGAAAACACAAGCTTGAAAAACAGCAATCCTTTTTGTGCAAAAAGATAATCACTAGACTTATGAGCACTTTCTGATAGTTCTGTTGTTTTTTTTATGGCTGTACTTTCCCTGTATATGGTCATGTTTGTATACATTGTACTCACACTACTTTCCTTAGGGTCCAATCACATCAAGTGATACATATACATAGGGTAAATAGCAGCTTTGAAACAGAGCAATCATGTATTTGCATGAAACTAATCAGTTAAGTTATGAATTGTTTCTGCTACTACTTGTGCTTTTTTGCTAACTTCACTTTCCCTGTATATACCCATATTGGTATGCGTTCTTGTGTCTTTGTGTTTTGTCTATAGTAATGCAATTATGTAATACATGGGTTTTATTAGCTACTTATTACATATTTCACAGTACACAAAAATCTATTACGAAAACTATCATTTCATTATTCAACATATTAACATTACGAATATCATACCTTCATCTTGTACGCTGCACACAATGTTATGTTTCTGTATGAGTAGCTTAGTATACTTGATAGAACCCCATAATAGGATGCTATTTATATCAATGCATCGTTCAATGCACTTATTAGGGTATATTTCTTGCAATGATTCTTGACACTTTTTTCGCAACATAATAAGAATCCCTTCTACACATATTTCATGAGAAGTACATACACATGTGATGTCATCAATGACATTTGTGATGTCATCTTTGATGTCCTGAGTGTTAGTCTTAGCAGTGCACGATGGTGGCGCGAGTTATGGTTGCTTAGCTTACCATAACTGGCGAATTTCAAGGGTTTTTCGGTTTTACTTGGAACCATAACGTCCCTTTAACAAAGTTTTTTCACTGAATTTCATAGTTTTTTAGTAGCACAACTTAACAATAATGACTTTGACTTTATATACATGTCATATGGAACTGACTAGATCTCTTCTTATGAACTTGATGTCCGCGAACTTATTTAATGTTCGTGGACATGTTCGGAGAACAGTACCACTACCTAAAAACTGTGGGTGGGGGGGTGGTGGGGTATGTTTGATTTGTTATATCATAATATAGGAACATTTAACAAATTCAAAAAGCGGCACACAAACGCATTATATATAGTAATACATAAGAAATGTAACCCATATATGTAACACACTAACCATTCATTTAAATACAATATGTTCTGAAATAAAATATACCACAAGAAGATAAATTGGCTTCCAACATAATTACCTCATAGACACAACAGAACTGAGAACAAGACCAGACCCACTGAATACATAGGACTTATCTTAGCAGAAATAGTAAGTGTACTTCATTTTACTCATATATTTATAAACTTTCTGTATTAGATTAAAAAATATATTATCTTTTTTTTTTCTCACAGAAATGTCTAGTACTCTGGAATGGCTAGAGGACAATTTCCCACATGAAGAAATGTCACAAGATAGTGAAACTAATGGTAAACACTTTATAATATAAACCATTTATTATTTTTTTTATATACATTTAACATATATATTATTTTTTTGTTCAGAGCATACCAAAATAGAAAAAACTTCAGAAAACCCTGTTATGGATAAGTCTTCACAATATAGAAGAAAAAATGGATGTATTGTTGGCTAATTTTAATAATTTAAAAACTTTTGTAGAAAATCATTTCAAACCAAAAACCTCGTACCATTGCCCCACATGTACTTGTCCCTCCTCACCATATCCCAGTCAATTATCCCCAAACCCTCTCCATAATCCAAAATGTTTTGATGAGACTTCATCCCTTCTTCACCTAATACCAATCATGTTGAAACCCCAAATTCTCCTGTTTTTGTTTCTGTTTCTGCCTCACCTTCTCTGTCATAAATTATGAATATATGTTTAGTTTAGTTTAGTTTATTATTTGTATAGCGCCGCCTGGCCCTAGGGCATCCAGGCGCTTGCGATGAATACAACAAGAATAATGAATACAACAAGAATAATGCAGCAGAAATGTACAAATCGATTACATATTTACAAATTTACAGTCTTGGTGCATGCTAGTGCGGTAGGGCTAGGCAGTTTCTTTGGATAGAAGCCAAGTTTTGGTGTTGTGTCTAAATCTGTGAAAGGACGGTTCTGATCTCAGCTCGAGTGGAAGTGAATTCCAAAGTTTGGAGGCAAGCACGGGGAAGCTGGTGCCACCTGCTTTTTGGAGCTTAAATCTTGGGATATTTAAGCAGTGTGTTTGAGCTGATCTGGTAGGGCGCGCTGGGGTGTGGTGCTTGAGGTTGTCGGATAGGTATCTGGGTGCTTGGTTAGCTAGGCATTTGTGTGTGAGTGAGATGGTTTTATATTCAATTCTTTGTGGTATGGATAGCCAATGGCAGGTGCGTCTGGCGTCCGAGATGTGTTCTTGTTTGGGTATGTTCAGGGCTGCTCGCAAGGCGTTGTTTTGTATGACTTGTAGTTTGTTGATGTTTTTCTGACTGGTTCCCAAGTATAGCGCATTGCAGTAGTCAACTTTGGAAAGGACTAGCGCTCTGGCTAAGGTGATGCAGTTGGATGGTGAGAGGTAAGGTCTGCTGGCATTGATAAGTTTACAAGTGTAAGCAGTGGCTGATGAGATGGAATTGATCTGTCTTGTCAGTGTGAGGGAGGAGTCGAGGTAGATTCCTAGGGTTTTGACGCTGTTAGAGACGGTGATGTTATTGCCGTCTATAGTGAATGCTTGATAGAGTTTGTCGAGTTTATTAAGTCTGGGTTGGGAACCTAGGAGAAGAAGCTCGGTCTTGTCGTCATTAAGGCATAGGCCATGCTTGGCCATCCATTCTTGTATAATGGAATAAATGTTGTTGAGAGCAGTGAGGTCGGTGGAGTAGTCTCCTGTTAAAGGGATCAGTATTTGGGTGTCATCTGCGTAGTTGGTGTAGATGACACCCAAGCGGTCCAGTATGTCAAAGGGGGGTTTCGTGAATACATTGTATAGAGTGGGGGAGACGCAGGAGCCCTGGGGGACACCGCAAGTGACTGGGGCTGGGATGGCAGAGGCTGTGGGTGCGAAGACTCTCATGGATCTGTTGTTAAGGAAGGAATGGATCCATGCGTTGGCGTTATCTGAAAATTTGGCTGCTGAGGATAGATGTTTGCAGAGGATGTCGTGGTTGACCAGGTCGAAGGTGGCCGATAAGTCAAGGAGGAGAAGGAGGGCTAGTTTACCATTGTCTTTAATGTTGTCCATCTGTGTCTTAAGGTCAATCAGGGCGGTCTCAGTGCCGTGTTTGGGGCGGAATCCTGATTGTCTGAGTCCTAGTAAGTTATTTTTCTCGAGGTGGTTCTGTATCTGGAGATAGGCAGCTCTGTCGAGGATTTTTAGTAGGAAGGGTACAGTCGTTATGGGTCTGTAGTTGGTGGGGACATTAGGGTCAAGGGTGGGCTTCTTGAGTAAAGGAAGAACCCAGGAGTCCTTGAGGTTGTTGGGCACTATGTTGGAGGTGAAAGATGCGTTGATGAGGGAGGTGATGAAGGGAGCAAGTTGTTTGGCAGCATCTTTAATGATAGGGGCTGGGCAAGTGTCGCCTTGGCATTTGGACGGTTTAAGAGAGTAGATTATTTCTTCAACCTCTTTAATGGTTATGGTGGAAAACTCAAAGAGGTTATTGTCATCATTTTGGGGGGTGGTGTGGGTGTGTGTAGAGGGGGTGATGTTATCGGAGAGGGTGAGGCTTTCTTTCTTTGTCAAGATTTTGGCTTGTAGCGTGGCAATTTTGCCTAGGAGTGCTTCCTGGATGTTCGTGCACCAGTGGATGTCTTTGTTGCAAGTGTCTGGAATGGGGGAGGGTGATTCGAGTTCTCTCAGGATATTGAAGAGCTCTTTGGTATTAGATTTGGCGTTGCTGATTCTTTCATTGTACATGTTTTTTTTAGACTGGATGATGGCTGATTTATAGATGTTCGATGCTAGTGCGTAGGATGTCTTGTTAATAGTGGATGGTGACTGTTTCCATGCTAATTCAGCTTGTCTTTTGGCTTTGCGGAGTGTTTTTAGTTTAGGGGTGAACCAGGAATTGAGGTGTGCTCGTGGTTTGGCTTTCCGAAGCTTGAGTGGTGCTATGGTATTTATGGCCTTAAGGATAGTTGTGTTGTATAAATCTACTAATTCAGTAGGGTTGGTCATGGTGGGTGAGAAGTCGATGATGGGTTGGAGTAACGGGAGGAGTTTCTCTAGTGTGATATTTTTGTTGTTTCTTGTGAGTGTGGGTGGGGCATTGGATGAGGGCCCTGGTGTTTGAGTGCCTTTGTTGATGGTGAAGGTAATAAGGTGGTGATCGGTCCAGGCGCATGGAGTGTTGGAGAGGATGGTAGTGTTGCAATTGAGGTCAGCTATCCAGTCAAGGATGCGTCCTTTGTTATGTGTGGGTTGTGCGATATGGTGGGTGAGTCCTAATTCTGAAATAGTGTTGGCGATAGTGTGAGCTTTGTCATCTTTCTCATCATTGAGACCTAGATTAAAGTCTCCTAGGATGAGTAGTCGAGAGTTAGGTTTGATATTGTTAGAAAGTAGAAGGGCTATGTCGTCATTAAAGGATAGTATGGGGCCTGGCGGTCTGTAGATGAGGTGGATGGTGATAGTGCTTGTGTGCGTTGTGGATAGTTTGAGGGTGAGTAATTCCGCTGATGTCAGTGATTGGTTTTGTATGTGTCTAATGTTGATGGAACTTTTTGCAATAACGGCTACTCCACCACCTTTAGCTGTTTGTCTGTCTGCACGATAGATGGTATAGTCATTGGGTATAGCAAGTGATAGAGAGGGGCCAGATGCTGGGTGGAGCCAGGTCTCTGTAATAGCTATGAAGTCGAGATCATTAACGGTGATAATGTCGGCAATGTCTAAGGCATGGGCGACTACAGATCTCGCATTGATGAGTGCACCTTTAATGATTTCGGTGGTGATGCATGATATTTTGATGTGGGTGCGGGGGGAGGGTGCGATCAGGCCGTGTGATATCTGGTCTGTCGGAGGTGTAGGGCGTGTGCAGTGAGGGGCAGATTTGGTAAAGGTTATGTTTTGTTTGTTGCCTAGATTGGGGAAGGATGCGGGTGTGTGTGTTCTGGATCTGAGTCGGGTGAATCTCGATAATCCTGAGCAGGGATAGGATCTGCTGGTAGTAAGGTTCGTGATAGTGGGTTGGCCGATGGGAGTAGTTTGTGATGCTTCTTGGGGGCTGGGGGTGTCTGCTATGCGATGAGAGTCAATGGAGGAGGTAGGCTGGAAGGGGTTGATGTTGGGTAGGAAGGGGGTGGGGCAGGGTATGGGATAATGTCTGGGGCAGGCTAGTCTGCTGAGGCCGTTGGGGTGTAAGCGAAAGTGTGACCCTGTACAAGGGGTGTCATGGGGGACCAGGCAGAATGGGAACATAATGAGGAAGGTCCAGGTTATCATTTCTGAGTTTAAAGGGAACTGACGCACAAAATCGTCAGAGAGAAGCTAGTGCGCAATGTTAGTACACAATGGTGCTGCAGTGCGGGTACTAGCGCAGAGAATCGGAGAAATGCTAGTGCACAGTGCTGATACCCAATACTAATACGCAGTGTAATCTAGGCGACCATAAGGCATTACACAATGTCACAGTAGTCTCTAAGCGACCATAAGGCACTTACACAATGTCACAGTAGTCTCTAAGCGACCATAAGGCACTACACAGTGTCACAGTAGTCTCTAAGCGACCATAAGGCACTACACAATGTCATAGTGGTCTCTAAGCGACCATAAGGCACTACACAATGTTGTCACAGTGGTCTCTAAGCGACCATAAGGCACTACACAATGTCACAGTAGTCTCTAAGCGACCATAAGGCACTACACAATGTTGTCACAGTGGTCTCTAAGCGACCATAAGGCACTACACAATGTTACAGTAGTCTCTAAGCGACCATAAGGCACTACACAGTGTTACAGTAGTCTCTAAGCGACCATAAGGCACAACACAAGTGGTCACAGTGGTCTCTACGCGACCATAAGGCACTACACAATGTTACAGTAGTCTCTAAGCGACCATAAGGCACAACACAAGTGGTCACAGTGGTCTCTACGCGACCATAAGGCACTACACAATGTTACAGTGGTCTCTAAGCGACCATAAGGCACAACACAAGTGGTCACAGTGGTCTCTACGCGACCATAAGGCACTACACAATGTTACAGTGGTCTCTAAGTGACCATAAGGCACTACACAATGTCACAGTAGTCTCTAAGCGACCATAAGGCACTACCCAGTGTGAGCAGTAGTCTGTGTTATACCGTACTGCGAGAACAGGGTTCAGTGAAGGCTTGAAACAGTTCAGGTTGCTGGCTGGAACAGTTGAAAAAAGGTTGCAGTAAGGGGCGGTATGTTACCCCAAAGGAGATGGGCGGGGGATCTAGCCCTATGCTCGGTGGTGTATACAGGCTAGAGATAGGCACAATGTTAAATAAAGTTTAATTTTTATATTGTATTGTGAATAGTTTCCGTTTTTTTTTTTTAAAACAATAAAAGTGTCCGGACAGTGCGAGTGTTCTGAAATGTTCGTACATAAATGAAAATGGAGGTGTCCTGAAGAACACCGCACCTGTTCGTACTGTTCGCTAGCAAGTTGAAACTGTCCTAAGAACACAATTGGTGTCCTGAAATGTTCGTAAATAAACGAAAATGATGTGTCCTGAACAACAGTACAACTGTTCGTAGAGTTCGCTAGCAACATGAACTGTACTAAGAACACACGCGGTGTCCTGAATTGTTCGTAAACAAACAAAAATTAAAGTGTCCTAAAGAACACTATACCTGTCCGGTACTGTTCGCTAGCAAGTTCAAACTGTTCTAAGAAAGCTATTGGTGTCCTGAAATGTTCGTACGTAAACGAAAATGGAGGTGTCCTGAAGAACACTATACCTGTTCGTAGTGTTCGCTACCCAATTGAAACTGTTCTAAGAACACAATTGGTGTCCTGAAATGTTCGTACATAAACGAAATTACACGTTTCCTGAAGAACACTATATCTGTCCTTACTGTTCGCTACCAAGTTTAAACTGTTCTAAGAACACACGCGGTGTCCTGAAATGTTCGTTTCACGTGTGACGCACTTTTAATTACTTCAGAACCCGAACAGTGTCCGTAGGACATCAATGCGCATGCGCTAATCAATCTCCGTGCACTTGGTGTCCTGTGGACAGGCGCTTCCTTCGCGGACTAGTTCGTGAACGGATCATATGACCGCGACCACGCTCATAGTGTGTCCTGAAATGCGGACACTGTTCGTGTCCCCGAACAATTTAAAAGTACATTTTCAGTTAATCCATAAAATTTTCAATAAAATCTCACCATGGCACAAGTCCCACATAGCAATCTTGAGTTTCTATATACCTTTTGAAACTTTCCGATCCTTTTTTTGTGTTCGATCTGTCCGTGGACAGTGCGCATGTCCGCGAACCGCGCACAAGCACCCCTATAAAAGACCACGCCCAAGAGCTTATTCCCATTGTGTTTCTGGCTATTCTTCAGAACACCGTGATTTTTGCTGCCACCTGCAGACTACACCATCATCGAGATGGCATCCTTGGCTGCTGAACTGCCACTTGGTGCTGCACCTGCTTCAGCACCACCCCCACCCCCTCCACCACCACCACCTCCCCAAGGGCCTGAAGAGGGGAACAGGAGTGAGGATGCGGAGGAGGAAGAAGAGGATGATGGAATGAGGTAGAGGAAAACCCTACTACCCGCACTAGGCGTGAGTCTTGGGTGTGGCGGTTATTTATCATTCATGGTAATGTTCCTAAGGCTTGTGCGAACCGTGTTACCTGCAATGAGTGCAAAATGATACTCAGTTGCGAGAAGCACGGAAGGTACAGCTTTGGGACCACTACTATGAAGCGACACCTGAGGTCATTTCACTCTGGGGCTATTTGCAGGGTTGTACCTTGCGAAGAACGTAGCAGGTTGATTTCCTCTACTTCATCCTCTGTTTCTGATCCTGTCACCACAAGGACCACCTCTGTGGGACAGCGTCTTCCTCAAGCTGCCTCACAGGCCATACAGAATGCTGATGACCCTTACCTTTCGAGGGTCACAGTTGTATGTATGTACTGTGACACAGTACTCTGCAGGGGGGAGCGACTTCTGAGTGCTTTTGAGACTATCGTCTCAGAGCACGAGAAGACCTGCTCACTACCCAAATAAAACCCACTCTACATCTTCCTCTCTCAGCTCGCCCTTTCTTATCCCTGTGGTTGGTGTCCCCCCTTTTAGCCTCCTTTACCCTCCTCTCCTAGTGTGTCGTGTCTGAAAAACCACAAAAAATACAAAATTACAAAAATAAAAAATAAAATAAGGCTCTTTTCAGAGCCGCCTTTTCCAGTTAAAAAATAGAAGTGAAAATAAATGAAGCAGGGCTCTTTGTACTTTTTATAAATCCACGGACAGTTTGCGAACATTAAAAAAATTGGGTTGCTACTCCATCACAAACATTGTAATTTTCTCTGGAAAGAAGTGGTGGCTCTGAAAAGAGCCTTTGGGTGGCGTTTGTAAGTCAAAAATTGTAAATGCTTAACATCTACTTCAAAATCGTTGTTGTAATTCCAAAAAAGGTCGCAATGCATTTTGTACATTTCTCAGAAAAATCTGATTGCCAGCATAAGTAAGATGGACTCCATCTCTGCGAAAAATGTATGTACTACAAAACATAATATTTTCATTGTGAAAAGAAGACATGCCAAAATCTCTTAGAAAGGCACAAACAGCCTTATTAACATTGCGCCTTTCTTTTTCCATTTGTGGACCAAATGAAGAAGAACGAAGCCACATTTGTCTCTGCGCAATCCGTGAAAATATCACTTGAGAATTAGGAAACATGTCCATAACCTTCCTAAGTCCTTCTTTCATAGCAAATTGCAAAAAAATTAGTCACATGTCCTAAACTGTTCCCTCCACAATGAATGACAATTATGTCTGGATGTTTCTCTGTCTCCAAAGTAGCACAGAGAGGTAGCAAGTCCAACCACTTCATTCCACGTACAAGATCTACAGCTACTCCACAGCTTTCTGCATGCACCTTCAACCAATGTATCCACGAATCTCCTAAAATCCAAACAATCTGTTTTCTGAAACGCACAGCCATAGCTATCTTTTGTTCTCTCAGCAAAAAGAGTATCTGAGAAAATCTCTCCTGGCACAACACACCCACCAAACTTTCCTGACCAATCCCTTTCAGTGCTTATTCTCATTTGCATGACTTCTGAACCCAAAAATCCCCGGATGTAACTCCCGATGTCCACGAACTACCGCTATGTCCGCGGACATATCGTAACATGAACAGCCCTTCTACCATTTCCACTACACTCTCTCTGCCATTCCCTCATTGGATGTACCTCAAAAGTCACATGACCATGCACCAATCACATTCAAGACCTCTACATCTAACTGCATCATCATAGATCAGCACTGCAAATGTACTCTGAATCTCTCTGAGTACAAGTGTCATATCATTGGCAAGCAGCATCTACCAGAAATACTGTACAAGTCTTCAAGATTTCTACTTGCAGCTCCATGCATATCCATATGCATGAACACAAACTTCAGGTATGCATATTTTCTGTATAGTAGTTGAACACATTTTCAAACAGACTTTTACCTTGTAAAATCTGTAAAATGAATTTACTGTACTTTTTTCAATTTCCTAAAATCAACTATCACTTATAAACCTTTATACTATTTACTTTCTTTATACGCACACACACTCAAATCATGTTAAACTAACATTTTTTAAATTAAATATATAGACTACATATATTCAAACAAAATTGCATGCAAACACAATCTATGTTTAAACCTTTATAAAAATACTTATACAATTTCATATTTTTTGTTTTTATTTATTTATTTACTTAATTACTTTAAATTAGACATGACATTGAGGCGCTATTACCTAGAACAGTTTACTTACAGAAATAGTGGTATTCACTAATATATTATAAATTTCACAAGACATAGTAAAGATATTTTTTTTTTGCTACAGTTAGTCATTCAATACAATTTGTTCATTAAGAACATATCATATGTACTGAACTGATGCAATGTATCTTATGTAAATACATTAGTTTAATGGTTTTACAGAAGGCACTGAGGATTGCAATTAAAAAAAATCAATATCTAAATTAAAAACAGTGCTATATACAAAGTTACTAATTTGAAGCTTTTACAATTGCAGTGAAGACCAGTTTCCTGAAAAGAAGCAGCCAAATTAGAAGAAGAAAGAAAAACTAAGAAGTTACCTGTTAATTTTTTTTAAAAAGTAAGTAAAATATCACCATAATATCACCATAATATTTGTATTATTAATCAAATATACTATAACGTTAATACAAGCTATTTTGGTTTCTAAAAATAGAGATTTTGTACCATTTTGTTCAAAAATGTCCATGTCTTAAACAGCGATTTACAGCCAGAATGGCCCACAAATTTCTATTTTTGGACACACAGATTACTCAACTGAACCACTACAATTTTCATATTATAGAACAAACAACTGTTTTAATTGTATACATTAGATTTACTATTTGTACTTTTCCACACCACTAGCTTACTTTTTTTTTTGTCATCTGAAGCCCAGTTTAGTAACACATAAATTCAAGAATACCTATCCCTACTAGTTTTAGTTCCCAATGCACAATCACACACCATTACATACATCTTTATCATCTTACTCAAACACTCATGCACACAGCACACATACATTCCAGAACACCCCAACCCATATCTTCTTTATTTTTTTCAACAGACCCTAAAGAATGCCTACCAAAAGTCAAGTCCGTAGAAAGCAACGCAAAAGTAGAGCAAATGAAAATAAAGGTGTCCAACATAAGCATCCGTCTCTAGCAGAATTTGTAAAAAAAGTTGAAACAAAACAGCGAAAACAATCATTTAGTGAAACACAAGAAGTTTCAAGTACAACAACTTTGCTTCCTCTATCAAAATGTAAAACAAACCAAAAAACAATTAACAGAAAATCAGCTATCAGTACAGATAAAACTACTTCTTCAAATTTTAATATAGTGCAAAGTAAGCATACCAAGAAATGTATTTTAGCCAAAATATACCGTCACAAAGTCCTTCAAAATCTTATAAAAACAGGAGAGAAATCAGGTTTAAAGCTTAAAATCTATCGTAGGAAATTAATCTTAGAAGCATTGATGGACAGTGCAATTCTTCTCAAAAGAAATTGATTTATTTTACTGTTAAACAAAATGAAACCACTAACAAAACTAATAACTAAATTACAAAAAAGACTTCTCAATAAGCGAAATATCAACAGAAAGAACTTCTTAAGTATCAGCAGAGGTGAATGGAATCGCACTACAAGCACAGAACCATATTTTAATGAAGAAACGTACAAACAAAAGCAAACAAATACAATTGCCATACATAGCAGTGGTCGAGGTTATGAAAAAGTGAATAATACCATAATGGAACAAGAAGTACTTCTTACAAAAAATATGCCCTGAAAACTTAGAAATACCCCTCCATTCAACTGAATCAGAACGTCTAGTGTACAAATGGCCATGCACGTCAATGTGTAACATTCCCAAACAATGTTTCAAATCTTTACGCCAATTCCTCAATAAATATGTAAAAAGCAAAGACAAAATCAAAATTAAATTACTGCAAATTATAGATACCTGTCCAGTGCGCAAGTACACAGGACTACAAGGACATTCATTGGCCTGCATTACAGGACCTACTTGTAAAACCACTTTCCATGATATCAAAAGGATATCAACACATCATTCAACTATAAGAAATCTAGTCTATAAACTGTACTATACTAAAAGTCCTACTTTAGCACTAGCAAAGTTAAATAACATCCTTCTACATGGTACAGCAAAAGACCTACTTGAAGAAATTCACTATATCCAGAAAAAATATTTTGGAAGTGAAAGCCATTTACAGAATGAAATAGCTTTAAACCAATTAAGCAACAATTCTACACATGGAAACCTTTTGCTAAACACATACAAAAAAGAAATAGTAAAATTTAAAAGTACATCAGCTGAAGTACCAAACCATGTATGTGTATGTTGCCGTAGAATTCTTTATAAAAGTAACACAAAAACTGTGGACCTATCATACAAAATAGAAGACAATGAAGATTCTAAATGGTTTGAATTAGCTCTCTACCTTGTAGCAGAAAACAAATATGAAATAACTGAGCCCTTAATACTTTGCAGTTATTGCACTACAAAGCTTGACAACAAGCAAACTCCTTCACGTTCTATCACAAATAATTTGGAATTATACCCAGTACCAAAACCTCTACAACAACTTAATTTATATGAGAGCATCATAATTCAAACAGTACACCCATTTCAAGCAATAATTCGCCTTCAACCAAAAACAGCAAAATTACCTCCCTCTGAATTGGTAAAAGGCATTCGTGGAAAAGTAGTTTATTTACCATTAAATCTAAAAGAAAATGTGCATACTCTAGGAGTGCAACGTCCAATGCAGCAATCTTTAATTATATTAGTAAATGGAGTACCTACAAAAGACAAAAAAATATGGCAACAGCTGGTAGATTTATATAGAGTTAGACAAGCCTTCCAATATCTTAAAGGATAGTTCCGGGACTTTTTTTTTATTGTCCCTACGGGTCGGCCATGTGTTTGTAAGCATAAATCGGTAGATCGTAGGAAACTTTCCTATGGACCTTACCCGACTTTTCGCCCATTATCGCACTCGAAATCAGCCTCCATTTTGTGATAATCCTATCATTTCGCCCCATCGACCTGGCTCACCTGCCTTTGCGGCACTAAATCAAATCCCCCGCCCCTGAAACAGACTTTATCAAAACATTCATATTCCCCGCCTCTATCCGTGACGTGACTGTGCTGCGTAGGCAAACGCGCCCAGGCGTCTTCTACGCGACTCCACACAGACCCCGGAAATCAACACAGATCAGCTCACAATACAGCGCACCACAATTCGGAATATGAAACTGTACTTTGAAATCAAACCGCAAGATTGTAAATGTGGTAAAGTACATTTATTTGACATCAAATGTTTAGAGAATATTCAGCGATTTGCATTTTTATTTGCTCATGTTCCAAAAAGTTCGTATTGAGGAAAGCGATGGTCCTTTGCTGTACACAGGGTCTTAGAGCATCTCACAATACAGCGCCACAATTCGGAATGTGAAACCGTGGTTTAAAAGCAAACGGCAAGATTGTACATTTGGCAAAGTACATTTATTGGACATCAAATGTTTAGCGAATATTCAGCGATTTGCATTTTTCTTTGCTCTCGATCCAAATTAGTTCGTCTTGAGGGAAGCGATGTTCGTGTGCAGTACACAGGGTGTTGGTTTACGATAAAAATAAGCTCTTCGGTCGCACTGATAATCGCATGGCTGTTCCAACAACGAGGCACTAGGCCACCACAACGGTAGGTATGTTGCATCTAACCGTTAGTACCGCGTAAGGGCATACTTGTACTTGGCGATCGTCCCATAAAATGGTCAGGGTGGTAACGTTCACGCGGAGAAGCAACTGGCGGCTGTAGAAGCCGTCCGCCGGTGTCTGGTACTCGTGACACAGACAGTAGTGAATGATGTACCTAAAAACATAAAAAATGAAATTAGTCTCACCATCAGATCCTTATTAAAATCATAGCGAGGACAGCGCTACTGGGTGTACACAAGTGTTTAAAGGCGTGGCGAGGCAGGGAGGGGGGGGAGTGGAGTACAAGGTAAGTAGCATAAAATAATAAATAAATAGGGCCAGCTGGTGGCAAGTGCAAGGTAAGTGCAGAACAAGTGCTGGGAAGGGGGGGCTGTAGGATACTGAGACAGTCCCCCAGTGCAGGGGTTGACAGGGAGGCAGTGCAGGTGGAGAGTGGAAGGGCCTAGGACCGAGGTCGCAGACAGTGGACCAGTTGTAGCAGGGGAGAGGGAGAGAGAAAGCAGAAGCAAAGAGGAAGGTTTTGAGGTGCTTCAGTAAAAGCAGATGTTTCTCCTCAAGATGGTGTGCGGTAGAAAACAATATGCCACATAGAACGAACAAGTACAACTGAACCCGTCTTTAAAGCCACTGTATAGTAATGAAATTGCGGTATAAACTCATCAAAAGTTGCTTACATTATATTTGCATTTTCCATTGTGTCTCTGTGTAGGGCAGACCCGAAACACCACTCCTTCTTTGCCGACGTTACTTCTTCTAATGAACGTGGCTCATCGTTTCGTTTCTGAAATTTTATTCATTATCTTTTCTTAGTCTTTCGGGATGGTCCCGGCCTGTCAAGGTCAAATCACAATAGAACCTTATACTGGGTCGTGGGCCGTTCCGCCACCCGAGCAAAACATCAAAGCAGCTGACCTTCACTTTGAGCGAGCACACATTTCTAGTTAGCTGCAGTTAGTGTAAGGGCATCTTGTCTGCGTGCCTTTTTTTTTATTGTCCCTATGGGTCGGCCATGTGTTTGTAATACGGAAACATTCTATAATTTTTGTAAAAATGATTTATATTACTGTTTGGTTTAATTTAATGCGCAAATGAACAAGGTTCGAGAGACACATTGCATTTACACTGAGCAATCACTTTTATTTACACAATACATAGCTACACATATGCAATGGGCCTGCAACATGAGGAGACTCGAGAGAACAGACAATCAAATTACAATCATTTAAACCGTGATGTGTATTTCTCAATGAGCTCTGCTTTAGGTGGACATGGAACAGAGGCAATGTTGGGTGGCAATGCAGTTGTCCCCTGCATAGGTTCGTTCACCACTCCATGTATGTGCCTATCGAGGACATCTACGATAAATCTCTCAATAAACTCATATTGCATATCCTCAAACACTGGTTTGATCACCCATTGTTTACTTCTTTTAGTGAAGGCCTTATTGTAGCGAAGCGTCCCTAAAGTTCCGGTCGTCCTACTTTGTTGACGGCCAACATTATGGTTATGTGCCAAGACCGCTAGAAGAGTCCGATTTATCATGCCTTCCATGCCAAAATGCAATCTTTTGGGCCTGTACTTTAGGCACATATTGTGGAACACCTCCAAATCTCCTGTGTGGCAGAATTCCGTGAGTCCCCTCAAATCTCTTGTTATAGTTTTATCAAATACAATCTTTTCAATGGCCTTGTGAGTGGGTGATGAAGGAATCAACCACTTCTTCTTCCGTGCCTCCTCTGTGGACAAATGGCCATGTTCACATTTGTGGAAATGTTCATTTGTCGACCATCGATGTACGTTGCTACAGTGCAACATTACTGACCGCCATTTTTCCAGTAGAATTTCCAACGACCCTTCACATGTTTTTGAGCTCCACCAAAGATGGTTGCTGATTGACTTGGACCACTGTGAAATACCTTGCATATCTTTTTTTTTTCCTGCAGCCGACAATTTTTTATTGATTGTTTTTGCAAGATGCCATACGTCAAATTGGTGATTTATATTTTTGTACTCTTCTCTCATTGTCTTGGCAATTGAAACGTGTCTGTCCGTGGCTATCAGGTCGATCACCATTCCCCGCGATTGTAGTTCTTGCAATGATGCTACAAAGCCAACTTTCTCCATGGCCACTGAGGATGTACTTTGTGACACCTGCACGACCACCGAACTCACAATTTTCTTACTTTCCATGTCCTGAAAGTGGTAGGTGCAGTACTTGGCTGAAAATCCTGGGCTGTCGCACTGTCCATCACCGGCTAGCCTGAAGCGTTTGCCCGCGAATGTACTTTCCATTGACATTTTTTCCATTCTCCAAGCTTCGCTGATGGCTGGAAATAGATAATCGGTTTGGTATTTGTAGAACTGAGTTTTCGCAATGAAATGGATTCCCACAAACTGAAAGAAATACTGTAACTTTTTAAAACTTGAACCACTAAAAAGTGCGGCCGCTGCACAAAGTAGATTGCCTGCTGGCAGTTGCCCCAGCATGGGTTGTGCAGACCATGCGAACGGATGATATTGTGTACAGGTGGCATGTATTTTAAGGTTAGTGCCTCGAATTGCACGAGTCACATTAATCAATGGCTCCCCACATACTTCCCCACCAACCCAATGCCCACATTTCATCATCATAATAATATCCATCAAACAGCTATCGAATACAATGAATTTGGCCTCTTTCCTTATACTGTCACTCTGCATCCCAGCTGGTTCGGCCTGTAACGTTGAGGACATGTCACTCGCATGAAAGGTACAATCTCTGATATCGTCTTCCGCTATGCTGAGTGATATTGATGGTGTTTCATTGTCGTCCATGTCATTCTCTTCCACTGCAACAACTGTTCCTTGTCCGGAGATGGGAGAAAAAAACAATGTCTTCAACTTTCGCGCGCTCTTATTTTTTGCGGGTGTGGATTCTGTGAATTGATCTCCGACTGCATCCAAACTACCAGGAGGACATTCACTATCAATGGCTGGTGGTGGTATAGCTCCGTTGTCAATCACTTCATATTCTTCCCATTGGCACGATGCATCTCCAGTCTCAAGTCCCTGCCAAAAGGTTTGACAAGCAACATCTCTCGTTCGCTTCACTGTCTGTGTAGATCTAGTTCTTACACCCACTCGCAACTAGAGGACAGATTAGAAAAGGGATGTTCAGTTTAAACACAACTAACAGTATTGAACTATTGACAGTGAAAGACAACATAATATAGTGAACAGGACACTAACCTTCTTTTGCTTTCTTTTCTTTGAAACTTTCTTGCCTCGAACTTCAACATCTGGACGCTGTTGCTCCGACTCGTGTGTGCATGTCTCCACTTCCTCTCGCGCTGCAACGACTATATTTTCATGATAAGCACATCCATCACTCACTGAGGCTCCATCGACTCCCTGAAACATAGAACTTTCATTAGTATGCATAATAATATTGAAAACACAAAATGTACTTGGGGACCAATACCCATACGTACATCTCAATAGCAAAACACGAATGAACGCATTGTGTAGAACATTCAAACGACAATAGTTCACGCATTGTTGATCTAGTTAGATTGAACTGTCAAGATCCATACCTCGGGCTCTGCATAGACTTCCATTGATGATATTATTGAAGATGACGCTTCAGCAACTCCCTGAAACACAGTAATTGCATTAGTATGGTTTTCTATTTTGTTTAAAAGAACATAAACTTTCTGCAGGCGTCAACGGCTCATCTAAATAGACCTGCACAAATGATCAGTTGTCTAAAATAAATAATGGATATCTAAATATGATTCGATTTGCTCCATCGTTGGAAGTGTCACCACCCAGAGATCTGCATCAACTACTAGGGGTGATGTTCTTGTTGAAGAAGCTCCGTCAGCTCCCTGAAACATAGTACTTGCGTTAATAAAGAAGGAAGTATAGCGGATGTAATCACGTCATTTGATCTCGCATGATTGATCTGTCAGTATCCATACCTCGAAATGCATAAGAACATCAAGGGACGCTGTAACTGCGGTGCACACTTCTGCAAGCTGTTGCGCCGACCCGTAACTGCATGCTCCCCCTTCTTCTTGGACTAATGCTCCATCGACTCCCTGAAACATAGGACTTTCATTAGTAATGAACACAATATTGAAAAAAGAAGACACATAGGAGGGCGACGACAGAAGGACATACCAATGGCTAAAAACGAAAGAAACATTGTGTGTAACAATCACGCTACAAGAATGCAAGATCTGATGATCTCCATCGATGGAACTGTCCGGAAACGTACCTCGAGCATCTGAGTGACATCTACGGTTGTCGTCAATGCGTTGGACTCCTCAGCATCTCCCTGAAAGACAGTACTTGCATTATTTTGGATAACAATAATTATAACTGAAAACAAAGACTAGAGGACGAGTACTGTGGTGTACCATTAGGTAAAATAATTACACGATCAATTAAAACTATTGATTTACATGCCTAAAACAAGTCAGTGTCAGAATAGCTAAGTAAGATTACCCGATCGGCGCTTGAAGTGGCTGATGACTGCAATAACGACACGGATGGAGAATCTTCCGCCTTCATATTGAGTGGATACATAAATGGGGAAATTATTGTTAGCTAATGCTACACACTACCGCAAGGCCGAGAGATAAATACGTAAACTTGACTCACCAGTGGAGGGATGTGGACGAATAGAGTGGGAATAGCGGTTGAGAGCAATTTTCGCCTCGCTCGCGGTGTTTTCTTCTTTATTAGCAATGATGTGGAGTACATGTCTGGGCTAAAGTGCCTGCTGCAGATGCGGTATCGATCACCCCTCTTGTCCGCAAAGACTTCTAGGACTCTACTTTCTAGCTCAGAGGCTGGATATCCGCAATATCGGACCCATTCTCTTATCTGATCTATTGTCTTAGGGAAAACATGCATTATAGTACCTTCAGATTTGTTATGGGTCTTCGAAGGGCAACCGCCAATGGAACAGGCAGGCATTATGGAAAGTTCTGAAAAGTAAAGATCAACAATTCTCTATGAATACCAATGTGTTAAAACATTAAATGACACATAAAAGGTTCAATGCAAGGTCCGTTTTGGTTCTTGGAACTATACACGTTATTCACATGCGGATAAGTATTTCAATAACTTTCAAAAAATAGAAAAAGTAATTTGACTAAACTCAGAACATGTGACTAGTTCCTTGCATGTACTGTCGTGAACGAAAAGAAAACATGGATGCAATTTGATGACTACTAGCAAATAGATATAAATTAAAAAATTGGACGCAAAATGATTATGGTACATGGACTTACCTTGACGAAAAAACAGTTAGATGCAGGGATCAGAGTAGTTTCTTGTCGTAGAACAGGGAGCAGTTCACAGGTTGCAAACTGACGAGTTTGCTCAAAGTGGTCACGGAAGTTCACAGAGACGAAGAGCAGATAACCAGCACCTTCACGGGTTGACTAGCAAAGCGCAAAGAAGTTCTCATTAGAAATATGAAGTGGGTTATAAAGAATTCGAAACAGGGGTGTGTTTGTGAATGAATGACGTGTATATGTCGTGGCATTATGCGGATTGCAGGGGGGCGTCCAGCGTGAGGGGGGATGCTTGGCAGGAGACACGGGGTCTGGAGGTAGACATGGGAACAACAACCCATGCTCTATAGACCACTTTGAAGTGTACATGGTCTTTGGCACCTCTTGGCCTTTATCGCTCCCTGACAGCTCCACTTGCCAGCAGCGCAAGTACCCTGGTGCGAACTGCCTTTGATAGGGCGGGGGGTGGATCGGGGCGGTGGTCGTGCAGACAAGACACAGGAAGACTCGTGAATGGAGACACACTTATGTGGATTGCAGGGGGGCGTCCAGCGTGAGGGGGGATGCTTGGCAGGAGACACGGGGTCTGGAGGTAGACATGGGAACAACAACCCATGCTCTATAGACCACTTTGAAGTGTACATGGTCTTTGGCACCTCTTGGCCTTTATCGCTCCCTGACAGCTCCACTTGCCAGCAGCGCAAGTACCCTGGTGCGAACTGCCTTTGATAGGGCGGGGGGTGGATCGGGGCGGTGGTCGTGCAGACAAGACACAGGAAGACTCGTGAATGGAGACACACTTATGTGGATTGCAGGGGGGCGTCCAGCGTGAGGGGGGATGCTTGGCAGGAGACACGGGGTCTGGAGGTAGACATGGGAACAACAACCCATGCTCTATAGACCACTTTGAAGTGTACATGGTCTTTGGCACCTCTTGGCCTTTATCGCTCCCTGACGGCTCCACTTGCCAGCAGCGCAAGTACCCTGGTGCGAACTGCCTTTGATAGGGCGGGGGGTGGATCGGGGCGGTGGTCGTGCAGACAAGACACAGGAAGACTCGTGAATGGAGACACACTTATGTGGATTGCAGGGGGGCGTCCAGCGTGAGGGGGGATGCTTGGCAGGAGACACGGGGTCTGGAGGTAGACATGGGAACAACAACCCATGCTCTATAGACCACTTTGAAGTGTACATGGTCTTTGGCACCTCTTGGCCTTTATCGCTCCCTGACAGCTCCATTTGCCAGCAGCGCAAGTACCCAGGTGCGAACTGCCTTTGATAGGGCGGGGGGTGGATTGGGGCGGTGGTCGTGCAGACAAGACCCGTTTGCCGCAGGGCCTCACCAAGGAGAGGCCATCTAACTGAATGTAAGAGGATGGCTGCAGGATCTACTACATGGAAGGCAGGGGGGTGAGTTTATAAATACCTCACCCTCCCAGGAGAATATATGGGGGTCATCTCTGTACCCGGTGCCCAAAAAGAGGATTTATTATGATCAACCATATTTATTATTTACCTATAACCATGTTTTGTATCAATAAAATCCAACGGCTTTTTATTGCCAACGCTTGATGCCAACCCACAAAATAATATATGTATGACTGCTGCATATATGGGTTCAACTGTTATGTGGATTGAAGGTGTGCGGCCAGCGTGAGGGAGGATGCTGGCCGGAGACATGTGGTGTGACAAGACAAGGCACTGGAAGGCTATTCAACGGAGACACACTAGATTCATTTAAAAAATCAAAACAACCATTGTTAAAATATATGTTGGGCTTTATTTTAGATTTTAATTAAACATAAATAATAAACATTACACATTGTAAAGTTGAGGTTGCAGCACATCGAGGGAAAATCCGCGGTATTGTCCACTGTCACTAGGGAAATGTTGTCTAATGGCAAGTACCGCACAGGCAGGTATTACTCTCCGAACGCGGTGTCCGAGCCTCCCGTGAAGCCACCAAGTGAAGCAACGATAGGCCACCAGCCTGTACCACCTGTGAAAAAAAAAGATGCAAACTGTATTAAACTGACAAAACTTTCTTATCAATGTCGATTCAGGTAACACATGTCATTTTTCTTAGAAAAAAATTATATCTAGAAAATGCACTATATGGAACCAATTTACATGCGTTCGAATGATATGTATATGTAATTTTATATGTGGGAGACGACCATGAAATAGTAGTGGCATCACTGACATCACAAACAGAGTATACTTACTCGTTACTCGGATTACGCGGACGAACAGTGCCACGAAGTTCGTGCATAAGCACCATCATCATCCTCAACACGGTCCGTGAGAGGCAGGCTTCCCTGAACTCTGGCAGCTCGGTGATGCATTGCGGACTTTGCTCGCCTTCCTGCAGACTTTGCTCGCTTTCCGAAATGTAGGCCAAGCACCCGGAATTTTCACGGCAGCAGCAGTTCTCCTCCTCAGTTGGCATTAGCTCGCACCGATTGCACGTGCACCAGGTGGAGACGCCGTCCATGCGACATGGTCCAGGCTCTTCATCCGTTGACTGGTCCTCCCAACTGCCGTCCTAATCCCCATCGTTTTCGCGTGCTTGCCTTTCCAGTAGTTCCTCCTCGGTGTACTCGGGCTCGTACATATACGGCATTATTGTGGCCATTGTGCGGTAAAGATAGTAAAATAATTTACAGAGATGGTACAGGTGTTCACACGGGCTACAAGCGGCGAAGGTTGCTGACCAGAGCACTGAAACGAGTCACAGAATACTCAAAGTAACACAGAGAGAGGAATGGAATCGAAAATCTGCTGCTGTGTGTTGTGAAACGGTCTGTTTATACTTATTGGGGAAAGAGGCGTCCTGCCATTTCCATGGCAACACGTCAATAGCTGAGGCGCAGCGATTGTTGACACGAGACGTGCTTGAAATGGGCAGTACGCGTCTGCTGATGTCAGGCTCAGGGGCGGGGGATTTGATTTAGTGCCGCAAAGGCAGGTGAGCCAGGTCGATGGGGCGAAATGATAGGATTATCACAAAATGGAGGCTGATTTCGAGTGCGATAATGGGCGAAAAGTCGGGTAAGGTCCATAGGAAAGTTTCCTACGATCTACCGATTTATGCTTACAAACACATGGCCGACCCGTAGGGACAATAAAAAAAAAGTCCCGGAACTATCCTTTAAAGAGAATAATGTATATTACAAAGAAATTAATATTGAAGAAAACGTGAAAGATACAACTGAAATAATTCAAGAAACACAAGAAGCTGGTCAATTTGAGCTACTAGATCCTGCTACAATATCAAATACTTTAGGCCATTATACAATTCATCCTTTGCACTGTAATGACACTGTACAAGATGTACTGGAAACTTACCAAATGCGTCAAACAAAAGGATCGCCAATCAGTATATGGGAAAAAAGTATAGAAGCACATGCTTTTCCTCTACTCTTTCCTACTGGCAAAGGAGGAAGGTATGATGATAGACCTATTCAAATATCAGCTTCAGAATACCGCTCATTACGGATGTATTCTGAAGATCCCAGATTTAGACAAAATGTGGAATACATATTCCACCTACTCTTTGAAAGTGAACTAGCAACTTTATGTTACGGAGTTGCACACATATTAAAATCAGGATCACACTTTCAAAATATGACAGCTACACAATTATTAGAGAAAGTGCAACAAAAGGATGAGGTTTTACAATCAAATATTACAAATCTATTAGCAAATATGCGTGGTACTAAAGAGTACTGGTTTCGCTGTCATGGAGATGTACGTTGTATGATCAGAAACCTTGGCCCACCCACTTGGTTTGTTACATTAAGTTGTGCAGAATATGCATGGGAAGATTTACATGATTTCCTACGCATATCAAATAAAAACAAAACAAACATAGATATTCTAACACCTGGAGAACTTTGTTCTTTGGATCCTGTTAATGTTTCAAGATATTTTCACCATCGCTTCATTGCTATGCTACATTTTATTTGCAATAAAACTGTTCCTCCCCTTGGAGAAGTGCAACACTTCTTTTGGAGAAAAGAATACCAAGCCAGAGGAGCACCACATATCCACATGCTTTTATGGATTAAAGATGCTCCTAAATTTGGTCAAGACAGTGATGCCACTGTTTTACAGTTTATTGAAAAATATGTCACTTGTGAAATTCCATCAGAAGCCACAAATAGTGATCTTCATGCACACATTTTACAATTTCAAAGACACAAATGTGGAAAATATTGTCGTCGCAAATACAAAAACAAAGGCAAATACTACACCAAATGCCGATTTGGTTTCCCTAGACCAGTTACAAATACAGGTCAAGTAAACAACCTCATGTCTTCAGTTAGACATAGTGTTAAAGGTAAGTCACCTAAAAATACATATTACATAAAAAGAAAAGAAGAAGAAAAATATATCAATGATTATAATGCAATCATTGCCCACTTATGGAATGCAAACATAGATGTGCAGTACATTGCAGACAATTCTACTGCAGTTGCACGATATGTCACAGCATACTTAACTAAAGCAGAAAAGACAGAGCTCCAAGACCTCTGGAATGACCTGTCATCAGATAAAACAGTATCTCAGAAATTATACAGCTTGGGCATAAAAATGCTCACCCATAGAGAATGTGGATCTTATGAAGCAGCTGATCGTTTAACTGGTACTTCATTGTATGGTAAATCTGAAATTTATAGCATGGCTAAGTCTTGGTCCAGCAAAATCTAGAAAAAGAGTTCTAAAATCATATGAAGATATAGACACAATAGCCAAACATGATCCCAACAGCCAAGACATTTTAAAAAACTATTTATTGGACACATACTACCCAAACAGAAGTAATACTTTGGAAAACATGTCTATACCAAATAGCCCAAAACTACACATACAAAAATTATATGAAACCTGATGAAAAAAAAGGTAAATATAGAGTGACAGACTGTGAAGGCAGCTTAGTTAAACTCACTAAACCAAATTTAATTAATCATATCAAATTGTCATTGAAGACTCCTCAACATAAAGAAGTATATTACATGTCCCTGCTACAACTCTTCAAACCATGGAGAAAAGAAGAACAATTACTAGATATCTATGACTCATATGAGGATGCTTTCAAAGCAAATGAAAGCACTATAACTGATGTAAACTTTACACAGTACAAAACAATGTTGCACAATGAACAGCAACATGAAGAAGAACTCCAAGCCCAACTAGATAAGGATACTCCTGACAGTAGTCAACCTTCTGTAACAGGAAGCCAAGAACCACTGGGAGAACCACTAATAACAAATGAGGCAGAATTAGCTATGATAGAAGTAGAAAACACCATGTGTCAGTATGAAGATAAGGAAGACTTAACTATACTACAATCAAAACTAAACAATGAGCAAAGTAGCATTTTTCAGGAAGTAACAAAACAAATTGCACATGGTGTAAAATATGAAAATAAAGAATGTTCCTGCCATAATTATAAACCTATACTACTGTACGTCAGTGGTGAAGCTGGTTCTGGCAAAACATTCCTAATCAAAATCATTAGTAAGTTCCTTCAACAATTGACAAACAACAAACTGTCAGCTGTTGTCACTGCCGCCACAGGTTTAGCTGCCTACAACATAGGTGGTGTTACATTACACCGATTACTACTATTACCAGTAGAACACCAGAACAAATTAGACTATTACAAACTTTCTGCAGAAGCTGCAATGGAATTACGCAGAGTATTGAAACAAATGAAAATGCTACTAATAGATGAAGTGAGCATGGTCTCCAACCTGATGATAGCTTTGATTCACCTCAGATTACAAGAAGTACTCAAAACAGACTATGAAGAGCTCTTTGCAGGAAAACACATTATTGTTTTTGGAGATCTGCTTCAATTAACACCAGTAAAAGGTGAACCTATTTTTAAAACATTAGGGCACAAACTCTGCCGTAAAACTGTTGGCAGCATTGGAAATGTCAACCTTTGGCAACATTTCCAATTCAGAGAATTAACAGAAAACATGCGCCAATCTGCAGATCTAACTTATGCCAACATTTTAAAAAGTTTGAGAGTTGGTATACCTTCTAAAGAAGCAGAAGCAACATTGAAAACCCGGCACATTAATGCACTTTATGGCGATAATGCATGTGCTACAGATGTTATGGAACAATTAGCCCACAAAAATGTCAATTGTATGGCCTTAATGCCAACTCTTGCAAGCTGTCTCAAATTCAATGAAAGAATGTTAAGAAATGCAACCAATAATGGAAATTAGCGCCACAGGCAAACTAGATGTACATGGTATGACACTACCCATGTGTGACCAAGCCACAACAAGACTAAATAATTTAAAAAAATCAATCTCAATCTCAAACACAGCAGGCTTAGAAAAGATGTTAAAATTATCCTTAAATTGCAGAGTAATGCTTAAACGTAACCTTGACGTGGACCAAGGACTAGTTAATGGAGCACTGGGTACAGTTGTTGGTTTTCAAACATACCCACGTGACAACAAAATTCAGTTTGTCAATATACTCTTTGACAAACTTTCAGAAGTAAAACGGATAGGACACTCAACAGCTAGATTCCTTCTCTTCAAAGATATGTATGTACGCAGAGAACAATTTTCTCTAACTCTTGCATACCCAGTCACGATTCATAAATCACAAGGTCTTACCCCAGACAAAGCAATGATAGATATTGGTAACACAGTCTTTAAAGAAGGCATGAGCTACGTAGCACTATCACGCTTACGTACACTTGACAGTCTATTTCTAATCAGCTTTGATGCAAGTAAAGTAAAAGCTGATAGTCCTTGCATTTTAGAATATAGTAGACTTTGCTCACTATACACTCCCCATCTAAACACATATTCTGTTCCACAAAAACTAAAACGTTGTAAAAGAAAACTAAATCAAACAGAAATGCAACAGGATGTCACTGCAAATCCTCCAAAGAGAGTAAAAGAAACTAATACTTCATCAAGTACCACAAACAAAAAAGAATCAATTAGAGAAAGTAAACAGGTACTTCTTTAAAGAAGGAAGACAAACTCCAAAAAAAGCAGTTAGATACAGAACTACCTGGACCATTTAAATTCTAAAATATAGTTGGTGTAAGTTGCTATGCAAATGTAGCAATGAATATTCTATTTCAATTACCACCAATTGTTGACAACATTTACTTACACAGTACAGACCCTTTGTGTTTGCAAATGTTAGTACTTCACAGAAATGCAGCAAACAATCCTGACAACACATAGTGTTTTTGGAATAAGACGACAATTGGACTACTGTGCTGGAATGGTGAAATTCACTATAAACTCACAGGAAGATCCACAAGAATTTCTAATGTACTTACTATTAGTACTGGAAAACAAAAACATACCTATAAATGAAATCTTCTAGATTTCATACATGTGGAAACATATATGCACTCTGTGCAACAATGTGACACAAGAAGAAATTCCCAATGAACGCTTCATATATATATCAATACCAAATTGTGAATCCATTCCATTTCAGCAACTTGTACAAAATGCAAACCATTTTAGATTATGCTCTACCTGCAATTCAGATAATCGCTCCACGTTAGTAATACAAACACATAGTAAATACGTAATACTAATGCTTCTACGTTACAATGCAGATGGTACCAAAAACAACTGCAAGCTGACTGAATTCACACATAGTCAAATATCACTTGGTAAGAAAACCTTCACAACGATGGGTATAATCTACCACGCAGGAGCCACAACCAATTCAGGGCACTACACGGCATATATAAAAAAGAAATGTGGATGGTTTGAATGTAATGATAGTACCATTACTCTAAAGCAGAGATTACCAGCAAATCTTACAAACCCTTATTTGATGTTCTTAAAGCCAAAATTTGATAAATAAACTGTATTTAAACCTTTAAGTAAATTTGTGTTAAAAAAATATAAACTGTTAGAATACTCCAAAAGCTATCTAACTGCTCAAAGATCCTACAACAACTAATCAGATAAATGAATACCACTAAATTAGACGCCAATTGGTATCTAACTGTCCCAAAATTTAACAATATCCAAATAGATAAATCAAAACCACTAAAATATATTAAAAAAATAGACAGTTAGAATACGCCAATTGGTATCTAACTGCTCCAAAATTTTATAATTTCAAAACAAATGAAGAATCTGTTACTGCTCCAAAAAAAATACAACAAAGCAAAGTATAAAGCATTACCCCGAAACAACAAGTGAACACTGAAAACAAACAAACAAATAAACTGTAGCATAACAGAAAAAGGTTTTTTTTTTAATCCAACATGGATTTTTTTTTCTCCCACAGACCCAATGATTTTAGCAACAAATACAGAAACTGAGCAAATTGCACAGTACTCTGATTTGTACTCTACTAAATATGAGGGTCGAAAAAAAAATAAAAGTATATTGCTTATACAATGTAATAAGTCATTACGAAATACTAATACTAACATGCTATTTTCTTTTATCACAGAAATGAAGAAGAAAAACATGGACCCCCATTACTAGACCAAACAGTAAGTATACAATAATAAGGACAACCATAGCAGAATATCACATCCATAGTATCTAATACCTTTGTTCCTTATACATTTGTTTTTCACCCAAAGTTATAAGCAAATATGGATGTGATATGCTGCGGTGGTTGTTGCCAGGGCATAGAGTCTTGGGTGCATGGCCAAATGGCCATGCACCCAAGACTCTATGCCCTGGCAACAACCACCGCAGCATATCACATCCATAGAGTCAAACATTTCAACTATGATCTATGGAAAACTTTTAATGTCCGCGAACAATGTGAGTGTTCTTAGAACACTTTGAACTTGCCAGCGAACAATACGGACACCGTTTTCAGGACACCCCCTACGAACATTCCAGGACACCGGGAGTGTTCTCAAAAACGTCTTCAGAACACCCCCATTTTGTTTATTTGCGAACATTTCAGGACACCGCGAGTGTTCTTAGAAGCGTCTTCAGAACACCACCATCTTGTTTATTTGCGAACATTTCAGGACAACGCAAGTGTTCTTAGGACACATTGAACTTGACAGAGAACAATACGGACAGCGTCCTCAGGACCCCCCCTACGAACACTCCCCGGACACCGCGAGTGTTCTTAGAAGCGTCTTCAGAACACCCCCATTTTGTTTATTTGCAAACATTTCAGGACACCGCGGGTGTTCTTAGAACACATTCAACTTGACGGAGAACAATACGGACAGCGTCCTCAGGACACCCCCTACGAACACTCCCCAGACACCGCGAGTGTTCTTAGAACAGTTTCACTTTGCTTGCGAACAAAACGGACACATATTGAGTCCTTAGAACACCCCCAGTCAGTTTATTTAGAACATTTCAGAACACCCGTGATGTCTGCAAACAAATCGAACACAAAAAGAACGTCTAACACATAAAAAACACAACTTTCATCCTATCTCATACACTCCCACCCTCCCCAAACACTCCTACACACTCTACAAAATACACATTTTGAGCAAAGTTTCACCGCGCTGTCCGCGGACGTCCGCGAATCCAAGATGGCAGGCGCTACCGAAAAATATGACGCGCTCCACGCCGTCCAATCAGCGAACACGTTGCATGCCCGCGAACATCACGCAAGACGATTGGCCAATCAGGACACTGTCCGCAGAGCGAACAGGGAAGTGTGTCCGCGAACCGAACACAGATACCACTAATTTTTTTTTACCTACTTTTTGGTCATTTTAAAAAAAACTACTGGACGGATTTTCACCAAATCTGCAAAAGCGAGCTTTCGGGACCAAAGTTTGGTGAGGATCCGTCCAGGGAGAGCGAAGTTATAAGCCACCCAAAAAGTGCTCTTCCTATGGAAATGTAGCGCTCACCTGACTCCCACGGAGGCGCTGGCCTGGTTCGCGCTGCTGTGACCTCTTATAAGGTGATGCGCAGGGTTCGGATGACGGACTGGACCGGGCCCCCAAATCTGGCTTGTCTGGCTCGCATAAGTATCCTTCTGTAGGCGAAAATAGGGGATTTAACTGTCTGCGGGGTAATGCAATCGGCCTCCCACTTTCCCCTCTCACCCTCCTGGAAACCCTTCTGTGATTCCTCGTAGCGTCTCACCTTAGGGTCTGGAAGGACGAGCTCTCCATCCTGCTTCTGATGCAGGGGCGCGTTGGTATCCAGTTACTTCACTGGATTTTCGGATTGGTGAGAACCAAACTTGCTTGGCTTCCAGGTAAGTTTTTTGATAAGAGGTTCCCCTTGTGTCCATGCATTAATGTACTAATGCTAGTGTCTTTTTCCCCATAGGGGCCGGGGTACGGAATGCCGGGGAACAGGCACCGACCCGAGATGAGATGAGAGGTGAAATCCTTGTAGAAATCAGGTAAGTCTTTAATGAGCGATTTTTGGTAATGTCTTTTCATTCGCTCATTAACGCTGATGTCTCTTTTCCCCTTAGGGGCCGGGGTCCGGAAATGCCAGGATGCGGCGCAGACCCGAAATGATGAGGGAATTAATCAACCGGTAAGTTTTAACATGCAGATTTAGCTTTCCCTATTCCCTTCTCTCTCTCACCTTTTGTTCTTGTCTTTTTCTCCCTAGGCGCTGGGGCGTGACTGCGAATCCGGATGATCGCTGCTGAACATGGAGGCGCCCTGTAAAGGTGAGTGGAATGCGGCGCTGCAGCGATCGACGCGATGAGCTTTTAAATAAGTCTTCCTTTACAGGATTGTCGGCGAGATGTCTCCGGGATGCGGATTTAGCAGGTAAGGACTTTTCCTTCTTCTATTCTCTTCTTCACTTCCTTTGCAGGTGATCCAGGATGCTGGCAGGCGTGGCAGAAGTCAGGATGCAGGAGCAGACACAGTGAGCGTCCAGCTGCTAGGTGCAGAACAACGCGAAGCACGTGTGGCTGTTCGGGTGGGGTTTAAATAGCCTTGGAAGAAGTTCCAGGTATTTATCCTTCCTCCAATCGGGTATGTATCCTTCCCCGACCACGCCCAGATGGTAAATTAGTCCCACAGGTAAAGTAGTTCCTTTCAGGCCTCAAGGAGGCCAGGATCCTGCAGCATGGTCTGCATCGGGTAAGTGCACCCAAGCACTCCCATAATGAGCCTGGCGCCATAGGCGCCAGGACACTCTCCAAAGGGCCCCTATATGGGGTTGCTGGGTCCTTCCTTGGGGACTGGATGTCCGCTTTCGGGGACGCAGGGCTTGAACCGGCTCCCCGGGAGCGGGCATCGTGACAGGAAACAGCAACTTAACCATAACTACATGGCCACTACCGTGGCCATGTAATATATATATATTATAATGTCAATGCTTACAGAGAAAAACAGTACCAGCGTCAAGAAGGAATCCTCTGTCTGTTGTGGCCCCGTTGGAACCATATGAGGACTTTGTAGTGGAAGTCAGTACAGTACAACGTAGGTGAGAGAATTAAACCAACTGAGCATGCGATCAAACTTTCTGTGGTGAAGGGTAGTCCAGTGTGACATCACTAAGTCTGTAATTATGCACATTGATTTGTGACCCATTTAGGGTTGGACATGAGTGTACAGTACTGCATATGCCTCATTTTCTGCTTCTTAATTTTTAAACTTTAAATTTCTTTACAACTTTCTTCTCAAACTGAGATCCTATAATTCTTCAATTATATGTGTGTTGCTGATTCTTCCATCTTGAGATGGCGGTGTGGTATGACCAACAGTACTCAATCACATTACCCTTTTAGGAATGTTAGGGTGAGCATATTGCCTCCCTACTTATAAATTGGGCGAATTAACCCTGATTGCACTATGTCTCGAGTAATTCTCTTTGGGGACATGGATATGACAGAATAGCGTGTGATGTTTTTAGGGTATCAGGTAATATTTTCGCCAGCAAAAATATCGGCGTACATACGGTCGTCGGGAACGGCCATTGGCGATATTTTTGGTGGTGAAAATATTAGGTGTGTGGGTGTCCCCCGCACATAGAAAAATGATGCGGGAGTTGCGGGGGTGTCCCCCGCAGGGTCCATGTGTTATTTTCGCCGCAAAAATATGGCGATATTTTTGCATCGCAATATTTTTGTGGTTAAAATATCACATGGAACCGTTTTTAGGAGCCAGCATATATGTTTTGAATAGGTTGGAGGATATGGTAGAGAAGGATTGTAAACATCGTTTTCTTTCTCGCCCCTTCTCCCCCCCCCCCCTGTTCTTTCCCTTGCCGGTACAAGTGGCCCTCCTGGGAATATCTTTCGCAGAAATACAATATTTTGAATAATGGAAGAAACCAGACACTGAACATTGGATAAATGTCTAACTCACACCAACCTGATTTCTTATATAAAAGAACTATATGTTTTGTATTGCATATGTCCTCAAGAGGTGCACCAGACGGAATTGTTTAGGCTGTTCTGGTTGCCTGAAACTCGAGTCGACATCACCATAGAACCCATCCCTCCGAGGGTTGGTTCTAACTTGGGTTTTCCAACAGAAAAAATGTGGTAAATCGACATATGTACAAGAGCAACCTCTTTTGTAACATTTACCCTGTCTTTAGCTTTCAAAAAACATTGCCAATTAGGCCCTTTTTGAGTAAATTAGGCACAAACCTAATTGTATGGGTGTTCTGTATACAGAACAAAGTCATCAAAACTGCGACCTTTGCACAAGTATGAGTGGTGTTTTGTATGAATGGGGATGAAAGAGTATGTGGAAATGATATGTGAGATGTGAGTTTTCTTGTTGGTGTGATATGTTCTTGAATCATTGACTTGTTTATGATAACTCTTTTATAGATGTGATATCAATGTGTTTTATGCGATATTTTGTAAATATTTTTATGACTGTTTGTTCAATGAATAAAATAAATGAATTCCTATACACTCCTTTTCTGTCTAGAACTTATATCCTCTAAGTAGGTTGTTTGTTGGAAGGGATTATGTCGCGCTCTTGCACATTAATTCTTATGACTAATGATTGGAGGGTGTTGCACCTATCTACGGGTATTTACAGCTTTTGTATGGTCACTTTACTTTTGCATCAGTGGATTTTTTTCTTACTTTTCACACCGCATTGGGGTTTCAATAGAACAGCTGAAAGTACAGGGCGGTTTATTTCAGTAATTAATAAAATATATTTTTAATTGTTATTCGTTTTTATGCTGAAAAGTGGGTCTGAGTTGTTATAGTACACCACCTTTTGATGGGTGGCAGTTTCAGTGAAAATGCTGCATGTATCTCTTAGCCAGCAATGTGATGTGCTTTTCCAATCTGCACTCTGATTACATTTTTTTGTTTTTAGCTTTATCTGGATTTCAACTTCAGAAAGAGACCCACATAGTCTGCCTTAATAGACCCATTTTCAGTGTAAAGGTCTTTGAATGCTGGCAGTTCCTATTTCCAGTGGGCCCTTCAGTTCTGCTTGTTTAGGGGTTTGATTAAACCCCACATACCCCTCCTCCCACCTGGTCCTACCGTGATTCTTTTGTGGGGAAGAGCAGGGCAGAGTGGGGTTTTCATCTGTGGTCCTTTCTTTCTTATATTTTTTTCTTTCTGTTGGAGCCTGCCCAGCTCAATTGCCTTCCTTAGGGAGTGGGCACTCCGGCCTTCACTTCCACCTTTGGTTTGGGGGGGTGTAGGACTGACCCCCGCCCCCTTCCTTCCTTCTTCCGGGGGTTCCTGGGGTCCTCCTCGGACTCTCCTCCTGCTCCGTGGCTGGAAATTAAGGAAGTTGGGTATCTAGCAATAGAAAGAAAAGAAAGGTTCAGTACTTTTTTACACAGCATATTTCCCCGGAAGATGGTCATTGCATTTGAGAGAAAAAACATTATATAAAAATAATTATAACCTTTCAAAACATCCATTCGAGAAAAAAAACATTACATACTTTTTCATTAACATTTCCAAAAATATTTAAACTACTCACCTGTTGTAAATCTCCATCCGAGGTTTTCACCCTTTCTTTTCACTCTTCGGATGGTTTCTCTGCTCGACTTTCATTGGGCTCCTCAATCATTCCTAAAGCTTTTCAGGGATCACAGCTTTTCCTCTGATTGATGTGGACCCATTTTTCTTCTGTCTGTTCTCCCTTTGGGATGCGGATCTTGTACGCAGCGTCTACAATGTCAAAGGCACCGTGCCAAGACTGAAGATATTTCCGCTCTTTGGTCTGGTTCCTTTGAAAATTATAAAGGTAAACCTTGTCCCCTACCTCATACACCTTCTTGGTGGTCTTTAAATTATAATAGGTCTTCATTCCTTCAGCCAACTTTTCTAAATTGCGCTGAGCATCAGCAAAAGCATGCTGGTGGTACTTCCTTACATTTTAAATATACTCGTGAACGGTGGACGCATTTATCAGTGTCTGCTCCAGAGTTCTATAGAGCAGAAGCTGAGGTAACACAATTTTTCGGCCGGTCGTAAGCTCGAATGGAGACATCTTTGTTGCAGAAGATGATGTAGACCTAATAGCCATCAGGACAATAGGTAATCGGATGCCCCAACTGGTTCCAGAGTCTTCCATGAATTTCTTTAAGATAATCACAATTGTCTTGTTGTATCTTTCTTCTTCCACCCTACCTCCCCCCCCGGCTTGAGACTGGGCGGTAGACATTGTGGAGTTTTCTCTCACCCCTAGAATCTCCCACATCTTTGCCATCACCTCACTGGTAAAATGTCTTCCTCAATCCTTTGCAGGAGGCTGAAACGAGTGAAGATGTGATTGATATTTAGTGCAGCAGCAGTCTATGCCTTACAATGCACAGCTGGAAGACACTGTACCCACTTTTTGACAAGCATGTCAGTCAACATGTACTTGTTTCCTCTCAGGAGTGAACCACTGGCCCTATGAAATCGACTTGCAAATCCGATCAAGGCAGTGTCATTCCCCTTTTTTGTAGGGGAGCTCTTTGCATGAGTGAACTGGGTTGAAATTGTGCACATACAAGACACCCCTTTCGGTAAATGTCGAGGGCCTGGCCCGTGTGTGGCCAGTCGGCAACCTTGCACAAGATTTCGGTGTCGTGTGAAACCCCCTATGACTGGCAGTGGCCTCTTCATGGGCGTGGTTCAACATTAGGCTTCGGCATGAGGTACTTATCAACCACTGGTCACAGCCAGATAGGGCTCTGCTTACCAACAAACCGCCTTGGATCTGGAACATCTTGGAAAACTTCATCAACACCTGCAAATCCTCTTTCCTGGTACAGTCCGACTCTGTTGGAGGAAAACTCACAGGTTCTTCAATGTGTCAACAGAATTTTTCAATGATTTGGTCCTCTTTCTTTGCAGTGATCAAATCTGCATCTGGGGTATCTTTACTCCACTGGGCAGTCGAGAGTTCACTATTCGTGCAGGTTTCTAATCTGGTGACAGCTGCAACTGGGATTTCCCCCAGCAGGGATCCTGTTTCTATGAAAAACTCCTGCAGAGCTCCGGTTTTAGCCAGCTGGTCAGCCACGTCATTTCCAGTCTTACCTTGCCCCTCTATTTTGGAATGACCCCTTATTTTCTTCCAATAGATGGTGATCTCATTGGAGGTCACCAGGTCTTCAATTGTCTGGATACATGTAGCATGCTTTAATGGCTTGTTGTTGGCACAAAGTATGCCTCAATTCTTCCAGTTAATCAGGTACGTCACAAACCCAATCCTGACATAATCTGAGACAGTGATTATGACCAGTTCTTGGAGTTGGCGGTGTACTGCAGTGAGGATGGCTTGGTGAACTGCCATCAACTCTTCGGGGCCCTATTTTGTAACCAGCAGATGGTTTCGGGGTATCGCACACCCAGGCATTCCCAAAGCCAGCCACTTGTTCTTTTTCCCCGTTATCAGCAAGGTAGTGTGAGAAACTGAGGGCGTCCTCACATCGACTCCCCATGTGGCCAGGGAAAGGCCATTGCTTTTGGATCCCCAAGTTTGATTTGTTTACTGCAGATAGCAGGAGAGCTAGGAAATGTATTTCCCACATTAGAGAAAGGGTTTCTGATAGTATTTTCCGAGGGATAGCTCCCAAACCTCTATTCTCAGAATTGGCAAGATTAATTTTAGTACAGGATATAAAGATCTGAAACGTAGCAGATTTTGCTTGGGTGAATTTGCACCTCGTATTTAGCACTGACTATTCTTTAGAAAAGGGCAGTAACATGGTGGCCATTTAAACAGGCATCATTTGTGAAATACTGCTTGTTTTAATATTCCATTCATAGTTGCAATGAGAAGCTTTGTTTTGTTATAGTAACATCTGCTATTAACAATGCAGTGAAGATACGCTATGAAATAATTTGGCCTGGTCCGTTGGAGCGTGCGAAAGAAAAGTCTCAGTTAAAAATGTCTCCATTCGTTTACGTGAAGTCCTACCATTGTCCCAGGTGACTCTGGCCCCACTCTACTGGCCTTCTGATGCTGTGGCCTGTTGAATAGTCGACCACCGTCATTGCTGCCCCGAGTGCGTGTAGCTGCCTGCATGGTTTGGAAAATCCTGCTTTGGGTCCCGTTGCGGGATGCCTCCATGTTCATTTAACCTTGGCCTCTCTCCAGGCTCCATGGGACCAGCCTAGGCAATTCATGAACCCTATCCAGTGCTAACCATCAAAAGCATGCACTGTGCAATGCTTTTCATTCCTGAGCCGAGAAATGCACAAATATGTGATTTCAGTCATGTGGATCCTTATACAAACATTTAAAATAAAGGATCCGACTAGATCAATAGGCTTCTGACAATATGTACGGCAGGAAACCCATTAAGCTGTGCAAACAGAAGCCAGTTGCTGGTAAAGCAAATATCCTGGTTGCACTATAAAGCGTCCCAGTGCAGTGGGAAGATGCACGGCCGTCAAGAGTCAAGGAGTAGAGGGCCCTAGTGTGACCTGCAGAGTTCATTCATTAACACCGACCTCTGATGAACCGATTGCACTTTTCGCTTGCGACCTCTGAACGTATCGCACTTCCGCTTGCAGCCTTTGCTAACGTGCCATTCGGGTCGTGTTCATTGCACCCTGGGGTGACGTGGCAGGGCGCAGGCTGCCTTCAATGCCGCATGCTCCGCTGTGTTGTGCACACAGAGATGACCTCATTGGCACCTGGACTCTGCAGCTGCTTGGAAGGCCTGGTTCCTGCATGATCTCTGACCCTTATCTTGTCTGTGAGGCCATGTCCCCATACAGCTGACCTGCTGGAGCCGTGAGCTCTAGTCATTGCACACGGGATTATCTGCCTGTAACAGAATTCACATAATGGCGTACCCATATACAGTATGGCATGATTTAGTCAACCATGCGATTCCGATGACATGTGCCTTCAAATATTCCTCCTCGCAACTCGAGTGGGACAAATCAGCCATTGCCATGCCTCAAACTACAGACGTGCACCAATCTATGCATCTTTTGCTACGAATTAAACACTCACGTGTTGAGTGCCGTTTGTTAGGGAGATTTCTCACACAAGTGCTAAATTCCCTCTACCAAACAGCCCTCCAGCTTTTTTGCTATATTTTTGGGCTTTGAACTTTTCATTTTCAATGTGTTTTACGTTTATGCTCATGGACTATGGAGTCTCACCCACCCCATAGGCATCAGCTTTTTACTGTGTGTCACCCAGCACCTTTAGTGCAGTGACACAGGGTTGTCTTTTCAGACTTCCCACTTTAAATTCCATTTTCTGGGACTAACTACTGTCTCCCAGAACATGTAAAGTTGCCATTGACTTTACTAGTCTTTTTAAATTTACAGACCCAGTACACCCTATCTTCCAGTAGAGTACTGGAGGGGTTCATAGTTATCCCCTTTTGTTTGATTCTCATGGAACATTTGTATGTTCCCCTTTCTCTAAGATTTGGCTGGTGTCAGTGGTATCTACCATTTTTATTCTACCGCAGACTATGAAAATAGCCTTTCGTACCATTTGAGGCTATGGTGGTAGCCTCGAACTCAAACCCGGTAATCCACTTTTATTTTAACTTGGTTCCGGTCCAGTTTTTTTGCCATATCTTTTTGTCAAGGTCTTTCTAGTGTTTTACACTGCGCGCCAAACCAGGTTTGGTTCCTTTGTTTGCCGTCCTTTGGCGGGCTTCTGCACAGAAGCCCTCCTTAGGCACCTGAGTGTCTGGGTGGACAGGATGTGAGGGAGGGGTTTGAGGCCCCCTGCACAAGGTCTCCTTGGAGACCCAAGTCACACTCTTGTTTGATTGGCTAGGTGGCTGCCCTGCTAGGACAGCCACCGTGCTGTGTGATTGACAGCCAGGCTGTGTGAATGGGGGATTTGGTGCATAAAAAGCCAGTCTCTGGGACTGGAACGCAGAGTCGCCGCTGGAACGAGAGAACCAAAGAGAAGCTGAAGGAAGACGACTGCTGCAACTACTGGACACCCGGTGAAGCCCTGCTGCAGGTCCGAATCGCCTGATACTTCAACGACAGAGGAGATCTGCAAGGAATCTTCTTCCCTTGAACTTGGTTGGAACAACCAGCTCGCCAAACACCAGACACCGGTCCTCATCCTGGTCGAATTTACTGTGCATCGCTGCAGTAGATCGGCTAGCCAGTGGGAAGAGAAACAGTTTGGGTTTTAAAGAGTGCACCTTTTATTCGCCGTTTTGCTCTACTGCGGGCTTCTTCCCTGGGCAGTGCAGGACCCTCCAGCTGTCATTCTTGTCACCAGGACGCAAGCTTCAGGAACCGCGAGCCTGCAGGAACTGCCGCGAACTACTGCCTCAGATACAGCATTCTTCTTCTTTAAAGGTACTGTGCAAATTCGGTCGTTCGTTCCATCCGACTGCGGTGAAAGCGTGGGAAATCTTTCGCCTCTCCGAAGGCTTGTCCTTCTCTTCGCCTTTAAGTAACTTTTTCCTCAGACCAATTGCGTTTTGAACTCTTGGAAAAGACTTAACCGCAAACTACTTTGAACTGTGTGATCCTCTGCAAAGACTCTGAACCATTAACATTGGCCTAGACCTATTGACTTGAATCCTAGTTGTAGTAGCCTTTTCTAGATTGCCCTGCCTATAACTTGTTGGCGCTATTTATTTTGGATAACCTTGTCTTTTCTCCCTTTTAAATTGCTGGAGTGCCATTTTGCTCACACTTCATTTTGAGCTGAACTTGTCCAGAATTTATTGGGTATTATTGTACTATATTAAGACTCTGATTTCCTGCTGCTTTATGATAGTTATACTAAAACAACACAAGTAGAAACACCATAAGTGAATCGTAGTACAATACTTTTTCAAAGGATCAAACATGTGTACCCAACTGACACTTTGATCCATTGCCTTTCTACTTTCAGCTTATTCCCTATTAATATATCAAAACCTGACTTGTACAGGTTTCTGTCCTTTTTGAACACCAATGTAGGACATTCTTCAGGGGAATGTGTCTTGTGTCGAACCTTTAAAATCTTCTTTAGTTGGGGAGAGTACCATGTTGGTCAAAAGGACACCCTATTAGTATTGGATTTGCAATATTAGTTTCTATTTCCATATAATCAAGCCCTTATCCCTAAAGGGGCTATAACAGTATGCTCATTATTACATACCTCCACTTCCTTATATTGACTCTCGGACCTTTACTGATTCTTGCTGCAGATTTCCAAATCTCTATTGGAATTCTTGCTCTTCCGCCTTTTGATTCTCAACTAGTGTACAATAGATGCATATTACTAAAGGTCATCATACGTAATACCCTATATTCTTCTCTTAGTAAATGTAAAAAACTTGTGTCAACAAAGGATGGTGCTTACCCAAAATTGGATATTCCCATCCACTTGTTTTATCTCTTATTAACACCAGAGCTCTCCGTTTTCTAATCGGTAAGTATCACCCTGTAAAACAGAGTACTGTCTCAGTTTTACATATTAATCTTAAAAAATGGCCAAACTCACTTCTGAATGCATTATTACATGTTTGCCCTTATGAGAAAAATGACTTACTTTTTTCGATAGGTGATGTATTCTACCCCACTTGGACTCATTTTCATTCCAAAATATTGGCCTTGAATTCTTTTTCCTTTCTCAATTTTGACTCTATAAAAACACAGCCAAAATGAGGGATATATTATGGATATATGGCTCACTCCAATATATAATCTTATCCCAAAGTCACCATACCACAGAGTCATAGTCTTACTTACTTGAAAAAACCACATATGGTATAGATCTGCTTCAAAACATCTCGTTCAGCTAAGGAGGCTGCCACAATCAGGACTCCAACCTCATATGCGCGCGGTAGAAACGAAACGGAATGCGCATCACGTGACGCGACACTATGACGTCACCGCGCCAGCGCGGACGTCTGCGCGGTGATGTCATCGCGCCGGCGCCGCTGCGATGCCTCGCATCTACAGTCCCTGGTGTTAGTGGGACTTGTAGGAGGACAAAGGCATGGAATATCATGTCGGTCAAACCCCAAAACATGGGGGGGGCTTTGTAAAGCCCCTGATTGAAACGGCCATCAACAGAATAGAGGGGAATGCATTTGATCCTAGTGTGAATTTATTGCTATGCTTGGATATCCAAGCATTATATACGAATATACCACAACTGGCAACCCTGGAGGTGGTTGAGGAGACTCTTTTGAGAAGGGATGATGAGAATCCAGTGCCAAACTCTTTCATCAAATGGTGTACAGAGATGGCTCTAACAGAAAACTTTTTTCAATTTATGGGGCAATTCTATAAGCAGATTGAGGGAACAGCAAATGGGGTCAGCGATGGCTCCTAATGTAGCCAATTTGTATGTTAATATGTTTGAGGAAACCGTTGTCTACAATGATCGTAATCCTTTTCAGAATAACATTCTGTGTTGGCTCCTTTACATAGACAATGTATTTGTCATATGGAAAGGGAATGAAGAAGAGTCTGTTCACTTCATACAATGGCTTAATCAACAAAATCGATACCTAAAATGTACTTGTAATAGTAGCAATAAGGAAATCAATTATCTGGACATTTGTGTATATCATCATAATGTTCTATTATTGGTACGCCCTTATACAAAGGCCACAGATAAAAATGCTTTGTTACATTTTAAAAGCCATCATGCCCAACATGCAAAGAATAATCTCCCTTTTGGGCAATTTTTACGACTAAAAAGAACAGTAGTACAAATGAGTCGTATGAGAACGGAGCTAACAACTTAATTGACAAACTGGTATACCGTGGGTATCCTGCCCCTATGGTTAAGAAAGCAGCGAAGAGGGCTTTCAATAACAATAGGGAATCCCTACTCGATCAACAAATACAAAGAGAGAGAAGTACCAAAGAAACGCCCCTAGTATTTGTAAATACATTCAGTAACTTGTCATACAAGATTAAGGGTATTATTACCAAAAATTGGAATAAAATCATGACAAAAGAAGCAGGTAGACCCATTGTGGTGTTTAAGAAAAGCACTACTGTACGAAATTTAGTCATGAGAAACGATGTGAGTGCCAAGAAGAAACCCTTACAACAGACTAATCTATGGGGGTTACCGGCTGTGACAGGTCACTATCCAAGTGGAAATTGTACTATGTGTACCCAAACAAAAATGACAACTGATGTAGATCTGGGGATGGAAAGACTGTGGAATCTTAGTGAACACACAAATTGTAACACCAGCAATGTGATTTATTTGATTAAATGTCCTTGTAAACACATGTACATTGGCAAAACAAATAGGAAATGCAGAACAAGAATGATTGAACACAGGAGCTGCATCAAGAATAAGGTGGAGCAAGCACCGATGGTTAAACATTTTTTAGAAATGAAACATACATGCAATGACTTTCAATGGTGTATTTTGAAACAAATCAAGGGGAAATCACAGTTGGTGATTAATAGGAAATTACTGCATTTGGAACAGAAACTTATTTTTTTGTCAGAAAGCCACATTAGGGGGCTAAATGAGGGAGTGGAATGGCACAATGCCTAAATATCAGAGTGTAACCTCCTACATATTTCCTCATCCAGCGAGCTAGTGGGCGAAATGAGACAATTCTAAATTATCTAATTGCAATCCTCCTTATAGTTTATCACCTAGTGAGTGAGTGCATCCACCTTGGACCTGTTTTTGTATATGCAGACCACATGGCTCTACACATTAAAATTCTGTGCAGTGTAGATTACATGGAGGTTTACATTTAATATTAAATATAGTTTCCTATTTTGTACCTTCGTTGAATTGGAGAATCAAAGGTTTTTTAACCCCCCCCCCCCAAACCTTTTTTGTTGTGCACTTTTGTTGTACACCTGGGCCCGTTTTCAATCAGGGGCTTTATAAACCCCGTGTGGGTTTTGACCGGCATGAAATTCCATGCCTGGTTCCACCTACAAGTCACACACACATATGGGTCCATTTCAATCAGGGGCTTTACAAAGCCCCCCATGTGTTGGGCTTTGACCGACATGATATTCCATGCATTTGTCTTCCTACAAGTCCCACTAACACCAGGGACTGTAGATGCGAGGCATCGCAGCGGCGCCGGCGCGATGACGTCACTGCGCAGACGTCCAGGCTGGCGCGGTGACGTCATAGCGTCGCGTCACGTGATGCGCGTTCCGTTTCATTTCTACCGCGCGCATATGAGGTTGGAGTCCTGATTGTGGCAGCCTCCTTAGCTGAGCAAGATGTTTTGAAGCAGATCTACACCATATGTGGTTTTTTCAAGTAAGTAAGACTATGACTCTGTGGTATGGTGACTTTGGGATAAGATTATATATTGGAGTGAGCCATATATCCATAATATATCCCTCATTTTGGCTGTGTTTTTATAGAGTCAAAATTGAGAAAGGAAAAAGAATTCAAGGCCAATATTTTGGAATGAAAATGAGTCCAAGTGGGGTAGAATACATCACCTATCGAAAAAAATAAGTCATTTTTCTCATAAGGGCAAACATGTAATAATGCATTCAGAAGTGACTTTGGCCATTTTTTAAGATTAATATGGAAAACTGAGACAGTATTATGTTTTACAGGGTGATACTTACTGATTAGAAAACGGAGAGCTCTGGTGTTAATAAGAGACAAAACAAGTGGATGGGAATATCAAATTTTGGGTAAGCACCATCCTTTGTTGACACAAGTTTTTTACATTTACTAAGAGAAGAATATAGGGTATTACGTATGATGACCTTTAGTAATATGCATCTATTGTACACTAGTTGAGAATCAAAAGGCGGAAGAGCAAGAATTCCAATAGAGATTTGGGAATCTGCAGCAAGAATCAGTAAAGGTCCGAGAGTCAATATAAGGAATTGGAGGTATGTAATAATGAACATACTGTTATAGCCCCTTTAGGGATAAGGGCTTGATTATATGGAAATAGAAACTAATATTGCAAATCCAATACTAATAGGGTATCCTTTTGACCAACGTGGTACTCTCCCCAACTAAAGAAGATTTTAAAGGTTCGACACAAGACACATTCCCCTGAAGAATGTCCTACATTGGTGTTCAAAAAGGACAGAAACCTGTACAAGTCAGGTTTTGATATATTAATAGGGAATAAGCTGAAAGTAGAAAGGCAATGGATCAAAGTGTCAGTTGGGTACACATGTTTGATCCTTTGAAGAAGTATTGTACCACGATTCACTTATGGTGTTTCTACTTGTGGTGTTTTAGTATTTTGTATGTGTTTTATGTACTATGATCATTTTTATGATTGTGCTTTTTAAGAGAATATGGTAATTGATGGTTAATAAAATTTGTGATAATTATTTTTGCAATTTTCCACGTGATGTGGGAAGAGTGAAGGGTGATACCTGAATAACTAATAGGATTTCTTTTTGTATATAGAATAGATACTCTCACAGAGTAAGAAATCTGTTTATCCCTATCTGTGATCTAGAACCGTGTTTTCAAGAACAGTGCTTTATGATAGTGAACAGTTTTATAAATGGTGTAAATAAATGTATATTCTTTTACTCAGACATTGAATCAGTGTTTGTTTGAACCATAGCAATTGCTGTCCTTTGTGTAACTTCTGATACTGCTCACTTTACTCTTGAGATAAGTCTGGCTGCTCAGCTATCGCTACCGCTTTACTCTGTAGTACAGGCTTGTACCAAAGGTGAAATTGTACTTGCACCTGTAGTCTTAATTGTGGGTAGTGTTCCCAAAGGGTACTGCACATGATTCTGCCTAACACCATTTGCCTCAACTGAATGATTTTTCCTGTTGGCTAAACATACCGTTGGGCTACCACAGTTTGCCTAAGAGCACGATACTCTATTCAGGGCTGAACAGAGAAACCCTCTACCTGAGGAAGGTGGTACACCCTTTTAATTATACTGAAACGCCCACTGTGCCAAACTTCCGCTTCAGAACAATAGCGGTTGGCTACCCACGCTTTTTTTCAACTCATGCAAGCGGAGGGCGTAGGCTCTTCTGCATCGGCCTTAAACTGGTATCAAACTGGTATCTTCTACCCAGGACTGATTTATTCATGTTAATAATGATGTATTGATGTTAACAATAAGTTGCAATTGGTTTTTCTTGTGTCAATATGCACACAATGATGGCTTAACTTTATTACTAACATTGTTTCTAATCACATTGGATGTGTTTTTTCTTTTCATGTTGAATCTGTTTTAGTATTTACTGTTTGTGTTTTCTCACCACAATATTTTCTCTGTTGCTAGCTATTCCTCATATTATGTTGAAATGTACATTTAGATTTTTCACAATCACTGTTTAATTGTTGAAACAACAGCAAGCTGCTCTATTCATTTAGCTTTTGCATTATTTTTGATTAATCAGCGTTATATCAAGCCGGACTGTTTACTTCGAGTCTCAGGCAATTTTCTATTTTGCTAAAAAAATTAAAAAAACAATTTGTTGTACATTCTATTTACTTCTTTCTTTATTTTGATTTCTGCATAATTGGGACCCTTAATACTAACAGGACTTATGTTACAAAATATATATACAGGTACCATTGATCTGTAAAAATATGTGATGATTAAATCCCTATTTAAGGCAACATGCAAATAGTATAAGTTATTTTTACAAAGTTGAATAATTTCATACATGGGAACACCTTTTTGTGTACTATGTCCCCTTCCCTACCCTTATCCTTCTGATGTTGATACATTAAGTACTATTACATTTGGTAGTAATTGCACCTATTTTGACGGTGCTTAAAAGCTAGAGGAATACAAAATGAAGTGCTATACATAAAAAGATAAGACGATACCAACTTTTCTACCTGAATACTGAACAATCTAGCACACAGTGACCTTAATACGTGGAGTATTTTTGCACAAAATGATAGGCCTCAGAAACATAAAACAATCAAGTTGACTCTAAATGAGAAGCTCTGGGGCATCTGGCCTGTCTGGCCATTTTAGACAAACAATGTTCTCTAGTTCTAGCTTTGCAAATGTAGCACATCAGAGGCAGCCACAACACACGTGCAATAAAAAAGTTGTCTTTCTGGCAGGGGGGATTGTGATGAAATGTCCCTCTGGAGCTCACGTTAACAGCATTGTGCTTAGATTTCACTAGAGTGGACAAGATCGGTTCATGATCCTAGATACTGGAAAAAGAGGACAAATGTTGGGCAGTCATGACATGGGGCCTCATTAAAAGGTTGGCAGTGTGGGGGAAAAAAGTAGCAGTAACTCTGTTACCGCCACTTTTCACCCACGCCAAATCACCATTTGTCGTGGATTTACTGCTGGTGGTATTACCGTGCTTTAAATCTGACAATTTTTGTTTGAAAAATAGAGGATTTGCCTCCAGCTTGTTGCTGGTTGTAAATCCTCCACTTTTACCTCCAGAAATCGGCAGACTTACCGCAGATTAATTCTGCCGGTGGTAAATCCGCCAAAAAATCCCAATGGAGTCCTATGAACTGCAACAATTGGGAATTACCATCACTTGTTATCCCGCGGTAACTCCATGGGGCCAAGTGGCGGTAACAGTTATTGAGTTTGTTGGCATTTTGGCAACTATAAAACCGGAATAACGCCAAACTTGTAATGACGTCTGTGATCTTTGCGAGACTTTCACTGTGTTCAGTTTCCAGATTATCCTACAAACCTTTTTGATGGTAAGTGCAATGGAAAAAACAGAGTGATCTTAGTTTACCCCAGCTGTATCCCGAGGCCCTCATACAAATATATATGTGCCCAACACGCATAAAATGAAAGGGAGAGTTTTTCCATCTTGTTTTTGTGGTGCGGTTGTGCATAGATTGGCACTACATATGAACTGTTGTTCTGCATGCCCATGTGGTCGTGGGGCATGTTTCCTTTTCACGCTACCCGACGCGAAAATACTATGTCTATTTCCATTCGATGGGCTTCCAAATCCCACCACAAGGAAGCCCAAAGTGACTCGCACAAATTCACAGGTTGCTTGAATTACTAAGTGGAGACCCACAATTATTTGTGGGTCATTTTTGGGTGAGTTTGCCCAAGAGTGGCTGAGGACTATCAACACACTCATTTATTTTATTTAAACTTGTATACAGTGTTGGCCCTACTCAAAGGGTCTTGGCGCGCCCACAAAGTTTAAAAGGGAGGAGGTGAAAAAGAAGTTGCAATGTTTTCAAGACAGGATAGGAAGATTAGGATGGGCATAGGATAGCGGGGGAGGTAGCCTGGCTGTTTAGGGGCAGGGAAAGAGATTCTACTTTTTGGTTGGTGGTCTACCGTGCAGCCCCTATTTCCGAAGCTTTGGTAGGGTGTGCTGATGATGCACTTGTGATAAAAGAATAGTGGGCGTGTCCTATACGCAATGCGTGTTTAACCTGATCGGTGCTGCAACTACAGGATCAGTGTTTAAAGTGGGCCGGGGCCTGCTGGGGCCGGGCCCCGGCAGTCTCCAAAAAGTGGGACTGAGCCGGGTCCCTGCCGGGGCCCCTGTCCTACAGCAACATTGGTGGGAATCGCGGGATGCATTATCCCGTCGCGGCCGCAGCCGCGACCGGAGATGCGCCTGCAATGAAGTCAGGCGAGCTGACAGAAGTGGCAGCTAGCCACAGCGATGACTGTGCCTGGCTGCCACTTCCGTCAGTCATAGTAACTGCTTCTGGTGACCCCTCGCGCGAGAGGTCACCAGAGGCAGTTACTGACTTACTGTCCCTTTGTTTCCCCAGATCGCCGAAGCGTCTTTAACCCTCGGCGAACCTGGGGATTCCTGGACATATTTCGAGGTTTATAAAAGATGGCTTTGAAAGTACACATTTCAAGCCATCTTTTATAAAGCTTTGCCGACGGACACGTTTGTCCGTAGTCAAAGCTTTATAATAGATGGCTTGAATTGTGTACTTTCAAAGCCATCTTTTATAAACTCGGAATGTTTAAAAAAGATGGCCTGAAAACTAGTCAAACTGTAGGGTATACACACAAATATATATAAATGTTATATATTTGTGTGCGTACCTTACTACGGTTTGTGTACTTTGCAAGCCATCTTTTATAAACGTAGAAATATGTTACATATTTCTATGTTTAGAAAAGATGGCTTGCATAGTACACAAACCGTAGTAAGGTATGCACACAAATATATAACATTTATATATATTTGTGTGTATACCCTACGATTTGTGTACTTTTAGGCCACACCCCTCCCACAATCCACGCCCCCAAATGAGAGCCTCCCCCCTCGATTTCTAATCCCCCCTTAAAGTCCTGTACAGGATTGACACAAGGCCTCCTCCTGCCATTTCCAGTAGGCAATGACTGGGAAACCTTGAGCCTGAACATAAGATAGATTGCATGTTCCCCAAATACGCCCTTCACGTTACAGTCGACAAAGAATAAATAAGTCCTGCTCCAAGCAACAATCGATCGGGGTGGTAGACAAAACAATGTATATGTACTTACTAAGAAGAGCCGAAATACTTAGTGCAGCTGGTACGCAATATGGCGTTCTTAACCTGTTCCACAGGCCATAGCAGGGGTAACGGTCCAGCAGCCCGAGTTAACAGCCCGAGCAAAGCATACAATAATAAAAAATGTAAAACGGGAACGGAATGTCGGAGGGGGCCGTGGGGCGAGGATATGGCGTGCTGCAGAGCCGGCCATCAGGCGTCTTGGAACGCAGGCCAAATCGGGAGTATCAGCCCCGTTTCCAGCCACCCGATTGGCTGGCTGCCACTCGCAGGGTGCTAATGTGTAAAGAGCTCAATCAGGAGTGGGCCTAATGCAAGCTGGACGGCTTTCAGAGGCGTCAATGTGGCATCTCGGACTCGTGCAAGTAGGGTCTGGTCACAGCCAGGTGGTATATTAACCAGGGCTTGGACAACTGCCCTGAAACTCGGGGCAGGGATGAAAGGTCTGACTTTACAGAGGAGTGCAAGATGGCACCATGCTGCTGGGGTCTTCATGGAAATCTGTGTTTCGAATGTGCGTTTACAGTCCATAGTAAAGCAGAGAGATGGTACACTGGGTGAGAGTTGAGGCATGAATGAGTAAATTTTCATGTCCGTCAACCAAGCCTGGACCTGGGCATGCTCGGTGGGGTTTCCTAGGAGAATTAATTCAGTTTTTTTATGGTTTGGCTTCAGGAAGGTGCTTGACATCCAGCCTTGGATGAGGGACAGACCGTGTTTGAGTCAATGGATGCTGTTGATGCAATTAATCTTTAGGTAAAACTATGTGTCACCTACTTATTGGTGAATCTTGATATCTGTGTTGGCAGGAAGTTCACCCACAAGTTCCATGTAGAGGTTGAAGAGGACAGGGTACAGTATGGAGCCTTGTGGAACTCTGAATGTTGCTGGGCACTGCAGGGGTTGGTTGGGGCCGATCAGGACTAGATGGTCTCTGTTAGAGTGAAATGGAGATGAACCAATGCAGGACTGTTCCGTAGAAGCTCATGAGCGTGACAAGGATGTTGAGGAGTACTTCATTGTAGATGGTATCAAATTCAGAACAGAGGTCATGGAGTGCAAGTTAGCAGGGGTCCTGTATAGAGCTTCATTGATCACTTGGATGGCGTCGGTCTCTGTGGTGCATTGTGGTCAGAACCACATTGGTAGTCCTGCAGGAGATTGCGCTGGGGGATCCTTTCATGCAATTGGATGCCCATGGTCTTCTCAATCCACAGGGTAGAAGCATGGTGGGATGATAGTTGGCCAGGTCATCTGGGTCAAGTCTGGTTTCTTCAACAAGGGGAGGATCGTTCACATTTTCAGTGCATTTATTTTTGTTTTATGACATTGTATAACCCCCAGACCCTGGGGTATCATAGCGTTTGGTCCAGAGTTTGGAAACGGCAGGTACCTTTGGTTCAAACATTAGTCATATTTATCTAACAACAAGGTGTTTACACGATTTTTGAAGGTAGTGTCAGAATGTTGATTTCTGATGGAGACCGGCAGGGAGTTCCAGAGAGCTGGTGCAGTAACACAAAAACTGACACCACCTGCCCTATTGTTCTTAGAACGTGGGGTGCGCAGTGAGGTACTGGTGCTGGATCTTAAAGAGCTCACAGGGTGGTAGTTCTGGGCGATTCTGTCGTTCAGGTAGAGGAGCGCCTCTTTGTAGATGCACAGGTGGGCAATAGTCAGAGTTTTAAAGTCAATGCGAGCTTCGGCAACCGATGGGCTTCTCGCCTAGTTGTTCAATATGAATGCTGTAATCCTAGGACAGTGCGCAAGACTTTTTTCTGTAGGAGTTGGAGTTTAGCTAGGTTGGATGCTGATGTGCCCATAAGTCAAACAACGTTGCAGTAGTCGAATTTGGAGATAAGTGCTCTCGCTAGCATGAGGTAAATATTCAGAGAAAGGAATTGCCTAATCAGTGAAATAAGCCTAGACGTGTGGGAAGTGGTTGATGCTAGAGCATTAATGTGTCTGGTCATGGTTAGCTCTACTTCCAGGTGGACACCCAGCATTTTGACATGCTTTAGGGCTGGGATGATGTAATCATTGATGCAGAAGGTAGCAAAGGAAGTGTCAAGGTTGTTGAGTCGTTTTAAGGAGCCAACGATGACAACCTCTGTTTTATCATTTACGCAGAGGCTATCGGAGGCCATCCAGTTTTGTGTAATGCTGTACACACAGGAGTGGTCACCTGTGATAGAGATGAGTATTTTCTTGTCATCTGCAAAGTTGGTGTAAATGAACCCCAGGGAATCTAGGAGGTCAAATAGGGGCTTGGTGTATGTGTCGTAGAGCGTGGGAGTTAAACAGGAGCCTTGCGGGGTCCGGCAGCTGCATCACCAATGAACGCTCTAGTGGTGCATTCTCTGAGGATGGAGTTGATCCACATTGTGGCCTCGGAAGACAAGTGGAAATGTAGACCGAGGGGATGGCAGGGGGTGTCATGGTCTACAAGATCGAATGCTGCAGGGAGATAAAGAAGGAGGAGGACGGCTAAATTGCTTGAGTCGCAGATACCCATTTGGATTTTCAGGTCAAGAAGGGCTGTTTCGATACTAAGTTTTTGGGGGAAATTAGACTGTCTCCTTCCAAGCAGGTGATTCTGTTCATGGAACAGGTGCACTTGTGTGTAGGCTAGCCGGTCTAGTATTTTGAGGAAGAAGGGGACAGTCATAATGGGTCAGTAGTTTGTGGGAATGGTAGGGTCTAGGGATGGTTTCTTGAGGAGTGGTGTAACCTGGGTGGATTTTATGCTGTTAGGGACAATAATGATGCGCTAGCAAAGTCCGTAATAATGGGTGTCTGGGTCGGGGCACAGAGCTTGACTGTGGGCCTCATTACGAGTCCGGCTGTAGCTGTGCTAAAAAAACGTCAGGCTGCTGCCAGACCCGAAATACCATTCCGCCTCCGTGATTGCCGGAATCACCGGGGCATTACAACCCTGGTGACCTGGTAATTCCGGAGGTGGAATTCTGTAAATCCCCATTCCCATGGAGTCCTATAGGACTCCATGGGGACAATGGAAACACTGGATCCGTCTATGACGGAGCCAGTGTTTCCATTTCCCGTCTGCAGACGGGACGTGCTACTCCCGCCAGGCCAGCCCTGGGGGGAGTGACACCTCCCGCCTGCAGAACTCAGAAACAGCCAGTCCGGAAACAACGGTGGCGGCGGATTTACCGCCACCGTTGTTTCCGGACCGGCTGACTCATAATGAGGATCTATGTGTGTAGGACAGGTGTCGCCCTTGCAATTGGAGGGTGTAAGTGATAATATGGTTGCCAGGACATCTGGGAAGGTGTCTTATGTGAGAGATACGTTGATGTTGAAAAGCGATCTGTGTGCTTCACCTTTGCTGAGGATGGGATAATGTCATCTTTGTAGTTGATGGGTTTAAGGGCTGCTAATCCATCTTGATGTCAAGGCTGACATTGATGGGATGTCAGTAATCTTTTTTCAGCTGTCAAAGTGTTGCCTTTCCTTATCTCTCTTGTCTGTGAAAAGGCGGTTGATGGTGTTGATTTTGTCAATGGATTGTGGTATTGCAGGGTCTGGCAGTTGATTGCTGCAGTTCTTCACATGACCCCTTGGTCTTGTTGGATGCTTCCATGATGGTTGTTGTGTAGTAATTTGCTTTGGATGTGGTGGTGATTGGTCTGTGTGCTGACCGAAGGGTTCTCAGGGTGATGAGGTCTTCCAGTTGGTGGTATGATTTTCTCTAGATCTTTTTTCTGCGGCTGGCATGCTTGCTGTTGATGAGTTCCTGTGTACCAAGATGCAGAGGGGATCATATTTGTTGAGTCAAAGTGTCAGTGGTGCACAAGTGTTGATGGCCTCATTGTGGGATTGAGCGGGATGAGCTGGGCATTGTCATTTGCCAAGAGGTCAGACGTGGAGGCCAAGGTAAGGACGTTTTCTTACAGTATGTTCATGAGAAAGTTCTTGAAAAAGCTGTGTGGTGTCTTGGTTGGTTAAGGTAGGCCCTGATGGTGGGAGTGTTGTGGAGCAGGATGGTTATTACTGCATGATCTGTCCAGTCCAAAGGTGGGAGGGCATATGATGGCTATAGAAGTGGAGAGTACCAGGTGGAGTGTGTTGCCTTTGTTGTGGGTCGGTTATTTGATGAGTTGCTTGATGTTCATGGTGTTCAGCAAGAGGTAATCTGTGATCGAGTTTAGAAGGGACAGAAATAGGTGAGGCTAATAAAAATGTTGCAAGAAATGCCACCAAAAGACTGGAAGTTGGGCGAGGCAGAGGTCATGAGACCTAGATCTATTAAGAAAATCGTAATCCTGCATATGAAGTTTGGTACAGGTACTCTTGAAATTGTGCAGGTGAAGGCTATGATGCCCTAAAGAGTATGTGAGGGCAGCAACACAGGCTTGATCCCGGGTCCGCTCTTGGAAACCTCAGGGTGTTAAGCACTTTATAAATAACCAATCATATATCATATCATTAAGGGGGAATGCGCAGCATTATAAACTAACTTTTCCCTTCTGTCAGACATTCTAACTGGAAATGCACTCCTATTGGCTGTTTGTGGACGTCTCAGCATTGTGCTAGTCCGGAATAGACCAAGCTTAACAATTAGTGGCCCAATGAGGATGTTGACCCTTGCCCCTTCTTTCTGTGCGTGTCTGCTGTTTGCACACAAACTGTGGTACCCCACATTGATATATGAACGTGCGATTGGGTTTTGGATTTGGAACACTTCATGTATGCGTTGTATATGGAATGTGCCAAAGTCTTGTTTATGTTGACATGTGGTGTCTCAGAACTGTTTCAATACTGGTCAGACTGCTTTTGACTACCATGTACTGCAGATTGGTTGGTTGTCTGAGGCGAGCAGTGCAATTCCTAGAAAAAGACTTCCATTCAACGTCAATCGTTAGGCTCTTGTTCAGTACTTTCCCTTAATGGTGGTAGGAGACTACCAAGAAGAACCCAGGCTTTACTGTTTTTAGTGCAGTGGGGAGGGGTCATTTCTTGCACGTCAGAGCATATGCCATCATACTTTATGGTGAAAAACCTGAGGATGTGCCTGAAGCCTAGCCTGCATCACCCGTTGCTACCTAGTCCACCACAGACAGCACCTTGCGTCATTGCCTTTTCTTCTTGACCCACAGCACCCTAGGCGTTCCATCTTGCAAGCCCATAGGGTCTGCCAATGTGCTCCAATCCTGACCCACAGCACCCTTGCTTTTCTGTTACAGAAGACAACATTGCTCAAATAATGCACCCCAAGTCTGACATTGCACTTTCACCCATCACACACACTCGTCCATTAAAGTGTATCCCACCGGCAGGAGGCCCTCCATGGTGTCTGACCCTATGCTGCCTTTTTCTCCTCAGCATGTCAAGTTACGCAGATATTGTGGGCCGCCTGAGAGCTAGTTTTGATGCGGGGAAGACCAGATCGCTGGAATTCCGGCTGGCCCAAATCCAGAGCCTGGGGAAACTTCTGGAGGAGAACAAAGCGGCCATCAATGAAGCTCTGTTGCAGGACTTAAACAAGGTGAGGGGTACTGAGCACGGGGGATGAGTGGCAGTGAAACGTAGAGGGAAGTAAGGTGAGGTGTCTTTTGTGTGTATTATACCGTAATGTTAGAAGCAGTATCGGTTCAAGGTTGTGTTGAGCTCTACATGAGAACATTCAAAAATTCTTTCCCTCTGTAATTTTTAAACCCGCAGATGGATCTTCACTAAATTTGGCAAACCACTGATCATGGCCGATCCGATAAATCATGCTAAAATTGGTAAGAATCCGTGCCCTGGTAGAGAAGTTGTAAGAAGTTGAAAGAAACCTGTTTTTTTCACTTCCCTAGACTGGATATTCCAATAGAGAAAATGTAATTTTCTGAACTTGGTTTCTCTAAAATAGTCTGCTTCGATGGTCAAGATTTCTGGCACACATGCACGCTTTACCATGGAGTTGTGAATGCTTCAAACATTTTGAAAATCACATTGCTCACCTTGAGGTATCAAAGTGGAATGTATCTGGCATGCCCTGAGCTGTAGCAGTGTATGTGTATTCGTAATATGTAATGTAAAATGCAAACCTATAACAATATATCTGAAAACTCAACTACAAATCTCGGCACAAACAAATGCATGTAGCTTTGTATTGTAGGACATCGGAACTCTCCTAGTTTGTGTTTTTGTATTCGTAATGTGAACACGAAAATACCCTGAATAACTAATCTAAGAGTGGAACCAAAAATGCACGTATCTTTGTGTTGTAGAGCATCCGAAAAGATGACTGAAAAATCATCTAAACAGGGAATTTGTCTCAGCTCCGACCAATTCTACCCTCTTAAAGCAGAAAATACCAAAATTAGTTTGAAAAGACACTGGAAAATTGAAGATTATCTTAAAACAGAAGAGGCTATACACACCCTCTTCCACCATCTGCACTTTGTCGCTATTCACCCACGCTCTAGGCCACCATCCACAGATAGCCATTATACTCTACACCTTTCTACTCCAGGAGTCCCTCCACCACTAGCCTACACCACCATCCACACATACCCTCTGCACCCTACGCTACCATCCATACGCTGAGGCTTTTCCACCATACACACCCATCCATACATACACACCAACTTCCTATGCCAGCATTCATACCACCATCTACAGATACCATCAGCCAACACCAAAGTATCCATCACCATCCACACCTACCCACCATCATCCTATACTCCTGTACACACCCTACACCACCACTCACTGTTGGGTAAGAATATGTGCAGTCACACTGTGTGAGACTACATAACACTTATCTGCTTGGTAGTAAGTAACCCACCTTTTGGTGTAGTTCTGTACTACACAAGTTGGTACTGTGACTGATGGGCCAGGCCTATCTCAAGTGGGGTAAGTCTAAGCTGTGGAGCTGTAACAATAAAATGTGTATATACAAGTAAACAAGTAACACTTGCAATCAAGGTTTCTGTCATACATATTTCTTTATTTGTTTAACATCAATTTTTAAATAAGCGTTCTTTAAAATGTCAATTCATGTAACAATGTAAATATACTTTAAAATTCCTTTTCAGAATCAGAACAGGTTAGTGGATAATCTTTGGGTATGCTGCTTACACAATTTCTACACCCTGAGGTGACTTAAAGGGATGGTCTAGTAAAACTTTTTATTTAAAAAATAGATAGGCAACATAAAAAAAAAATACTAGCATTCTCCGTTTTAAAACTTTCTATGTAAAATTTTGAGCTATTCAAGTTCAAAATTCGCAAAAGCAAGCACATGGGCGCATCCATTTTGTGAAATGGAGGCCCTCCTGTGCTGGCTTTTGCTTTTGCGGCACTAATGAAGGAAAAGCCAGCCAGCTGTAGTAAACAAAGGCTACCGCTGGGTGGCTTTCCCTTCATTAGTGCTGTAGGCGGAGGACGGGGACCGGAGACCAGAGCAGGAAAGCTGCAGCTGAATCTCGGTAAGTGCTATTTATTTTTTTTTAAAAAATAAGCACTAGCTGCGGTTTTTTTTCTAAGTTTTCCGGGCTGGAGGAAATAAAACCGCAGCTTTAAAAACGTATTTATGTTTGCGGTCGCTTTTGAAGCGACCGCAAACATAAATACAATGTTATTGTGTTGGAAAACGCTGCGGTTTTTCTTTCCAAGTTTCTCCGGCTCCTCCGGCTCGGAGGAGCCTGAGAAACTCGGAAAGAAAAACCGCAGCATTTTCCAACACAACCGCGTTGTTTCTGCCTGAATCTGCTTTACCATTTGGGGCTCTCGGGTTCCCCACGGGGAGGCCGAGGGCCCCAAATGGTAAAGCAGATTCAGGCAGAAACAACGCGGCATTGCGGAAAACAACCGCGTTGTTTCTGCCTGAATCTGCTTTCCCATTTGGGGCTCTCGGGCTCCCCGTGAAAGCAGATTTAGGCAGACAACGCAGCATTTAGCATTTCCCATTTGGGTCTCTCGGGCTCCTCACGGGGAGCCCGAGAGACCCAAATGGGAAATCAGCTGCAGGTAGAAACACTACGCGGCATGTAAACATAACTGCGTGTGTTTCTGCCTGCTGTGGCTTTCACTTTGGGTCTCCGGTGCTCGCCTGGGAGCACCGGAGACCCAAAGTGATAGCCACAGCAGGCAGAAACGCACGCGGTTGTGTTGGAAAACGCTGCAGTTTTTCTTTCCGAGTTTCTCAGGCTCCTCCGAGCCGGAGGAGCCTGATTAACTTGGAAAGAAAAACCGCAGCGTTTTCCAACACAATAACATTGTATTTATGTTTGCGGTCGCTTCAAAAGCGACCGCAAACATAAATACAACGTTTTTAAAGCTGCGGTTTTATTTCTAAGTTTTCCGGGCTCCTCCAGCCCGGAAAACTTAGAAAAAAAAAACGCAGCTAGTGCTTATTTTTTTTTTTAAAAAAAATAGCACTTACCGAGATTCAGCTGAAGCTTTCCTGCTCTGGTCTCCGGTCCCCGTCCTCCGCCTACAGCACTAATGAAGGGAAAGCCACCCAGCGGTAGCCTTTGTTTACTACAGCTGGCTGGCTTTTCCTTCATTAGTGCCGCAAAAGCAAAAGCCAGCACAGGAGGGCCTCCATTTCACAAAATGGATGCGCCCATGTGCTTGCTTTTGCGAATTTTGAGCTTGAATAGCTCAAAATTTTACATAGGAAGTTTTAAAACGGAGAATGCTAGTAATTTTTTTTTTTTTATGTTGCCTATCTATTTTTTAAATAACATTTTTTACTAGACCATCCCTTTAAATCACAAGGACCATTTTGCAGAGTCTGAGGTTGCAGAAAGGAAAGGTTTAAGGAAGGAAAAGGTTCTTGGTATATGTGTGGACACTTAAATCTTCCAATGAAATCTTTCCCGGCAGTAACAGTCTAAAACAAGTTACCACTTATGAGGGACGCACAATATCAAAGTCAATGGGCTAGAAGGGTCTGCAGGGAGCCAGGACAGCCAAGGTCAATTTGAAACAGTCTATGGAGCTGAGGCACTTCTTAGAATCAAAGTCTTGCACAAAGTTAGAGAGTTTGTTAGAAAATCACTTGTAGGGTCACAAGCTGTTAGGTCTGTGGAAGGAGAGTTGGAATCAACTCTAAAAGTAAGCCACTGCAATTCCCAACCGAGAAAAGCACATCTAAAAAGACAATGAGGTAAGTACCCCAAGTCTACACAGTACCTCTGGTTTGAAGAAGAGTGGTGCAGCTGGATTTTGTCCTGCTACTGCAGTGCAGACCCAGTGTTCCTGAGCCTCAGTCGTGGGGACAAGAGGGAGGACATCTGGAGGGCTACGGCGGCAGTACTTGGGAGGTAGTCAGCAGCTACGGGCCCTTTTCGGTTAAGCAGCCCTTTGCCATTTCAGCATTTGATTAACAGCACTGTCGCGGATCTCGGATACCGGATACCGGTTGGGGATCCTTCACTGCTTGGGTCCTGCACTGGGGTCAGAGGACTCGAGCTCTGGTCGTCCTGCTTACCTGATAATGGAAAGTTCCCCCCATAATGCATGATTTAGTTGCACCTGAATCTACCATACAAATAAATTGTGTGTTTCTGCCTCCACCAAGGGCTCCTCTTCAGGGTGTGCGGTTGGCAATAGGATTGGACGCGCGAGTTCTCTGTGGGCTGTCCTAATCTGAATATGCGTTTGTACCTGGGGAATGAAAAATGGCCGCCCCGCCATTGTAACTCCTTGGAACGGGGCACTTGTTTCCCCTGCCATCCTGTTAAACTGTGTTCCCTCATCCTGCTGCGGTTGTTACCCACGTTGCCCTTGCCTGTCAGCTCCATAAGGGAACTCATTTGTACACTCTTGTCCAAATTGTTGGTGTCCCGTTCCTTGAGGCCCTTGGAATCGCTGCCCTGGTGGTGATGGCCCATAATTAAATCCCATCCCAGGCCTGTTCCTGCATTCCCTTGCGAAATGCCCCAATCTCCTGCAATACCAGCACTGTGATGGTCCCAATCCTTCTCCCTGGGGCCCCATCCCCAAAGCCTCCTGCTTCTTGAAATTCTCCTCTTCCCTTTGATGCTCCTTCATACTGCCACTGTGGGTTGGGGTACTGCTCCCCCACCTCATTGTCCCTGTCCTTCACGCCATAGTGCCACAATTGTGGCATTCACAAATTGTTGTCTCCTGTCCTTTCCCCCTGACCCGGTGCCGTCACCGGTGCTTGGACGACAACCTTATTTAGTTTCATTTACACTAGTTTTGCCTTGTCTGTTTGCTGCTTCTGGGCTGTCTCCCTGTCCCGCTCCTTGATTCTCTTAGAATGGTGGACTATTATACTTTGTATTTCCGCCCACCCGTTGGCTTCAACTCCCACAATTGTATCTAGTGCCTTCAGGACCTCTTTTGGTAATTCCTTATTTACGATAAAATACAAAAATGGTAGTGAGTGGTCCCATTGCCCTCCTGTCTCAACTCTCCACATTTCCTCTAACTTAAGAATAAACCTAACTGGGTCCTCATCATCACCCATTGTGCACTGCATTAAAGAATGTAAATCAGGGATATCTGGGTACATCATTGGTAGGGCATCCCATACCCTTGCCCTTACTTCATTAAAGGCTGCTCCATCATGTTCATTATCTGCAAGACTTATCCCAGGGTACCCAGCCCTTGCCCATATGTCCCCAGCCTGGTCCCCAACTATGGCGACCAGTAAACTCTTAAGGCCGTGCTAGGCCGTAAAGACCCCTGCATATGGAAACTAAGGCACAATCACCATTTACAAGTGATACGACCGACACGAGGTTCGATTTTCCAAGTAATATGGTTTATTGCAAAGTATGCTCAGTCGGCCGACTGGGGTCTAACGTCTGGCAACGTGTGTCACCCAGACCATGTGAGACGCAAGAGAGCGAGCATCGCTCAAGCAGTAACATATATACAAACATGCAATCTTCTAAGGCAAATCAAACCGCCCATAATGTATCTTCTAGGGCTAGGGTTCGGTGATTGACAATCATGACAATTATGACACATTATGACAAGTTTCTTATTCAATCTAATTATACTTATTTTAGCAACAGTTGCAGAGACAGTTCTTTGTTAAGCAGAACATAAAGCACTTGTTCAGCAAGGATATCGTGTTCGTAAGAGAGACACATTCCATCGTACATTATCTACCCGTTTCTGTTCATGAACTAGGGGTCAGGCTGTTCTGAGGCGCCTGGGCCGCTGATTAAATGCCGTTTCTGCTTGCCTCCAAGGACTTTGTGAGGGAGGAAAACCATGTATTTCTGTACTGTTTGGCATTCCTGTCTGGGTTGATCTTTCAACATGCAGGCTCTGGCCTTGCACCGTGTATGAGCTTTCAGAATAGAATACATTTTGCAAAGCGTTTGACAGAAAAGAAAAAAGTAAATGGCGGATATTACACAAAATGGACACCCTCTGGTTATACTGACGATTCTGTGTTTGCGATGTTTGTCACATGATGCGATTGGTTTCTGGCCAACATAATATACATACTATACACGATTAGGGTCGTTTCTGGACTTTTGCCATAAGCCAAGAGCATCAGCCATACATCTCATCTTCATCTGACCATGTATCTAATTCTGAACTATGCATGCTACTATAATCGTCATCTTCAACATTAATTGACATGAATTCCTTGATTGTTTCGATTTCGTGATTTGCACCTTCATTTAATATGTGAGGGGGTTTCACTTTTATTGCGTGTACACATTCATTTGTAATTTCAGAACCAAAGATTGGCAGGCAGTGTATGCAACAGCAGAACATGAGGATCCCAAGTACCATGACCAAAATTGCAATTTGTTTCCATCCCCATGTACGCAGTAGTTCCCAAAACCATGTGCTTATGTTCAGATTCCAACCACCTCTGGGGACATGAAGATCAGAACTCAGGACGTGCAATTTCTTGATCGCTTCAAAAATCATAGGGGAGGAGTCACTTACGAATACACAGCACGCTGACCCCACGATTTTGCATACACCCCCCCACGATCAGCCAAAATTATATCAAGAGACATTCTATTCTGAAGTGTCATTAATCTAACTGTTTTCTCTTCTAGTGTCATGTTATAGAGTATTTCGGTAGTTCCATTTATCGTCCTTTCTAACACCCTGGACAGTTTCCTTATATTCCATGAATTTATTGCTTGTCCCCAAAATGGTATAAATGACTTTGCTATATCGCCTGCAATCAGTCCTGTATCATCCTGTCATGGCCTAGATCTAGATAGTTTGGATATGTCTGACGTTTTGGAAAGGATTACACCAGGGAAAAGTAGTCCTAAGTAACAGGTTCCTCCCCAATTTCTAGGCAACCAGGGATAGGCCTGTTCTCCACATATAAAATAAACAGGATCACCTACATATAGTGGTTCCACTTCTTTTTCAAGCACTGCAATATTCATACATCTAGTAAACTTTCCCACCGAATAGGAACCCTTTTTTTGTAAGCAAAATGGGACAGCACGTGGACTGTAATTAATAGTATAGGAGGGAGGCACAACATCCTTATTCCCTACAGGAGCCATGTGGAAAATGATTACAGAAGATTTGTAAGGCACAAAGAGCCTATCTACTGGTTTTGTCATTGGTTCTATTATGCTTGCCCTGTTAAACATGGAACAACCCACTGGTTCCATGACCACTTTTTCAAACTCGTCCATGTTTGTTCCATCGAGTTGACCAGTATCACTGTTATTCCACTTTTCGTAAAATAATGCGCTCAATGATACATAACATGTGGTATTAAGCGGTGATGGCTGCACATACCAACCCATTCCTTTTCTGCCATGCTGGGTAAATGGGAGCAAACCCAGCAAATGGACCTATTCAGAATAGCATGAGTCATATTCATAATCAAAAGCAATGTGTTATAATCATTCCCTCTTCTGTGTCTTATTTCTCGTGAGGGGAGAGTATAAGAGAGCACATGTACTGGGCTGCTTGTGGCAGGAGCATTGGTAGCAGGTAAAAGAAAGCTCAAAGGATGCACAGTTTCCAGATATCATAATATTGGGACCAATGTAATCAGGATGCAAAGTGATATAATTATTAGCATATTTCTTCCGAAACCAACTCTTCTGGGGCCTCGTTTAGTCTTTGTTTTTAATGTCTACAGCATCAGTGCAGGAGGAAGCAAGAGTAAGTGTGGGCATTATCTGCAATGTTTATCTCGGAAATGTTCGTCGTGAAAAAGTTCTCCACAGCAAGACACGTTAAACAGCAAAGCGTTCAAATAGCAGCAAAGCGTTTGCACCAATTCAGGCTAGCCTGCTTAATAAATGGCAGCAGGCTGATGTTGATTCGCACAGAGCTCCACATAAGGCAGGAGCAAGCATCAATTGTGTCGGTACCATATGCCCCTCCGCTTGTCCCCATGGGGTCACACTGGTCCTTCACCCTTCAATGGTAGCACCGGGAAACCGCGTGTCGGAGCTTTCAATTTGATGCAGATTGATACAGCTCATACGCTCCATTTCCCTAGGCCTCCATTTCCCATTCCATCCGTGTTTGGGAACAGAGGCAAAATAAACACACCAATCACTTCTGACTTTGAGAACGTAGGTTGTACCTTATGGCTCCAGGTACTGTATGATCACTGAACAATGCACTCTCATTCCAGCTGCAGGATCAGTGGCAGCCTGCGATGCAATCAGTGATGATGCAGCAGCATTTGGACAAAGTTGAGGCACCTTTGGCCTTTAGATCTTTGTTGCAATCTCCCCAGGCCCTTTCTCGGGCTTAGGAAGCACTTCTGGCAGAGAACTGCCGATGGTATCTTTGTGATCAAGTGCAGCTGTTTCTCTTTCGGCGTTCGGATCAGGCAATTCTTTCAAAGGAAACAGAATTATTTTCGTATGCGTGGCATGTATCCATGACTTGTGGTCATCCACTTGGACTGCAATCTGTGCTACCAGGAGGATCTGATAAGGCCCCTTCCACCGTGGTGCAAGTGAAGACTTTCTTTCGAAATTCTTGACAAGGATCCAGTCTCCAGGCTGCAGACAATGCCCTGGGCCGGTATATCTGACAGGAAGAGCCTCCTGCACCTGCTGATGAATCAAATACAAGTTTTGAGTTAACAGTTTACAGTAAGTAATGAGCAAAGGGTGTTCAATCTCTTTCAAACGCTTAGGATGTGGGGCACTCCAAGCATTTGCTGGTCCCCCCATGACTATTTCATACGGGGAGAGTCCAGTCTTTGACTTCAAAGAGGTTTGCATGCACAATATAGCTAATGACAATGTGTCAGGCCACTTCAACGGACTTCCTTCACAAATCTTGCTAATCTTATTCTTTAAAATACCGTTCTGGCGTTCTACCAGACCGGCACTCATCGGATGTCTGGCCGATTGGAATGTTTTATCAATCTGAAGGCCTGCACAAATCTGCAGTATCACGGCTGCAATAAAATGCAGCCCGTTGTTATCTGACCATATGACACTTGGCAAGCCGAAATGGGAAAAATACTCTTGGCATCACTTTCGCTGTGCTCATTGCTGTGCAGTCTTTTAGGGGATAGGCCTCCACCCATTTGCTAAATGCACAGACCACTACAAGGACGTATTTGTAATTATGACACCTTTCCATTTCTATAAAATCAAAATGGATTACTTCAAATGGCATAGAGGGTGGCCAAAACTACCTACTGGAGTCGCTGTTCCTTTCCCAGTGTTATGTTGCAAACAATTCATGCAGTTCTGAACCAGCCTGTCAGCAGTTTTTCTAATGTACGGATTGTGCCATACTGTGTCTAGATGTTGAATAATTTTTTTAGCACATATAGGAGGTGGGCTATGGTCCATAGTGACCATCGCTGTTACATAGGCATTTGGCAACATCAATTTCTTTTTCTTTTTGTCCACCCAGCAACCTTCTATGTCTAACTCTGCTGGACCCTCAGACCATGCTTTTATTTCTTCTGGCGTTGCTTCTGTTTGCATTTCCTTAATTGTGGCAATTCCATTTTCTACCATGCAAGGTACCTCTTTCAACTTCTCAACGTACATTTTTGTGTGCAAATCAGTGGCAGTTTGTTTCGCAATTTTGTCTGCAAATGCGTTCCCCTTTCCAACGTTACATATTACCTTTTTATGCGCTTCGCATTTCATTATTGCTAATCGTTTGGGAAGCGCAAGTGCGGACAACAATCTTACTATCAAAGTGCCATGTTGGATCTTACTTCCGTGTGATGTCAGAAAACCCCTTTCAGTTCTTAGTCGACCAAAATTGTGTACCACCCCAAATGCGTATTGACTGTCATTATATATGTTTACATTTAGGTTTTCAGAAATTTCACATGCTCTGGTTAACGCTATTATTTCTGCAGCCTGTGCTGAATTGTATGGGATTCTTTTGCTTTCTACAATACTCTTCGGGGTTGTGATGGCATATGCAGCCGTTGATGTGCCATCGGGTAATTTAAAACCAGAACCATCACAAAACAGTTCTCCATCTGGCTCTTTCTGTGGGGTATCTGTTAGATCAATTCTTCCATTTGTTTCTTGTTCAGTGACCATTAAACAATCGCGGGGGAATTCTTTTTCATCCGCTTTTTCATTGGGAGGAGGCATTAACTCAGCTGGATTCAAAGCGCAACACCTCATAATTTGAATATGCGGTGCAAATAGAACTATTCCATACCTTGTCAGCATGGCTGATGTAAGGTGTTGCGTCTGCGTTCTATTTAAAAGAACGTCTACTGCGTGGGGCACCATGATGGTTAAAGTGTGACCTAAAACCATACCATCGGTTTGTTTTACTGACGCGACAGTCGCAGCAACAGCTTGCAAACAGCACAGCAACGCGCATGCAACAGGATCCAGCGTGGAAGAAAAATAACCACATGGTCGATTTCTCCCTCCTTGTTCCTAGGTCAAAACCGCCAAAGCACAACCATTGTTTTCATGCACAAATAACTTGAAACTCTTGTCATAATTTGGTGTGCCCAAAACTGGAGCTGAACATAATGCAGCTTTGAGCAGGTCAAATGCTTTTTGACGTTCCATGCTACATGGCAAAGGCAGGGCAACATCCTTCCTTGTCAATGCCACTATTGGTTTCACAATCATGGCGAAGTTCGGAATCCACTGCCTACAATATGAAGCCATGCCAATTAAAGCCCTGTCTTCTTTCTGTGTATTTCGAATAGGCATACCAGAGATGCCTTCTATCCAATCTTCTTCCCTCCTTCGAAAGGAGGTAGCCCAAGTAGGCCACCTCCTTTCGACAATATTGGAATCTTTTAATGAAGCTTTGTGTCCATGTGCTGCTAAATGTGTCAATAGTGTAACTGTGCTTTCTTTACAGATATCTTCTGTGTCTGCTGCAATCAGTAAATCGTCACTGTACTGTAACAATAGACAACCTGCTGGTAGCTCTAGCATGTCTAGTTGTTCTTTTAATGCTCTACTGTAAATACTCAGACTTGCAGTGTATCCCTGCAGAATTTGTGTGAATGTAAATGAACGTCCTCCTAGGGCAAAAGCAAATAAATATCTGCTATCTGGATGTACTGGAATGCTGAAAAACGAATGTTCAGATCTATAGCACTAAAATTCGATGCAGAAGCTGGAATCATAGTTAGAATTGTAGTCACATCCGGGACTAATGGAAATTGTGGATCAACAACTTTATTCAATCCACGCAAATCAATTATGAAACGGTACGGTATGTCATTACCTCCTTTCTTATAAACTGGAAGAATTGGACTATTGCAAGTGCTACCTGAAATCTCTTCAATTACGCTTCTTTTAATTAAATCTGACACAATGCATTTCAGTGCTTTCTCCCCTTCTGCCGAGATTTTATATTGTGGCATACACGGCAATGTAATTCTTCTTTCAAAACGATTTTTACTGGCTCTACTTTTAAACGACCAATATCGTTATCATTTACTGCCCATATACAAGTTGGTACTTTACTCAATTTGGTTGGTAATGGTTTAGATAAAAAATTGTGATACAGGAGTTTTGTGGTGATATTGTCAAATACACTCTATCAGGAGAACAATAAATAACCGCATTCAATTTCTTCAGCAAATTTAAACCCAACAAATTTTCACCGCAATTTTTTGTCAAAAGAAATGGGCTGGACTTGGTGAATGGAGCTAGTGTTATAGGTACTGACTAATTACTGGTGTACCTGAGAACCCTACTGAGACATTAAGTTGCCCTGGCAGTGGTATTTCTGGAACCGGCTGATGGTCATTTGAACATTTCTGCGCACCTGTGTCCACTAGAAAAATGTGTTCCCTATTCCCAACCTTCATTTCTACGTAGGGTCCTTTCTGGTCTACGGGAATAGATACTGGTTTCAACTCCTGTCTTGGGCTGTCCTAGTAAAACAACACATCATCAGATGTAAAGTCGCCAGAGTAATATGCGTTGGACTGATTATCAAAAACATTTCCATCACCTGTACTATTCTGATGTTGCTGGTTCTGGTTCTGGTTGTGATTCCCCTGATTGTTCTAGAAATTGTGGCGCTCTTGGGTTTTTATTCTGTGCTTGTGTTCCCGGGCGACCTCTATTCTGCCTTCTCGGAAAAGTCACATTACGGTTTTGTATCTGCGGGCACTGTGCTCGACAATGGCCTTCTTGTTTACAATAGTCACATTGATTAATCCCTATTGGACCACCTTGCATGTTGGAAAAATTAGCTCTGTTTTGTGTGTTCCCGCCACCTCTATTATTGTTTGCTACTTGCTGCATTAATACCCTTGTTTTTAAATTCCCTTTGTCCCTTATTTCTTTCTCATTCTCTGCATTTACTCTGTTCTCGTAATATTGCGCCATGTGTAATACTTCACTCTGCGTTTTCGCTTGCCATGCACTTTCAGATGTCATTATTACATTTTGAATTTTTCGGTAACAATCCTAGTACGAACTTATCAACAAACCACCTCTTCCCGGGTTCAGGACTCAGATCTTGGCCAGTGAAATCTGCAAATACTTCTTCAAATCGATTAAAATAATCTGTCGCAGCTTCCTCTTTGCCCTGTAAACAAGCTGTTAATTTATCCCAAACTATTCTTTTCTCAGGTATTAAAATGTTCAATTTCTGTACTATTTGCGCTGGTAATGCCAACATGACCGTCAGCGGCTTTTCTCTCACCATCAATTCTAGTCAAATTCTCCCATGTATCACCCAATATATTTGTTTGTTATGTTTATTGAATTTATATAGCGCTTTACGTCAAAGCGCTTTACAGATAAACAACAAGATACAACATTTTGAGAAGCTTATTACAAACGTGAAACAAACCAGAAGTACAGTATATGGAACAATTTACTCAAGGGGAGGGGAGGAGGAAGGAGAGGGGGGAGGGGGAAGGTAGAGGGTATGAGAATCAGGATCGATGCTAGCAGGGTGGGAGACGGGGGGGATGCGGAGCAGGGAAGGGGGGGTCCCAGGTGGCCTCTTGCCATCTAGGTGGCAGTGTCCAGTGAGGTCAGTGGGAGGAGGGGGATGTTTATATTCCTAACCTGTTTCCATATGTCTGCAGGAAGAATCACAGGAAACAATAGATCAATATCACTCAATGTAAAAACAGAGGAATTCAAAACAGACTCAATTTCCTTATAGAATCCTGACCGATTTTTCCTAAGATCAGGGATCGCCTGCCTGATGTAATTTACCTCCTGTCTAGAAAAAGGGACATGTACAAACTGCGCTGTGTAATGGGCTTCTATCGTGCTCGCTTCAGTTGTTGCAGTGGCAGTAATCTCTACTTTCGGGACTAATGTTGGGGACACTTCTCTCATAGGCAATTGCAAACTAGGCAGTTCTGCATCTGCTCGTTTGCTAAGCAATAAAGCTAAATCGAGAGAAAAAGCAGTCATTCCAGTTTCAGGCGAAAATGTTCTTTTGTATATTGTCATTAAATCAGCGGGACAACATGCCTTCTTCTTCAAATACTCATCTTGCAAATACTCAACCATGACCTGCAATACCATTCTCTGCATCTCTAGTGTATACTGACTAAACGTATCATGCACTTCTATTTGGGAAATGGTGACATCCGTAATCCATCTAAGCGCCTCTCGCGTACAAATTCTCATCTCTTCACTAACCGGTTTTAACGGCGGCAAGAATTGTTGCTGAACATATGACATATGTTTAGCCTTTCATCATTTCTTCATTCAATTGATCAAGCTTGTTTCTAAACACAAATAGCCGGCCTACATGTTCTTGTACTTCCAACGCATTATCCGGCAAACGAGAAAAAAAATGTAGATCATTCAACTCTTGCGGTGCCAATGTACCAGTCAATTTACTCCATTTTCCAACAAGATACTCCCCCATGCATTCTAATAATATTTGCTGTTCGCCAACCCTTCTATAGTCGCACATGGAATTCTGCACGGCTCCCTCATCGTCGCCTTCAATATATGTTTCTGCCCAGGCTCTTAGCTCCTCTTTCCTGTCTTTACTAACAGTACTACGAGTTACTCTAGTGCTTCCTTGTGGCGCAGGCCCCTTCTCTTCAGAACTGCCTGCCAAAGCGGCTGCTAATTCATGCTCTTACGGCCGTGGAGGAAATGCTGTCAAGGGCACAGTGGAGATGGTGCAGATGGAACAACAGGGGTGGGAGGAGGCGGATAAGGTGGAGAAGCAATAGGATCAGTACTACTTTGAGGACGTTCATTTCTTTGCTCATTCAGGATTTTGTTTATAAGCTCATCTGATGTATGCAAATCTTGTTGTGGATATATTTTTGTACGCCTATTTGGAAATCCCTGTCCATTCTTCTAAGATCCTCTGTCTGTTGATGCTCATCAAGTTCTAGCGCTTTCTCTGCATTTGAATTATGTTTGCGCGCATGTTTCTCTCTACTTCTCAGACGGAGATTAGCTTCCTTCCTCCAGTCTCTCACAACATCGAATGCTGCTGGGCGTGCTTTCTTGCGTAGCAATACTGATTCTAAGTGTTCTATACTTGTCAATTCAAAACTCCCATCATTTGGCCACTGTAAGTCTTCTACATGTCTGGTCTGCCTATGCCAAATCGCATTAAACATTATTGCCCCTATCCCATATTTCACATATATTTCAAATGCCGGCGACCCTGCGGTGGCGCGACGTGGCCAGTTTCCAAAGATTGTCTACTACAGCGGAAAAATCCCACTAGGCAGGAAGACAATTTCTCAGGCATAGTTAATCCTTACCCTTTCTTACCCTGCGCATTTGATCTTGCAAGAGCAACTCTTATTCAATATCAGGGCGTTTAAGAATCATGGCACGACTCACCTGATCAATCATTTCGTCACTCGGGACGCAATTCGTCCGTATGCAGACGCAACCAAGAATCGTTGTGACTGCGTATCTGGCTCAATCTGCCTCGTTTCAGGACCCTCGCCTCAATGCTCTCTGGACGCTGCTCGTCGATCAGGGACCGGCTGTGTACAGATCTGGAAAGGAGTCTCATCACTTATACAGAGCCGCCCCAAACACCTTTCGATCCCGGCTCGACAGCTTCGTCCTCGATTTGTTTTTGCCTTCTTCAAACTTAACGTATACGATGGAGCAAAAAGGGGAGTGTCCCTATTCGGGCGCCATATTTGCTAGGCCGCAAAGACCCCCGCATATGGAAACTAAGGCACAATCACCATATGCTAGTGATACGACAGACACGAGGTTCGATTCCAAGTAATAGGGTTTATTGCAAAATATGCACGTCTCGCAACGTCCGTCACCCGGACCTCGTGAGACACAAGAGAGCGAGCATCGCTCAAGCAGTAACATATATACAAACATGCAATCTTCTAAGGCAAATCAAACCGCCCATAATGTATCTTCTAGGGCTAGGGTTCGGTGATTGAATAAGAAACTTGTCATGATTGTCAATCTAATTATACTTATTTTAGCAACAGTTGCAGAGACAGTTCTTTGTTATGGAGAACATAAAGCGCTTGTTCAGCAAGGATATCCTGTTCGTAAGAGAGGCACATTCCATCGTACGTTATTTAACCGTTTATATTCATGAACTAGGGGTCAGACTGTTCTGAGGCAGATCCGCGAAGGAGGGCCGCTAAAAGAATATAATTCATGCTTTAACTGCCTATTGCTACAGCTTTAGTAAGACAGGCCGGCACATGGGCCGCTGATTAAATGCTGTTTCTGCTTGCCTCCAAGGACTTTGTGAGGGAGGAAAAAAATGTATTTCTGTACTGTTTGCCATTCCTGTCTGGGTTGATCTTTCAACATGCAGGCTGTGGCCTTGCACCGTGTATGAGCTTTCAGAATAAAATACATTTTGCAAAGCGTTTGACAGAAAAGAAAAAAGCAAATAGCGGATATTACACAAAATGGACGCCCTCTGGTTATACTGACAATTCTGTGGTTGCGATGTTTGTCACATGATGCGATTGGTTTCTGGCCAACATAATATACATACTATACACGATTAGGGTCGTTTCTGGATTAACAGTCGCCTAGTGCTAAAGCTACCCCTGCTGTTTAATTTATAGCTCCATTTACTGGCTCTGGCTGTAAGCTGTGGGAGAGCTTTAATCAAATTATTTTTGTCCATTTGAGGCCAAGGCACATACTGCGTTATCCCTGCTCCTTTATGTAGAAGAAGCATCTGCATATATTTTGTTTTCAACCCCTTTTTTAGTATTTTTCTGATCTTTTACTACCACCATTAAATCTGGTCTATTTCTTGGTCTATTCCTTTGCACTGCCTCTGATGGCGGGGATGGGTTTCTCGCTGCCTCCTCTCCTTGATTTCTTTCTTGCCCTGCCCCTTCATCATTTCTGCCACCTTGATCTTCCCAGGACCATCCATACCCTCTCCCCATCATCTTTTTCGACACAAACATTTCTTATTGCCACAGGGTTGAGTCTAACCAAATAATCTCCTCACTTCCAGTCCCCTATTTTCTGCACCGGTACCTTTTTATTTCTGGTGGTACTTCTTTGGGTTCTTGTAACCTGACTAACATTTCCTAACATTTCCTGCAATACTCTTTTATATCTGCTTGTGAACCCCCTGAGTACATTGATGCTACGGGCATCTCAGCGCTTGTGGATGGGTTATATGGAGGTGCAGAAGAGGCTCGCGCTCCCGTCCCCCAGTTGCTAATCCTCTAATCTCTACCACTGGAGGCTTATAGACTGGGTTTGTATACCCTAGTGCAGGTTTAGGCGTTACGGGGGGATATCCCCTTACATTGGTTTTTTTTCATCTTCCTGATCTCCCATATGCTCGAATAATCGCCAGAGATCTAGAATCTTTTCTGTAATTTTTTTCCCTTTATAGTTTTGCTGCTAAAAAGATGGGACATTTTTTCTAGCATGTTTCTGTCTTGGGTGCCCTGCTCTGGCCACAAGCAGATCAGCCCCCCCTTCCTTTGTTTCCAATACCCATTGTTTGATATTTATCTATCCTGTCACAATACAGTGGTAGGGACCTATGCATGTTTTTATTGGGCTTCTTCCCCCATAATGATGCACGCGTCCCTAATGCTTCACTTAGACATTACTGCTATGCTGCGCAGCTGCTGCCTGTTACACAAAAATACAGATCAACCCACTTGTCCCCCACTCTCCCCCCTTTATTCTTTTCCACTTTGATTTCACACACACCGCGACTCAGCCACCTTCCTTTCTTTTTTACCACAAAAGGCAGCAAGAGAAAATATACAAAAATAATTGACTAAAATCCAGGCCCATTCCTTATACAGAGCCACTACTTATTTTCCTTTTTCCTTGTAATACCTCCTTCCCAGCTTTTTTTTATATGCTGAGGATCCCATTGCTTTTATCGTCATAAAAGAATAACACGTGGTACTACCGTCTCGACTTATTATGGCTGAGGATCCCTTACCTCTCAGTCTTTATACGCAGAGGCTCCCTTTTTCCATATATAGAAAAACAGAAATATGCAACAATTTCAATACATAACCCACCTCCTATGTTACGCTCACCTGGCTCCCACAGGGGCGTCAATCTGAAATGGACAGCTGCGGTCTCCACCAATGTGACGCGAAGTGCAGAGATGATGGACTGGACTGGCACACCTAGCTTTGTTAGCTTGGCCCGTAGAAATATTCTTCTGATGGTTTGGGAAGATGAGCTCTCCATCCTGCATTGAGCGCAGGGGCGCGTAGATAACCAGTTGCTTCACTGGCTCGAAGGAATTGGTGAGTTCCAGAACAATATTGACTCTGAGATCCCCGGCAAGACGCCGTAAGTACGTAGTTCGTAAGAGTTCAAATGTCTGACTTTCACTCTGTCCGATTCCTTGCATGTTGCAGCTTGACCCTAGCGAAGAGTTCCTCGTGGCAACCGGTAATATTCAGGTAAGGATTTGTATTATCCAACACAGTTCGCTAAAAAAATGTCAATATGTAACCTGTTGCTTTCTCCCTTATTCAGGCGCTGAGAGAAAGTATGAAGACTCGGGGAATAATGCCTCCGGCGGTAAAATCAGCTAAGTCTATTGTGGTGATGAGGTTTCCCCTTGTTTGTCCCTTTGTTTCACCTTGCTGTCCTTTTGTTTCCCCTTAGGGACTGGGGTTCGGCGAGGATGCAGTGGAAGCTGCGCCGACCCGTGAAGAGGAATAGTACCCCGGTGGTAAAATCAGGTAAGTCTATGGGGGGTAACTAATATTGCCTCTGTGTATTCCCTTGGCTCATCTTGCTGTTCTTGTCTTCCCCTTAGGTGCCGGAGTGCGGCGGGAACATGCAGAAGGATGGAATGTGAAGATGCTGCGAAGGCCGGTGAGTTCAGCGCGGCGCTGCAGCAGGCGAGGCGACGCGCATAAAATAACTTCTTTCTTCCAGCTCGAAGGTGCGATAGATCGGGAATTCAGGTAAGGATCAAAGGTATTGCTCTTGTTCTAACCTTTTCTCCTTCTTTCTCCCTTTTTCTAGGAGCTCGAGGCGGGCGTGGCAGAAGACTGGATGCAGACTTGCAGGCACGGTGAGCGTTACGCTGCTGGATGCAGAATAACGCGAAGCGTGTGCTGCTCTTCGGGCATGGTTTAAATAGCCTCCAAAGTAGTCCCAGGTAAGTATTCCTCCCCAGCCCCACCCGAGTAAAAAATAGTGCCTAGGTAAAGTAGTCCCTTCCAAGCCTCTTTTGGCTCAGAGCTCTTGCAGCATGGTCTGCATCAGGTAAGTTTTAATCTATGAGCCTGGCGCCTATGGCGCCAGGACTGACTCTCCATATGAGCCTGGTGCCATAGACGCCAGGACTGCACCCAAATAGCCCCTAGCAGGGGTTGTTGGGCTTGCTTGGAATAACTTGATGCCTGCTTCTGGGGTTGCTGGACTTGGTCTGGGTCCCCGGGGTAGGCCTCATGACAGCCTATCCAATCTATTCCTTAACACATCACCAAAGGTCCTATTCAATCTTTACCGTAACACATCACCAAAAGTCCTATTCAATCTATTGACCTCGTACTTCATCAACATACTGTCATGCATGCATGTCCCCTTGTTATCTCTTACAAGAATATACTCACGTGTGCGTGTTCACTCGAGTTTCCTCAGTTACGAAATCCCACTACTGGCCTGTCTTTCTTTCTGGAGCCACACCCCACTTCAGTGAGCAGGGAGGATTTCCTTTAAAATGGCTCCTACTAAAACCACTCAGAATACACGTGGACCGGTCTCTGTAGATGGACATGACTCCTTCCTGGTGACTAGGCTGGGGCCTTTGCAAAGTACGGGGGAAAACTGAGATCACGTCGGGAACATCATCACTTGTAAGGGTGGCCCTGATTATGCTCACACCAGAATAAAAAACACTCCTCTAGGGAAATGAGGCCAAAAGCCTATCTTGTAAGGATAACAAGTTTAATCTTACAAAAATGAGGATGGTAGCAAAGGACTCTGCCGCCTGAACGGACTTCTTCTGTCCCTCATCCGTTCCTTTCTCCTGCTAAACTGGTGCCAGGCATGAGTTTATATAGTCCAGTCTTGCTGTAGTGACGTCACTGGATACACGCTATGGCTCCATCCTTCTATACAATGGATGCTCCAAAGCCTTCCTTTCTTCATGGTCAGTGGTTTTTGTCAGAACATGCTGCTCTACATTTTGCTACCGTACATAGAAACACACTGCAGCTCTGCAGACTTTTACAAACCTTGAGGCCTAGCCCCAGGAAAACCCAAACATTTTTGTAACTAATTTCCATTTATTCTATCCATATTCCACTCATTATTCCACTCATTCTATTCTTGTTATCTGAGCCCTGTAGGCTCCCCCACACTGAATACTCATAATATGTCCCATTTCTGCATTTTGCGCACCAAGCATGTAAATCCCATTTTAGCCTGCATGGACTCTTGACGACAGTAGACAGCTGGTGAGTCACTTCATGCGCTCAGTGCTAGCGAACACTGCGGAACCTGTAGTTCATTTTTAGCACAAGCCACATTCTTTCCAGGAAGCAAGAGAGGGTGAGTTTGCATCTACCGTACTAAGATTTTTACAAATGCATAGGATCTGACATTTACAAATGTATTCAGCTAATAGTTAATTGCACCTTATATTTAAACAATAACTACCTTTTTTCAGTGCCTCCCCATGTCTGTCTATATGATTGTTTGCATAAGAGAACCTTCCCAGTGCCCCTCCTTCCCCCTAATCAGTCGTAGCGTCTAAAAGAAGTCTTGCCTAATTCTAAAGTGCTTGGGCGTGCCGGAGGACCATAGTTCCTTCCCAACATTTGCTTCTCCAAAAAACTGCATCGCCAAATACTACGAGAACCAGTAATCCCAATGCAGTCAATTTTGGAGTTTGGTAAATCCAATGAGCTCACAGAAGTAAGGGCTGGGAAGATGGAAGCTGCATTCCAGATGATCAACTTTCAAGAGGTAATAGCAGGTGACCAGAGGATCGGGGCATGCGAGCGAGCGCATTCCAGTCAACAATCAAAACCAGAGAGAAAAAACACAAACTGCCTCAACAAGCCAATCCTCCTGTTACTGTGGCAGACCTCTTCCTCACAGAGGTTGCTGCCCGGCATTGTGGAGTGGAATGCAGAAAGTGTGGCCGTATAGGACATTTTTTATGAAAGTATGCAAGCCAGGCACATTTTTGCCGCCATCTCGGCAGATAAGACCACAGCAGGCCAATGTACGCTACAAGGTAACAGCATGAAATTAAGACCTTGGTGACTCGAATGATGATAGAGGTCTATTTTTAATTTCTGCTTTTGGGAAAGCAGTAGAGCACAAGAAAATGGCCCCGGTGTTGGATCATCATAGGTTGCAATCCTATGCCAGCAATTATTGACACGGGAGCTTTGGTTAATGTGATGAGCACAATGCAATACATGCGCATGAAGCCCTGTCCAATAGTATGCCCATGAGAGTACACACCTTTTGCATATGGCAGTGGTGCCCTGATTCCAATCCAATGAATAACTCTGGTGGTATTCCAGCACAATGACATAAGGCTGAGGGGAAATTCTACATAGCTGACACGGACCCGGCCACACTGCTCATTTGTGATGCAGCAAAAGAGCTGGATCTGGTGAAGTTGGCATATGGTGTTCATGCAGAGGATGTTGAAGACGTTCTGGAGAAACTCAAAGAAACTTTTGAGGGAATACAGTGCTTGCGTGCACACCAAGTAAGGCTTCATATCGACCCTACAGTTAAACCTGTTGCGCTCGAGCACCGGAAAATGTTGTTCCACCTCCATCCCAAGGTTGTAGAAGAGATGCACAAGCTGGCGGAGGCAAGGATTATTGAAAGAGCATGTGGCCCCACCCTGTGGATCTTGCCCATCATGATTGCCAGAAAGCTCAAGAATCCACTGGAAGTGAGGATCTATGTGGATATGCACCTCCCAAAGAGAGCCGTGAAGCGTGAAAGGCACCCGACCATCAATGACCTTCTACCAGATCTACAGGGTTCGCAATTTTTCTCCAAGTTGGACTTAAGCGCTGGATACCACCAGATCCACGAAGACTCACATTATATTACCATCTTCTCGTCACATGTCGGACTCCACCGATATCGACGCATGAGCTTCGTTGTCTCATCTGCTGAAGAGGTATTCCAGACTGCCATCAGAGAAGCGTCATTGCAGGTATTCCCGGAGTGATAAATGTCAGCAATTACATTCTCATGTTTGCATCATCTTTTGGACAGCATATGTCCCGATTGAGAGAAGCCCTAAACAGGATCAGGGAGCATGGCCTCATGCTAAACCTGAACAAATGTGAGTTCCTGAAAGACAGCCTTGCCTTGACTTTTTGCCTTTGTGTTCCATGAGTCCGGCATCTCGGCAGACCAGAAAAAAGTTCACGACATCTGCTTCTGCACCGAGCAACCAGTCTGAAATACGCAAGTTCCATGGCAAAGTTCACTGGTGTGGCAGATGTATCCTTCACCTGGCATTAATATCTGAACCATTGCGATGACTGACAAGAGTGTCGGAGCCCTGGAAGTGGGTTCTCCACGGCAAGATGCATTTGAGGGTACGAAAAAACATGCTGGTGGATGATGTGACCATGTCCTACTTTGGCCCCCGAAGGCCGACGGAACTTACTGTGGATGCCATCCTTCATGACCTGGGGATGGTTTTGACAACACAAAAAAAACATGCATGATGAAGTCCTGCCCATTGCGTTTGCAAGCCGTGCCCTGATGGCCCCAGAATCCAGGTACTCCTAAATCGATAAGGAGGTGATCCTGGTCCTTTGAGGCTGCCGTCCTTTTCATCTCTATCTGTATGGTAAAAGGTTGAAGATACTGATGGACCACAACCATTGATTCCAATCTTTAATGGATTGTCCATGTGCATCATGAAGCAGACACAGACAACAGGTTCAAGTTTGATTCACAAAGTTTTATTAGCTTAAAATGCAGGGTTGGATAAGGCATAACTTGCCCTATACTAATGTGGGATTTCCCTACCTAAATAAGCTAAGGATAGTCTGTCAGGAAGTCCAAAGTAAAGGTCTAACTGTATACAATGGGTAGAAATGTCAGCAACAAAATAAAGTGTTCAGAGCTTCTTGCATCTCGTGGGTTGTAATCCGCTTCCCCTTCCCCAAGTTCAAAATAGTTCAAAAGGCACAGGGGTTCCCTTCCCCAAGAGTTCCACCTTTTCAAAACAACACAATTCCCTGGGACACTTCCCAGCTTTCAGTTATCGTCACTTTTCACTAAGTCAGATAGGAAGTTCAGTTCCTTGACTACAAAATATGAGGTGATTGGAAAACACAAGCTTCTTTATAAGGGCATTTCAGTGGCTCTTCAACAGAGGGGTGCAATCGGTCTAGGCACAGTTGTCAGATCACGCAGTCACCCCATTATAGGTCACGCAACCGATACCCCTGCTTGGCTTCTTTTCCATCACCTCTATGCCACTGCTTCAACTTGACCGTTATCTGTGTCACACTTTTATGACTGTGTCGTGGCGTGCTTGGCCACCATGCACTTGTCACACTTTCTTGAACTCTCCTGGCTTTTGCCAATACTTGGTTTCTAATATACTACACAGTTCCTTGAATGCTCTTGGCTGTTGCCAACACTTGCTTGTTCATATAATACACAGTTCCTTGCATCAGGCAGATTCCCAATATTTCTCACTCTGCTCAATGTTCAAGAATGCTCAAAACTTGCATCTGCTTTGTTTGGCATTCACAAGTGCTTATATTTGCTCTTCACTTCATTTGATTTTCAAACGTACGCGCTTTGCTCTTCACTTCGTTCAGTATTCAAAAGTACTTGTTTTTCTTTTCAATTCATAGTAAAACAATGTTAATTTCCTGATTTTAATATGCGCCAGCCTGCCCGGTGTTCCCCCTTCTGATTTCAATCACGGGTGAATCTTATGGCTCTTCTGCGAGGTCATCTACCGCGACAGGGTTTCCCCTTCCAGTGCGGTACCTTGCTCTTTCTGCAAGAAGCTTCTCTTGGCTCCGCTCACTGCAGTGCTCCACCTGCAGCTCTGTATTCTTCCAACTGCTTTGCTCCATCGTGCTGGTCTCCCTCTTGCAGTCTACTACCGGCCTGCAGCGTCTTTCCACTTCGCTTCCTTCTGCATGATCACTGCATGTGTGAAAGGGTCTTTAGCGCTCCTCTTGCCACACCGCCGATCTAGAGAGGTCTGCCTGCACATAGCAGTCCATTTCACTGCCTCCACAGCTGACTCCATTTCTAAAAGGATGTCAGCTTTTAAAGCTTCTGCCACCATAATGAGTCCGGGAAAGACTAAACCGCTCACCATTAGAACGGTAGTTCTGCCTTACTTGTGCTGTCCTCCTCGTCCCAGTACACAGCTGAGGCTGATATGGATCTGTAGTACCAAATTTAGGGTATGTGGTGGTATTAACAAAATGAGGATGTGCCTTCCTAATTGGTCTCTTCTTCATCCCAGTGTAAGCTGGTGTTTCTTGGTGACAGTTTGGAGGGAAAAACAGGGAAAGGGTTGACAATAGCGTACAAAGGCTTGAGGGATAGAGGGCTCATTACAAAAGGGAAATGGGGGGATACTGTGTCTCAACTAGCCTCCCCCCACTCCCCAAGCCTCCTTCCCCCAGGTGATCCTCCCTCGCATAGCCACCCCCAGGGTCGGGATCCAAAAGTGTTGGTCTTTCCCTGGCCACCCAAGAGGACGCAGGGAAAAGACGTGAGGACACCCTCGGGGGGGGGGGGGGTGGAGGAGTGTGTGTGTCAGTGTGTGTGAGTGTCAGTCAGTCAGTCAAGTTCTATAGGAAACCCGGAAATTGAATTGCTAATAACCTTTGACTCGCATGATGGATTTGAGTGATATTTAGCAAACAAAATGGTTGTCGGGACCCCCACCCCCCAACCCACAGACAGGAAATTATGGGCAAGATTTGTTAAAAAACGAAATTTAAGAAAGCCGCTGTTTTTGGCCTACTACCATTATTTTCCCATAGAGGAAAAAAGTCCACATTACTGTGCAGCGCACAGCTAAAACCACTGGATGGAATTGGACCAGGTACGAAACAGCTTGGGCACAAAGCGTTGACTCTATTTCCGGGAGGGTTCTGGTGTTATTCTGTCCAATAGTTGTTCAAATATTTGACGAACAGGGGGTGCCCCTTTCTCCCAAATGTATAGCTATATCTCCCATGGTGCTTTGCAGCGAGAGGCTTTTTCAGAAATGAACATTTTCTTGTTCAATGCGAGAGATAACTGGGTTTATTTTATAAATAACCGGGGTTAGCCGAAAACTAAAAGTGAAAAAAATGGACACCATGTGAAATTGGGGAGTTGGGAGGATGATGGGGACCAAGTTCAGAGCTCGAAAGTTTTCTCATAACCAACGTTATTTTCGCGTAACCAGGGTTGCAGTGGAAACCGGGATCAGGAATAACATTTTATGAATAACCAGCATTATTGGTAGTCTATTACGATTACCAGGGTTATTCTAACCGCGCTTTTGGGAAAACGTAATTTTTTTTTTTTAAAAAAGAGAGTTACAAAATGTGATTAATACATAAAAAGTGGAATGTCACAGCTAAAATGAGGTGGGGCAAAGGGTGTGGCCGAAAGCTATGGCTGTGTTACTTTAAGGAACCTAATCGTGCTATATGGAAAGTGGACACGGCCGAAGACCATGGCTGGTGTGCCCAAAAGAAATCTAGTGGCGTGGCCATGGCCAACGGCCGGAGTGACTGGCAATGCCCAAATGCCATGGCTAGTGGGCTCATTTGCCTATAGGAGCAATATATAGTGTGTCCATGACTAGTGGCACTGGAAGAAAGTTATTGGGGCAACATGTAAAGGGGAAATGGCCGAAGGCCGGGGCCAATGGTCCTGGACGAAGGCCATGGCTAGTGAGCAGGAAAGAAAGGTAGTGTTTTAAAAGATAGGTGGCACCGCCAAAGCCATGCTCACTGGCCAGGACCAAAGGCCCTGGCTAGTGTTCCCGAAAGACATGTAGAGTGACCACGGTTGAAGGCTGTGGACACCTAGGGGCTCCAAAAGAAACATATTGGGGAACATGTATAGTGGACATGGTCGAACGCCTTGGCCACGACAGTGGCCTGTAAAGATACTATGTTATAACAAAACCCTTGAAATTAACTGAAACAACCTTGGTTAAGGTGCAGTTAAATTGTGCAGCTTTAAAGTAACAAAAACCTTGCAATTCATTGGATATGGGAAGTCATGACCAGCTTAACTCGGTGCGTTCCCGTTGCAAAGCCCATGAGCACATATATATTATAAGAGAAGGGATTGACATTGACATACAAAATGGCATCATGGGGGATATCAACGGGAGCGTGCCGAGTTAAGCTGGTCATGACTTCCCACATCCACTGAATTTCAAGTGTTTTGTTGTGTTAAATATTCACAACTTAACTGCAATTTAACTAAGCTTTTTTTTCAGTGAATCTCTGTCTCTCTCTCTCTCTCTGTCTCTCTCTCTCTCTGTCTCTCTCTCTCTGTCTCTCTCTCTCTCTCTCTCATATACGCTGAAATCAATTAAAAAGGGCAAAACAGGAGTATAGTATGCTGAGGTTGAGAATAAGTACCATTCACTTCTTGAGGGGAAAGCTGCAATTCCTGGAATACGTAGGCACTGCCATAACCTATTAGATGAATAGTTTTATAAACAAGTATTCCAGAAAAATGTGCGCCACTACATTATAGTCCATCAGAAATTATGTTTTAATTTCATGAAAAGGTTTTTTCAAACTCAAAGCTTGATTCTCGCCACATATTAATACAGTGTATCCATGTATGTTACAATATACAATAAACTTAAGCCAGTTACATACACAGCATCAGGATACATAAATTAATTGGCCCTAGCCAACACGTGTTATGACCACCTTGGTCACTATGAAGGCTATTAATTGTCGTATCTTCTAATTGATCAATTCAACAAATCATACTGTCAATATAGGTCCCGATTCAATTTGGTTGCAAATTATACTGTAATAACAAGAAAAAAGGAGGCATAAGAAAAATAAACAAATTGGATTAAACGTCATATCACATCCTTCAAAACTTCTAACCATCACTCCATAGCTTATCACAGTGGTCATTTCTAGTGATGTAGTACCATTGGTGATCCATCTAGCAGCAAAAAACCTGCACTCCATTTGAGTAGTGAAAGCAGAAATATGATAGTTGCGTGCTAATATAACTATCTGATGTTATAGTTGTGTCGCTCCAAGTGTGTCAATTATGTTAAACATGCATGTGATCCATTATTGTGTCTCATTACTGATTGGAAGATGCTATTTTAGATTGTTAGTACTTACCATGCTAGATGTAGCCCAAAGAAGTACTGATAAATTGAAAGTATCTTGGGAATTATTCGAATTAAAAAATACCTATGGAATAAACAGTATCATTACTTACGAATCGGGCTAAGGCTATTACTGAGGAAGCTAATACAAACTACAATGTGTCCATTCACTGACCAGTCGTGGCTAGTGGAGCATTGATTAGTGAAGCCACTCTCACGTTTATTGTCTATCCAAAACTATTGTACCTGTTCATCCTGCAGACAGTTATTATTAGATCATATGATCTTATGAAAGTCTAGTTGATTCACCCTCCTACTTTATTATTAAGTCACCCAGTGAGAATTGGTGTAAATTAGTAAATACAAGGACAGATCTGACTTGCCAGTCTAAAAATGTTGCTTGACAAAAGTAATTAAGGAGTATCTTGCAAGGGGAGATCAGTTAGTATTAGCCATTCCTTCCTAAAAAATATAAAACAATAGATACTTGTATATTTCAACATACCAAATATTGAGTGCAGTCATCTGGTAGCAATGTAACTTTAACATGCATGTTGTGCTGTGGTGCCATGCTATATATTAAATGCAATCATCGAATAGCAATGTGACACAAACATGCATTTAATGTTACCACTTCAGTAGATTGTGGCATTAATTGCTTACCTATATAAATTGATTGAAGGATGTCCTGATTGGACTATCATTGCTGCGATCGGCATCCTGCGTGTCTTTACACTGTGGGCGCCATTTTGATCTATTTATATATTTGTGTGATGTTACAAGTATGTGTCGTGTGATAACACTTTCTGTCTAAGCGGTGGTCCGCTTAAATCATGTGTGATTCTATTATTATTTAAGATGATCATGTTCCCTAATTATTGAAGTGAATTCTCTTTCCACATCGAAGGAGGAATTAAATGATTTAATAGATTAGAATTTTATTAAGAATATATTACCTTTAAAATTAAATGTGGCAAGCCTGAATGTGGCAGATCAACGTAATGTATAAATGGAGACCTATTTCTATTCATATTAAGGTTCAGAATCAAAATTATGTTAGAAGATGTGGAGGCTACATACTGTCCTCGTGTTCAAAAGGGCGTCAGCTGTCATCAAAATTAGCAACATTTCAAATATTTACTGAATTAGCATATGTTAATTTAGCAGAAAAGTTTGGGTGTGTCAATATTTGAACTGCTCTCCATTGGGCCTGAGCAAAGATCATTTTAGTATGAACTTTAAATCTATAATACAAATATATCATAAATGATTACATTGTTCTTACACCAATACCTATTTGGTTTACTAACCAGCATTGCATTGCAAAAAGGGCCCTATTAGAAAATGCTTCTAATAGTATTTCATTATTTACTAATCAGTAGAGGATAATGCTCAATTTATACAGTTGTATATCCGAGCAGATGAGTCATATTTTTTAGAAGTGCATGGGTCTGAGGTTGAACAAGCAAAGGAAAAAGCACAAAAAAGTCAAATCATAAGTCAAAGCTGATCAAAACCTTTTTATTGAGCTCTAATATTAAGTGCCTTTCTGGGTTACCAAGACAGGTGATGACATATTGCCATTATAGTATTCCTGACCTGCATGTAAGATCTGTGACCCGGGGTACAAGTTCTGTTAAATCTGAGCGAGCCTAGTTAACAGAAATAATAAATGCCCTCCTTAATCCCTAAGGTATAATGCAAAAGGATCCAGATAAAATGCCTTAAATCAAATATCTTCCTCTGTAACCACCAATTCTGACAGTACATCTTTTAATGAGTTTAAGGAAAGTAGATCTGCCCTTAAAATTAACTCACTAACTTTGCAGAAAGGGACTACAAATCCCATAATTCCAGAAGTACTGGGATGAGGAAGATGGCTGAAGAGGCATGCTGTAGCAGTATTCGGGCAATTAAGCGTAACAGCTGACACCTGAAGGAACCTGGGAGGCATAAAAGGCCCCCTCAGGTGCAGGCAATTGGGAAGAGCTGGAACTGTGACTGTAATGCGAGCTATAGCAGACGGATGAAGGCACAAGGCTGGCAAACCAAGCAGAAGTGGGAAAACGAGAGGGACCCCGGAAGGTGGAGACAGCAGATTTTACCTGCTTGTTATGAGAGTGTCCTGTTTCCTCCAAACTCTGAAGTGCAAAGGCTGCGCAGCGGAAGGCGTGCAGGGGAGCTGTCTTTCCCCATGTGAGCCTAATTGCTGTGGTTGCCGTGCATGAACGTGCTGGAGAACAAGGCGAGGAGCGGTTGTCAAGCCGTGGGTCTACAGTGTGAGAGGGGCTCCATAAATGTGTGGCCTGCCCGGAGAGAGACACCGTCACAGAAGAAGGGTGGGAGGTCCCTAAGAAGCCAGAAGCAGTAGAAGTTGTGGCAGAAGTCGTAGAAGCAGTGTGACCTGCAGAGCAAGTGTTAAAGGAGCTGGTGAGTGAAGTACAGCATTCTAATACATTGTGCGAGCAGTGCTGGAAACAGAATCCAGTTCCATATTATCTCAGTTATGGTTTAAGGCGAGTAAAGGTTGTTTGTTCAAGCTGAAATACCAGAACAATGGAGTGTACCACTCGCATATAATGGGAATGGTCTTTTACTCGCGTGAGAAGCTAATGTTGCTTGAATACATTGTTCAACCTTTAAAAGACAGTTATCATTTTCAAGGAGTTGTCGCGTGTCACTAATTAAGAAGAGTGAATGTTACGAAGGCCATTGTTGAAAACCTAACCCTGATAAAACAAGTGTTGAAATCTTTAACTTGTGAAAACTACATTAAGAAGTGGTTGAATGTGCCTAATTGTGATTCCTAAAGAAAGACTGAATCATATTTGTTACTTTAATCCTGCATAGCTTTCATATAAGTGTATAAACTATTGAAGAATCGAACAAGCATTCGCCAAGTGTCTCCCATATTAACAGTGAAACCAGCCTGTCTGATATTTAACAAACAAACTAATTGTATTGTTGGCAAAGTGTGGCTCCACGGGTTCAGTTGGCAAGAGAGTGTTTTTGCTGTTTCCATTGCTGCCCAGAAAAGCACCTCCCACCATCCTCCATAGCGGGTTTCTCCAGCAAAGAGGGTTGCAAATGTGGCTCCAAGTGTGCAGTCAGCAGAACTGCTAACCACCATTGGTATCACCTCTAGTCTTCTCATATTGTGAGTACTGGAGGTTGAGTGACTGTTTGCCTGTTTGGAGATTGCGGGGCTGAGCAGAGTACACCGGTTTTGAAACCCTCTGCCTTAACTGAACTTACTTGGCTTACTACATATTTTTGCTGACCCTTGTCCTTGGACAACTACAGGTTTTTCTACTGGGCGATTGCGGGGGTGCGCCTCTTGGAGATTAGAGGCTGAGTTGAGCGCCAGCGGCGTGCAACAAGTTCCACGGTGGTCCGCCGGGGGGCCATGTGGATCTGTGGCTAACTATATTCTCCCCACTACATTGCCCACACCCATCCGCTTCGCCCTGTTGGCTGTGGTCACTGGCCCACCGGTTTAACTATGAAATTGAAGTCCATTGGTAGAGTGGGCTTGCGTAGTGATGTTGGAAGGAAGGGGTACGCAGTCCTATGCATACCTTTAAATCACATAAAGAAGCCCTGAAAACAAAAAAGGGAACAAGGAAAGTGGTCTCAATGGTCGTGTCCCACCCTCCACACAATCTAGGATCTCGGAATTCTTCATAGGTGTGCGTGGTGTTTCTACACAGCTGGAAAGCAACAGGGTATTGGACGCTGAATCGAGCCCTGAATTACAATTTACACAGCAGGAATCGAGGGAATGTTTATTTACGAAAACCAACCCACACACCAGTATGCTAGAGGATAACTCTGCGCTTCTATCTGGCTCCGCCCATTCCCTTGATAATAATGGCTCCCTGCTGAACCTATGTAGGACTTTACAACTTAACTCTTTGGGGCCAACTACACCAGTGAACAGCAATAATTTGACATGCAATTTATCAAACAGCCCTAATCTTGAGGCTTTTGCTGTTGATTTGAAATTCGGTTCTAAAACTACTTTGGAGCATGTGACCACGGCACCATTTTGTGACGCAACCTGTGTACATATGTTTGGGTCGCTTACCCACTATTTAAAGGCTATGTCGGCAAAATGTCAAGCCCTGTTTTCCCTTTGTTCTGTTTTGGCAAAAGACCAGCAAGAATTGAAACTGTCAATGGCTAAGGTCCTGGGGCCCTCTGTCCAGTCCCAAACCCATATGCCTTTAGGCCTGCTGGCATTGATTGTGAGGAGTCTGTTCCTATACTACAAGGGGCCCCGGTAGAACCAGTGTTACGGGTAACCCGAAGTAAGGCTAGGGAGTTTGAAGGTCCTGGTTCCAGGATCCTGGTTTCTACTGATGAGTCGGATATCTCTTGGAGGTCTCAGGACTCATTAAGAATTGCAGCTGAGAATGAGCAGGATTCACTGGAGGCGCTGTGTGCTGAGATCTCCATGATGGAAAAATCCATACCCTCAACCACAAATCCTAAAAACATCAGGAGGGAGAAGAGGGTGGAGGTACCAAACAAGCCATCATACCTCCCTTCTGTAACCTAGTCTGGTGGATGAGATAGGTTCTTAACTACCACAAGGACAGATGGAGCAGGAGTACCTAACAAACCCAAAATAATTCAAGTTGACCGAACCAGGCGTACAGTGATCCTGCAAGGGCCTCTTGACAGGTGGGCTCTCCCAAAGCATAGACCATCCCCACTTAATATTCATGAAGGTACTGGGCTACGAAAGACAATAATAAACAATAATGTCAAGTGTAGGGCATTGAAGTTGCGGTGCCTAAATACTAATTCCCACATTTTCGCAAAACCCCAAGGGCAGGATCGGGATGGAGCCGACATGTCCTGGACGACGAGTGAGGGAGCTACCCGACAAGCCCCTACCCGATGGGTCTCTAACTCAAACGCCTATACGACTGCTACGTCTAATACTGAGGAATTGGTAGGGGGTGGTGCCATTCATAACCTTGGTCCTGGCAGGGTGACAAATGGACTAATGAAGCCGAGCCGGCAAGTGAAAATTGTAGAGAGCCACACTTCTGAGTCAAGCCTGTTTCTTAACAGGACAACTCTTCTCCGTCTTTGGGCCACGATTCATTGGCTATCCTCAATTTCTTCTGCAGATATTCAACTTGAACTACCGAAGTGGGACAGCAGTACTAACTGGGTCCTATTAAGATTTGCTTCACCCGCGGTGGTATCACTGTTGTGTGCTAGTGTGGACGCTCTGTATTCTTTAGGCCTGAAACTCTTAGTATGTGGCACTCCACTAGTAAGATCTGGGCCTTCTGCAATAGATAACCCTGTGTTGTATCGCAGGGTTTAGGCCTGCCAGGCAGGGAACCAGGGGTGTAGTAGCCTTAAACACCCCCTATCCAACCCAGTCTGCTTATGCTCATACCTACACCAGCCATGAAGAAGTGTACTAGGTCCCTCCAAACAGAGAGCAATCTTAAGGGAAAACAGTGGGGTCACCTTAAGGGAAAAAAGCAGTCCCAGGTCCAAATTGCCTTGCCATTGCAGTGCTGAAGCAGAATCCTACTAAGTTGTCATCCATTTTGCAAATGTTGTTCGACAAAGTGTGTGCTACACAGGTAATCCTGATCTCTTGGTAGTAATCTGTGTTAGTACCGGTCTATATAAAAGGTGATCGGGTGTGGCCGGCTAATTTACAGGCTGCTGTCTTTACTAGACGTCACAGGGAAAATCTTTGCCACATTTGTCCTTCAGGCCTTGCAGAATCGGGTTGATGAGACACATCTACTACATTTTACACGGACAGGTTTTCACCTGAGGTGTGGTACCTCCCATAATCTTAGGCTCATGATACACTGTTTAGAGACGCTACGTCGCCCGGAGGGTCGACATTGTATACCATCTATGTGGACTTGACTGGGTGTGTCGTGACAAGCTATGGCTCAAGATGAAGAACTGGGGGTGTCCCGTGTGGCTTATGAGTGTACTTAAGGGCCTCCACTTTAGCATGCACGCGTGGGTGCAATTGGACGATCAGGGAGGATTGAATGCCCCGGTAAACATCTATAGGGGGATAAAACAGGGATGTACTTTGGCCACCCTTTTGTATAACATCTATATGACCAATCTACCCTCGTTATTTAACCAAGTAGTTTGTTGTTGCCCAAGTATCGGTGGTCGAACAATACCTTGTATGCTATACGCGGACGACTTGGTATTGTTCAACCACACCTACAGTGGAGCAAGGACCAAGTTTGACTTGTAGATAATGTTCGACAGAATATTTTACCAAAGTATCAACATGATTAAAACAAAGGTTATGGTGATTGTGCCCAAGAAGGTGAAGTGCCCAGATTTCATTGCCAGATTGGGAGCGCTTGCCATTGTGGGAAAGTATCCCTACTTAGGGCTGGAAATTAGTACCTCTAGATCCTATACCCATGTAAAGGAGGCAAAAATTATAAAGGCAAGGCGTTTGACCCACTTGATCTGAAAGTTTGCAAATCAAACCGCAGGCTATTCCCTAGAGAGTACAATGACCCTCTATAGCCAGTGCCTTTGTCCCATGGTACTATATAGCTTAGATGCCTTAGCCATGCGCGATTTGCATTGGCTTGACAAAATCGAAGGTTATTTCTGGAAGTGGATATTCTAATGACGACCCTCGACTCCTCTTGAGTACCTTAGACTAGAATTGGTGTTTGCCTCGTTAAAAGGTCAGGCGATGATTAAGCAGGGGTTATTACACCTTTAAAAGTAACACTGGTCGGGGCGTGGCTTGGAGCGCCATCGATGTGGGTTGCCCGCTGCCGCGGCAAAAAACATGCAGTTCCCGTAATGAAAACAGGCTGCTGACACCAGCTACGGTGATCGGAACTACCTGAGCACGGCTGGTCCAGAGATGAGAGGCTAACGCAGGACCATTGTGCCCAAAATTGACGGCTGAAGCCCAGCACCCAGCACCATCCGAAAAATCAAGATGGCGGGCGCTTATGCCACTAGAAGTGGAGGCGGGCCTCGCAGGGACACGCATGCGGGAAATGGTGAAGGGCCGGACAGTGGGGGCGGATTGGTACTCCTCGACCGCGGACGCAGCCTGGATCCAGCAACGGAGACACCACAGCTGAGATGGGGCAGTCGGAACACCAGCCGGAAAGCTAGCCCCGGCTCCCAAGCGTGACACGCAGCAGTGGCGGCCGCGGCGAGGCGGTGGCTGAAAGCCTCTCGCTGTTGGAGCACCAGCTGAGGTGGGTGGTGCAGAGAGGGAGCGCCCCCCCCACCCGCTTCTGCGGGACGGTGATAAGCAGACCCTGGCCTCGAGAGAAGACGCGCAGTGGGGGCGGCCGCATCGGGGTCCTAGCCGGGGACCACTTGTAGCCGGAACCCCAACCGAGGGAGGAAGCCGCATCGGGGCTGCGGCTGGAAGCCTCCTGCAGCCAGAGCACCATCTGAGGTGGGCGGCACAGGAGTTCAAAAGCGGGTCCCGTCTCCGGGGGGTGACAGGCAGCAGAGGCGGCCCCATCAGGACTGCAACAGAGAGCACCTTCCAGACTCATGCCGGCGGAGGGCGGCTCTCCTCAGCCACAGATGGCGAAGTGCTGTGAGGACTCCCAAAAAAACAAGTAAACGCCGCCGGCGCCGCATTAAACCTGCATTAAACTTGCTCCTCCATAGCACCACAGATACTTCACTGCAGGAGGCCCCTTCTTGCCTCACTTGCCACCTCAGGCTGCCCTTACCCTGCGCAACAGACCCACGCCCTCCCAGGCTAAAGCTCTAAAGATACCGGGGGCGCACCCTGGCACCCTGCATAACAGAGGCCTAGGCTGGCAATTTTGGATTGGGAGGCCCCTTGGCTGTGCCCCCCCCCCATCAGAGGGACGAAGTGAACCTGCAATAATATCACGCCTGCTCTGGCTGGCACGGCAAACAACGGATCCCATTCACTGGGGCCCCTCGCAACACAGTGCAACTAATTAAGCTACCAGAAGGCCCCTGCAGGAAAGAAAAGGGGTCCACCGAGACCAACAGGAATCCCCTTTGGTTTTCACCCCCTGCACGCTTCCTGGGGCACCCTGGCCCACGTCCTCATTCAGCCATACCGCCCTTCCCCAGGGAACGGAACAAGCTCCTGGACCTCTCCTTCCACCGAAAGAACTGGGACCTCCCGCACCGCTTTGCCTAACACTGGGAGGACACAATCTACCGGACCAATAACACGGACGGGCCTCATCCCGAACCTGCGGAGCTCTCCTCCCCAGAAAAATCAGAGGTCGCTGCCCGTGAGATCTGCCCTACTGTCTCAGATCCCCCTCGGGAAACCTCAGCGCCTCTCAACGCGCCCTCCCCGCACTGCCACCATGACCAAACAAGCAAAGGCTGGCAAGAACTCAGATATAGCCACTATGTTCTTGACATCGGACAAAGGAAAGAAGCAGGACCCTCCTAGGCTCGCCCCGCAGAAACCCCAAGAAAAGAGAGAAGCTCTCGCTACCAAAGGAGACATAGCGGCTTTTATGGCTGACATTAAGTCTAAATTCCGCTCTTGCATGTCAGAACTCACCACCAAAGTAGAACAGACTGATCAAAGGGTGAGTGAGGTGGAGCAGAGGCTAGGAGAGATCGAGGATCGCTCACAAGAACATACAGCCACTCTGGGGGAAGTCCAACGCTCAATTAGAGCCTTACAAGACAAATGCGAGATCTTAGAGTTCAAACAGGAGGACCTCGAAAATAGGGGGCGCTGCATTAACCTCCGCATCCGAGGGATCCCGTCCATCCCCGATAAAAACCTGGCGGACTATGTAGGGGACTTTTTCCAGGCCCTGCTCCCACAGCTGGACAAATCCCAGCTCTTGTTGGACCTCACCCATAGACTGCGCCCACGCTGGGGAGTAGACTCCGACCTTCCCCCCAGATGTCCTCACCAGGGTCCACTTCTTCACTACTACAGAGGCCATCTCAGCTATTAGCCGTTCGGGGGACAAACTCTTTTCAGGGCTCACCGCTCCAGATTTACCAAGATCTCTCAATGCTCACCCTCCAGAAAAGATCACCCTGGCCCCTGACACTCTTCCTCCAAGACCACCAGGTGCGATACAGATGGCTATACACAACGGCCCTGCAGTTCTCATACAAGGCCACGGTGCGGCAAATCTGTCACTTGGACGCTAGCAAAATCATGCACCCAACCTCACCCAGAGAGACCACTTCACCGGAGGTGGCTGGGGACCAGTAGCCAGCCCCGTCCCCGAAACCTAGGTAGTCTAGGCACAGCGGAGCAATAGGAGGAGATAATCGGGGGCGGGTCCGCACCCTGTAGATCCACGCCATACTAACTCACTGGCCGCCCTGCCCTGCTCCACAGGGAATCCCCACCTCCGATCCAGCGAATAAACACCTGTAACTATGGCAGCAGGCTACACCCATGGCTCATGCCCATTCCAAGGTACGTCCCATCTGAGTCCTTGAAACCCACAGTACTTCGATTTATTCGTCGTTCCGATTAGCCACGGGTACGACCACACACACACAATGTCGGCCCACTCGCAAGTTAAAGTTACTGCCTCCCGTTGGGGGCTTGTGTTAAAACTCCAAGTGCAGGATGACACATTCTTAGCTCTCACTAGAGATGGCGGTTGACCCGCTCACCACCAACCCCACCCCCCCTCCAGACAGGACGGCGGAGAAGAACCTAGCCCCGGAACATCAAAATTTAAAGCTCCTCTCTTAACGTCAATGGGCTGAACTCTCCCACCAAACGGAAAGCGGTCCTGCAAAGACTTCAGGACGAGGAGGCCGCGGTGGCTATGCTCCAGGAGACTCACTTATTGCTGGCAGACGTCAGGCGGCTCCGCTCTCGGCTGTACCCACTCCAATTTTTTGCCTCTGGAGGGAATAAAAAAGGAGGCACCACAATCCTTTTCAGGAAGGACCTAAACCCCCAGGTCCTGGACACGACAACATGCCCAGAAGGCCGTTTTGTAGCAGTCAAATGCCTTCTGCTGGGAGACCTATACACCTTCATCTCAGTATATGCCCCCAACTCTGGGCAATCCAGCTTCTACGACTCACTAAGTTCCTCCCTCTCACGCTTTGTAGAAGACCAGACGATAGTTGGAGGGGACTTTAACGGAGTACCAGACCCTATAAGGGATAAATCGCACCCCCCCGACTCCAAACGACTTCACCCAGGCGCTTAGCCTCCTACATTTACTTAGATCCCTAGAGGTGGTGGACTTGTGGCGGGTGCTTGACCCCACCGAAATAGATTACTCCTTTTACTCTTACGTCCGCCAAACCTTTTCAAGGATCGACCTCTTCCTGACATCCCGCAGACTCTTGCCTTCGTCAACTAAGTGTCCATTGGCTCAAGAATCCTATCCGACCACGCCCCAGTAATCATGGAGATCCGGGCACAGAACCTCAAACCCAACTCCCACGTAAATGGTCCCTTTATGACCCAATCCTCAATGACGTATCGACAAGGGACAGGATCGCAACTGCGATCAAGAATTTCCTCTAAGAAAATCCAGCCTCCGACACTTCAGCAGCGAATAACTGGTATGCCATGAAGGCAGTGATTAGAGGCGTTCTCATTGCACAAGGGGTGGCCTACCATCGGAACAGGCGGCAGATCCGGATGGCCCAGGAGGAAGAACTTGGAGCTACGGAGGAAGCCCACAAGAAAAAAGGTTGGTCCCCCAAAACGCAGCGAGCTATATGCACAGCCAGGAAGAAACTAGAAGCCCACTATGCTGAACAGACTGCATAATAAGATGGTTTGGCCTTGGCCATTAGTTGCGCAAAGAACAATAAAGCAAACAAAATCCTAGTAGCCAAATTGGCCAAAATAAGACAAACCAACACCATTTCCGGCCTGCGCGACTCCCATGGAGTCATCCAATACTCGGAACCTAAAAAACAGCAACTGGCTGTGGACCACCTGACCCAGGGAATGACTGCTCCCCCACGAGATCAGCTTAAACAAGTGGAATACCTGCAAAGTGCGGCTCTTCCCCGACTCACTAGCTCGGCAAGAGAGTCTGGAGGCACCCATCACGGAGGAGGAGGTTGAGGAAGCCATCAAGGCTCTTAAAACCCGGGTCCCCGGCCCAGACGGGTTCTCGGCCAAGTACTACAAACTATTCAGACCCCAGCTGGTTCCCCCCCCCCCTGGTGACACTCTTCAACTCCTTCAGGGAAACAGGGTCAGTGACCCCCTCGATGCAGGAATCGACAACCATCCTCCTGCCTAAGCCAGGGAAAGACCTGAGAGACCCGGCCTCATACAGGCCAATAGCACTGCTGAACATAGATGCAAACCTGTATTCCAAAATTCTTGCAAATCGCCTAAGTCGGATAATGCCGGAGATAATCCAGCCGGACCAGGCGGGCTTCATCTTAAACCGAACAGCAGCAGGAGATAATATCTGCAGAACCTTGAACCTGGTGGACCTCGCTGCCCGAAGTTCCCAGAGACTAGTACTAATGGCCTTGGATGCTACCAAGGCATTTGATAAGGTGGACTGGTCGTTCATGAAACGCACTCTAGAGGCCTTTGGCTTTAGAACAGCATTCCGGACAATGGTACTGGCCAACTGCAAGGAGCCGAAGACATTCCTGAGGACCAACGGATCCATCTAAGCCCCAAGCCCTCTGCCTTTTGGAACCAGACAGGGCTGCCCGCTATCGCCTCTGCTTTTTGCACTCACCATGGAGCCCTTCGCCCAGAGAATCAGACAGAACAACGAGATTAAAGGCCCTCAGGTCGGCTCATCGTAACACAAAATCGCTTTATACGCTGATGATGTCCTGCTCATGATCTCGGAGGCCCGCTCCTCTTTGGAGCACGCCCTGGTGGAAATAACCAGCTACGGAGAGGTGTCTGGCTTTTCAGTTAACTTTACCAAATCAGTGGCCTTGGGCATCAGTCTCCCCGCAGAGGAATGGGAGACATTGGCCAAGATGTGCCCAATTACGTGGATAAGAGCCATACCCTACCTGGGAGTATACATTCCGGCGAACCCAAAAGAGACATACCGAGCCAACTTTCCCTGGCTGTTCAAGGAACTAGAAGGAGACCTGAAACGCTGGACGACCCAGGAAATCTTGCTAATGGGACGCATAACAGCTTGCAAAATGAACCTTCTCCCGAGGTTTCTCTATGCCTGCTCCTCCCTCCCAGAGGCAATCCCCGCACCAACCCTTTGAGACCTACAGAGGAAAATACTAAAGTTCATCTGGAGGAGTAAGAGGGCTAGAATCCCCCACAAGACACTACTGGGCGGCTCTAAACTGGGAGGGTTGGGGGTCCCGGACCTACAGGCCTACAGAGTGGCGGCACAACTGACACATGGTCACGCATAGCAGACAATCACAAACCGCCCCAGATGGGTAGGACTGGAGCAGTCGCAGCTACCCCTCCGCCTGCGATTCCTGCCGCGCATCCCACCCCCCCTCAGAACGCACTGGGGGGGTCTCCTTCTGGCGACCAAACACACCTTGAGTTCCTGGGACTGGGCACTAAAACGAAAGGGAGTCCTGAGAGGCCTGGGCCCACAATCGCCAGTTTTCCATAATCAAGCTTTCTCACCCGGGTTGAAACCCTGTAACTTCCAAAACTGGATAAACGGCGGACTCGAGACTCTAGATCAGCTGTACGCGGGAAATGTACCCCACACATTTGAACAGTGCAAGGAAAAGTTCCAGCTCCAGGAAAAGGACAGATTTACGTACATTCAACTGCATCACTGCTGCCCACACCCCCAAACCCTACAGGCGGCAACGCGTACCCCCACCGCCCTTGAACTAACCCTCAAGAACCTTCCAATTTGAGGCAGGATTTCCACCTTTATATAGGCGCCTTTTGGGCGTCTTCCTGGCAGCAAGAACCCGCTGCATGGCCCAATGAGAGACCAATTTGGGACACCCAATAGAGGACCAGACATGGGTGGACATCTGGACCAGAGCACACTCCTCGTCCACCTGCGTTACCAACAGGGAATGTGCATATAACATCATTCTGCGGTGGTACTACCCACCCTCTTAGGCTTCATCACATGAACCCCGAGCTGGACCATTCTTGCTGGAGAGGATGCGGTCAACCAGGCTCCTTCTTTCACATTTGGTGGACATGCCCGAAGAGCCAGCAATTCTGGAAAGTATGCTTGCCAACTATTGCACAGATCACTGGGACAGTAATCCCAATGGAACTGGAACCCGTCCTGCTCGGGGCCCCAGTCCCCGCGATCTACCCACGCTCCGGGAACAGAGCGAAACTGCTGACCCAATGTCTCCTAGCGCGGAAAACAGTGTTGGCCCGCTTCTGGTAATCCCTGGACGGCCCCCTCATGGCCCAGTGGTGGACAGAACTATGGACATATTGATCGCGGAGAAGGTGACAGCGGCTAAGGCCGGAGTCCTCCACCGATTCCAGAACATTTGGGCCCCAGTACTGGAATACGACCAGCAATTTCCCACCCTGACCTATAAACCCATCAACGCCCGGTGGACCCTGAGGGACCAGGAGGACCCCAGAGGGGTCACATAATCGATGAGGCCACAGAGTGGACGGCCAGGGGGATGGAGGCCCTGAAGCGGGAAAGGGGGGGAGGGGAGTGATGGGACTTGAAGGGAATGTTTAGGTGTCATTGTGTCTCAGTTATTGTTCATGTGATATAATTGTCAACCTGCCTTGATTTAAAATAAACATATTTTTAAAAAAAACAAATTTAAAAAGTAATACTGGTCCAAAATGTCAATTGCTTTCCTTGTTGGGGCCCGTTTCGGGTACACATAAAGTCTAAAGGAGGGGAATTCAACAACCTCATAGCCAGACTGTACGAGAATATTGGTTGGTTCCCTGACTTCAAACGAGGCACTAGCCTTGTTACTCTACAACAGTTATTTAAAAGTAAATTGAAGAAATGGGATTCGACTAATAATTACGCGCACCTCTCTACATTGAGCACATACGTACACGTTTCAAATGTTACCCATTGGTATTTGAAAGCTAAAAGATATTGGATACAGTGCCCCAGCCCTCCGTTTCGGCCCTTTATATTGAAATTAAGGATAAACCAACTTCCTCTGTTAATCTCGTGGTGCCCATCTTAAAATTCTGCTTCAGCATAGGACATGCCATATCTGTAATGGCCCAGGTTCGCTGGAAACAGCTAAACATGTATTTACAGATTGCAAAGCCCTGGGACCGGCTATTATGACTACAATGGGTGGTTTGTGCATAATTAAGACTCTATAAAGCAGGATGCATTTTGGAACTTTTGCCTTAACACGGATAGTGAAATGGTACAGCTCGCCTTCCATAGGCTCTGGTGTATTATTGAGAATATATTGGCCAAGAATAACTAACTGTGTCTATCCCTTGCTCTCATATAATGAATGCTATTTGATTTATTGTACTGCACTAATAGTTCCTTTTACCGTTTTAGTTGGTATAGTTAATGATGACTGGTACATATTAGTATTTATAGTTTTAAAGAGTTTTAACGATTTTATGGAACATGTACAGTGAATCATATTTAATAAGTGTATTCTTTTCTGTGATGACTAATTCATGGAGCCACTAATTGTTGTTGTACACCCTCGGATGAGATTACTAGCCCGGTGTAGTCCTTAACAGATTGGAAATGTGGAATCTCTTCCCAGGGGAAACATATTGTGTATTTTGACCTGCTTGATTTATGTGATGTTAATAATAAAGTTTTAAGTTTGTAAAAGTTTTCCAACTAAATACGAATAAATAATTGTACTGTGAAGTTAATGAACCTATAATACGAGTGTGCAAGCATTATCTGAAGCTAAAAGTGTGGCACTAAGGCTTCTGGGTAAATTACTTGGGCTGATAACTGTCAGAAAGGTGCATGCAAAGTTCGGGAAGGGAAACTGGCTGCTTGTAAAGACTATTTTGAAGTTGACGCAACCTGTCGTGCCAGAGACTGTGGAAGACAGAGAGAAGTGGGTATTAAAGGCAAACCCAGGTTGTTATTGTGGCAGACAGACGGAGGCAAAGAGGCTGCCCCTTTTGAAGAGATTTAAGGGGAAGAGTGCCTTGCCTACTTGAAGTTGTTGAAGTACTTTGAAGTGTATCTTGTCGAAGCCTGTCTAGAAGTACATATCACTGAAGCAGTGGTAGTAGTCCAAAATACTGAAGCTGTGGTGGTGTATCTAATTGTCAGTAGATGCAACACTGCAGTAGTTTAAACAAAGTGGAGCACTGTTTGTTTGTTTGTTTATTTATTTTATTTATATAGCGCTCCAGACCCAGAGGTAAAAGGGCGCTTTTAGAACAGGTTACAACAAAAAACAATATAAATATGATATGCAGTTATACATTTGTGCAGTATGTACATTATATACAGTTTGCCTTGTTATAGTTGGAGTAACAGCAGTGTCGTCAGGCATAGGAGATAGAGAATGGTAAGGTTAGTTTTTCTCCAATAACCAAACAATTACTTGTTTCCTGAATGGATGAAATGATTCAATTTATTTAATGTTCAATGGTAAGGTATTCCAGAGTTGAGAGCCCAGGACCATGAAGCTGGAGCCTCCGGCTTTTCTTAAGGTAAATATGGGCACTGTGAGGCGTAGAGTATTGGATGATCTAGTAACTCTGGTGGCTGATTTCAAGGTGAATTTATTGGTGAGATAGGGTGGGCTGAGTGGTTTAAGGCTTTGTAGGTGAGGCATAAGGTTTTTAGGTCCATTTTTTGTTGTATAGAGAGCCATTTACAGGATATTCTGGTGGAGGAGATGTGCTCTCGCCTAGGGATGTTTAGTGCAGCTTGTCGCGCGTTATTTTGGAGAACCTCTAGTTTGTTGATTACAGATTGGTTGACGCCTAGGTAAAGGCTATTGCAGTAGTCCAGTTTGGACTGTATGAGAGCCCTAGCCAGAGTGAGACAGCTATTGGTGGATAAGAAAGGCCTACAGGCTCTGATCAATTTCCCAGTGTAGGCAGTGGCTGAGGCAGTCATATTAACTTGTTTGGAGAGGTTAGTATTGGCGTTGAGGTAGAAGCCAAGGATTTTCCATTTTTAACAATGGGAATTGTGTTACCGTCTATGATTATATTGTTGTAGTGAGGGCTAAGTTTTTGCAGGTTGTTAGCTGAACCGACAAGGAGAAGCTCAGTCTTCTCGTCATTCAGGCAGAGGCCGTGTGTGGCACTGTAGCTACCTGAGATGGTAAGGAGTATCTGGGTGTCATTTGCATAGTTAGTGTAGGTGACACCCAAATGGTCCAATTTGTCAGAGAGGTTTTGTAAAAATGTTGTACAAAGTAGGGGAAACACAAGAGCCTTGTGGGACACCGCAGGCAATTGGGATAGGGTCTGCTGCTGCTGTTGATGAAAAAACACTCATGGTTCTGTTGGACAAGAAGGATTGTATCCACATGACAGCAGAGAAGAAGTGCGCTGCGGATGAGAGGTGATTGCAGTGTATTTTATGGTCGACCAGGTCGAAGGCTGCAGAGAGGTCTAGAAGGAGTAGCATGGCGGCATTACCTTTATCTTTAATATCATCAATCTGACTTTTGAGGTCAACAAGGGCAGTTTCTGTTCCATGCAACTCTATGAAAGGAACCGTGGTGATGGGTCTGTAATTGGTGGGAATGGCCGGGTCTAGGGATTGTTTTGTTTTTTTTTGAAGTGGGAGAACCCATGATTGTTTCAGGTTGCTGGGTACTGAGTTGGTAGAGAAGGATAGATTTATTAGTTTAGAAATGAAGGGAGATAGATCTCTAGCTGCATCTTTAATGACCTGGGCGGGGCAACTGTACCCTTTGCAATTGGAGGGTTCTAGGGAGGTTATCATTTTTTGGACTTCTGGTATGGTTACCTTTTTGAAAGTGAAGCCAGTGTTAGTCTGTAGGAGGTGGAATGCTTGGGCTGTTGTGAGACAAAGGTGACTGTTATCACAGTAAATCAAATAGACGTGAAGTTGTTGAAGTGGAAGCAGCAGCACTGTGAAGTCATCCTGACAAATATACCATTGTGAATTCTAAAACTGTAGCTAAGAAAATACTGTTAACCAAGAACTGTGCATCACTGACAGTTGTGGATGTTGCATTTCTTTTGAATTGTGGCTTGTCTTCTTGAAGAGGTGACAAAGCATTGTGGCTGGGATTACCATTGGTGCTATTTGGTGGAAGTGGGAAGTGGATATTTCACCAAGGAAAGGAGACTTTGCTATCATTAGAACTTCGGTTAACCCACTTTTAAATTGACTTTGAAACATACAGAACTGATTTGAGACATTTCTTTCTAGCAGAATTGACCTTGAATCCTGCGGAAGAGAAATCACCCAGGACATTAGAAGGTTATTCAGAGACTGTGAATGTTGTTCATGTTGTGTTGTATTGCCATATATGTTCTTTGTGTATTTGTTGTTAGTGTGAGGGACAGTTATTCTGTGTTAGTGTTTCCCCTTAGCTTTGGTTAGGTAGGGAAATCCTCAGCAGAGTAGGGCCAGTGAGGCATTTTGATCATATTTCTTTTAAGAATAAAATGGCATATGTTGATAAACCAACAAACAGTTCTCCGCCTCGCATTACTGACCCCTCACAATAGATATGTAAATCCAAAAAGTCAATGGATGCATCATCACTATGCCCAATAATTTCAATATCAAAGGAACTGCTGTTCAAATAGCTAACACATTTTATAAAGCGCTGTTCTGATTCACACCAGATCACAATCACATCATCAATATATTGATATCACATTCTGCTGGAATTCATCATTGGTGAAAGCAAAAGTATTCTCAAAATGTCTCATAAAAAGGTTGGCTAGAGAAGGTGCATATTTTGCCCAAATAGCCACCCCTTTCGTCAGTAGGTAAGCCATTGTTAAAAAGAAAACGGTTGTGTTCAAGAGTAATTTTGAGACATTCTTTGATCATTTCTATGTGTAAGTAGTTAGATGCTGAGAAGTTGCTGAATGTGTACTCAATTGATTTAATAGCCAATTGGTGATCTATTGAAGTTATTTAACATTTAATGTTGCTAATCTATATCCCGCTTGCCAATTGAGGTCTTGTAAGGTTTGCAGAATCTGTATGGAATTCCTGATGTGAGATGGTAATGCTAAAACCTGTGCTCTAATGGCATTATCAATATATTCAGACAATCTTTCTGTGGCCCAACCAATGCCATTCATGATGGGGTTGTAAATACAGTAATTTGTCACAAGCTTTATGTATCTTTGGAAGAAAATACATAGTCGGTATTGTTGGTTTTGTCGTATTAAGAAAGGGTTTTTCTTCATACATTAGGAGCCTTTCCTGTGCCATTTAAGTACCAAATCCTCTACATCTTTGACTACTTCTCTTGTAGGATTAGATGAATGTTTTTGTAGCACCCTGGTGTTTGCAGATGTGTTAATCTCATAGTGATGTAATATTGTCGATTTTAATATCACTACATTGCCACCTTGATCTGTCTCCTTAAATGACTATACTTGATTCTTGTGAAAGTTGTGTTAAAGATACATTTTCCGCTTTAGTTAGATTATGCCATATTTTGTTAGTCCTGGCATGTCTCTTTGTTATAGCCTTGTGAAAGGTCTCAGTCACACTCTAGTAGAGGTGTCCAGTGTGAATTTGGATTGCGGTTCCAGCTCTCTAATTTCCAGATTCCTTGGATTGACTCCCAAGTCTTTACATATATTTTCTTGACTCATGTCTGTTATGTTCTAAAGAAAGTAACGGATGTTTATTTTCTATATCAGAAATAATGAAGTTACTTTTATGTATGAGTGTTTCTTGGGGTTCAAATGTTCTAACTATTAAAGAATTTCTTGGCTTTCTTGTAAACCTGAAGAGGTCGATCTGAAAACTAAAGTTAGTCCCTACTGTTGGTGCAAAGGAAATCCCCTTATTAAGCACAGACAGTTCATTATCCATAAGCATTCTATTAGAAAGATTAATTGCTAGGTTTGCCCCTGTCTCTTAATTTGTTGTCTCTTGGAGGCTAACCAAGTTACTCTTCTTGTTGCGACTTGGTCTCTATCCACTCCCCGCCTCCTCCTCTCTTGCCTCTAAAGGTGTTTTTTGTGTATTGGTACTTTGTTCTAATGGTACCTGAAACCTGACATGTTGGACTGTTGCTCTCTGATTTCCTTTCCTGTACCGTTTGATTTCCTAAAAAAAAAACGTCCTCAGACTGGTGGCCCCCTGTGTTCCCGAGTCATAACTGGTCGATTGTACTAATGGATTGTGCGTAGTGTCCCCTTCTGAATCAATATCCGAACTACCCGGTGAGCTACTTTTATGAGTTATTTACTTTTGGTAACTTATCTGAACGGTCGCTGTTTGACAGATATCTCGACAGACAATCGTTTACAACTGGCGAATTTGACGGGCGATGGGCTACGGCCTACGTCAGGCTTTGGCCTAGCAGCAGGGAGATTGATTTAGTTACTAAACTTCGACACAAAGGCAGTGGTCATCGAGTGTGTAACCACTGCCTTCCCAGAGATCACCCATTGTGCGTCCTGTGAGTTATTTATGCCGAAAACCCTAAAGGAATGATGTACCAAACAATGGGCAGCTCATGCAATGATGGGCAGGTCAGGAACCACTATTGGCACCTTTTGAGTCTGATCCGGAAGGCCAAGACAGCGACGGCTCTGTGTCGAAGGTCGAAGACATTTCCAGGGTACCCTCCGGCTCCCGCGTGTCAGTCTCCAGCCCCTCAATGCTCTGGGGAAAGCTTCTGGCGACAGAGGTGCTTACATAGGCACACAACCCGGAGACGCTGACAGAGCTGTCAAAGAAGGCTGCACGATGCCGAGGGCACTTTGCAGCCTACTGATCATGTGCCGAAAAAGCCTGCTGCAATCCCACCACCGCGTTTAGCGCAAGGTGATCAAGGAAAAGAGGCTCCTTTTAGGCGTGCAGTGGGTGTTTAACAGACGTCGAAACACACATTGAAAAAACATACGTCACGCACAAACACATTTCTCATACACCTTCTGTCCCTGAGAAAGTGCCATAGTATACAGATGCGCATTCCCCTTTATAACAGTCTCTCCAGTGAAATAGGCCTAGAGAGGACCGTGAGGTTATTGTGTTCCCCCTACACGAAACACCTAGAACAGGTACACGGTCAAAGGAATGTTTCAAAGAAACTATGGACTAAGTTTCCTCTTTAAAGTACTTCATGAACAAATATCCAATTATACAGAAAAGATTAGATTTGGAAATGGGACACCCCTTAGATGGCCAACCCCAACCTTTAGCAAAATCACCAAGGTTCCAAACATCGCCCATACATACTGTCCAATACATCTCCTATGACTCTGTTCAAGGGGAAGATCAGGTAGATCAAGATGTGAGGTATGTCGACTAGGATGATCCTAATGTGACCCTGACTAATTTTATCAGGATGACCCAGATGACCCATATGTGACCATTGACACGCCAGATGCTGTTGCAACGGAGACTGGTCATAGCCCCCCAATTGACAACCAATTGTTCTACAATGATTTATTAAAGAGGCTGAAAGTCATTTTAATATTCATACCATAGAAACAGTGGACACCACTGACTTCGTGGATATTTTAAATGAAAAAGTCAGCCAGGCCATTCCACTATTACAATCAATAAAAAAAGAGGATTGGCCCATCACTTACTACACCCTCCCTTACAAGGGCAGTGAACCGCAGAGTGTAAACAGTTTTAAACCATTTCCATCTGACCCAATTTTCATTAGGGAAAATGCCAAACCAGATTCCCTTTTGGTCACCACCACTAGAAAAAGCCAGAATACCACTTTCTAGTGCGGAGGCACATCCCAATAAGGAATGCAAGCAGTTGTATACCTTAGAGAAAATAACTACCTCAGGAGCATATATAACACGCATTGCAAACAATACCCCGCTGCTTGCAAGTTATCACAACACACAGTGGGACAAGGCACTAAAACCGCTCGATTCTGTGCCCCACCCCCTGTGAGGTCACACCTAAAGATCTCCACAGAGGGAAAACAGCTAGCCCAAAACATTCTAAAAAATATTTTAGACTCCGCAGATACTTCAGGGAGAGTAATTGCTGAAGGGACCCTGCTTAAGAGCCATTCATGGCTCTGACATTCCGGGTTTAATCCTGAGACTCAGGCATCCACGGCACACCCGGCCCCAACGGCAAACCCTGGTTCCTCCTCACGCACTGTGCAGCCCTGAGCCCCTCTCCTCCGCTCGGGGTCTGGGTTGCGACTTTTCTCCACGGAGCCAGCATCGGACCAGCTTCGTTCCACTGAGCCAACATCGGACCCGCTTCGGGACCTCTCCCGCGGCCCTTGGTGCCCGCCTTCTTCGTGCTGGTGCCGGATCCACAGGGTCCTTGTGGACGGTGAGGATCCCGCTCTTCCATCAGGCCGGCCTAGCGAGATCCTTCCCGCCTCGAAGTCACCTGAGGCGGCAGTCATCCACGGCACACCCGGCCCCAACGGCAACCCCTGGTTCCTCCTCACGCACTGTGCAGCCACTGACCCCCTCTCCTCCGCTCGGGGTCTGGGTTGCGACTTCTCTTCACGGAGCCAGCATCAGACCAGCTTCGTTCCACTGAGCCAACATCGGAACCGCTTCGGGACCTCTCCTGCGGCCCTTGGTGCACGCCTTCTTCGTGCTGGTGCCGGATCCTCAGGGTCCAAGTGGACAGTGAGGATCTGTTCCAACTTGAGCGGAATCAGCCGGAGCCTTGGGACGCCCTCCTCCCACTCTCTCTTCAGGCCGCCCTCGCTGTCATCCAAGGCAGCACGGTTAACCCCGGAGCCTTTGCACGTTCTGTGCAACCCCCGGAGCACCTCTTTGGGTGCGGGTGAAGCCACAGCCAGCTGTAGTCCGGAGCCAAGCCCTCCACTTCTACACACTAGGCCCCGCCGGACCGCGAGGGTTGGATCGGACCTCATCTGCATCAGCTTGAGCCCTAGGTCTGCCCCCTCCCACTCTGCCATCGGGTCCGCCCTGCGGGAGGCTTCCCACCTTGCTGACATTCAGGGCGGCAGTTATCTCCTCCCACCACTGCACACCCGATACCAGCGGCAGCCCCTGGACCCTCCTTACGCCCTCCGCAGCCCAGGAGCCCCTCTCCTTGGGTTGGGGTTTGGGTACAGCTGCAATCACCCTCTGAGCCCACATATCGCCAGCGTTGGATTCTCTCCTGACCACCGGAGCACCTCTCATTGGGTCCGGGTGAAGCCACAGCCGGCCCCGCGGGATCCTTCCCGCCACGCTGTCATCCAAGGCTGCACGATTAACCCCGGAGCCTTTGTACGCCCTGTGCAGCCCCCGGAGCACCTCTCTTTAGGTCCGGGTGAAGCCCCAGCCAGCCACAGTCCAGCTGCAGTCCGGATCCGAACCCTCCACTTCCACACTCAGGGCCCCGTCGGACCGCAAGGGTTGGATCCGACCTCATGTGTATCAACTTGAGCCCCATGTCTGCCCCTCCCTCTCTGCCTCGGGTCGGCCCTGTGGGTTTCTTCCCACCTTGCTAACATTCAGGGCGGCAGTTATCTCATTCCACCACTGCAAACCCGGTACCAGCGGCAACCCCTGGATCCTCCTTACGCCCTCTGCAACACAGGAGCCCCTCTCCTTGGGTCGGGGTTTGGGTACAGCTGCAACCATCCTCTGAGCCCGCATCTCACCAGCATTGGATTCTCTCCTGACCGCCGGACTCCTCACAGCCCTTGGAGCTCCCTCTTCATCCCTCGAGGTCAGGTCCCCCCTCTTCCTCACTTGGGATCCTAGCGAGCCTACTTCGCTGCCGTGCGGCCCTCTTCTGCCCTGTGCTGGGTCTAACCAAGCCCGCGATCATCTGTCGTGCAGGTTTCGGTGCCTCTCGAGTAACCTACCGGGATCTAGCCCAAGCTGTGACAGGTCAGCTCTGGGAGTCCCCTCCATGGTTCTGAGGCACCCTGCCTTCTCGACTGCCCTCTTCTTCACTACACTGCGCCCTGGGGAGCCTCCAGCCACACCTGGAATCAGCTTCAGGTCCTCCTGAGTGGTAGTACGAACTTCGGACCTGCGCTGTGGTAACTTTCTTCATTCTACTCTGATACCACCCACAGCTGGCCGCTGGTCTCCCCCAGCCATCACTTTAAGTACTTACTCCTACGACTCTTTGGGCTCCTGCTGCTCATCTCTCTGCATTGTTCTCCTCACTTTCCTGCCTCAAGCACCTGGACTCCTCCAACCTCAGTCTCGAGAGCCTACACCCTCTAAATCTTCTGGCCCATTCCTGCTGTCTCTCACCATTGTCTTGCGTCCACCCTTGACACCATCCTCAAGTGGACTCACCAACTTGAATCCCCAGTACCTACTCTCCATGACCCTATGCGATCCGCCATATCTACCTTCCACCTCACCCTGTCCCCCTTCTCCCCTCCCTTCCCCCTCCTCCCCCTCTCCCTTCTACTCTCCTTGTTCCTCCTTATGCCTCGTCCCCACCACTATCCTCTCCCCCACTCCCCCAGCCTCCCTCCTTCCCCTTCTCACCGCAGTACCCTTCTTTACCCCCCACTTCCAACCATGCTGCCCTCATGAACGCTGCTCTCTGGAACGCTAGATCCATCTGTAACAAAACCGCTGCTACCCTTGATCTATTCTTTCGTCTTAACCTTCATTTCCTCTGCTTAACTGAAACTTGGATTCCCCCTCATAACACCTCTGTCCCCGCTTCCTTGACTACCTCTTCTTCTTCTTTCCTCCATACTCCCCGCCCCTCTGGACGTGGCGGAAGCGTTGGTCTCCTGTACCACCCTAAATACATCTCCTCCTCCTCCTCTCCAACTCTCCCCTCTTTCTCTTACTTTGAATTCCTCTACAAATCCTTCTCTTCCCCCACCCTATTTCCTTCCTGATCATCTATCGTCCTCCTGGTCCTCTCTCCTCCTTCTTTGTAGACCTGGATCACCTCCTCTCACTTATTTCTCCCTCCCCATCTCCTCTAACTGTACTTGGCGACTTTAACATCCATCTTCCTTCTCCCCCCCATTCTTCTCCCCTACTCTCTATCCTTGATTCCTACCTCCTCTCCCCCCTTCCCTCATCCCCTACTCATTCCTCTGGTTCCACTCTTGACCTCATCTTCAATTCCTCCTATCCCTCCTCCCCTGTCTCTTCTCTCCCTGTCTATCTCTCTGACCATGCCTTACTCTCGTTCTCCCTCTCTCCTCCTCCACTATTGCTAATCCCTCCCCCCCAATCTTCTCACGTCGTGACCTGCGAGATTTCGACACCACCCTCTTCTCTGACACTTGCTCTTCCTCTCTTCCATCTCACCAAGACTTTGCACTACTCTCTCCCGATGATACTCTCTCTGCTCTTTCATCTTCTATCTCCACTACCCTCAACCAACTCTATCCTCTTTCTCTCTTCCGCCCCAATCTCAGAAACCTCCTCAACCCTGGCTTACTTCCCATCTCCGCTCTATGCGTCGCCTTCTCAGACGATTAGAGAGACTATGGCTCAAAACTCCATCGCTTTCCAATCAAACCTCTTACCACGCACTTTACAACTCTTGTCTTGCAACTGCCAAGTCCTCCTACTACTCTAACCTTCTTCAATCTCAAGCCTCCCATCCTCGTCTGATTTTTCAAACTCTTTTCCCACCTTCTCTCTCCTCCCACTCCTGATCCCTCATCCAATTCCACACTTTCTCCCTCCGATTTTGCCAACTACTTTTCCTCCAAAATCATCACACTCAGGCAAAAAATTAACTCCCTCTCCGACTCCCTCTCTCCTCCCTCTTCTATCATGCCTGTCTTCTCATGTGTTTCCCATTCTGATGTCTCCTCCCTTTTATCCAAAGCCCACCCTACATCCGCCCCCTCTGATCCTCTTCCCTATATTCTCATCCCTAAGATCTACCCTCTTCTTATCCCCTACCTTACCTCTTTCTTCAACTCTTGCCTCTCCTCATCTACCTTCCCTTCTGCTTTCAAACATGCAACAATTATTCCTATTCTCAAGAAACCCTCTGCTGACCCACTACTTACTGCTAACTACAGACCTATTTCTCTTCTGCCTTTTCTTTCTAAACTCCTTGAATGCCTTCTCTACTCTCAACTCTCTTCCTTTGTCTCTTCCTCCTCCCTCCTTCCTCCTTTCCAATCTGGCTTCCGTCCTAAACATTCCACAGAAACTGCCTTCACCTCTATCCTCAACTCCCTCCTCTCCGCTCGTCATGCGAAGTAATCCTCTATCCTTATTCTCCTTGATCTCTCTGCTGCTTTTGACACTGTCGATCACCCACTTCTGCTCCACACTCTCTCCTCTTTCGGGTTTAAAGGCCCTGTCCTTAAATGGCTATCCTCTTACCTTTCCTCTCGTTCCTTTGCTGTCTCATGGGGAGGCCAGACCTCTCCTTCCTTCCCACTTAGTTACGGTGTTCCTCAAGGCTCTGTACTTGGTCCTTTCCTCTTCTCCCTCTACACCTCCCTCATTGCCCCTGTTATCTCCTCCTTTGGCATCTCCCATCATTTCTCTGCCAATGATACTCAACTTTTTCTCTCCTTCTCCTCCTTCACACCTGACCTCCACCTTAAACTCTCCTCTTGTCTCACAGCCATCAAGAACAAGATGTCCTCCCGGTTTCTCTCACTTAACGCCAATAAAACCGAAGTCTTTTTCTTCCCCGCTAATACTCTTCCTCCTCCCTCTCCTCCCCCTTTCATCCACTTTCCTCCTTCCAATCTCCCTATCTCCACTCATGCTCGCAACCTAGGTGTACTCTTTTGACTCCTCTCTCACCTTCTCGCAACACATTTCACTCACCTCCCACTCCTGCAGATACCACCTCTACAATATTCGCAAAATCCGTCCCTCTCTCACATTCCATGCTACTAAACTCCTAATCTCCTCTCATCTTTTCCCGTCTCTTCTATTGCTCCTCTCCATTCTTCGGTCTTCCCTCATCTCAGCTTACCCCTCTTAAATCTATTTACCACTCTCCTATTCGTACCCTCTGTCTCCTTACCTCCCGTGACTCCATCTCCGCTTCTCTCTCTCACCTTGGCTGGCTACCTTTCCACCTACAACTTAAATTCCACTTTCTCTGCCTTGTTTTCAAAACCCTCCATGGTCTTGCACCTCCCTATCTCTCCTCCCTTCTCTCCTTCTACTCCCCCTCTCGCCCCCTTCGTTCTGCTGTTCTGCTGACCACTTCCTTCTCACTGTTCCCCCTTCCCCCCTGTGCTTCCTCCCCGTTCCGCTCCTTCCAACTTCTTGCTCCTCTGCATTGGAACTCTCTCCCCCTCTCAATCTGCTCTTCCACTTCCCTCACCTCATTTTGCACTTCCCTTAAATCCCTCCTCCTCCACTCCCCACCTTGATGCACCCCTTGCCCTCTTTACTCCCCCCATGTTCTTTTTCCCCCTCTTTTAATCCCTCTCTCCCTTCTACCTTTACTTTCTTCCTCCCCTCCTATTACATTTATTCAATCTTTCCCCTGCCCCTCCCCAACACTCCTGTTCCCACTCCACTCCCCCACCCCCTCTCAGTCGATTGCTCCTTGCACTGTTTTGCTGAATGATTCAAGTTGTAATTTGCTCATAGTTATTGTTATTACTCTGTATTTTGTTGTTCCAATGTACAGCGCCTTGGTGTAAAGAGCTCTATAAATCAATCAATCAATCAATCATCGGCATGCCTATTGAAGAGTCTGTCCTATTTGGAAAGGCAGTTGAAGATCAGCTTAAAACAACAAAGAAGGGGCATGAGACTTTGAAAGCATTAGGCCAAATCTCAAATAAGCCTCATGTCCAGCAGGGAACCTTCAACACACAGATCACCTTTCACAGCCAAGTCTTTACAAGAACCAATCGATGTAGATTTAGAACATCCGCCTCTTCTTACTACAGTGCCGAGGGGGGCCATCAGTCAAACCAGCAAAGAGGGTTTCGTATAGGCAACGGGTGGGGTGAGTTGCAGCATCTAGAGCTTGAACTTCCCCTGCCAACAAATGGCGCTCCAGTTCACGTACACTCCCAAGCTTCCCCGGTAGGGGGTCGCATATACTCATTCATCCTCACATGGGAGGGGAGAACATCAAATCGCTGGATGCTCACAACTGTGGCAAAAGGGTATTCAATCCAATTTCACCATCCTCCTCGTACAAGAAGAATGTCAACAGAACATTGCTTAATTCTCAAAGAGGAGATTTTAACTTTAGTGAAGAATGGAGCAATAGAGTTGGTGCCACCTCTAGAAGAAAATCAAGACATTTATTCAGTGTACTTCCTTGTTCCAAATAAAGATCTGACCGTGCACCCAGTCTTAGAACTGCGCCCTGCAAACACATATGGCCACAAAAATTCCATATGACTACGCTGCAGGAGGTAATTCCTTTGCTATAAAACAAGAGGATTACATGGCAACATTGGACATGAAAGATGCATAGTTTTATATTTCAATGTTTCGAGCGCACAGAAAATACCAAGATGCAGAAGTGGGAAACGAACACTACCAGTTCAAAGGGCTACCATTTGGCGTATCCTCAGCTCCACGAGTGATTACAAAAGTCCTTGCTGTGGTGGCTGCACACTTACAGAGGCAGTCCAATCCAGTGTACCCCTTACCTAGCTGACTGGCTAATAGGCGACACACCTCAGTCATGTCAACAAAATGGTCAATCAACCTACTGTTTCAATTGGGCTGCTCCATCGACGAGAAAGTCAAGAATAGTGCCCCAGTCAAGTAAAACCATTTTTAGGGGCACTAATTCAAACAAATACGGATTAGTCTTCACCCTCCCATGAGAGGGTACAAAACATGTTATTTCAGATCCCTCAGTACCTAGTCGGTCTTTGGGTAACTGTGCGAAAGGCCATGCGCCTTCTAGGAATTATGGCTTTCTCCATTTACCTGGTGCCACATGCACGACTGCGCATTCGTCCTATGCAAGAGTGGCTGACGAAACAATGGTCGCAAGCAAGCGGTCTGTGGGACGATCTAGTGGTATTTTCGCAACCTCTGGTTCTATCGCTGCAGTGGTGGTCCAAGGAAAACCTTTTAAAGGGAAAACCTTTCAACACTCCAGCTATCGAGGCCACACTACAGACACATTAACAGGGTAGGGAGCACATTTTCTCCCTCTCACTGGGCACAGGGTGTGGACAAACGTGTTCGGAAACTATCCCATTTATGTCTAATTTTCCCTCCAGTTTGTATCCCCCCTCAACTTTTTGCTGTTGTCTGACAAGCCTAGCCTGACTTTTGTCAGAGGAGCACAGCCTTCTGCTGCACTTCGCTGGGTTTTTTGCTCACTTTATTATGGGGAAACTGACATGCCCTTAAAGACAGGAAGTACTGGGAGACTTAGTTTCCCTTAGTCCTTTCCTATTTTGCAACTTTTCTGCAACATGTTACCAGTGAACAATGTACCTTACAGTACAGTGCGCTGGGGTCTTCTTTTCGTTTACAAAGGCCCTAGTCTCCCTCAAAGGATTATTTGGTAGAAGTGCAGATGTGCCTTGGACAGGGCTGGTGGCAGCTTTTACTTTAATATATTTGTAACCCTTTCTTGCCATGCAAGCAGCATTTACCGTGGTTGACACAAGAAGGTGGTCTGGCTCCAAAATGGCCATGCCACAAGGTTCTTTGTCCTGTCCATTTTTGCCATCTTGTCCCTTTGCCTTCCCCAGGCCAAGCAGACCTGGGTCAGTCCTTATTTGGGCATGCATTCTCCCGCTAAACGCCAAGCTTTCGTGTGATTCTGCATGCCTTGTGTGTGTGCCTCCAGGATGTGGGCTGGACTGTCTAGTTCAATACACATCCTGGGTGCGAGAGAGTCTGGTGTGCTGGGATGGACTGGGACCACCGTGGTCTGTGATTGGTCCACGCCTGGTGTGCCTGTATGTGAGCAGATCTCCCTTTGGGTCCTCTTTGTTTTGGTGCAATGGAGATTCTGGATAAGAGAAGGCTCCACCCACCGATACCAGGTTGATCTCTTGAGATCTCACTGAACCTAGGATAGGATCCAAGCATCCTGAAACTAAGAAGCAGAGTTGAGGAACAGCTGGTGACCTGCTGGAAGGTTTGGCACCCAGCAATCTTTGCTCATAATAGCATGTGACTGTATCTCAATGTCCCTTTTTTTTAGGCCTCCCTTTAAACAGCTGCACCTCCTTCCCAGAGATAAAGGCTTGCTCCATAAACCTCAGAATGAAGGCAACAATACCGTTTCGCATGAAAAGACTTCAAAAAAAGACTTTTGAATCGAGGTTGAATACTATTTACTTTTTATAACTCTGGAACAAACGCACAGAAAATGACCTTCGAAAGTGACCTGGTTTGTGTTTCTGTAGAAAGCCAACAAATAAGGAATGTGCTTTGTCGCCTCTATAATGATGGAGCAACGAAAGGGACAGACTCGCACAGAGCTGACGCCTGTGGCTCTACTGCACCGAGTTTCCTGCATTCCAAAGACGATCTGAGTTGATCTGACCCTTGTGAATTGAAATGCCGTCCTGACCAATGAGAGTGCCTGTCTCTCAGCTTGTCAAAGTGGCGTTGCACAGCCACTATCCTCTTTACCCCCAGCCTCGGATAAAAGTCATAAACTGTGCAGCACAGATTGCAATCATTTGTACTTCACAGCAAACCCAACCCCCACCCTCTTTGGGTTTGCCCCACAGATGACTGAGACATTGGATTTAGTGTTGGCAATAAAAAAGCCACTGGGTTTTATTGCACATACATAAATCAAAATGTCTCATCTCTCGTTGCACTTTTGTGCACATGGGCCAGAGGGTGTACCCCGGTGGCCTGTGTCCCCCTCTTCTTCCCACAACTTTGCGAACAACGATCGTTGTCCTTTCTTTCTGTTTCTTCCTTTCTCATTCTTCTTCTTTCTGGGTGGGTTGGTTCTGGGAGAAGAAATGTAGTCTCCTGTGTTTGTGGGATGACTTGCTGTGCTGGGTGCAGAGTATCAAGAAGGACTGGAGTTTTCCTCCAGCTGCCTCTCGTTCTATTCGCACTACATAGTCTGAAGCCATGCCATCCTTTTGTTTGGGTGCTTGCATGCCCCCCCCTGGCCGGCTGGTGCCAAAGGCCCATCACACATTGGTGTGAAAAGCCTTTCTTCCTTTGTTACCAGTATCCCTTCCTCCCTGCCTCATCCTGCTCTTGGATCACTGTCACCTCAGTGTTGTCAGCACCCCCTGATTTGTCTCCCTCCCTCCCTCCCTTCCTGTCTGGGGCTGGTTACAATGTGCCCTCAGTGAGGGCTGGAAACTGTGGCATGGAGTGCTGAGCATTGCTGCTGCTTATGGCACTGACTATTTCCTATGCCCTATGGTATTGCCCCTTTGCCACCTGCTTACTCTCCCGTTCCCCTTGAGCTCCACGAGCTCCTCATTGCGTGGCACTGGCCAACATGCAACTAGAAGAGCTCTTCGGTCACAGAGAGAGAGAGAGGCTTCTGTTTCTGGATTTTCCTGTGCCTTTTGCTCCTGGTAATAGAACTCCTGCTTCCACATTGAAGAGCTCTTCCCAATGTCCCGCCCCTTGCCTGATAACACCGCTAATCTGCGATAGCCCACCCAGTGATTTCTGCCACCTTCTTCTCAGGCTGACATCTTGTGTCACACTAATAAATCACTTTACATCAGAAGATCTTCTTTCCAGCTTTCTGCCCTGCAGTAGGCTTCATATTGTGTCCCTTCTGGGGGGTTTTCTTTTGGTACTTATTCTGGGTTTAAAGACAATGCAAACGCTTTGGTCCCACTCCTACACAAACAAAAGAAGCAACACGATTCCAATTGAAGACTTTTCTCTTTCAAAATGCATTTGGACTTGCAAGTTATCCTGCTACTCCCTCCTACCTTCCTTTCCATGACACTTCAAAGCAACTGCTCCCATCAGCATTTACCGCCTTACAAAGACCCTAAAATAAATAACATCCCTCCGTCCTTTATTTTGTGAAAGCACTAGTTATAAAATATGAGTAAACCGGAGGCACTTTAATGCGGCAAAGTTGATGGTTTGCAGGCCTTGTTTTCCATGCTGAGTTAGTTTTAAACAGAATCGGCCAAAATGACTGAGTTCAAAAGCCCGGAAAAGTGATTTGGCCGAATTTTGGCCGTTCGAAAATTCTGAACGTCCGAAAAGTTTGACCAGATCACGCGTTCTGTACGGGGGGCTGTGGAGGTGTACCCCGCACCCTTGCTCTCTGTATTGTGAGCGGGGGTTGCAGTGCTGTCCCCCGCAGCCGTCCCGAAAAAATAAAATAAGGAAAGGACCCTGCAACGCTGGTTCCCGATCACGGAAGTGAAAGGGGACACAGTGAGTCTGCAGCAAGGTAAGTAGGGGTTTGGGGGTGGGGTTAGGGATGGCGGTAGAGGTGTGGGCCAAGTCGGAAATGTTCAGGGGAGAAAAGACTGGAGGTTATTTCGGAAAAATTATCTTTGGTCTTTTCTCCCTCGAACATTTCTACCTCAGTCTTTCAACCCTGATCCATATTAAACAGCCTGGCGATGCAGACTGGCACTGTAGAAAGCCCAAGTAACTATTATAAAACCCAAGAGCAGTGTGTGCTCAGATGTACTCAACATCCGGATCGTCCTTAGCGGCAGCAGCACCCCATGGAGCAAAACAAAAATGTGGCACACCCTCGTCCCTGCATGCCCCTGGTCACGCAGGGGACTCAACATTTTTCAATAGGCACCAATGTGAAAGCATTAGCGCCCTATTGTTATTAAATGTGCCCCTCTACTGAGAGCGGGTGCATTTTATTTCAACAGGGTGCCTGCCGCACTTCCTCTCACCACGCCTGCTCGGGGGAGACCTTAAAAGACCCCCAACCCCTCCAGACTGGAGTGGCAAGGGGCTAATGGCGCCCGGGGCGGTTGCCCGGGCAGCCCTGCCCTAAGGCTGGCCCAGCTGAACATACTCGCTGACCCTTACTGATTTGGCAGAGGCTAACTGGATCCTAGACTGGAGAGTGGCGACCATTCTGGGGCTTGTTGGGCAGGCATGTGACCTGCTCTTCATTTGATGTGCAGGCATGCTAGAATACAATTGTTTTCAATGGAAACCAGTGAGCTCTCCTTGTGTGGAGATATTTAATATAAATCATTGGTACACCGCGCAACTAGGTATTTGTTTTTTTAAGTGAACCCCTTTAGTTCAAAGGCTCCTAGAAAGCATCCGGGACGCATTTTGTTTTCCCAGGCAAACTTAATATCAGCATGGGTCAGATCCAGTATTGTCCGTTACCCAACTCCCGACACGGTGTCAATCCGAGGCCGTGCAATCCGCACCATAACAAACTCACAAACACTTTTCTTTTGTTTTCGGGAGAGGCTTTCTTATGCGTGATTGGGCGTTTCCAACTAAAAGACCCCACGCAGCTCCAGTTAGCCAGTTAACCTGCGTCCACTTCTAAAGCTCCCTTGGAAAGATTGTTTAGTATCCAGGATGTCTAGCAGTTCGGCATGCAAGAAAAGGTTCACCCGAGGCCCGGTGGGTCCCAGCATGGCTCCTGGGACTGCAATTCACAGGGTCAGGCCCTTGGAGGTCTGTCGGTGTGAATTGTTTTAGAAAACATTTCTGTGCCTGTGTGTAGGATGGAAATGCAATACATGACAAGGTCAGGAATGACCCTGTCATACATTGCAATCCAGCCGCAGACAAAAAGTGTTCTGTGCAGGAACGGGGGTGGGAAAGGGCATGTGCATGACCAATCAGATGACCTCTGAGAGTGGGACGCAGCTTTTTTTTGGGCGCGTGTCATGAGTTGCACAAGTGGCGTCTCATGACTTTAGCAAAACACAGATTTGAGTATCTGCCCCGGAATATACCCAAATTATTAAATACTGAAGCAGATAATATTTTTTCTTTTCGCACATTTCCACGCAGTTGTATGCGGGGGAGACCCCCATACATTATTTATTAGCCTAACCCACACCCCCCCCACATATAATTGCATAGAAATACGCAGTTAAAAATTCTGCTTTTTTCGGCCGTTGCATTTTTTCTGCAAATGATGGGGTGATGCTGCTTCTTTTGGTGGTGTCTTATGGTGTCAAAGAGATTTTTCAGCCACACATTATTTTGCTTTCTGGGTCTTCCGGTTTTACAGTCAGGATGTCGACTATAAAGCGAAAATAAAGATATTCTTTTGCCTTCACATGTTTCTATACAGATTTACATGCAGTCATATTGCTTTATTATGTCCTGGGGGAGGGACGAGGCACTCCCCCAGCCCCTCACATTCCCATTGGCCAATTTCTGGCCCATACGAGTATGGCTCAGAAATTCCATATGGTTTTGAAATTGGCCAATTAGGGGGAAACCACGTGTCGCAGCACTGGTGACAGGGCTCTGAGCGTGGCACTCCAGTGATAAGCGGAAGCGCCGCACCGAGAGCCCTGAAGCCAGAGCAGCAGCGCGGCTGTCAGCGCAGTGCTTCTGTGATGAGGGAGACCATCTCTGCTGCCAGTGCTGCAGGACTCTCGGCGCGGCACTCCAAAGATGAGCGGGAGCGCTGCACCGAGAGCCCTGAAGCCAGAGCAGCAGCGCGGCTGTCAGCGTAGTGCTTCTGTGATGAGAGGGAGACCATCTCTGCTGCCAGTGCTGCAGGACTCTCGGCGCGGCACTCCAAAGATGAGCGGGAGCGCCGCACCGAGAGCCCTGAAGCCAGAGCAGCAGCGCGGCTGTCAGCGCAGTGCTTCTGTGATGAGAGGGAGACCATCTCTGCTGCCAGTGCTGCAGGACTCTCGGCGCGGCACTCCAAAGATGAGCGGGAGCGCCGCACCGAGAGCCCTGAAGCCAGAGCAGCAGTGTGGCTGTCAGCGCAGTGCTTCTGTGATGAGAGGGAGACCATCTCTGCTGCCAGTGCTGCAGGACTCTCGGCGCGGCACTCCAAAGATGAGCGGGAGCGCCGCACCGAGAGCCCTGAAGCCAGAGCAGCAGAGCGGCTGTCAGCGCAGTGCTTCTGTGATGAGAGGGAGACCATCTCTGCTGCCAGTGCTGCAGGACTCTCGGCGCGGCACTCCAAAGATGAGCGGGAGCGCCGCACCGAGAGCCCTGAAGCCAGAGCAGCAGCGCGGCTGTCGGCGCAGTGCTTCTGTGATGAGAGGGAGACCATCTCTGCTGCCAGTGCTGCAGGACTCTCGGCGCGGCACTCCAAAGATGAGCGGGAGCGCCGCACCGAGAGCCCTGAAGCCAGAGCAGCAGCGCGGCTGTCGGCGCAGTGCTTCTGTGATGAGAGGGAGACCATCTCTGCTGCCAGTGCTGCAGGACTCTCGGCGCGGCACTCCAAAGATGAGCGGGAGCGCCGCACCGAGAGCCCTGAAGCCAGAGCAGCAGCGCGGCTGTCGGCGCAGTGCTTCTGTGATGAGAGGGAGACCATCTCTGCTGCCAGTGCTGCAGGACTCTCGGCGCGGCACTCCAAAGATGAGCGGGAGCGCCGCACCGAGAGCCCTGAAGCCAGAGCAGCAGCGCGGCTGTCAGCGCAGTGCTTCTGTGATGAGAGGGAGACCATCTCTGCTGCCAGTGCTGCAGGACTCTCGGCGCGGCACTCCAAAGATGAGCTGGAGCCCCGCACCGAGAGCCCTGAAGCCAGAGCAGCAGCGCGGCTGTCAGCGCAGTGCTTCTGTGATGAGAGGGAGACCATCTCTGCTGCCAGTGCTGCAGGAATCTCGGCGCGGCACTCCAAAGATGAGCGGGAGCGCCGCACCGAGAGCCCTGAAGCCAGAGCAGCAGCGCGGCTGTCATCACAGTGCTTCTGTGATGAGAGGGAGACCATCTCTGCTGCCAGTGCCGCAGGACTCTTGGCACGGTACTCTCTCTCATCGCTTGAGCACTGCGCTGAGAGGGAGGGCCACGTTGAGAACCCTGGTGCCAACACCTCTCCTCAACTCTGAATCCTTGCCCACCACCCTCTTTGTACAAAAGCTTCACCTGGCCACACCTGGCAGACATGGCCTGGCTTCTCTAGCATTATCGCCCCCAACTGCCACTCACTTGCCTTGCCAGGCTACACCACCAGACGCAACCTGGCATCTCCCTTACAGTCAGACCAATTTCATGATTTTAGGGACAGAGCAGTGTTCCCTCCTGCTGCTCTGTTAGTTGCCCTTGAGGCCATCACGTGTAATTGCTTTCTTGTTGCACTGGCCGCCCCTCGGTCCAGATCACTTGATTTCACGGGCACACCTACAGTTTTAGCAGGCCAGTTAGTGCACCAGAGATTTGAGTACAGAAGTCTGATTGCAGCAGAGCCGACACTCATTTCCGCAATGTTTTTGTGTGTAGATTTGAAAAGAACAATTAAAAAAAAATGGGATGCACTAGAGAAATGGGACAGGCCGGGACTGGAACCCAGGTTGTGTGGCTGTAGTGACTACCCCTTAAGCTTGCGTTTGGTTATTGCCCCCAGGGCATTGAATCAAAGTGCCCAAATGCACGCTATACAAAATGCAGGACTTTGGAGCACATTAAGTGGTTGAAAACAAATGTAACTAATGCTGTCCATTGTTTTTGGCAAGAGTTGAAAGCAATACTTGTTTTGAGTGACCTTCTCCTTTAATGCCTTCCCCCCTCCTCTCTTATGCTTGCTCTTCCGTATTCACTCTCCACTCACCCTCCCTCTAGCCTTTTTCTTTCCTGCTACCTGTCTTGCCTCTCACCTCAATTTCTCCATTCTCACTGCAATATGCACCCCTTTCCCGTCGTAGTTTTCCTTCGTTTGCTTTTTCTCTTGCTGCATTGCACCTCACTCCGCTGCTCTCCGTTTCACTTACCCCCTTACACTACAACCACTGACTGGACCCCTCACATACACCTGCCCCCAGACATGCACACACTAACGCCATCCGCGTGTCACACACAGCCACCCAGCACCCTCGCGCCAGCCCTGCTTTCAGAGCAAGCCTCCTTAGTGGCAATGCCTACACTGTGGGCCCCCTTCTGGATACCCATACCCCAATATCCCGCCTAGAAACTTGCCAGCTCACAGAGAAGAGGCGCCTCTGGTCTGTCCCCCTCCCCTTAAGCCCCCTCCCTCCTCTTACAGGACCTAGTGCCAAGAGGCTGCCAAAATACTAAAAGTTGTGCTATACAAGACCACTTTTCATTGCATCTCGCCTTCCCATCTGCTCCCTCCAGTCACAACACCTCCTTTTTCAACCCTTCTCCTTCACTTGATCCTTCTTCATCTCCATTCTCTCAATCTGTCCCTCACTCTCAATGTGGAACCCTCAATGGACCACTAATAACACCCTATAACATAGGAAGCATATGGAGATGTAAATTTGTAATCTGACTATATGCCTTCCTGCTTGTTTGTAAATTTGTAAACTATTTTGTAAACTTTGCTTTAAACCTGTACATTTCTGCCATCACTGTCATAATGTAATACTGTATTGCATAAGTAACCTGTAACCAAGTTGTGAATAACCTGTTGATCCTGCGCCCTAATACCCCCGGGTCTGGTGCGCATTACAAATGAATAAACTAAACTAATGTCTTTCTCCTTCGTCTCCTAGCGCTCTCCCTTTCCAACCTACTCTCCTGTCTCCTCCCCACTTACATGTGATGTGTCCTCTCCTCTCCGCCTCCCTTTCTGATTCCTCTCTCTCCACCGCTTGGGTGCCCCCGTAATCCCCAGCCTCACTCTTTTTGTCTCCTTGCACCCCCATAGCCTGCATTCGAGACAGAGCTGTCCGAGATCAGCCTGGTCAATACAGATGTCAACTTAGCCCTCAACAATCTGAAGACCTGGATGAAGGATGAATACGTGGAGAAGAATTGGGTAGGTCCTTGGCGCATTGTGGCTGGGGAACGGGAAGCAGTGGGCCGGCGGGCTTGCAAAAGGTGGCTTTCTCACTCTGTGCTCTAGGTGACAGGCAGGTAATTGAGTGCTGGATGTGCATTCAGAGGGGGGGGGCGCCTAGGGATGCCAAATGTATGGGAGCGGACACACAATTATGCCACACCCTAAACAAATGTACATTACCCCCTCGCTGGGTTGCTTGCTTCTCACGTTGCATCAGTCGCCGCTATGTGGGTCGCGCATCCAGCCTGGCCCGCACGGATCTCATGGGCTGTGTTGCTTGCAAAGTGCCTGTGGGAATGGTGGGGGAGGTGGGTGGATCTGGTTCCCATTCTTGGGCCATCATGTGGGCTTTACTCATGGGGAGCCACCTAATACTGTCCTGCGGTTGATACTGGGGTGGGGGGGGTGGAGGGTGGGCTTCAGATGCGTACTCACATTTGTACTGCTCTTGATAGCCGAGAAAGGGGGTGATACGGACATGTATTTATTGCATTTGATTATACGCCCAGACCCTGAGGTATCGCGGGGCAGGTTACAAGATTACTTACAAACTTAAAGTTTATACAGTAGACTTAAAAGATTATAGGTTGCATAGATGATGTACTTATCAAGAAAGGTTACATAATTACAAAATGATTGGTTGTACATTAGTCATAACATACACTGGTTCGGTGCTGAAGGCCTGGAGGAGCGGTGGGAGTGCAACATGGCTGTCATGCATTTAGAATTTGTTAAAAACAAACCCACGTTTGGGCTCCTAAGGGTCCAATGGAGTCCCCACTTCACTACTCTTGGTCTCCTCTATCCTGTATAAGGACGAAGGCCGCATTGACATCCTGTGGCCGGGGAAAGATGGCGCTCCAGTGATACTCGGGCTGCATGGGGTCGCTGCTGCCTTGGTGCCAGGGCCTGCCCTCAGCGAGGGGTCCGCCGGTTGCAGCCCCTCTGTCCGCCGGCTCCCCAGCCACGCCTGCCCGTGACCGTGCTACCCTGGCCGCACGTCTTCCTGTCACTTATGCCTCAAATGTAGCGGCTTCCTGGGGACTTGTAGGAGGGCTGCCTGGATATGGTGTAAACCGAAACCTGACCCAAGTCGTTCTCACAAACCGAAAGGTTGCACATCCTGGGTGGTTCAGTTGCCAGCAGTTTGGTTGCCCTTCAAACTCGGCCACCTGCCAAATAAACAACACGTTATACAAGGGCCTCCCCCCTGCAGTGCATTCGAAGGGAAATCCGGGGCACCCTCTGTACGCGGTTCAGTGTCCGCTCGTTAGTTTTACACTCAGTAAATGGTGTATTGTGACCTTACAGAAGTAAATGGAGCATTTCTGTGTGGCAGTGCTCATCTCGGCTCCCTACCCTGGCCCGCTCAGTTTATCCAATAGCATTGCACGCAGTGCGTCTAGAGCCAGGGTACTTTAGCAGGGTATTAGCATGCTTGATCGAAAAACATTTGACCTTTTCGATTTTGACAGAATTTTCGGATCGTTTATTTTTTTTTTTTGGGTCAAATATAAATATATGGTGAGGGGGTAACGGAATAGGTGAAGGCCTTTCGACCAAAAAAAAGACCCAAAAAGTAGGTTCTATGTCTTCTCAATTTGACCAAGGTAGGTGCTTTCTCCTCATGACACAAGGGAACTTTCCGTCCTGTTGTGATACTGGTTGGTCGTCCACAAGTTAAAATGCAATTGGTATCTGTGGCCCAACTGACAAGAGTAACCTTCACAGGTTGCAAAGGGTGGTAAATGCAACCCTGGGATGGATGGATCTATCTGTGATCATGACGACCCCCAGAATTCTGGCCGCCCAAAATGGCACTTGATTTTTTCTTCAGTTTCCAACCCCCTTAAGACCACAGATATTCGGGGGGAGACCCTCCCGCAGCCCCTCCATATTACTATTATATCCCGTGCCCCCCTCATATATATTTGCTGTAAGAGGGGGTCAGAAAATGAAGCTGGAATTTATTGTGTCGGAATTCCCAGGGCGACATTTTGGTGCATTTCCCGATGGATTGAGGAGAAATGCCTGGCTACCAATGCCCTGCTTCATTGTCCCCCTGAACTGATGGCTTTCATAGGCTATCGGGTAATAATATCCCTATATAAATATATATATGGTCGCCGGGAAAAGGTTGTGGCGACATTATATAGGTGACCATATATATAGGGACCGGGGCAGCAGGGTTGCGGTGGTGTCTCCCGCATGTTCCATGTGATAATGTCCCCACAAAAAAACGGAAATTTTTCCGCAATTTGATTTTGTATGGCGATCTCTTTGAGGGGTCATTATTACATGGAACCTTTCATGGGGACTCACGTGGCATTAACTGTTCCTTTTTCTTCCCAGGCCACGACGTTTGACTCTGCATTTATACGGAAGGATCCCTTTGGGGTGGTCTTAATTATCGGTGCCTGGAACTATCCTGTCAATCTTCTGTTGATTCCGTTAGTAGGGGCGATCGCTGCAGGTGAGTGGGGGGGGGAGGGGCGGGTGAGCAAGTGGATGAGAAGAAACGTAATGTCCACAGCGGCTACACCATCACTGCAGCCACCCAGGCACACGATTCCCTGCAGCCTAGGTGTCTACCCCAGGACACAACCGCTACACTATTGTGATACCACCCCCCCCACAAAATACGCACTTAAACTATCCCAAATACTGGGCACCTTATATGCTGCTACATGGTCCACTCCACCCCCCCCCCCACTTTACCAAATTCCTCCAGAGCGCCAGGGGACCACTCTGGTGGTGATAGTGTGCGGTACAAATGCCCTTTAACATGAACATACTATGCCATCCTGTACTATCCAGACACTGTCACTCGCAATATGCGCGTCTGCACTATGCCCAACACGCTCCTCCTACACTGAGGTTGGTGGTCCTCTCTTTCGGTATTACGGGCTTGTCCATGTTGCTGTGGCTAGATACACCTTCGGAGATTGTGGAGCTCACATCACCCGCACACTAGAATCCCTTTGATTGCCCTGGCGAATGGCTGACTCTTCCATTTTCTTCTTCCTCTCAGGAAACTGTGCCATCCTGAAACCATCTGAGTTGAGCAAGAGCACAGAGAAGCTACTGTCGGATCTACTGCCACGTTACCTTGATCAGGTGGGCACCCCTCATTGCCCTTTTAATATTTCTTGATGCCTGGCCCTTTGGTGCGGCCTGAGGAACCCTTCTGATGGTCACTCTCGAAACATGCAGTGGAGCAGGGGTGTTGCTAGGTCTGGAAAAGAGCTGGGGCTACGCTAATGTCGAAACTGTTGGGACTGGGGGCTAGCTAGCCTTTTGGTTGTAGCTCCTGAGATTCTATCTGGGGCTACAACCAAAAGACCAGGGGCTAAAACCCCCTTAGCCCCCCCCCCCCCCCAGCAACGCCTCTGCAGTGGAGAGCTTGACGCATCCAGGTCGATTTCCCAAAGGCATCTAGACTGTGCCTCTGTCTGAAAAGGTTCCACTTTGCATTGTGTGTAGGGGCATAGTTGATCGTGGCGGTGAATGGGCTGAATAGACTGCGGCAGGGATGCTTGGCACCGCCTCTTAGTGGCGTGCAGTAGGCAGTGCCTCTCCACGAGTTTCTGGATCTGGTCCCAACGAAATTTGACCTATTGGCAAACGATTTGGCGATGAATGGGTCTAAGTTTGTGGAAGGTAAATAGCTTGAAAGAAAAGTCAACACAGGGCGGAACATTTTGACATTGCAAAAGCCGCCTGGGAGCCCTGCGCCCGTGGGCTGCCAGGTGAGGTTTCGGCTCTATAGCTGGGTGAGATATTTGGGCAAAAGCGATGCATGCCCAGCCTAAATATAGGCTGAGTGGGGGTGATGTGTGTAGAGTAGATCCGGGGGAGGTCATAGACCCACGCTGTAAATGGAAGCATATCCTGTTAAGTTGCAGGGTGTGTGTTGTGGGAGGGGGGCACAGCGTGACCTCCGCGCGTCATTCTTCTGACTCGCGTGACACCACCTAAACCACCAGAGCCAGCGGAACCTGGGCCCTGATCTGTTTGCCCGCTTGCGGCGAGCGCGAGCCTCCATTATTAAGGTTTGCATTGAACTGGTGGCGTTTCAGGTGTCGTGGCGAGTTGGGAGCCCAAGCCTAGCAAAGGATGGGCACGGGACCACGGGTGCTTTGTAACACCGCCGTTGCCACAAACTGAACATGTGTTTTGTGCCATCATGCCCTTGCTTGCTCGCCCACCAATATGCGTCATTCCAGTCAGGAGGTGCTTGTCGAGTTTGTTTTTTGTTGCATTCCTGGATTTATAATGGGAAATCCGGGACTACAAAAGTCCCAGAATGCAAAGGTAAAACCAGAGCTGGACTAGCCCCCCCCCTAATGGAATGGAAAATATATGCACGCCATCCTTAAATTGGGATAAGAAATTGAGGGGGAGCCCGAACACGCCATGAGGCAACATTTGGGGGCGCAGCCTAATAAGTGTGTAGCTTGGTCTCAGAAAAAGCCCAACTAGCACAGCAATACTTAAAACAGTAGTGGCCTAACGGACACGGTAACGTTTTCATACCTGAGATGAAAGGAGGCAAATCTATTTTACAGCACGTAGTCCTGTGCAGTAAAATCAATTAACTAACATGGAGATGTTCGAGTATATAATCAAAAAAGGTCAATGCAGTGCCAATCCCTCGGTTCTTTCGAGGGAAATCCATGATTGCTGTATATTTGTTCAAATTATTCTTATGACAAAACTTCAATATAAAATGTTGAATAAACCAAACCACGCATGGCATGTGGTATGCTTCCCCTTCCTTTTAGTGTTAGTAAAAGAAACACTCCAAGTCCAAATGGGTGGTGAATTGATTCCAACCATGTCGGATACTGCCATCTACTGGGGAATGCCAGTATTGAGACACATCCTCTTTACATTTACTTTTAGGCTCAAGAAATCAGCTTCTGGAAGTGATTTCGCAGAGGCCTGACTTGACTGCCATTTTTAGAGACTGCCAGGGCTGAGCCCCGGCTGGCCTCTGCTTACTTAAAGCTCTGTAATATCTATATATGGTATTTATAAAGTGTAAAATTAGCTGAGAAACGGAGCACTCACTGTACGTTGGGTGGGTGCACCCTGGGCTTTACATGTAGAGTGCCTAGGTAACTGGAACGGGTAGGCGGGGTAGTGGTGAGAGGATCCCCCGAGGGGGAGCATGAGTGACATAAACTGCTTTAGACCTAGATGACTTAAATAATGACATATTGCTCGACCCATCATTCAGGTATCTTCACATTTCGGCATAGTGTTCAGCAGGGGTCAGAGCAGACGAGTGTTGGGATGCTCTAGTGTAAAGGTTTCATGCTGCGCTGTATGGTTAGTTGCTATGACAATCTGATGGTGTGGGCATCTGAAGGGGCCGCGAGGGGCTGGTGTGGGCATCTGAAGGGGCAGTGAGGGCGTCTGAGGGGGCAGCAAGGGGCTGCTGTGGGCATCTGAAGGGGCAATGAGGGGCTGGCGTTGGCATCTGAAGGGGCAGTGAGGGCGTCTGAAGGGGCAGTAAGGGGCTGGTGTGGGCATCTGAAGGGGCAGTGAGGGCGTCTGAAGGGGCAGTAAGGGGCTGGTGTGGGCATCTGAAGGGACAGTGAGGGCGTCTGAAGGGGCAGCAAGGGGCTGGTGTGGGCATCTGAAGGGGCAGCAAGGGGCTGGTGTGGGCATCTGAATGGGCAGCGAGGTGCTGGTGTGGGCATCTGAAGGGCCAGCGAGGGGCTTGTGTAGGCATCAGGAGCAGTGAGGGCGTCTTAAGGGGCTGGTGTGGGCATCTGAAGGGCCAGCGAGGGGCTGGTGTGGGCATCTGAAGGGCCAGCGAGGGGCTGCTGTGGGCATCTGAAGGGCCCGCGAGGGGCTGGCGTGGGCATCTGAAGGGGCAGCAAGGGGCTGGTGTGGGTATCTGAAGGGGCAGCGAGGGGCTGGTGTGGGCATCTGAACGGCCCGCGAGGGGCTGGTGTGGGCATCTGAAGGGCCCGCGAGGGGCTGGTGTGGGCGTCTGAAGGGCCCGCGAGGGGCTGGTGTGGGCGTCTGAAGGGCCCGCGAGGGGCTGTTGTGGGCGTCTGAGGGGGCAGCGAGGGGCTGGTGTGGGCATCTGAAGGGGCAGCGAGGTGCTGGTGTGAACTGTCATATTCTAGTGCTAGTCAACCTAGACTTCTCTTTCATAGAGGCTGGATTATCTTAGAAAGTGGGTGTCCTCTTTCTTTCTTTAATGTTATGATTATTTTGTATACAGAAAAGCGCCTTATCGCAAACACGTTGCTTCGTAGTGCAGCAGGGAATGCAAGATCCCAGGAGGATAGCTCAGCAGCAACGCACTTGCCTTGGAAACAAGCCTTGGACACACGAAGCAACACAGGCTCGATCCTCTGGTCCGCGCTGGGTATTATAAATACGCAACCAAGACATATTCCTGTAACAGCACCTCGATGCCCCCGGCTGTGTGAGCGCTTTAAAAATATAAATAAATAAAAATAAAGATGGGAAGAGCTTGGTGCAGTACACAATAATAGCCAGTAGAGATGGTCCAACCCTAATATATGACACATTATAAACAAATGGCTGTCCCGGTCTAGCCCTCTCTCTGCAATCTCTGTCTGTCTTTCTTTCTCACTCTCATCTCTCGGTGTGGGCACCAGTCACATAGTCCGGTGCGCGCTTCTGTGAAATCTGGAATGACCTCGCTCTCTTTCCATTGGTCTGTTTCTACATCTTTTTCTGTATCAGTGCAGTCCTATATCTCTATCTCTCGCTCTTCCTCATTCTCTCGCTCTGTTAGTATGGTCTTGTTGGCTTTGTTCTCTCTGTATCGGTGCACCAGATACACGCAGGGGCGCACTGGGCCATAAAGTTCTCACGGGCACCAATGAAAGTGGCCCACAATTGCAAATGTCTATTCATTCCTTTTTGTGACACTGTTTGAATAGTAACCGAGGGGAAGTTTGCTGATTAAGTATGATGCAAATTGCATTTTAAATAATATTTATTCGGCAACACTGATGAAAACTTCTAGCCAAAGAGTGAATTGAGTGAATTGACTCATGAAACTGTCCCAAATTGGCCAAAAAGTGGCCCACTTTGACACACAAACTGGCTCACACCAGCATTTAGTGTTTTTGGTTCGGCCTATAGGCCAGGCCGGGCCTGGATACATGTGTGCACTCTCTGTCGCCCTCTTCTTTCTTTCCTCTGTATCATTTGCTCTCTCTCTCTCCCTCTGTGTTGTATCTCCATCTCTCCCTTAATGTGTTTCTCTCTCTCTCTCCCTCTCTCTCTGTGTCCCTCAATTAAATATTGCCTGGGTGGTCACAGAAGAAAAAGGTCATTGGTTTCAATCTGAGGGCGACCGTTAACAAAAAGTTCTAACACTTCAGAGGTAAAATGGCATGTTTTCTCAGCAAAGGAATCTATTTTAAAAAAGGACATTATTTTATTATACTAGCTTTGTAAGCGGGTTCTTTTTAAAACGTTTGGTGTTCATTGCTAATATCGTTATCTCTGGTAGATATAATAGGAATGTTACACTCGTGTTACAGGGAAAGGGCACCTTATGAAAACCTAGAATAACCATAAGCATCATTTCCACGTTGTTTCATAAAGCCTGTCTGAGAAAGCGGAAGGGGTCAAATTGCACCAATCAGAGTTACTGGCTGCATTTCATGAAATCACTTTGTATTTTGGGAACATAAGACGCCTTTATTAATATATAAGGGTATTTAGGGCTTGAGGACGGGATGGGGGATAGAGGGAGGATATGGGGTGCTTGGCCTCCATAAAAAAGCCGGAAATTTGCCATAGCGAGTTAGCCACTTAGATAGCAGATCCACATTAAAGCCTTTTAACTCTGGACCATATATGTTAATTTAGAACCGTCTCAGGTGGATTTGGATTCGAGGTTAAAATGTTTGCAACACTTGCCAATCCTTGAGAACCAAGTGTTTCCCCTGAAACTTGGAAGAGGAGGGGCTGAGAGAAGAAATACGAGCATGCGCAGTGCCCAATACACAGAGATCGGTAGAGAATTATCATGTGCAGCCTGCGTGACCAGGCGCCTCCTAGCAAGTCTATTGACACTGCGTCTGCTGGTTTAGGGTGTGTGTGTGTGACACATTTAGGCACGAGCCATCCGGCACCTGACGTTTGGCTAGCGGCCAGCAGGGCGCTGGCTGGGACCGAAAGGTGCCAGTACGTTTGGACGCACCATTTATTATTACTAATCCGTTCTCCCAGGGTTACAATAGCCCAACACTGCCATCTAGTGGAAACAAAAGGACCAACCCGATATGAGAATTTCATAGGGAAGGCGTACGCCGCCACCTCTGTCCACAATCTGCACAGGCCTAATAGTTTCAAGCTGGTTTCTATTATGGCAGAGAAAGACCTATGGCCTGAATGGCAGCCCTTGTATAGCGGCCCATACTTTGAAAGGGGCTCTGGAGGGCTGTTTCTCGAAATCAAAGAGTCTGCAAATATTGACAACGCCCAGATGCTTGAAAATATCTAACCTGCACAAGACGAACAGACCTCTCTGTGTATTGCCTTACTAGTCTTCACATCACAGAATTGCTTTACACAAGCACCTTCCGAATAAAAAGTCTGCATGCATGCCACTGTTTCTGTTTCAGGCTTATGTGGTGCAAGTGTGCATGCATGCCACTGTTTCAGGCGTATGTGGTGAAGCCATTTACTGTGGAGAATAGGCAGAATGAGGGGTTTTGGAATGCTTATGGTCCCTTCCCCATGAGCTGTGACATGTCAGGGCCATTAGCACTCTCCAATTCACACGTGTCTGCCCCGGCCCGATAATAAAAGCTAAGCCATTGAAGAAACAGACTTGGGGAACGCCGTGGGGGCCTGTGAAGCCCAGCTGTGGCTTTTACCACAGCCTGGCTTTAAGTTAAAGCCTTTGTTAGTGCCAACCTTCATTATGCGAAAGAAATAAAAAAAAAAAAACTTTAGTTAAGATTTCAATGAGGCACATCTGTTTTACCCAACAACAAAGCACCCTTTTCCTCACTTTGGCATCGAGAATGTGTACCACACAGCAATGTAAGTGCCACCAGTGGGGAGTGACGTCTTGCTTTTTTCTCGTTTCCCCAAATGACCTGTTTTTTGATACAGTTCACCATCTCAGAGTCACAAATGTACGTTGCTGTCTAGTTCAATTGCTCTCGTTGGTGGAATGAGCGACACAGGCTTCTGCGAATGTCACACGGCCTGTGAACGTGTGCCATTTGCAGGAGATGATTTATGGCTGGCGCAGGGATCACCCATGCCTGCCAGATTGTTGCCGCGGTCACGCGGCCGGTGATGAGATTGCTGTGGTGACGCGGCGGGATGGTTGCTGTGGTCACATCTCGGTCTAGAGCTGTGATCACACAGAGCTACTTTAAAAAAGTGCCGTGATCACACAGTGTTACACAAAATCACGAGTCTGGCACGGGTGTTCCATCCATGGACATGGAGTCTGCCGCCGTACTGGCATGGGGGCTCCCTTTTATTAGGAGCACGTAATGACATGGTCATGACTCCCAGCCTTAAAGGGGGCATCCCCACACCAGCCCTGCCCAAATCACTGACCCTCATTAGGTGCGTACGAGGATGATTTGGGTCTGCTGCGGCTCAGTTCCCCTAGTGCCAAATGAGCGGTGCAAAGTGCTTGAAATGGACACAATGTACTGGGGGAAACCACACCTTCGACCCCCCCACGCCGCACTTCGACACAGAATCGGGATGTCGGAGTGGTGGGCGACTTTGAGGGGCAGAGATTGGTGGCGAACGGTGTGGGTGCACTGAATGTCGGATGCTGGCTGTTTCACATACATACAAAGTGCATTTTTGGGAACAAAGGAATGACGACCAATTGATCAAATATGCCTGTGATAGTAATTGAAGCATGCATGCCTTCTGGGGCATGCAATGCCAGCTGGATATTGTGTTCATTCCATGTAATCAGAAAGCTTAGCTCAACATCAGGCCCGTTCCTTGTCCTGGGCGAGGCAGGCGGCTGCCCGGAGCGCAATTGCCCAGAGGGCGCAATTGCCACGGTCTCTGGAGCCCAGTGGAGTAACTTTTCTGAAAATGTTGCGGGGGGGGGGGCATGACATCTAAAGAAAAGGTGCCCCAGCCAAATGAATGGGGACAAAATGGTGTGCCATGAAAGTTGGGGGTCGGGGGGAGACAAACACCCCTGTCCCCCCTAAAATGACGCCCATGCTGGAGCCCCTCCTGGCTTGAGGGGATGAAATTCCCCAGTTTGTGGGGCGGCGCGATTGCCGTGGGGAGAGTTCCTGGCGCTGCCTCTTCTGACAGTCAGAGGTTCCCTCAAGCACTTTCCTGACACTTGGGGTGGGGTGGGGGGGCATAAGCACAAAAATAACACTTCAGTTCCCCCTGCAGCTAAGACAGCCCCTCCCATCACAATGCCGGCAGGAAACTGCTAATGATGGGCCATTAGTCACTGAATGGTTTTGTGCCAGTATTGTGATGGGAGGTGCAGTGGGATTGGGCTTGCAATGTAAGCAGCTTTGCCTCTCTGCAGGTGTGCAAGTTAACACTTCACACCCTCTGACTCACATTCATACAAGCGCCACTATTGCAGCATAAAAAGCGCTTAAAAACGTTTAACTGTATGCCCGTGTTTCTCTTTCTTGAAGTATTTATTCATTTCTTCCTCGAAGATTGGGGGGATAACTGAAGGGTCTTGGCCTTGCAGGGACGCACTGTGGGCGTGGACGGGGTACAAACGGAGACCCGTTTGGGCCCATGGTGCGTCCCTGCAAGTCCAGGAAATGGCCAAAATAATAATTTAAAGCAGCGCAATATCTTTCATGCTGTTCTTTTCCAAACTATACATCAATTCCACTTTAAACCACTTGCATGGCACTGGTCAGGAGTTACTTCATTATGCTGACAATAGTTTTGACCAGTTTTGCTGAGTAAATATTCTTTAAGCCTCGACCCGGTTTATTTATTTATGCAATGTTTCTCTGGTACATGGACACGGATAATGTATTTATGCAATGTTTGTCGGATACCTGTATCGGACAAACATTGCATGAATAAATAACTAATCTGGGTCCATGTATCCTTGTAACAAGTCAACAGTCAGACTTTACTGTATCAAAGCATTCACTTGAGCCCCATTCAAAGAATTTTAAAGTGATTGTTTATTGGGTTCAGGTGTCTCCTTGTCATTGCCCTTTTGGCTTAGGTTGCCTCCAAACCCCCTTCAGCATCTTGTGTTCATTGTTGGTTGCATCCTATGCCATATTCATGGTCTCTTGGTGTGCCCAGTCCTCATTATCTGCAGCCTAAGTGGGACTCGGGCATACAATTGCCTTGGTCACCAATGAAAAAGTGGCCCACCGTTGCAAATGGCAATTAATTCCTTGTGTGACGGACTGTTGACTTTGGGTGCTCTTAGAGTGGCGCGCAGGATGCAGTGGGAGTGACACGCGGGATGGGGTGTGTGGGGGGGCGCATTCCTAGTGTTTTGCGCTGGACACCAAATGGACTAGAAACTGCCCTGGTCACCATAACTGTAAAATGTGTGAAAAGTAGAAGACATTGATACAGCCATGGACCCTTGTACTAGGTGGGCTTGGGCTGCCTGGGCGAGCAAAGGAAAACTATCTGATGCAATTTATAAATCAGCTGCATATTGCCGCAAACCTTACGATTTCATAAGCGGCTGTAAAACTCTTACATTCAGGAGCAGAGAGCTTCCTCATCGTGTGGGCTTTGGGCCTCCCGTCTCCACGAAACAGCGCCCGACAATGCAATTCTTGCTGATCGCAGTTCCGGCCCATTTTCTGTGTTATACTGCCACCTAGGGATTTTGTCATGAATTGTCACTTTACTTTGAAAGTTGTAAACATGTTGAAATAAGACCATGTTCATATTTGTTTTCCCTTCTTTGTGTGAGTTTGGTTTAGAGGTGAGCGAGCAAAATAAGTTCTGGGTAGGGGAGGGCTAGAGTCGATTTAGAACAAAGAACGTGCGTCCAATTATTGCATTGGGAATTTTGTAAATCGCAGAGGAGCAGAGTGGTCTCTTGTCATCTGTGACGCCTTCAACTGGCGTTGTTTTTTTACACTTAATGCTGGATCCATACATTCAATAGGAAAAAATAAAGTGCAGGTCGCAGCATGTAAACTCAGGGTTGGCTGAATGTATCATATGACATCGGGTCACTTGATAACTATGAAAGTGGCACTACCGCAACACAAAATAGATATCTGGTATCGGGCCTTACCACCCCAACACATAGCACACACACCTGGCTTCCTGCCCCAACAAAACAAAACCCAAATCTGGCCCCCTGCCTCTCCATCTGCCATTCTGCCCCCGCCCATACCCTGCAAAACTGCAGAGCGATACTGGTGCCAAGGATACAGGCAGAGCTTTAAGTGCGCCGGGGCCGGGGCCCCGGTAGTCTCCAAAAAGTGGGGCTGAGCCAGGACCCTACCGGAGCCCCCAATCCCACCATAACGTTGGCGGGACACATCCTCGACACAAGATGCGTCCGCATTAAATCAGGCAAGCTGAAGAAGTAAGCCTGAAACAGTGGCACTTCTGTCAGTCACTGTAAATTTGATCACCAGAGGAAGTTACTGTGCCTTTGTTTCCCCAGGTCGCCGAGGTGTCTTTAACCCTCAGTGAACCTGGGGATTCCTTGAAATAGGTTGACGCTTATAAAAGATGGATGCCTCGGGCTTTGTCCTTCGGCAAAGCTTTATAAAAGATGGATTGAATTGTGTACTTTTCAAGCCATCTTTTATAAACCTAGAAATGCTTAAAAATGATGGCTTGAAGTACGCCAACCATAAGGTATGCACACAAATATATAAATGTTTTATACTTGTGTGCTCCCCTTACTATGGTTTGTGTACTTTCCAAGCCATCTTTTATAAACCTAGAAATATGTTACATATTTCTGTTTATAAAATATGTTTATAAAATATGTCTTGCATAATACACAAACCATAGTAAGGTACGCATACAAATATATAAATGCTTACATGCATTTATATATATTTGCGTACCTTACTACAGTTTGTGTACTTTTTAGGCCACGCCCATCCCACAAGCCACGCCCCCAAATGAGCCCCACCCCCCTCGATTTCTTACCCCACTTATAGCCCTGGATACAGGGCGCACGTGGCTTGGATGCTCATACATGTTCTAGGGCCATCAGCCCTTTTCAGGGTCCATACAGCCTCCAAAGTCTAAGCTTGCTTCCCTGGCCTCTCCCAGCCGCCCCTCGCTGATTGTTTCCCACTGAGCTGCATTGTTCTTTTTAATGTGCAGGTCCATGCTCTGATATAAAAGTGGCTGAAACTAGTCCCTTAGCAGTACACTGTAGTACAGCTTCATAGAGTTTGGCGGTTTTCCTCCTTTTCAATCACAATGATTTGAGGCCTTTCTAGTTAAAGCCCCCACCTTCTCTGTGCTGCTCGCGAGGGGATGTTAAAAGATGTCTAAAGAACGCTGTTATGATTTCCTGCTTGTTTAAGGGGTTCAAACAGGCAGAAACGAGTGCATCACCCCACAAAGATTAGCCTCAGCCTTATTTTAAAGATCTCCCTCTGTCACCTAAGCGTCACACTTTGCCCCAAAGAAGTACTCCCCAAAGCCGCTGCTCACAGATTTAAAATCGTGATGCCAAAGACTAAGATCACTTTTGAGATCAGACCAAGGATAGTGTAGGTTTGGAGAGTGTACCAGCAAATCAGAACAGTTATTTGTGTACAGGATGCGGCAACACACAAACCTGCTTCTCCTTTCAGGTCTAAACATGTAGTTTTGAATTCTGAGACGCGAGAGCAAGCAGAATCTGGATGAATTGAAAGTAAAATTTATTTTTTATTTATTTGCATTTTTAAAGCGCTCACACAGCCCGTGGGCATCGAGGCGCTGTTACAGGAATATGTTCTAGTTGCGTATTTATAACGCATTGCTAAGCGCGGACCCGTAGATCGAACCTGTGTTGCTTTGTGTCGTCTTGTTTCCAAGACGAGCACGTTGCCGCTGAGCTATCCTCCCGAGACGATAATCACGGGGCCAAATTCAATTGTTATGTTGCCATGCAGAGGAATTTGGATTAAGGGCATAGAAAATTGTACAAAAGGGCTGGATTCTTCCTAATGCTTGTTAATGTTTTCCTAGATGCGGCCGATGCATCATGTTGCCAGGTCTAGAGGGTTGCCCAGAGCAAGTGCCAGAGGTTTAAGATGGATTCTATACCTTCCAGCCATCACCCGTTTGTTTTTGCTTTGTCCTCCTGTGTGGGACGGGTATGCCCAGACTTGGGCCCCCTGCCTGCTGGGCCTAGAGACCCAAACTACTCCTCACTGATGACGCAGAAACATGTTTGGGGGTGCTTGTGGTTTCATGCAGAAGGGATGTGCCCAAGCAGCTCAGGCTGGACTGCCCCCTTTGGGGTGGGACCAAGCCTGATTTGCATATGGTCTTTCCCCTTCTGTAATGGCTTGGCAGGCGAAGGACCATGGTCTGGAGGGTGGCCCAGAGCAATTGCCAGAGGTTTAAGATTCATTGTAATCCTGTCGGCCATCACCTCTTTGTTTTTGCTTCAAGTTGTCAGGTCCCCGCAGTTGTGGTGTTAAGGCGACATGCCTGGTTGATGGTGTGAGGGAACTGCACAAATGTTTGAGTACAAGTCATAAGCATGTCAATTGAAGGTCATAGGGTGTTAAGATGCCGTCGATAGCCTAAAAGGATTGGATGCATTGCCTGCAAGGAGCAGAAGGAATGGGAGGGGGGGGGTCTAGGATGCAAGTCATGTCAGGGCAGGGCATGTGAAGTGTAGCAGACACACCACACATGCCTGAGTTAGAGTTGCTGAGTGTGGATTTAGCAGTGATGCTAAACACAGTGCAGATCAGTTCAGGCATCAGTGGCTAGGGTACATCAAGAAGCAGGGGGCACCAGGTGGCTAGGGTACATCAAGAAGCAGGGGGCACCAGGTGGCTAGGGGACATCATGAAGCGGGGGGGGGGCACCAGGTGGCTTGGGTACATCATGCAGCAGGTGGCTAGGGTACATCAGGCAGCAGGGGGCACCACCAGGTGGCTTGGGTACATCATGAAACGGGGGGCCAGGTTGCTAAGGTACCTCATGAAGCGGGGGGCACCAGGTGGCTTGGGTACATCATGAAGGGGGGTGGGCACCAGGTGGCTAGGGTACATCATGAAGCAGGGGGCACCAGGTGGCTATGGTACTTCATAAAGCAGGGGCACCAGGTGGCTAGGGTACATCATGAATCGGGGGCACCAGGTGGCTAGGGTACTTCATAAAGCAGGGGCACCACCAGGTGGCTAGGGTACATCATGAAGCGGGGGCACCAGGTTGCTTGGGTACATCATGAAGCGGGGGCACTAGGTGGCTTGGGTACATCATGGAGCGGGGGGCACCAGGTGGCTTGGGTATATCATGAAGCGGGGGGCACCAGGTGGCTAGAGTACATGATGAAGAGGGGGGCACCAGGTGGCTTGGGTATATCATAAAGCAGGGAGGGCATCAGGTGGCTAGGGTACTTCAGGCAGCAGGGGGCACCAGGTGGCTAGGGTACATCATGAAGCGGGGGACACCAGGTGGCTAAGGTACATCATGAAATGGGGGCACCAGGTGGCTAGGGTACATGGAGCAGGGGGCACTGGGTGGCAAGGGTACATCATGGAGCAGGGGGCACTGGGTGGCTAGGGTACATCATGAAGCGGGGGGCACCAGGTGGCTAGGGTACATCATGAAGCAGGGGCACCAGGTGGCTAGGGTACTTCATAAAGCAGGGGCACCAGGTGGCTAGGGTACTTCATAAAGCAGGGGCACCAGGTGGCTAGGGTACATCATGAAGGGGGGCACCAGGTGGCTAGGGTACATCATGCAGCGGGGGCTGCAGGTGGCTTGGGTACATCATGAAGGGGGGCACCAGGTGGCTAGGGTACTTCATAAAGCAGGGCACAAGGGGGCTAGGGTACATCATGAAGAAGGTGGCTAGGGTACATCATGAAGCGGGGGGCACCAGGTGGCTTGGGTACATCATGAAGCAGGTGGCACCAGGTGGCTTGGGTACATCATAAAGCAGAGGGCACCAGGTGGCTAGGGTACTTCAGGCAGCAGGTGGCTAGGGTACATCATGAAGCGGGTGACACCAGTTGGCTAGGGTACATCATGAAATGGGGCACCAGGTGGCTAGGGTACATAGAGCAGGGGGCACTGGGTGGCAAGGGTACATCATGGAGCAGGGGGCACCGGGTGGCTAGGGTACATCATGAAGCGGGGGGCACCAGGTGTCTTGGGTACATCATGAAGCGGGGGGCACCAGGTGGCTTGGGTACATCATGCAGGGGGGGGCACCAGGTGGCTAGGGTACATCATGAAGGGGGGTGGGCACCAGGTGGCTAGGATACATCATGAAGCAGGGGGCACCAGGTGGCTAGGGTACTTAATAAAGCGGGGCACCAGGTGGCTAGGGTACATCATGAAGAAGGTGGCTAGGGTACATCATGAAGCGGGGGCACCAGGTGGCTAGGGTACATCATGAAGCAGGGGGCACCAGGTGGCTAGGGTAAATCATGAAGCAAGGGGCACCGGGTGGCTAGGGTACATCATGAAGCGGGGGGCACCAGGTGGCTTGGGTACATCATGAAGCAGGTGGCACCAGGTGGCTAGGGTGCATCATAAAGCAGGGGACACTAGGTGGCTAGGGTACATGATGAAGCGGGGGGCACCAGGTGGCTTGGGTACATCATGAAGCAGGTGGCTAGGGTACATCATGAAGCGGGGGGGCACCAGGTCGCTAGGGTACATCATGAAGTGTGGGGCACCAGGTGGCTTGGGTACATCATAAAGCAGGGGGCACCAGGTGGCTAGGGTACATCAGGCAGCAGGGGGCACCAGGTGGCTAGGGTACATCATGAAGCGGGGGACACCAGGTGGCTAGAGTACATGATGAAGCGGGGGACACCAGGTGGCTTGGGTACATCATGAAGCAGGTGGCTAGGGTACATTATGAAGCGGGTGACACCAGTTGGCTAGGGTACATCATGAAATGGGGCACCAGGTGGCTAGGGTACATAGAGCAGGGGGCACTGGGTGGCAAGGGTACATCATGGAGCAGGGGGCACCGGGTGGCTAGGGTACATCATGAAGCGGGGGGCACCAGGTGTCTTGGGTACATCATGAAGCGGGGGGCACCAGGTGGCTTGGGTACATCATGCAGGGGGGGGCACCAGGTGGCTAGGGTACATCATGAAGGGGGGTGGGCACCAGGTGGCTAGGATACATCATGAAGCAGGGGGCACCAGGTGGCTAGGGTACTTAATAAAGCGGGGCACCAGGTGGCTAGGGTACATCATGAAGAAGGTGGCTAGGGTACATCATGAAGCGGGGGCACCAGGTGGCTAGGGTACATCATGAAGCAGGGGGCACCAGGTGGCTAGGGTAAATCATGAAGCAAGGGGCACCGGGTGGCTAGGGTACATCATGAAGCGGGGGGCACCAGGTGGCTTGGGTACATCATGAAGCAGGTGGCACCAGGTGGCTAGGGTGCATCATAAAGCAGGGGACACTAGGTGGCTAGGGTACATGATGAAGCGGGGGGCACCAGGTGGCTTGGGTACATCATGAAGCAGGTGGCTAGGGTACATCATGAAGCGGGGGGGCACCAGGTCGCTAGGGTACATCATGAAGTGTGGGGCACCAGGTGGCTTGGGTACATCATAAAGCAGGGGGCACCAGGTGGCTAGGGTACATCAGGCAGCAGGGGGCACCAGGTGGCTAGGGTACATCATGAAGCGGGGGACACCAGGTGGCTAGAGTACATGATGAAGCGGGGGACACCAGGTGGCTTGGGTACATCATGAAGCAGGTGGCTAGGGTACATTATGAAGCAGGGGGCACCGGGTGGCTTGGGTACATCATGAAGCAGGTGGCTAGGGTACATTATGAAGCAGGGGGCACCGGGTGGCTTGGGTACATCATGAAGCAGGTGGCTAGGGTACATCATGAAGCGGGGGGGCACCAGGTGGCTTGGGTACATCATAAAGCAGGGGGCACCAGGTGGCTAGGGTACATCATGAAGCGGGGGACACCAGGTGGCTAGGGTACATCATGAAATGGGGGGCACCAGGTGGCTAGGGTACATGGAGCAGGGGGCACTGGGTGGCAAGGGTACATCATGGAGCAGGGGGCACTGGGTGGCTAGGGTACATCATGAAACGGGGGGGCAACAGGTGGCTTGGGTACATCATGAAGCAGGGGGGCACCAGATGGCTAGGGTACATCATGAAGCGAGGGTGCACCGGGTGGCTAGGGTACTTTATAAAGAGGGGGCACCAGGTGGCTAAGGTACATCATGCAGCGGGGGGCTCCAGGTCACTAGGATACATCATAAAGCGGGGGGCACCAGGTGTCTAGGGTACATCATGAAGCGGGGGGGGCACCAGGTGGCTAAGGTACATCATGAAGCAGGAGGCACCAGGTGGCTAGGGTACTTCATAAAGCGGGGGCACCAGGTGGCTTGGGTACATCATAAAGCAGGGGCCACCAGGTGGCTAGGGTACATCATGAAGCGGGGGCCACCAGGTGGCTAGGGTACATCATGAAGCGGGGGGCACCAGGTGGCTAGGGTACTTCATAAAGCGGGGGCACCAGGTGGCTAGGTTACAGCAGGGGGCTCCAGGTGGCTTTAGTACATCATGAAGCAGGGGGCACCAGGTGGCTAGGGTACATCATGAAGCAGGTGGCACCAGGTGGCTAGGGTACATCATATAGCAGGGGGCACCACCAGGTGGCTAGGGTACATCATGAAGCGGGGGCACCAGGTGGCTAGGGTACATCATGAAGCGGGGGCACCAGGTGGCTTGGGTACATCATGAAGCAGGTGGCACCAAGTGGCTAGGGTACATCATGAAGCAGGGGCACCAGGTGGCTAGGGTACATCATGAAGCGGGGGGCACCACGTGGCCTGGGTACATCATGAAGCAGGTGGCACCAGGTGGCTAGGGTACATCATGAAGCGGGGGCACCAGGTGGCTTGTGTACATCATGAAGACGGGGGCACCAGGTGGCTAGGGTACATCAGGCAGCGGGGGGCACCAGGTGGCTAGGGTACAACAGGGGGCTCCAGGTGGCTAGGGTACATAATGAAGCAGGTGGCTTGGGAACATCATGAAACGGGGAGTACCAATTGGCTAGGGTACATCATGAAGCAGGGGGCACCAGATGACTAGGGTACATCATGAAGCAGGGGGCACCAGGTGGCTAGGGTACATCATGGGTGGGGGGCACCAGGTGGCTAGGGTACATCATGGGTGGGGGGCACCAGGTGGCTAGGGTACATCATGAAGCGGGAGGCACCAGGTGGCTAGGGTACATCATGAAGCGGGAGGCACCAGGTGGCTAGGGTACATCATGAAGCGGGAGGCACCAGGTGGCTAGGGTACATCATGAAGGGGGGTGGGCACCAGGTGGCTAGGGTACATAATGAAGGGGGGTGGGCACCAGGTGGCTAGGGTACATCATGAAGCACAGGGCACCAGGTCGCTAGGGTACTTCATAAAGTGGGGCACCAGGTGGCTAGGGTACATCATGAAGAAGGAGGCTAGGGTACATCATGAAGCGGGGGCACCAGGTGGCTTGGGTACATCATGAAGCAGGTGGCACCAGGTGGCTAGGGTACAGCAGGGGGCTCCAGGTGGCTGTAGTACATCATGAAACAGGGGCACCAGGTGGCTAGGGTACATGATGAAGCAAGGGGCACCGGGTGGCTAGGGTACATCATGAAGCGGGGGATCCAGGTGGCTAGGGTACATCATGAAGCGGGCGCGCCAGGTTGCTAGGGTACATCATGAAGCGGGGGCACCAGGTGGCTTGGGTACATCATGAACCAGGTGGCACCAGGTGGCTAGGGTACATCATGAAGCAGGGGATCCAGGTGGCTAGGGTACATCATGAAGCAGGGGCACCAGGTGGCTAGGGTACATCATGAAGCGGGGGGCACCAGGTGGCTAGGGTACATCATGAAGCGGGGGCACCAGCTGGCTAGGGTACATCATGAAGCGGGGGCACCAGGTTGCTAGGGTACATCATGAAGCGGGGGCACCAGGTGGCTAGGGTACATCAGGCAGCGGGGGGCACCAGGTGGCTAGGGTACATCAGGCAGCAGGGGGCACCAGGTGGCTAGGGAACATCATGAAACGGGGGGCACCAGGTGGCTAGGGAACATCATGAAACGGGGGGCACCAGGTGGCTAGGGTACATTTTGAAGCAGGGGCACCAGGTGGCTAGGGTACATCAGGCAGCGGGAGGTACCAATTGGCTAGGGTACATCATGAAGCAGGGGGCACCAGATGGCTAGGGTACATCATGAAACGGGGGGCACCAGGTGGCTTGGGTACATCATGAAGTCGGAGGCACCAGGTGGCTAGGGTACATAATGAAGCAGGGGGCACCAGATGGCTAGGGTACATCATGAAGCGGGGGGGGCAACCAGGTGGCTAGGGTACATCATGAAGCGGGAGGCACCAGGTGGCTAGGGTACATAATGAAGCGGGGGGCACCAGGTGGCTTGGGTACATCATGCAGCGGGGGGCTCCATGTCACTAGGATACATCATGAAGCGGGGGGCACCAGGTGGCTTGGGTACATCATGAAGGGGGTGGGCACCAGGTGGCTAGGGTACATCATGAAGCAGGGGCACCAGGTGGCTTGGGTACATCATAAAGCGGGGCACCAGGTGGCTTGGGTACATCATAAAGCGGGGGCCACCAGGTGGCTAGGGTACATCATGAAGTGGGGGAACCAGGTGGCTAGGGTACATCATGAAGCAGGTGGCACCAGGTGGCTAGGGTACTTCATAAAGAGGGAGCACCAGGTGGCTAGGGTACAGCAGGGGCTCCAGGTGGCTGTAGTACATCATGAAACAGGGGCACCAGGTGGCTAGGGTACATCATGAAGCAAGGGGCACAGAGTGGCTAGGGTACATCATGAAGCGGGGGGCACCGGGTGGCTTGGGTACATCATGAAGCAGGTGGCACCAGGTGGCTAGGGTACATCATGAAGCAGGTGCCACCAGGTGGCTAGGGTACATCATGAAGCGGGAGGCACCAGGTGGCTAGGGTACATAATGAAGTGGGGGGCACCAGGTGGCTTGGGTACATCATGCAGCGGGGGGCTCCAGGTCACTAGGATACATCATAAAGCGGGGGCACCAGGTGGCTTGGGTACATCATGAAGGGGGGTGGGCACCAGGTGGCTAGGGTACATCATGAAGCACGGGGCACCAGGTGGCTAGGATACTTCCGAAAGCGGGGCACGGGGCACCAGGTGGCTGGGGTACATCATGAAGCGGGGTCACCAGGTGGCTTGGGTACATCATAAAGCGGGGGCCACCAGGTGGCTAGGGTACATCATGAAGTCGGGGGCACCAGGTGGCTAGGGTACATCATGAAGCAGGTGGCACCAGGTGGCTAGGGTACAGCAGGGGGCTCCAGGTGGCTGTAGTACATCATGAAACAGGAGCACCAGGCGGCCAGGGTACATCATGAAGCAAGGGGCACCGAGTGGCTAGGGTACATCATGAAGCAGGGGGCACCGGGTGGCTTGGGTACATCATGAAGCAGGTGGCACCAAGTGGCTAGGGTACATCATGAAGCGGGAGATCCAGGTCGCTAGGGTACATCATGAAGCGGGGGGCACCAGGTGGCTTGGGTACATCATGAAGTGGGGGGCACCAGGTGGCTAGGGTACATCATGAAGTGGGGGGCACCAGGTGGTCTGGATACATCATGAAGCAGGTGACACCATGTGGCTTGTGTACATCATGAATGTACCCAAGCCACCTGGTGCCCCCCCCCCCCCCTTCATGATGTACCCTAGCCATCTGGTGCCCCCTGCTTCATGATGTACCCTAGCCAATTGGTACCCCCGTTTCATGATGTTCCCTATCCACCTGGTGCCCCCTGCTGCCTGATGTACCCTAGCCACCTGGTGTCCCCCGCTGCCTGATGTACCCTAGCCACCTGGAGCCCCCTGTTGTTGTCACTGGGCACTTTACTGGGCTCATCAAGCATTGTCCAGTGGGTTTCCTTGAAATCTTTTCCCCTCTACAGCAACCTGTGTTGACTTGATTTGGAAGGACACTCTGCAGTCATTTCAGTGACGATGCTGAAATGCGCCGCATCTTTGGGGACCTGTGACTTATTTCCGTTTCTCCGGCGCATAGGTCTTCCATCACAGATCCTGCTCATCTGAGCGGCTTGGGGACCCCCTGCAAGGGCTCCAATGAAGTCCCTGTGCCGCACACCTTGTTGTGATGACGTCCCCTGCCTCGCCCTATGGGTGTCTTGGGAGGCGCTTCAGGGTGCTGGTCCCCACCACCGTTCTCTCCCGTCTCCACAACCCTGTGGTCAGGGGCTCATCACATTGTGCTGATGGCAGTTGCTGGCCCTTTAAGGTTGAAGAGCAGAAGTAGTGACGCTGTTACCACTGGATAGCAGACGGCATAGCTATGGCATAGCTATTGCATAGCTCATGGGAACTAAGACTGAGGGAATCCTTACCCGCAAGCAGGAGAAACGAGCAGAGCCCACCAATGGAGAGGAACTTGCAGAATGCCTCCCTCCTCCTAGTCAAAGCCACTCCCCTATACAAAGTTAGGGTTTCGCATGGAAGTTCTTCCCCTCTTTTGTTTAGAAGTAAATCTCCTTGCTTTGAGGGAAAACCAGGGGGCGTGTGGGGGGATTGGGGGGTGGAATTGACACTTGTTTGATCCGGTGATAACAGACAGACGGATCACTAGGAATAATCCCTCCCCCTCCGCCCCCCCCCCCCCGTTGCTAGTTTTCATTACCATTTGGGGGTTTCCCACGCTGGAACTTCTCTTGAAGGGCATGTCCCTTTGCAGCTTTGCAAAGACTCCCCCTTTTCATGTTGCAGAATTTCCAATGGACGCTGTTCTCTGCTTTAGCGGGGTCCTTTATCCACTTCATCTGGATTATTCGCCGTCAAGTTATCCCGCTTTATTGGTGTGGGTTGAAGTGTCCCTCGTGGAACAACTTGCCTACACCGTCCACAATTTTCAATGCTTTGGGTTGAGCCCTTTTGAAACGGAGATTTGACCGGGTAAGTCATTAACTTTTATAAATGTCTTTTGAAGCTTCCCAGCACATCTCAGGTTTGACACAGCGTGGGTTACTTGGGTTCCGGGATTGTATCTTAAGTTCCTTTCGGGGCCACAGCGTCCCTTCTTTATCGCCTTCAATATCTTTCTCCAGTTGGGCCTGCTTGCTCTCAAGGCCGCTTGTTGCAGGCGATTCGGGCGCAGGTTTCGTACCACACGATCCACCCATCACAGGTCAAGCCACCCTCTAATTCACCTTCTGCTTGGCGGTCACTTCATAGTTGTCGTACAGCGCAGTGAACCCATTACCATGCAGCCAACACACTGTTTCCACTCTTTCTCTGTGTTGTCCTCTTGCTGGTATGTGAGATGCTTTCCTCGTGCCTCTCTGTTTCTTTTTCTCCTTCTCTCAAACTGCCTTGTTGGAGCATCGCACTGTCCAATTTCGGATTCCCAGACTGGTCTGGCGTTTGACCGATAGTTCCTTCTCTCAATCGGTCCACCAACTTCACTTTTACTGTTTCATCCTCTGCAACTAGTTCCGTTCTCTTGTCCTGCTTTCTCTCTGCTACTTCTCCAACTCTCGGAGCTGATGCCCTGTCGACCGGTGAGACTTTCTAATGCATTCGTCTTCACCACACCTTCCTCCATCTTCGGATATCGAGATCAAGCTCTTTCTCCCTTCGGATATCGAGCTCCGTCCTTCCTTGCTGTTTAGTTTAAATAGGTAGGGCTGCCTCAGCACGTCATCAGTTCGAGTGACCACAGCTGGTCGGACCTCCCTCATGCTTGACCATAGAGTTCTTGGATTCTTCTTCATTCCAGTACTTATCAAAGAGAGACTGTCTGACACACTAAAGTAACACATCGTCTCCGGCTCTTTCGTCGTCAAGGAAGGGTTAGGTGGTGTTCGCCTGTGGGGTCGGGAGTTAAAGGGGGGCTGTCTCAGATTCACGTCCTTGTCCCCGGGAGGGTAGTTCCTCTCTGAGATCCTCCCACATGTTACCACCTCTAGGGGGACTATCGGTTGAGGGCCTCACCTCCATAGACTCATGGAAAAGGGCTTCCCTCCGGGGAGAAGTGGCGCCATCTGTGGAATCGTCACAAGTCGCATTGATTTTATTTCCTTACTGCATGAACACAAGGTCTGAATTTACCCAGTCCTGCATGGGCAGTAATAAGGCGAGTTTGCTCTAAAATCTTACTGCATACCCGAACGAGGGGCGAAGTTATGAGCCCTTATAAGCCTTTAGTTTAAGCATGCCCTTGTGGATGTTTTGAGTAATAAAGTGGCAAGGTGTAGGTACAGAGAGGCCTCAACTAGCAGGTAGAGGTGTAGAGGAAACGGAGAGTCTGGATTAGTGGAGTGCAGAGAGTTGCTAGGGCAGAGGGAGGGGAGAGTTGAGAAGAGGACAGCAATGGTGAGAAAAAAGTACTGAAGAGGTTGGAAGAGGAGAGCAAAAAGGGGGAGAGCAAACTACTGATGAGGCTGGACAAGGAGAACAAGGGGTAGCGGAAAGTACAAGGTTGGAGCAGGAGAACAACAAGGGGAAAAGGAAAGCATTGAAGGATAAGATCAAAGGGGTGGGGAGAGTAATGAAGAGGTTGCTTGAGTAACCTAAGGAGGGTATGATATGATATGGCATTTATAACTCACCTATACACAAGTGTTTCAAGGCGCGACGAGGCAAGGGGGGGGGGGACAGAGGGAAGACGAAGACAGCAATCTTACTAGGCCAGGTGACATTGAGATCGCGCAAGCACAGGGGAGGGGGGAAAAGTGTGGGGGGCAGAGGGGCAGGGGCAGTGCAATACATAGGATCAACAGTAAAATAAATAAGAACAATAGGTAAAAAGTGCGGCCAGCTTGTGGCAAGTGCAGGGGTAAGTGCAGACATAAAGTGCCAAGTGCTGGTAGGGGACTGTAGGGATACAGAAACAGCCCCCAAGTGCAAGTGTTGCCCGGGGGCAGTGCAGGTGTGCAACTGGCAGGAGAAGGTATCTGGGCCCGAGATCAGAGGGTAGCCAGGTGACTAGTGCAGTTTCAGTCGGGAGTTCAGCAGGGGAGAGGAGGAGCGAAAGCAGTAGCAAAAAGGAAGCTCTTGAGGTGCTTTCGGAACCGGAGATGTTCTCCTCAAGTTTCTGGGAGGCAGGGAGTCTGTTCCAGAGGCGGGCCCCAGCCGAAGATAGAGATCTACCACCAACTCATTGCTTGGAGAAGCAACTGACCCTGAGGGAGTTGGAGGCGGATGAGCGAAGAACTCCAGAAGGAAGATATCTAGGGAGATTGAGGCCCCAGAATGCCTTGTGGACAATGCAGAAGGTTTTGAACTTAATCCTTGCAGCCACTGGGCGCCAGTGCAGAGATTTCAGTCCTGGAGAGATACGATCCCTGGGCTTGAGGCCAAGGACAAGTCTCGTAGTCCTAATTTGGTTGAGTTGTAGAGGGCGCAGAGTAGAAGTAGGCAGATTTAGAAAGAAGCTGTTGCAGTAATCCAGCCTGGATAGAACCAGAGCTTTGGAGACAGTGAGTTTCTGGGGAAAGGAGAGGAAAGGAAGAATAACTCTGAGGAGGTGCAGCTGTAGTGTGACTCCTTAGAGACGTCAGAGATGTGAGGAGAGAAGGAGCGTGTGGAGTCGAAGATGACCCCAAGGTTTTTAGCCCCACAGGTGGGAGCAGGAAGAGGGCCAAGAGAGGCAGGCCAGAGAGCGACTGGAAAGGAGGGAACAGGTGTGCCGTTGAGGAGAATCTGTCTTACTGGCATTAAGGCAGAGATCATTGGCGGCACACCACTCCTGGATAGCAGAAAGGCAGTCGGAGAGGAGAGAAGGAGGGGAGGTGGCGCAAGGGAGCTTGAAAATGAGCTTGGTGTCATCTGCGTAGCATTGAAAAAGATGAGTAGATGGATGAGAGTAGAGTGCAAAAGAAGTTGGCGGAGAATACCAGGAACGGGGAGATGTAGCAAACCTAGTCAGAGGAAGTGAACATCAGGAAGGGGCATAGGAAGAAAGTGGGAGGAGCAACACTAGAAGAAAAAAGGGGAAAGAATTGGCAAAGAAGACAGATTCTTAGTTGCAGGGGGTTGGGAGTAGAAAGTTAAACACAAAGACCGTGAGAAGTTCCCCAGACTCGCAGGGTCAATATTAGTCAAGGCAATAAGACAACGCCAGGCTGCCATTTGTCTGGGAGATGTGGGAGGGGGAACAAGCTTGTGGTGGAACTCTTAGGAGGTTGCCAACATGTAACCTGAGGGTCATTGCAGAGACCTAGAATGAGGCACAAGTGAGCATCATTTGAGTGAGGAGGAATATGCAATTGGCTTGGGTAATGGAGTCGGGCCCCTGAGAGAGGGAAGCTATTTAGAATCTGACTAGAAACTCTTCTGGCGTACCTCAGCTCTGCAGCACTCTGGGTGCCTTGTTGAGACAAAGCTTGGAATTTGATTAAGAAGTCTATCTTTACCCGAGGGACCTGCCGAAACCACGGCCACAAGCAGAGTCGCAGACGTGAGCAGTACATCGTCCGGCCAGGTGTAGTTTTGTGTAAGAGACTGCGAGTGATGCCAGGGAGAGACCTGGAAAGATAGACTATTTGAGAACCTTTCTTTATGGAGTCAGAAGAATAATTGACCTGTAATTGGACAGAGAATTTATTTTGCAAACCATTCTCTTTTGGGCAGATGGCGGGAGCCTATGCCAGGAAGGAACCGACCGAGGTTGCAAGTGAGCCTGGCATACGCTTAATGCCAATACTCAGCATTTTCCAGGAAAGGCATCCTGCAAGAGGCTTTTTCTTTAATGGCTTTCGCACCAGTGACTTGTTGGACCACACAGAAGCCCGTAGGGCCATTGGTTTACTTAGTTTTTTGTTTAATCCTGAAGAGAACATTATTTTTCAACTAAAGCCCCTTTGGTTGTGAGGTCCCATATAAAACACCCAAGTGCTAAGCCAACACTTGTGTGGTTGTTTTCTCCTTGTCTTTGTGACGGGGCCTCCTGTTGCATACCCTGCCCATCCATTAATGATCCACCACTCGTCCAGATGCTGATTCTGAATCACCACTTTGCAATCTTTTATGATAACTGAAGTTTGTCCTTGGGGTCCTCTCAACCTATCCAGCATCATTCGTCTCCACCGAAGTAGGTGGATCCATTTGCATACTTGCATCTTTGCCTATGGACTAACATTGGGGCCATCAGATCCAACAGATACATTGATGCACCCCAATCAACAAATCGCAGCACAGCTTTAGTATAATGACAATTGATGTGAAACCGGGTCAGGCTGTTTTTGTGCTAAATAGTCCTGTGATTTTCCCTTAAAGGTTGTATTGTACTTTGTAAAACTTTTGAACATTTGTGATCCTATTCGGTCACACTCGCTGAAAGAGTGGGACTGAAAAGTTACTTGGTTATAAATTGTAGTTGGCTTTCTTGGCATACCTTCTATATCGTACTCGGACTATATAATAAAGGGCCAGATGGATGTTTGTCCGAAGCCTTCCTGCCTACTGTTATCACCGCTAGAGAGAGCTGTTGCCTTACGTAGAAAACAATAAGACTTCATGTTGATTTTCATGCGGACAAAATGTGTATTTTAACAATGATAGCATACAATTAGCTGCAGGAAAGGCCCACGACAGGGATAACACTTAACAGCATACTTCAAGTTGCATACACCAAGACAATATATACATTTAAAAAAAACATATAAACAAACACATTTAAGCACTATATATCTAGCAAAATACATTACTTTTTTAATGTACTTATGTATTATGTGAAGAACCCTGTGGTTCCCTCATTGAGACCGAGCCCAGAGTAGTTTGGAGAGTCCATGGGATGAGGCACAGTGTTTTACCTCTAACAGGGAGATACTGTGCCAGAAGTGGTTATGGCTTATTACCATTTTAATGTCTCTCAACCGCTTATTAAATCTAAGGTGGTAAACCCTAAGGTTGTAACACCAAAGCATATTATACCAAAAGAAAGCATCTTTTTGGTTACTAAATACAAAGACCCTCCTCAATACACAGGGTACACTACACGGCATGGTGGAAATGTTGTCTTCTCTAAACCATCTTCCTCTAGCAAAGTTAAAACCTACAGTCCCTCTGTTAAAATAACTAAGGGAATGAAATCTACCCTTAAAATTACCCACAAAGTAGAAAAACCTTTGATGTAAATAAACAAAATTTCCCAGGATCCTGGAGAGACTGAGATGTAGAAGAGAGCTGGAGAGACATGTAGATGTAGTAGTTCGGCAATAAGGCCCAACAGCCTTTGCAAGGGTCAGGCAGTTGAAACAAATGGCTCACACCTGAAACCAATTGCCAAACCTGAGAGGCATAAAAGGCTGCACAAGGAGAGGAGAGGAGAGGAGGAAGGAGCAGGAGTTGGAAAGCTGATAGTAGAAGTAAAGAAGAGCACGAGGCTGGCAATTAACGGGGAATTGTGATCAAAGAAAGGACGCCAGAACGTGGAAACATCAGATTTCACCTGCAAGTTCTGAGAGGGTCTTGTGTTCTCAAAGCCTGCATGGCCGTGGCTGCACTGGGGAAGACGTTGAGTGGAGTTTTCCCCATGTGCACTTAGGGGTTGTGATTAGAGCCGTGATCGTGCTAAAGCCAGAGGCCCGTAGCAGAAGGCAAGCCGAGGGACTAAGGAGTGGAGGAGACCCCCAATTGGTGTGGCCGGACCGGAGACACCCGTGCTGAAGAAAGATGTGGTTCCCAAGAATGCCCAAGTAGTAGCAGAAGCTGAAGAAGTCGGGGAAAGTGAAGCAGCCCGCAACCACAGTGTTCCTGAAGCTGGTGAAACTCGGCGTTCATGTTCACTCCGCAAGCCTTGCCAGTAACTGTTACCAGCTCGAAAGTAACTTGCGTAAGTTCAAAAGCGAGTATAAACTGTTAGTCGTTGTGAAAATTCTTTCTGACAATGGAAATGTAACACGTGTGCTAAACCTGTAAGACGTAGTGTTCGCGTAACAAGAAAAGCATCTTATTTCCATTGGTCATGTGTCCCTAATTACAAAGGGAACGGCTGCTAAAAGCCCTTCTGAAAAGCTAACATTGACTTTCACAAGGGATACAAGTGAATGCAGCATCAAAGGAAGTTTGTGTGTGCCCAATTATAATTTCCGAAGGAAGTGTGAAATCATCTCTGCAATATTACATGAAAATACAATCACTTGCACCCCGTTAAAGATCTATCTTCATGAATGGTTTCCTGTGCCGAAATCTGTTTTTCCTTTGAACACTGAATCTTGTAGAATTCTAAACAATTATTCTTTGAATCCAGAAGGTGCTGTACTGATGAGAACACGCAATACCCAAGCCAAGCAGTGAAACCTTTCCATGGTGAAACAAGACCTATTTAGATCTGTCCTCCTTATCCTGAAGGTTGTAAAGATCCAGTATCCTTGGATAGAAGTGTGGCATTATTTCCTGAAGTTGGAAGAGTGGCAATACAGCTTTTGGAACCAAGAAGGTGTGAACAAAGCTGGGTGCCTGTAAAGAAGATTAAGAAAGTCATCTATAATGCTGAAGACTGCTGAAGTTGAGAGAAAGTCAGTCTTGAGGCAGATTATACTTGTGGCAGTCCAGCAGACAGTAGAGGCGAAGAGTGTGCCCTTTTCTTGGAGTATAGGAAAGAAGAGTACATTGCCCACCTGTAGAGGTCAAAGTGTCCTGTATTTATATGCTTAAATAATTCTGAAGTATAAAGTTGAAGCAGAAGTACCTGAGCTGTGGTGGTGCATAAAACTGTCAGTGGATTTCACATTGAAGTTGGTTGGAGTAGTGGCATACTTTGGAACAAATAAGGCTGTTGCATGTTAACAGTAGTAGAAGCCTGGTTGTCAAGAAGAAGGCAAAAACCCAGAAAGAAGCATCCTGACAATTATAACAAATACACTCCAGAGGTCTTAACCAATTGGGAAGTTGTAGAAGAAGTTGTAAACCTATTCTTTTAACTGTATCAAATCTTGGTAAGAAGATATCCAAGATTACCATTGGTGCTATTTTCTTGGCTGGAATTGGAAGGGGATCTTTTCAATGGAAAGCTGAAGAATTGTTAACAGTGGATTTTTGTTTGAACTTTTGTTTTGACGTAAAACTTACACAAACTGTTTTAAGACTTTTCTTTCCTTTTGAACATTTGGGAAGTTGACTTTGGAAAACCCTGGGGAAGGGATTTACCCAGAGCAGATGAAGGTCATCCAAATACGGTTTAATTATTGTTTATTGCTGATGTTTATGATTTAACTTTTGAATGTTTTGTTGTTTAGTGTGAGGGTCATTGTGTCTATGTTAGGAGTTATTCGCTTAGGCTTTAGACATAGGGAAACCCCAGATGGAGTAGGACAAGCAAGGATTTGTTTGCAACCTTTTTCTTTAGTAAAATGTTTAGTCTTGAGAAAACTACAAGCAGTTGTCCGCCTTGCATTACTGACCCCTCACAATTATGTAATCATTCATTGTAATATTTCTTGGTATGGTTTGTTACTTACCTGTAACTATTGTTATCCAGCATTGGTCTGGCATGGATTCACATGCTCATGAATATTCCCCGTCACAGGCTGGGAATCCTCGATAAAACAAAGTTTGACTTTTGCTTGAAAACTGTATTTCTCCTCTAAACCAATCACTGTACTGTGGGTCATACTGCCCCCATCCAATGACCGTCCTCTCCCTAAGCTCCACACTGGAGACTATCTTCAGATTTGGTAAGCACATAAAGTGGCAGAATGAACAAGAAGAGCTACAGAGGGGAAGGAGGGAGGGTTTGCATGTGAATCCATGCTGGCGAACAATTAAACCTTCTCCAGCATGGGGTCTTGCATGGAATCACATGCTCATGAAGACCGATTACACGGCAGTACATATACACAACCACGGGAGTTGGCAAGGCTCAACAGAAGCAATAACACTTACCCCTGGAACAGGCTCACCTCAAGTGAACAGGTTGCGTACCACTGCTTGGCCGACTCGGGACTCCTCCTTGGAATCCCTGTTGACGCAGTAGAACCTCGTGAAGGTGTGCGTGGACCTCCACGTAGCAGCCCTGCAGATGTCGAGCAGGGACACACCAGAGAGAAACACTGTAGTTGCTGCAATGGGTCTGGTGGAGTGGGCTCTTGGACAGCCTGGCAGCGGCCTGTTCGCCAGTCGATGACAGTGCATGATGCAGCCAGAGATGGAAGCCTTCGACAAGGCCTTTCCGTGATTCACAGGTCCAAAGTTAATGAACAACTGAGAAGTCTTACAAAAATTATTTTTTCGTGCCACCTAGAACTTCAAGGCACTTGCCACGTCCAGCAAATGCAAGGTCCGCTCCGCTGGTGACCACGGATTTGTCAAGAAGACCAGTAACGCCAAAGGTTTGTTGAGGTGGAATTCTGTTGGTACCTTGGGCATAAAGGTGGGGTGTGTACGCAGTACCACCCTTGATGCTTGTAAGACAGGGCCTGGATCACCCTGATCCGCCTGTCTGAGGTGATGGCCACGAGGAAAGCCATCTTCCACGAGAGAAACTTGAGCGGGACTTGATGCATAGGCTCAAAAGGAGCTCCCATGATCTTAGTCAGCACTACGTTGAGTTCCCAAGCCGGGGCGGGCGCCTTCACTGGCGGGAATATCCTAAAGAACATCTTGAGGAACTCTTTGAGTCGGTGTGACCACAGGGAAGGTCTACCTGGAGATCTGGTGTACTGGGATATGGCAGTGAATTTCACCTTGATAGAGGCGTGCGCCAATCCCGCCTTGGCCAAGGAAAGCAAGTAAGGTAGAAGTTGCAGGGCATGGCCACGCAGAGGGTTAATCTTGTGTCCAGCACCACATGAAGAATTGCTTCCATTTATGGCCATAGCATTTCAACATTGACGAGGCTCTGGCCCTGGCCAGGATGTCCTTACATTCCGCTGATAAAGCATATCTTCCAAACTCTAGGGCTGCAGGATGTTGAACGTGATGGTGGTGTTGCCTGTAAAGTTCCTCACCACCTTGCCCTTCAGCGATGGCAGAAAAGACTTGAGGGCCCAGAATACGGCCTGAAGTTCCAGGACATTGATGTGTAGGCCCTTTTCCTCCGGTTGCCAAAGGCCTCTGGGATGCAACTGTCAGGTGTGGGCTCCCCAGCCTTCTAGAGAGGCGTCTGTGGCGACTTTTCCTGGTAAGACAGAGCTGGAAACCACTGGACGAGATGCAGCTGTACACCCCGCCACTGTATCACCCGATGGAACTCCTCGTTGAGGGAGATCTTTTCTGCAAAGGTTCCCGATACTTGCATCCACCTCGCATCCAGGAACTCCTGGAGAGGTCTCGTCTGAAGTCTGCAGAGGCAGACGCAGAAAATCATGCCCAGCAGTGACTTGATGGCCCACACCTTCGCCATCCGTACTGATAACAAATGCTGTACTTTGCCTAGTATGCAATAAACAAGAAAAGGTTGGATCAGTGGAATCGGATGACACTGGCTATTTTCTATTTAAATCACATATTTTAATTTCAAAAAGTTATACAAGTTCATCATAAAATACATCACAAATCATTCTAAACCACTCATGCCTACTTAAGTATTCACATTCATAAAATTCATTCAAACATCGGACCATAAAACACCCTAATGTGAGAATAGCACCAGATTTTGCTATTCAGTACAAATGATTACAGAAATGATTTTGTTCTCATGTATATTAACATTTTAAATGATGACCCAGTCCATAGTATCGGGTGTCACTTCTTTCTTGGTGTTTTAAATCACCAAAAATTCTCTCATAGAGATCACGTCGACACGTGTTTCGGTCAAAAGACCTTCTTCAGGACGTCGGGCAAGGAGCACTTACTCCGCCCGATATTCCACATGTAAGGGCCAGGCATACATCTAAAAAATAAATGAAAGCCAGATTGTCATCCCTATTTCTTTTATCGGTGATACATAATATCACAGTGTGCTGTCAAAAAATGGGCACAGCGGCCCTAACTCACCCCCACGTTGATTACTGGCGGGATGGCAAGACAGGGCGTGGGAAATCTCCTCCCAAAGTACTTCAACTAGCTGTAAAGCCTATGGGATATATAAAAACCAAAGTGGAATTACCTCTAGGTGTCTATCGTGTGACCAGACACCTCTCTATTCAAATTCAAGATCAAACACTTACACTAACACTGTTGCTGGTTAAGACTTCTTTTCCACAAATATCTCCTCTGTTTAGTTTTTTCTCGTGTGCCACCACATCACTGTAGCACTGTGGAACAAACAGAGACAGAACGGAGAGTACACTAAGTAGAATGTCTAATTCACAAGGGGGCTGTGCCCCACCTACTATCAAGCAGAATGAAGGCGGCACAAATAGTCTCCTAATAGATGGAAGTACCCCATTATAACTATGGCGCTTTTCCCCGTGCTTAAATGGAAAACCGATCTAGCGGTCCCAAACAGTCACGACCGGCATGCATCTTCTCTTTCTCTCTATCTCTTGCCTCTTCTGTGTATCATAGAGAAAAGAAAAAGAAAAGAAACCCTTAATAGCGTGCAGGATATCTCGGAGGGATATGTCCGTGATGCATGCACAGAACCATGTGAGATCGAAGCATACGGCCGCCACCGCCAGCTCCCGCTCGTGAGCAACGCTCATTAAATGCTTACCGCGTAATTCCATACGAAGACAATGAATCCTTTCAATTCGGTCGGCAGACAGCACGATACGTAATGTCTCGCCGCGGACACCGGTGTTTGAAGTAGTAAAATGCCAGGTGTCCCTGTGTAAGTATCGCGTGTGTCCTCGACCAGCCTCTCTTCATTCACATAGACGAGGGACAAACGGATCCTGACTGTCATGGACACAAAAAAGGGGCTACAAGTACGACACAGTCACTGGAACTAACCGCGTTGCACAAAAGGCCCAGCCACTGAAAATGGCCACTCTAAATGGGACTTGTCATAGGACAAATGTCCAGAAAACACCCAAATAGTGTAAGTGAATAGTGAAAAGTAAACGTAAAAAAGTAAACACAATGAAAACGATGAAAAAAAAAAAAATAATAGAAATGAAGAAACGAAAAAAACCAAAAATTAAATAATTGGAATAATGAAAGAGCAACATGTTCCTAGACCTAAAAAGACCCAAAAAACAACCAAGAATAATTAGAGAAAGAGAGACACTATAAATGGTGAAGTAGATCTTACAGCTTCTCCATATGCTGCCCATTGCTCTGTATGTTACCGCGTTGTAAATAGCACCTCCCTAATTCGCAGAGAATAGCTCAGACAGGGTTATGGGGAAGGAAACACTCCTAATCCAGAGAGAGTAAAAACAAGTGGCAAAAGCAAAGACAACACCTACATTGGTAAATATCAATATTTAAAGAGTCTATAAAGTTTGCCCCCTGATAAGAGGAACTGGGGCACCATCACATACATTGCATATAAACAATATATAATTGTCATACATATGTAGAATTTACAATGGATTCGACAGCACGGTGGCATCAGTGTCTGCTACCTACTTCATGATGTATCAGCAAAGAGATATGTACACACACATGATATTTTGTATAAACTCATGAGTGACAAGGGGATAATTGAGAGAAGATGACACCACAGACAGACACATAGTGGTTAACTTGACCTAGATAGTAAGGTTAGGCACAAAATATGGTGTCTGAATCCATCCCCGCTACTTACTTAGTATTTGTACTTAATTCTTTATCAGATTGTTCCATTCAACGGATATATTCAATCCATTCTTCACAGTGTCAAGAGTGTGTATCCATCTCTGTTCAATACGGTGTAATGTCCTATCAATACCGCCACCTCTCATCGTGTTATTGATGTGCTGAAGTATAAACCATTTTATATCAGTGTCTTTGTGTTGCATTTTCGAAAAATGTTCTACCAGTGGCTTATCTGCCACCTTATTTCGAATACAACTCCTGTGCTCAGATATTCTTTGTCTTATCTCCCGTGTGGTCTTGCCTACATACAGAAGTTTACATGGGCAACTAATGATATAGATCACATTTTTTGTTCGGCAGTTTGTGTGGCAATTCATTTTCCATGTTCTATTACCGTAGTGGAATTCTTTTGTAGTTTCTGTTAACGGACAAGCAACACATTTCCCACATTTATAGTGACCATAGATGGCAGGCAGGCCCCACTGGTCATTAATCGTGGCTTCCTTTTTAGGCTCAAGGTATGTGTGTACTAACTTTTGCCTGAGGTTCTGGTTCCGCTTAAATGCGAACATAGGTTTTTTCTGTAAAGTCCCCGGTTGTTTCACTAAATTCCAATGTCTATTAATGATTCTTTTAACATCCGTGCTAACCGGATTAAAAGTAGTTACACATACTAGGCGTTCATTTTTCTTTCTTTCTCTGGCAGTGAGACATATCTCCCGGTTGGTATTATCTGCTCTCTTCAAATGATCCTTCACAAGTCTATTTGGGTAGCCCCTGTTTTTCAGTCTTTCTTTTAGATGTTCTGCATGAAATTTAAATTCCTCTTTTTCTGAGCAGTTTCTCTTTATTCGTAAAAATTGACCATACGGTAAGTTTTGTCGAAGGCTTGCTGGATGGAAACTGTCAAAATGTAATAGAGAGTTTTTGTCTGTAGGTTTCCTGAAAAGTGTTGTAATCAAACGGTTACCTGATTTCTTTATCACCAGGTCAAGGAAACTTACTTGTCGGAAGTTATGTTCGATAGTAAACTTGATATTTTGGTCACATTGATTTAACCACAGATGAAACTCATTTAAAGATGTTACTGTTCCTCTCCAAATTATAAAAACATCATCTATATATCGTTTCCAAAATTGAAGATTTTTGCTTAGTATGGGATGTTGTATCAGTAAATTATTTGTACCCAGAATGAACTGATCCTCAAAAGAAGCCATATACAGGTTTGCCACGTCTGGGGCAAAAGTGGCCCCCATACTGACACCTTTCTCTTGTTTATAAAGTTGTCTATGAAACAAGAAAAAGTTTTCTGTCATAGCAAGCTTTATGCATTCTTGGACAAATTCAGTAGGGGCAAGATGGGGCCTTGTCCTCCTATCAAGAAATTGACCAAGAACATCAAGACATTTCATTTGTGGAATGGCCGTATAGAGGGACTCTACGTCCATGGTGACGAGAAGGTCATCCTCTCTGATTTTGATGTCCTTAATGACGTTAATCATGTGGGTAGAGTCCCTAATATATGATGGCATATTCAATACGAAAGGTTTAAGAAACACTTCAGCATAAACGGACAGCGGTTCTAATAATGAGTCTATTGCTGACACTATAGGCCTACCAGGAGGCGCAGTGGTACTTTTGTGAATTTTCGGTAATATATAAAAAGCTGCCTTTTTCGACTCCGTTTTGTTCAAAAAGTGTGCTTCTTCTTCACTGATCCAACGTTCTCTCATAGCATGGTCAGTAAGGCTCTTAATTTCGTCTTGTAGACGACTAGTAGGATCCCTTTCTAATTTCTTGTACGACAAGGTATCACCTAACAATCGCAAACATTCTGCTTCATATTTGGCTGTATCTAAAACCACTATCCCGCCCCCTTTATCTGCGGGTTTTATAGTGATCGATTCTTCACTGCACAGCCTGGTCAGACTGGATCTCTCCGCTCTGGTGAGGTTATCAGGTTTGTGATTCTTAGTTTTAATGACTGCAAGCACTTCCCGCGTCACGATGTTCTCAAAGGCTAAAATTTCCGGTGTGCAGGTATGTGGTGGTGGGATAAAATTAGATTTTGTTTTTAGTCCACTTATATTGGGTATCATATCAGAGATGGAACTCTTCTCATATGGGTGTGCTGGCAAGTACACCTCAAAGAAATGTTTTAGTCTAACATTCCTAAAGAATCTTTGTAATTCCAGTTCCATACTAAAAGCATCGGCTCTCGTAGTGGGGACATAGGAAAGGCCTTTTGATAACAGCGCTAAATCTGAAATGTCTAAAGGGTATTCTGACAGGTATGGCCTAGCCGGTCAGATAGCACAGTGACTAGAGCACTCGCTTTGACATCCGTGCAGAGCCTGCCAACGCAGGTTCGAATCCCGGCAAGGCCAAACTCAGCCTTTCGTCCTTCTGAGATCGATAAATGAGCACCACACACCATTGGTAATAATAAGCAGTGCTCAGATGCCCAAGGGTTCGTAGCGCTATATAAATGCAAATTATTATTATTATAGCCACCACCTTCTCCGAGGGTTACGCCAATCACGCTACCAGGTTGAGTTGGGCACCTAGAAACAGCGCGTCTTGAGATGGCATCCAGCAGGACTTTGGATAGTTTATGGAGAAACCCAACTCCGTCAGCAGACTTATGGTCCTCTGTGTGTTTGCTTGCCAGAGCATGTGAGCAGGATTTCACAAGCCAATCGTCCAGGTAAGGGTATACGTGGATGCCCTGCAGACAAAGATGAGCTGCCACAGAAGTCAAACACTTTGTGAAGACCCTTGTCACCGAGTTTAGGCTGAACCACGAATCGTAGGAACCTGGAGTGCTTCTTGTGAATGGGAATGTGGAAATAGGAATCCTCCAGATCCAACAACGTCAGAAAATCCCCTTCCTCCTCTTGGCAGAGCACGTGTTGTAACGTGAACATCCAGAACCTTTGGAACTTTGATTACTTGTTGAGACAACGCAGATCCACGATTGGCCTCCAACCCCCTGTTTTTTTTTTTTAACCAGGAAGTATCTGGATTCTTCACCATGGGGTCTGGCATGGATTCACATGCTCATGAATATTCCCCGTCGTCAGGCTAGGAATCCTCAGTAAAGAAAAAATCAGTTTCAGTTTTGTTTCTGAACTGTCTTTCTACTATTAACCAATCACTGGTCTCTGGGTCATACTGCCCCCAGTCAATGACTGCCGTGTACCTAAGCCCCTCCTGTGGCAACCATCTTTAGATTTTTACTGCACGTTCAAGTGTTGGGAGTCCTCGTGCTGTAGCTCTCGAGCTTTAACTGCATATTGCGTTTTTTCAAATAGTTTACTCTTATTTTTTTCAGTCAATCGAGCCTCAAGCTCCACCGATTCTTTTTTCAATCAACGGGGACCCGTTTAGGAATTTTCTACGCCTTTTCAGGGGCGGGTTTTCATCGAATTCAACTTCTTGGAGGATTCCGGAAGACCCATGAGGCCTACCCCGATTCGGACATGGCTCAGGACAAGGGAGACACGACACCTACTGGATCCAAACTGTTCAGGAACTGCCCAGGATGTGGACTGCAGAACGTCTTTAAGGAGGACGAGCACATACACGCCTCGCCGACTGGCTGGAGGCGAAGAGCCCAGCAGCAGGTGAGAAGAAGTCTGAGCGGTCTTCTAAGACCTTTGAGGGCGCTCCGGCGATGGGGGCCCAACAAAAAGCAAAGCACTGCAAGTCCGCGGGCACCGGGAGCGCCGTTGGCTCGGGCTCCTCGGCTGCCAAGCAGGGCGTAATGTCACAGACGCCATCATCCACGAGCCAACGCTCTGGCTCGGTGAAAAGAAAGTCGGAGAACCCGGGTAAGCTTCGGCAGAAGCCCCGGTCGATCCCGACGGAGAAAGCCAAGGGGGAGCCAGGCGGTGACCCTCCCCCTAAGGTGAAGGCCTCAGACGCACCCAAGGTCATAAAGGCCCTGATTCACCCAGCTAAGGCCTCGATTGAGGGCGTCGTAGCGGCCTTGGCGAAGCCTATGGAGGCTACCCCAGTGCAGACGATCCCCGGGCCTAGAGTTTCCCTGCCACCCCGGAGGGAATCATCATTCCAGTCTATCGAGAAGACTCCCCTGAAACCTTGGATCGAGAAAGAAGGGGGGGGGGCACGGTGGCCCTAATGGACTCAGATACCTCCTCCAAGGATGAGCTGGCTGGCGTCAAAGCCATCCTCGACAAGAAGTTCGAGGAGGCCAGGGCCTATGGGAAGGATCCCGACGAGGCAGATGTAGAGAGCGACGGTGGAGGACCCCAGTCCCCAGCCGACGCTCCCATCGCAACCGATACCTACTCCACAGGACAACTCGGGAGCAATCCTGATGGCTTTGCAGACCCTCTGTACGGAGATAAGGACAAGGTTGCCCTTACCCCCAGCGGACGATCCAGCGGCACCTGGACCGTCGGGGAGCCCGCTGAAAAAGCGGAGGCGAGTCCAGCCTCCCCCTGCTTTCCAGCCTTCACCCCCATCCCCTCCACCGAGGGACAAGGAGGAGACGGAGACGGCGATGACGGGGACTGATGATGGAATGGATCTCCCATTGCCCCCCCAACCCCCTGGCGAAATTGGCTCGTTTCACGCCATGATCGCCAGGTCCTCAGAGCTTTTGCAGCTGTGCCCCGAGGAACAGAAGAAAGAGGGTTTTCTTTACCAACGACGGGAAACCAAGAGGAAAACGGTACTCTCAGTCCCGCTGTTGGACGACATATGGGATGAAGGACTGTCCCTTCTGAAGAATCCTTCCATGGCCCCTGCGAAGAGAGACCGGTACGAGAAGAAGTACCGGGTACCGGACTCCTCTCCTATGTGCCTCAGGGCACAACTGACCCCGGATTCCGTAGTCTCCGCGGCAGCCAAGAAGAAAGCGGCAGGGGCGACGGCGTCATCCTCGCCCCTATCCTGGACTTCCTCCCGGACGACAAGAGGGCGGAGGCCCTGGAAATCCTGCAAGAAGGCGAAATGGCGTTGGATCACGCCATCACGGTAGCCACGGACATCGCTGATACCGGATTGTTTCAGATGGGCAATGGCGTTTGCCTGCGCCGGCGCAGTCGGCTCAGGGCCACTGACTTCCATCAGGGCGTGCAGACCAGGGTACTAGATAAGCCCTTCGACGGAAACAACCTGTTTGGGATAGCGGTGGACGAGAGTGTGCAGGACATCAAAGCAGACACCAAGACGGCACTGCCTTGGGCACGCTCCATTAGCGACAGCCGTCCTTTCGGACCTCCGCAGGCAAATCCCAAGGTGCCTCCAAAGGATTCGGCGGCAGTGCATCGTCGTACCGACAAGCTGGCTGTTCCTCATCGCAGGAAGCTTACAGAGGCCACAACAAGACTGGTGGATACCGTCGTCGCTAAGGAGACCAGGGTGGCAAGGCCTCAGCAAAACAGGACTGAACCGGCCGTTGCGTCAGGCCCCCACCTAAGCACCCCAGTGGGAGGTCGGCTGGCGAAATTCATCAGTGTGTGGGAGTCCATCTCCACCAACCGTTGGGTGCCAGATGCCCTGGCCCATGGGCCCACTATGGAGTTCCAAAGCAAGTGTCCCTGTTTTCCATCTGTGCCCAGGAAAGAAAACCATGTTCCACAGCTGCTTCTCGAAGTACGAGCTATGCTGAGAAAGGGCACGATAGAACTCATCCCAAAGAGACTCCGGGGCTCCAGAGTATACTCGCGGTACTTCCTCATCCAAAATGAGACCGGCGGCTGGCGGCCCATCCTGGACCTTCGACGTCTCCACAAATGCATGAACGCACAGAAGTTCCGGATGGTTACCCTTCAGCACGTGCTGGGACAGCAGGAGGAAGGCGACTTTCTATCGTCTCTGGACTTGGGGGATGCTTACTTTCACATCCCCATACACAAAGTTGCTACGGTTCGTGGTCCAAGGGCGGCACTACCAGTTCAAAGCCCTGCCCTTCGGATTGAAGTCGGCTCCAAGGGTCTTTACCAAGTGCCTGGCACCGATAGCGGCGCTGCTGCGCCTGCAGGGGATCATGTATACCCCTACCTGGACGATTGGCTCATCCGAGCAATGTCAAGAGAACTCTATCAACTTTGCAAAATCCCACTTGGTACCGTCACAGGACGCCCTGTTCCTGGGGGCCAGAATCGACACAGTGGCGCGGTTGGCCTCACCGTCGGAGGAAAGGACGAGGGCCATCCTAGGCAAGGTACAACGGCTGTTGACCATGGAAGTGGCCAAGGTGAGGTACATCAAATCCCTGCTCGGCATGATGTCATCTTGCATCTTCCTCGTGCGTCTGTGCAGGTTGCAGATGCTGCCACTGCAGGAGTTCCTCGACGCCCGGTGGATGCAAGCGACGGGAAACTTCGAAGACAGGATTCCGCGCAACAAGACTTTCCGTCAAGCGTACCGGTGGTGGGGGCATCCACTCGCATCTCGCGGCGGGCATGGGCTTCCAGACCCCAGCGCACCAGGAAACTGTGACGACGGATGCCTCCCTGGAGGGATGGGGAGCACACACCAGAGATCTCCACGCAAGAGGCCTATGGCTCCCAGAGGAGAGATCCCTGCACATCAACTTCCTGCAGCTCTGGGCCGTGTTCCGGGCTCTCTGGTTTTTCCTTCCGTCCCTCAAGGGCAAAGTGGTGCAGATCCTCAGCGACAACACCACCATGATGTTCTATATCCGGAAGCAGGGAGGTACCAGACCCCCAGCCCTATCCAAGGAAGCGCAGTATCTGTGGCACTGGGCCGTCGCCCAAGGGATGTTCCTGGTACCCTTTCATCTGGCAGGAGTGAAGAACACTCACTCAGCAGGGAGCTGCGCTCTTGCTACGAGTGGGAACTTTGGCAGTATCAAGTGGATCTCCTATTCCGATGGTGGGGCAGTCCCTAGATTGATCTGTTCACGACGGCGATGCACACCAAGTGCCGGAGATTCGCCAGCAGGTTTCCCCAGCTGGGAAGCATGGGCGATGCATTCTCCTTCCCCTGGGACGGCCTGTTCCTGTATGCATTCCCTCTGTTGCCTCTACTTCTGCGACTCATCAGTCAACTCAGACGGTCCCGGTGCAGGATGATCCTCGTTGCACCGGCGTGGCCTAGGCAGATATGGTTCCCGGACCTTCTGGACATATCCGCGTCTCCACCAGTCAAACTGCTGATGGACGCGGATGTTCTCGCCAGAGAAGGAGGCTTCATCCTACATCGCGACCCGGGATCGCTGAACCTGCAGGCCTGGCTCCTGCAACACTAGAGTTCGGAGGCTACGACATCCCGGCGGACTGCAAGGAGGTTCTTGCAAAGGCCAGGGCGTCCTCGACTCTCAAGTGCTATGGACATAAGTGGAAGAGGTTCTCTGTCTGGTGCCGTGCACAGAAGATCAACCCTCTACGGATTACGGCCCCTCAAGTGCTGCATACTTGCTGTCGCTGGCCAAGGCGGGCCTGGCACATGGCGGATATCTCCCGCTACACTAGAATTACGGGGCGGTCGTCGCTGTGGTCTCATCGCCTGGTGAAGGAGTTCATGAACGGACTGTTCTGCTCGTTTCCGCTGGTGAGAGCCCCGGCCCCGGCGTGGGAGCTCAATGTAGTGCTGACCAGGCTCCTGGGTCCCCTGTTCGAGCCTTGCATTCAGCGCCTCTGAAGTTCCTATCGTGGAAGACTGCTTTTCTTGTGGCCATCACCTCCGCACGACGAGTGGGAGAGATCCAGGCCCTCTTGTAAGCCTCCATATGACATTCCACGAGACGAGGGTAGTGCTGAGGACGCACCCCCCCTTCATGTCCAAGGTGCTGTCAGACTTCCATCTCAACGAGCCCTTGGTGTTACCTGTTTTCTTCCGGTCACCTTCGTCGCCAGCTGAGAGGACTTTGCACTTGCTGGATGTGGCTAGAGCGCTGAAGTTCTACGTGGACCGCACAGAGTTTTCAAAAGACATCACAGCTGTTCGTGAACTTTGGCCCTGTGAACCAAGGGAAGGCCCTCTCAAAGGCTTCCATTCCCAGGTGGCTCTCTGGCTGCATCATGCACTGTCACCGGTTGGCAAACCGACCTTTGCCTGGCCTTCCGAGAGCCCATTCGACCAGAGCGATCGCTGCTACCACGGCGTTCCTGTCTGGTGTGCCCCTGCTGGACATCTGCAGGGCTGCTACGTGGAGGTCGACACACACCTTCACAAGATTTTACTGCGTCAACTGGGATTCCAGGGAGGAGTCCAGAGTCGGCCAGGCAGTGCTGCGCAACCTGTTCGCTTGAAGGTGAGCCTGGTGAGGAGGTAAGAGAAGCTTAATGTTGTGTTGTTTTAATGCTTAATGTTGAGCCCTTCCACCTCCCGTGGTTCTGCATGTGGTACTGCTATGTATTCTTGTCATCATGAGCATGTGAATCCATGTCAGACCACATGCTGGAGAAGGAACAAGTTACTTACCTGTAACTGTTCTCCAGCATGGGTCTGGCATGGATTCACATGCGAACCCTCCCTCCAATCCCTCTGTGGCTCTTCTCTTGGTCCTACTGCCACTTTATGTACTACCAAATCTGAAGATGGCTGCCAGAGGAGGGGCTTAGGTAGAGGGCAGTCATTGGCTGGGGGCAGTATGACCCAGACACCAGTGATTGGTTAATAGTAGAAAGACAGTTCAGAAACAAAACTGAAACTGATTTTTTCTTTACCAAGGAATATTCATGAGCATGTGAATCCATGCCAGACCCATGCTGGAGAACAACAGTTACAGGTAAGTAACTTGTTCTATATACTCTGGAGCCCGGAGATGCTGGGAAATCGGTTCTATTGTCCCTTTCTGTAACATGGTGTGCACCTCTAGCAGAAGTTCTGGTCCGTGTTGTTCTTGTCACGGTATCAGTGGAATACGAGAACATCTGCATTGGACCCATCTGTTGGTGATGATCTTCTTCCATGCGCTGATGAACTTCGCCAGCTGGCCTCCCACTGGGGTGCCTAAGTGGGGGCCTGAGGCCACGGCCATTCCTGGCCTGCTTGGGGGGGGGAGGGGTCAGGACCCTTACCTGTGGGTGGTGCCAGTGCTGTCCTCCGCTGCCTTGAGAGCGACCTCTGTACGCTTCTTGCATGGAGGAGTGTGAAGGCTGTCGGTATGGGGTAGTATACCCTTAATTGATCTGCAGGGTTGTCCTCTAGATGATTGAAAGGATGACAGTCAACGCTGCTGTAGGGTTCCCAGAGAGCGCGCCATCTCTCTGTCTGTCTTTATGGCTTGTATAGACTTGTTGACGGCCTTGCCGAAGAAGTTTTCACTGTCAAATGGCATATCCAACACCTTAGCCTGAACGTCCGGATGGAGGTTTGTTTCTTTCAACCACCCTTGTCTATGAAACAGTTTAGAGGTCATGGACATCATGGAATGAAAGGATCCAACTTCGTACGGTGCAGGGGCCCTATGGGGCTCGTCCGCGTGTGGTGTTTCCTCGACGGCCGCCACTGTCCTCTGTGCCTGTAGCCATGGTCTCTGTGCCTGTGTACGTTTGCAGGGCTGGGGCTCTGGTTGGTGTTGGGTCTCGACGAGGTTGTAGTGGGGTTGGATGACCTAGAGGGCCAGCTCCCCACTTAGACTTTCTCCTGAGGGTCCTCTGGTGGCACTGGCCCTGGGGCCATGGGCATCCTCTGCTGGATTTCCATGACCAGTGTGTGCATAGTCGTTAGAATATCCAGCGACACATCCCTCGGCTTAGGGGTGAAAGGAGCCAGTGGTGTAGGGTCTGGACTGATGTGCCTCCTTTTGTGTGCAGAAGACATAGGCTCACCGCCTTCAGATTCACCTCCTTCGTGGTCTGTGTAGTAGTCATCGGGCAAATCATGGTTGCTGTCGTCGAAGCTTGAATAGATCTGCTGCGGTTTTCCTGACGCAGGACCCAGGTCCACATCCCATGAAGTTTCCACCGGGGGTGCCTTGTCCCCCTTTATTATCTTCTCTCTGGGTTTCTGGCCTGATGCGGTCACAGCACCTTTCCCTAACCCCAGAGTACCTGCTGCCTTCGTTGCTGCCTCTGCAGCTGTATCACACCTTGGGGCAAGGTCACACGTGGGGTGGCCGTCGTAGGCACCACCTTCACGGGCCCGCTCTCCTTCACTGCCGCCGTGGTGGAGGTTGTCGACTTTGTCGACAATGTGCTCGTCGATGTCCTCATCGATGGGGCTGTTGTCGACTCGGTTGATGTGGCAGAATGAGCGGTCTTGGTTCATTTTGCTGAGTCCTCCCCGGACTTCTCCCTCGTCGGTTTGTACGCTGATACACAGATTCTGGACAGGGTTAGGGACTTTCTCTTAGAAGAGGCCCCTTTCATCGACAGGCTAATTGTGGAGGTTGATAGTGATGGCAATCACGCTCTGCCCGACTTGGGACCAGCATCAGCAGCGAACCCAGTGGAGCTTGTACTTCTCTTGAACCCCCTACAAGCAGGGCATCCTCAAAGGATCTTGACCTCCTCCTGGAGGGAGTTCGCTCCTCGGACTGGCCAGTCATGACACTGCCCGGAGGCCGAATCAGTGGTCTTGCTCGATTTAAGCCTCTCTGCCAGCCTGCTGTAGCAATCTTTTTGGTTTTCTTTGAGAAACCACGGCTTACCTTGCATCCCTCACCGTGGTCCAGATGCAGACAATACAAGCATTTGATATGGGATATGATAGTTTATTTATATAGAGCCTATACACAATGTTTCAAAGCTCTTCACGGCAAGGGAGGGAACAAGGGAAAATACAATTACATTCTTACAAGGACATGAACAACGAGCAACATTTCAGATAGTGCAAGAGCTAAGACACAGATAGGAGGGGAAATGGGAAACAGACAGGCGACTACCGTACTCGGCCTGACAACATTTCTGGTAGAGCCGGAGATTAACGAGAGGTGAGGAGGAGGGGAGGAGAAAGGATGGAGAGGAAAAAAACGAGTGACTATCGTACTAGGCCTGACAACATTTCAGATAGTGCTGGAGGGGTAGGGGAGGAAAACAAGTAAGGGAGGTGGGGGGGTGGGTGGAGACAAACTTGAGTTGCTATCATACTAGGTCCAAGGACAATTCTGATAGAGTAAGTGCATAGAAAAAAGGGAGGGAGAGAGAGAGGGAGGGAGGGAGGAGAGGGGGAGAAGGGAGAGGGAGAGGAGGTGAAATCGGAGAATAAAACAGTGAGAAGTCACTGCAGAGGTCAGTAAAACACATAATGTTGCAGGGAACAGAAAATGTAGGCAAATGATTCACGATGGGCACAACAAACATGATTAAGGGTGACCCTGAGTACGAGATCTAGGGGAGGTCCAGCATGAGAAGTTGAGAAAGTACAGCACCAAGGGTCAAAGTGTCCATAGAGTCAATTCCAAGCATTGGCAACAGGTCGGTGATGGTGAAACCATAGTGAATAAGACCACTCCTGCAGTGACTGGGCGTGGGGGGGGCATCATGGGAGACAAGAGGTGGGTGGAGGGCACAGTGGGTGACCAGAGAGGGGGCTGGGGGGCACAGCGAGTCTTCAGAGGACCAGAGGGGTAAGAGGGGTAATGAGAGACATCACAGGAGTCCACAGGGAGCAGGGGGGGTAATGAGAGACATCACAGGTGTCGAGAGGTGGTGGGGGGCACCGCAAGACATCACAGGGAACCAGAGGGGGTGGGCTCACAGCAAGACAACACGGGACAACAGGGGGTGATGTCGATCTTCTAAAAATACGTTCCATTATCCAAACTTCGCACAGAGTTCTTGTCTTCCTTCTCCTCCTCCAGGCAGTTTCAGATAGACAATCATGCTATCCTTGTGTCTCTTTCTAATTGTGTAGATTTTCAAGGCCACCTCACCTTTCAATTCTATTTTTGTGATGAGTGTGAAAGATATTGCAAGATAGAGCTGCATAGTTGTGTTAGTCCTTCTTAGTGATAACAAACTGTCAGGACTAACCCTGTATAATTGGTTAGTAGACACCCCCTTGTGATTATTAGACTGTGCTGTCTGATAACTGCCCCTAGACCAGTAAGCCCTGCATTGTGAAAGCCAAAGACATTGTGAAACAAACTAAGAAGGAGCACTGAAAGTGTGCTGGTGACACAAACCAGAAGGTGGGTCAGGTTGACCTGGAGTAAAGTTGAACTTTGAAAGACAGAAATTAATATTGGTTGCTATGTTGAAGTCTTGGGGAAGGGAACCCTGAGACTTGATGAACTCTAAATGCTGTTTTGAGGACAAGGCCTCAAGATCCGTTTCTTTTTAACTGTGTTGCTTTGAACTTGGGGAAGCTAACCCCAAGGATTGTGTGGAACTGTGTTGTGTGGAACTTGGAAACTGTTTGAACTTGAGAGAGGTAATCTCGAGAGTTTTGCGGAACTCTCTTGGCCTTGGGGAAGGGGAGCCGAAGAGGAAGCGAAGACCTGAAAGAAGCTCAGAGCTTTGTGTTGATCACCATTCCTTTTAGGATTGACATCCCTGCACGTTGTTTAGCTTTAGCAGTGAGGGCAAGTATAGGTTTTGGACACAGACAGGCATTTATGTTGAACTCTTAGACTCAGACGTTCCTAGTTCTGTTCCAGTAGGGAAGTCCCATCTTAGCATAGGGCAAGTTAGGCCTTCTACCATCCTGACATTTAGTTTAATAAACCATTTTGTTTTGGACTTTGGATCCACTGTCTGTGTCTTGCTTCATGATGCCTTCACAACTTTCCCCACCCACAGTAGGTCTTTATCCAATCCTACCTTGTGCACAAAGAAGTCTTGAACCAGAGTCTCGAGAGTTCTGTTGATCCCACACCATCACACTTTCCACTTTTCTGTCTGCCCAGATCCAAACCTTTACTGCAGGTAGATGAGCAGTCCTGTGTCAGCCTTGTAGGACATCGGAGCAGTCTTGCTACTTGTACACACAGCAGCGAGTGTCACCCTGACTCTTCCCTCTTCCCTCTTGTCTCCTCTACAGGAATGCTTTGCTGTGGTGTGTGGAGGACCGCAGGACACCACTCAGCTACTGGAGAACAAGTTTGATTATATTTTCTTCACGGGTAAGTTAGGGTGTCTTCGTGAACATACCTCCTGGACCATAAGTACCCCCTTCAGACTTAACAGTATGGAATTCCATTTCATACATCTGAGGTATCACTCTGTGCCTATTACTTTGTAATCAGAGTGAGATGAAATCTCTTAAACCATCAGAGATAGGACTCGTAAAGCCTGTCATAATACATCCAATGTCAGGTGGCATGTAACACTATCAGACATCACTAAAAGCTCCTGTTCACATATGATCATCAGGGGATGATGTCTCTAACACAAGTGCACATCGCTCGCCGCATCCATCGAATTATAAGTAGTGTCAGATTACATGTAAACCACCAGAGTGTCATTTAGAGTTTAGTAATTCATATCCATCATATTATACCTTGCACCACCAACCATCACAACATCATACTATAACCAGGAGTATATGCATCACACATGATCTAGTAACGTAAACGGTGAGAGAAAGCATTTCACAATAAAGGCTATCTCACCCATTGGCTACTGTATGATGATAGGATAAGTGTGATGATTTGTTCAGTCTTCCAATCGGAGGGAGGGCACGTATGGACAATCTGTGAGCCTTAGTTCCAGCTGAAGCATTTCAGGAACAAATATTTAAGTGTCTTGGAAGTTTAGAAGCCAAACCTCTGGGCTTGGGTGCTCGCAAACATAACCGTAACAGTTTTGGGCCCCGAACTGCACACATTGCGATGGAGCTTGCTTGCGATGTAAATTCAGTGGGTATGGTTGGGGACTACTCCCGCTGAAGGGCAGACTGGAAATCTTATTAGTGCCATAAATTCACACAGGGTTGTCAGATGGTGAATCAGAGTGGTGTTTTTGTACCACGCCTTTGGCATGAGTAGTGTCATAACCCAGCTCCCCTCCATGTCAAAATCAATCCTCAGTCAGTCTGGCTGTAGGTAGTATCCTACTCACTAATTTCTAGTTGATCTCACTTTGAAGTCGATTTGCCTCAGAGAATCTATACGAGACAATGCAAGATGTTGTGGTTTAAAGCGCCCCTGCGCAGTGCTTAGTCATAAATCCTATTTTTTTTAAAAAGAATTTTTGCATCTTCGTCAAAATGTGACTTTTCATAAATATTACATAAATTATGTACATTCAATATATTTAAATCCTTTCAATACAAATATATGAAAAACACAAGAAGAAAAGGAAAGATATGGAAAACACCCATCCCATCCAATATACTTTTCTCATTCTTCACTATATTCACTTAAAATACATCACATTTGTAACCCACATGCCCTGGCTCTTTATAGGATTCTATATCAGGTGGTGAAAAAGGAACAGAAACAGGTGCATTCAACTCGCCTTAGATAATTCAATCTCCTTTAGAAATCTGAGCACCTCCAGGGAGAGAAAAGTCTCCTTCCCCTCCCATAGACGTGACCGGAATTCATCTGAAGCCCAACCAGTCCTTGTTATGAACAAAGCAAGAGAAGTACTTGTCTCTCTGGACACTCATGCTAGGGCCAACCATTAATAGATGTTTAACAGTTTGTTTAGACCTCAAGTCACACAAGTAACAAACTCCATCAGTTTCTGGGCTTCTATTTCTGATCCTTAGTAGGTCTCGGGGTGACCACTAAGTTCATTCTGAATCTTAAGAAATGTGCACACCAATGTCGGGTTATAAACCTACCAAGATACTTGGCAGTTGGCCTAGAGGTCTGTCTAATGGTAACATCGATAAAAAGCATTTTTTGTTTACAAACAATGCCCTTGTTGACAACCTTTTTTTTTTACTTTTAATGGATTGTCAGTCAATTCTCTTTCCGATGATTCACAGGATTCTAGGTGACTCAAAACATCTTGTGTTCATTTAAGAAAACATTTGTTTTTTAATTCCATCTGGTTCTTAGCGTCCACAAATAGTCACATTTGCCTCGGGACCAAATTTAACCTATACAATGCAATTCTTTTCCAAGCAACTTGTGAACCCAAGGATTGGATACCCAGTTCGTAACGCAACCTGGACATCGGCAAAGAGGGTGTCAGGTTAAGAACTTTTCCACAATCCACCCTCTATCCGAGTCCAGTTGATTTTGGCAGCTGGGGTTTCCAATTCAATCCCGTACACTAGAATTGGAATAACCTTTACACTGTAGAACGTGAGCAAAGGAACAAGGGTGAATTTACAGTACCTGTGTAGAATCAATTTCATTTGACTACGCAATTTTGTAGGTTGCCGGTGCGGAAACATGCCGGTATACGGAAATACTGATAGTTATTTCCGCACTGGCAAACGCGCAATGAGTTCCAAAGTCCCAGTTGTTCACTGTCGTTACCTGGGGAATAGATGCACGTCCTGGATCTAGGGGCACTGATATGAGGTTGCTGATAGAGGTTCACTTTTCACAGTTTACTACTTTTACCCAATTTATTGTTGCACTTCTTGGCCTTACTAGAACAGTTCAACTTACTTTAGACGGTTCATGTATTTGCATAGTATTTCTGAAGGTGGTAGCTGGAGACTTCCTGTGGCTCTATATGTAACTTCTATCCATTTCCTCCTCTCTCTCAACCTCTTTTTCTCCTGGCTTCCCTGTCCAACACTGACTGGAGACTATTTTGATGACTTAATGCCACCAAGGGTCGAAACTATTGAAGTTGGACCAATGGCTGAGGGAGTGGCAGAGGGACATTCAGATATTCAGTTAGTGGGGTTTACAAGGTTGGCAGTATTACCTCTGGTAATATCACCAAACGCAATTACTGTTACCACATGTGGGAAGCATGATGTAACTTGTTTCCGTGCAGATGGAACCTGGCCTAGCAGTTCGGGCTCGGCCGCTCCCATTGTGGCAGTACCTGACTGATTTGCATATCGCTGGACCGCTTTTGCGCAGACGGGCTGCCAAACGGTGGTGTGGAATGTTGCTTACAGCAGTGCCAGTGGTTCAGATTAATTCAAAACCTTCCACTCATCACTCTTTTGGTTGTAACTTGAAGGGTCTACATGATTCTGAGTCATATGGGCCCATCAGTTGGTTCCCATGTTGGAGCCCCATAGGACTTGTCAGGTGAAGGTCGGGTGCGACCCACAAAAGAAACACTCCAACGGATGTTCTTAACCAGTTTACTTAAACACCCAAAAGTTAAATCTTTTTCCAAGTAACAGGACAACTCTTGCATATTGGATTTCAGTCTTTAAAAAGCACTTTTAGACTTCCTATCCGGGTGTGGTGCTCCTCAGCTGTCGCTCTGTCCAGCCCAGACAGCTTGACCACCAGCACACCCCACCGAGTGCTTAAAAAGAGCCAACATGTGCTGGTGGAGGTCTCTGGGATTTTCAGGTCAGGTGGTAGAGTTTGGTGTCCCATCATGTAGGAAAGTCTTGAGCGGTTTTGTTCTCGCTCTGGCCCAGGACTGACCGCCTCATCACTGTGACGTATGCTCATTGCTCCCTCTGTGGGGATCCACCCCTTCATAACAGGGTCTCTCACCTAACACAGGACCACGCTGTCCGGGTTCCTCCTTCTCTTGTTGCACCACTTCCGTTCACCTTCTATACTTCCGCGCCTCCTATCTGCTGGTATTGCTCCACCATTTATTCTCCAATTCTGCCTCCTTGCCTTTGAGCCCCCCCCCCCCCTCAAATAATGATTCAACCCCCTTCAAAAAAAGTCTCCAGCTCTCTCCTTCTGGTCTTTCCCAACCCCCCTCCAACGATTCTCCAACCTCCTCCTTCTGATCTATCCCTGCCTCCTTCAATATTTCTCCACCCTCCAATAAATCTCCAACGGCCTCCTTCTGATCTTTCTCCACCTCCTCCAATACCTTCTCTCCCTTTAGCTCCTCAATCTTCCTACTCCGCCACACTCTGCTCCTCCAGTCTTCTCCGATCTCCACACTTCTTCCTCCTTCCTTCTGCTCGACAACTCTCTCCATACGCTGTCCTTCCTCTGCTGCAGCCACGCACACACTGATTGGAGCTGTGGATCTTTTATAGTATCCTGGCCCTTGCCCTGAGCTGGATCACTGGCTAATGGCATGCACCTGGAGTCTGTGGGGAGGGCTAAGATGTTATTTGCTACTCTTTGGTGACTTTCCCTGTGGTGTGACTAGTGAGACAGAGGCTCTAAGGAAGGGACATCCATCTTGGAATTCACTGGAATGGCATGCCTCAACTTGTCTGCCTGCATCTCTGAGCTTTAAGTTACATTGGTAAATCTGTTTGTAAATATATATCATTACGGCTAAGAAACCTCTTCATGGTGTGTTGTGGGAATAGGGCTGAGCGTCAACCTCTTCTAGTAATTTTGACATTTTTTGTGATCTCTGCACCCAGCTCCATATCTGTGGATCCAGCTGTGTCTCGGGACATCTGACAGGAAAATCCAAACAGGTTCTCAGATCCTGTGAAATTTCAAAACATCAACAAAAGCCACTGGAAATGACTTTTGTGCTCCTGCACCATTTCTATGTTTGTGTGCTGCTTTGGATTTAAAGGGATCTGTGCTAATTTCCCGGTGGGCAGGAGCTTGAACCCTATGTCCACTATTCACGTATTCTAAGAGGTTCAAGGTGCAGGAGCGTATAGTCTGCATAGTTGTGGTCTGGGTACAGTGCTTGCGAAATGGTGATTGTGGGAGTTGGAGCTTCCTTGTGACAGTCCCCTGCTAAGCAAGGGGGCTGCAGTGCCGTCCCAATGGATCCTCCATATGCCATGTGTGGGCGTCCAACCTGAAGCATATGGAGCAAACCGGCCCCTCGAGGCCATCGCACTGCCGCCACCCAATCCCAAGCATGGGAACATGGCGCAGATTCTATGTGGAAATGCCCTATTATTCTGAATGCAGGATTACCACATGCAGTATTATCGCACCCATTAATGCTTTTTTGTGTGGAGGTAATTACCACCATAGAAAACCAGGCAGAATTGAATAATTTCCGATTGGGAAATCATAATTTGATAGAACGGGAAAGCATACAGTATTTACACGTACTGGATTCTTGTCTTTACAACCAAACTCTTAATTGCTCCCTAGATGCTTTTACAGTGTTAGCTCCTGAATGCTTGGATATTGGTGGTAGGTTCTGTGGGTGGTTGCCAGTGCTAATGTGGGAAGATCTGGTAGTGGAAAGGGCTTGTTTTTCTTACTTCTTAGCTGAGCCCCAGACTGTCCTCTTGTGGCAGACATTTTTCCACAAGAACAATAGCATGCATGTTAGATTTGGGGAGGATGGAAAGGGAGGCCACCCTCTCTTTCTACAAATTAGCAGATTCTTGTTCAACACAGTAGAATCGTGAACATGGAGGCACTGATGAGCATTAAATAATGATAATGGGACAGTCCTCTTTCTCTCCATAACCCGGGTGGCAGAATAATTCCTTCTTGGGTTACTCAAAGTGAATCCATCGCTGCCTCTGGCACAGCTTGATTGGATCAATTCAGAGGTGCGAATCACTCTTTCTCCAAGGACTCTGCATTCACTCCTCTAGGGCCTCCATCACTCTCGGGGGCCACTCCTAACTGGAGCCGGCACTCACCGGTCACTGGGCATTAAACATTGCAGGATAGGCGGTCCTAGGGGTACTGGACTCCTAGCCATGACCCACGGTGCCGCACACCAGAGTATTAATTGCAGCAGAGCAGCACAAAAAAGCTGCATCACGTGACATTGCCAGGTCACGTTCTATCTGATTGCACTGTCAAACGGCCTCCAATCTGAATACAAAACATAACCCTGGAACTTGGACACTTCTCGACTCATAAACCCCCCATTCTCTGATAACCATTCCTTACCCAACAGTACCTGCAGCATAGTCCTTGTAGCATAATAACACATCTCCAGGGCCCACTTCTTGTTTGTGGCTTAAAAGGCAGCAGGTTTATCACTTATACGCCAATCAACTATACTCCGTTCTACCCCATGGTTGTCAACACTGCAAAATCTCACTTTGGTTACATTATTACTCCTTGGTTCAAACATTATATTTGCAATAAAAACATTTATTATGCAGCGACCAGCCGACTAAATCAAGATTTCTTACTCCCCCCGCCCCCACTCGCATCATCTCCATATTTTGTTAAGCCAAAGCTCCCCCAAACGAAAGTCTCATTGGTCTACCTGCCCTTGCAGGAGATCCTGGGCTGGGGGAGCGCCATTACTGACGGCGTAAGATGGGCTTTATTCCTCTATTAAAGCCCTCTCGCTGCTAGGCCTTAGAGGGAGGATCACCCTGTGAGGTACGATAACCCCTCCATACTATTACCAAGCTCACTTCGTAGTCTTTCAGTCCAACTGGTCGCTTGCATAAATACCGCCACACCACAGAAGGGTCCACACCCCTATTTGGTACTACCATGAGGAGACCCCATCACAACTCCAGCAAGTTTGTTGTTACATTCCATAAGAAAAGGTCCATGCCCTTCTCGGATAGGTGCACCCCATCTCCTAAGTACTCTGGTGTCTGTAAGTTAATCAGCCCATGGCATATCTGCGTGAACCCCATTCCTTTGCAAAACTTCACCATTGCTTTGTTAATTTTTCCCTGGATTTTTCAATAGCCTGGTGCGAATCCGGCCATCTCCATACTAATCTCAGTATTATTTCCAACCACAAAAGCTGCCCCGCCCCAGGCGGGCCCTCAGCTTCTGTAATGTTCCCATCATGTCTCTTAATGGTATCACCCTCCCTATGCTGGTAATGTCGTTGCCGCCTACGAGTGATATCTGCACCTCAGGTTTGCTGTGCATCTGTAACAAGGTCTCAAGCTACTCCTCCAGCTGTGCCCATCTCATACCTGGTTCCTCCACCGCAGGACATTGAATGCTTGCGCCGTGATCTCTTCCGTCTGGCCTGTCATTTCGCTTTGGCCCTTGTTACAAACTGATCTTCAGTTCCTCCTCGATCATGTATGTTGGGGAGGGGCAGGGGAGGAAGGAGGCACAATATTCAAACTTTGCTCAACCTCAGATACCTCTTAAAGACCCCCTCTGAGATACCTATTACTTTGAGTGCTAGATCATCACCCCTTTAAACTAAAACCTGCAAAGCGCCGAGCCATCCATGGGTAATAATAGATGGGCACCACTGATGCAGGAGGGTCTCCTCGCCAAGTACAGCCTTCAGTGGCACCACGGGCTGTCCTCAATGAAGTGCAGGGTTATTGTCCTCACTTTGCCATCCTGGTCTTTATTCCCCCTAAAACTGTGGTGACTTCCAGTCTCAGGAAGCCTATTCCTCCCCCTTTCTTGTTGTATGGTACCAATATGCCCGAAGAACACCAGGACCAGGGCTGTCCCCAACTTGACAACTTCAAAACTGTCCTTGCACACCCTCTCCACTTGTTGGCTTCTGGCATCGTATCCCTGAAGTTTGGCCACTGTAAATGAGGAAGAGCGTCAGCCGCTATATTCTTCACCCCGGGGATGTGTCTGGCTCGCCCCTCTGTGTTTAATCTGAGGAGTCTGTTAATTCTGAGTGTGCGCAGCACCCTAACCCCACATGTGTGGCCTCTGATTATGACCTGAACGACCGCTAAGTTGTTCGACCACATCATCACCCTTTTGTTCGTAAGCTGGTCCTCCCACAATTGAAAGGCTACAATGATGGGGAAACTTTCCAACAGCAATAACCCCACTTTGCCATTCCCCGGCACACCAATCGCTGCCCAATATCGCCCCAAACCCGTGCCTGCCAGATGCATCGGTGAAGCGCCTTATGCTTTTGCCGCTTGCCCACTGTTCCCGCCACATGAGCATGCATTTAAACTTGTCCAAAAACATGTACCACATCTTTAAATCGTCCTATATTGTGCTGTCCATACGTACGTTGTTGATAGCAATATTCCTTGTGAAAACCCTCCCAGCGGTGTTTACTTTGCCAGCAAAATTCAGTTTTCCCGCTAAGGACTGCAACTCCCTCAGCGTTGCTTTGGTCTTCCCCAGCAAGAGGCCTATTCATGTATTTAGATATGAAACCTTCTCCGGAGGCAGTCTGGCCATTCCTGCCCCTGTATCCTAACTCTATCCCAAGGAATGTTAACCTGCAGAGGGGACCCACTGTCTTCCCTTGTGCTACAGGCACTGCCAGCTCATCAACCGGTTCCAGAAACTCTTCCATCAAAGCCTTGCACTCGCCTGTTCCCCCTGACCAATGAAAAGCAAGTCCTCTATACAGTGTATGACTCTCCCTTCCTTAATCCTCTGCTTTAGTGCTCATTCCAGGAACTTGGTAAATTTCTCGCTCAGTGCGCAAGATATCGAGCAGCCCATCGGTAGGCATTTGTCATAATAGTACATGCCCTCAAAATTGAAGCCAAATAGCTTGTAACTGTTCTGATTGATTGGCAGGAGCGTGAAGGCAGTCTCAATGTCTGCCTTCCCTAATAGCTCCCCCTTCCGGCGGCTCAAACTATGTCAACCGCATCCTCAACGGATGCGTAATTCACCCTGCACTGTTCTTAACACCATAGTTTACGCTGTCCTCCTTCCTTCCTGGCGGACGAAATCAGAAAAGAGGGTTTTGTAGAGGCAGGACCCATTTTTATAATTGGAGTGGGGCAAGCCCGCTGTTGGCTGCCTTTTTCTTCTTCCTCTTCCTACAGCCTTCCCCTCGCCCATCTCTTCCGGCTGCAGGCCCCCACTCCCGTTTCCGGGGTTAGTTGTTTTTTTGGCAAGCTTCCACCGTTTTCTTTTGTCTAACAGGGCCACGCCCCCTGTTGAGCTTATGCCTCCTTCAAGGACGGCTCCGCCATTACGACCAATCAAATCACCCATTTGTATGCGCTGGCTACAGTAACCCACACTATGCTGTAAAACCAATCTGGGCAACTGTGAAGGCATTGCTATGTAATGGGGTAGTTAGAATGAATAGGCTTTGGTGGTGATGCAGTGATGTATAAAGTTTTCTTGCCGTGCTCCCCTAATCATGATGTAATCTGAAACCTGGGACCCTGCAACAGAGCCCACCCGGGCAGCCCACAGTACCACAGGACTATGCATCTGGCAGTTTAGCGGTCTACAAATGCCAGGAACAGTTAAACCAGTATACCTCTGAATTTGACTTTCATTCCCTAAATGTACACCCGCCTGCAAATGTAGCATGTCTTCCTGAGCTGTGGCAGTGTTTATTGTTTAAAAGAACAGGTTCTAAACATCTACGATTTCGCTTATCTTTCCCAAACGCGTGTTTGAGAGGCGAGTGCAGGAGGTTTGCCTACTGGAGTTCACTGGCATGGCAGTAGTGAACAGTTTCTGCCCTGCCTTGTAAGGTGGCAGCTGCATCTGCTCCTCTTCCCCAGGGCTCCCCCCTCCTCATGGTTGGAGGGTACCCCTAAGCGTGAGCGAGCATGTCTGCAATTCCATGCTTGTCCCGGAGTGTAAGCTTTAGGCGACTCAACTAATGTTCTATGCTTCCAGAGCTATAGCTGCAGATGCGTGGTAAGTGGGGCATTTTATGCAACAACAAAGCTTCAGGTGGGAGTTTTTTCATGAAATTTACCACCGTCAATTTCAGCACCTGAATTTGTAGAGAATTGAATTTTGTTGGCAATGTCTTCTGTAGGCCAGGTCTCTCCGGGACGTCCACCCACCCACCATAACACCTAGCCCCCAATTCCACAGAGGAAAGCTTTCGATCTTGCCCATATAATGTCGCCAAAAGCGCTTTCAGATCTAGCATCCTATATCGATGTTATTGAGCCAAGCACTATCCGCCTGTCCCACTGCGAAGGATTGAAATATGAATGTTGGGGGGGGGGGGGGGCCTCGTGGCCATCAATAACTGACATGTACTTCCTGCCTCAATGGTACTCTTATTCTGCAGGTGTGATTGACCCTCCTGCAAGGACCCTCGCCTGAATTCCATAGCCCCCCACCTTATTAAGAACGACTAGTGCCCATATATTTCTGGAGTCAAATCCTTGGGTCTTGCACCTATTCAGGCACCTGATGATAACGCCCTCTTTCACCTCACTTTTTGGAGCATCACAGCTGTGCCTTAATTTTACTGCTTCTGCTAAGGAAAACATTTAGACCTTGTTCTCCCCAGTGCATTTGCCATGCAGAGGCCAAAACCTCATCTGACTAGTCTTATTGCAGAGATCTTGCACCTACCCTCCGTGTGGCTGTGGCGATGCTTGGTCCATCCTTCGGGGTCATACCAACACATCCAACCATTTTTCTGTGAATCCCATAACATGGGGTTTTTAACATCAAGTTTTACCAAAATTACAGAAGGGGGAGGGGGGTCTAGATTAAGGTGTGGGCAAGCAGGGGAGTGGGGGGAGCCTGCTGGGGATCTCGCCCTGCATATATTGGTGCAGAAATGGGTTAAAAGAAAAACAAATTAGATGTTATAGGACTCGCAGTAAAAAGTTTGATGTTTTGAGGTAGATCCCATTCTTTCGCTTTGCCTGTGTTTGCACTGTCTCTGCTGTTTGCACCCTACTTGCACTGTCGACCACCCCAGGTCTGTTGCCGGTGTCAGGGTGGGGATATAGTTGGGGATCTGTAGGTTTCGCTAGTGCCGCAGATATACCTGTAGCAATTCTTTGCCACTGAGTGGCTGCTGCGTATGAGCACAGCGCGTGAGAAGCAGCGACTACGCCGTCCACAGGCGGTCTCTTCTCCAATAATGTGAATAGCTGCTCTCCCCTTTGCTTGTTAGTAGCCCTCTCTTAGGGTAGTTTGCCATTTAAGTGAAACGGGGATCTACCAGATAGCTCTGGGGGGGGGGATAGCCTCTTCCCTGATCCCTTCACAATGGGCACTTTCTTTGGCTCGTTTTTCTTTCAGCTTGAGCACAGTGTTGAGGTCCCCGACTACAGTGGATTTATTAGCGGCAGGGAGAGGGGCAGGGCCAGGAAGCGGCAAACGTCAGATATAGCTAGCTCCTCATTCTTCAGGACTAGGCTTTTTAGGAACTCGAGCAGCAAGGTGCTCCCAAGCAGATCATCCGGGAGCCATCTTGCTTCCCGCTGAAACAACGCTGTGATAGGCAGGTGCTGTGGGGCTCTTTCATTGGTGCACTTCCCTGGCGTACCCGAGACGCAGTTAGGGCTGGGCCTAACCGCACCATTGGATCTGGCGCAGGGGTAGATAAAGGGAATTCAACCAAAAATCATGCACAAACCATCTAACCTTTAGAATCTCAAGTGAAATCCGTGAAAGAGAGATGGATAAGAAGAAAACCCACTTCCTAGACTTAATGAGGAATCCAGCTACACACAGAGCTCACCGTTCACTTTCTAATATGCCTCTGAGTGCAAAGCGGGCAGAGGAGTAACTTTGCTGAAAATGTTGGGGGGGGGGTGACATCTAAATGAAAGGGGCCCCTGCCAAATGAGTGGGAGAAAATGGTGTGCCACAAAAGTTGTGGGCGACAAACACTCCTGCCCCCCCCCCACTAAAATTACACCCATGAAAGCGGGAAAGGGTGCAGGGGCATGAGTGTCACTAATTCTTACCACTATGCCTTTAACCACTGACACTAATAAGGAGCTTACTTGCACATTGGCAAAGAATTAAGTGTTCAAAAGATGTACTGAATAGGTTTACCTGCCAGCATGCGATTATCATTGTGTGTCCCTTTGGGGCAAAGATGAACTAAACGCTGTTACGCCTCTGTGTAGAGATGGGGAGTGCATTTATTTTGGCTCAAAGACTAGTCCAGAAATTCCCACAGCGAGATCACTCACACTTATTACAGGCCTGACTTCACATGTTGTTGCATAATTCGAGATATTATTCTCAATGCATTTTAAATGTCCATGAAGGGGCCTCTCTAACGCCATGAGGCATCACTTGCAGTTCCTGTTGATGAAGACCCATTGCTAGATGGCGTAGTTTACCCCACAAGTGACCTCCCACACGCAACCAGTGAACACAATGCATAGGAGTTTGCAATCGGTGTGTGATGACAACCCTTCTACCTCCTGAGACATCCATGATCGCAGCAGGTTTAGCTATAGACCATCTGAGATTAAATTTCTTCCATCATTGCATAGGGGGTAGGAAACCTACAACTCTCTCTAGATATTTTGGCCTGCGCCTCCCAATAGCTTCAGGCAGTGTAGTCCGCGGCGAAGGATCACCCATAGAGCCCCAGGTTTGTACACCTCTCATAGGAGAAATCACTCGGCCCCTGTTAACTAACATCTAACAAGTTGGGCACATCTTTCACCTAAAGAATGTTACCCGGTATGTAAATTCAAAGAACAGATGACCCTGTTAGTTCATTTTGCGCTTGTGCGCTGTATTTATGACGTTGCCCCGCAAGCTACATTGCCTTTTCACTTTAACGAACAATGCTTTGTTTCTCCCTTCAGGTAGTCCCAATGTGGGAAAAATCATAATGACTGCCGCTGCCAAGCAACTAACGCCGGTAACTCTGGAACTGGGTGGGAAGAACCCCTGCTTCGTCGACGATGGGTGTGACTTCAAGAGCACTGCCAACCGCTTGGCCTGGTCCCGTTTTTACAATGCCGGCCAGACCTGCGTGGCGCCAGATTACGTTCTGTGCACGCAGGAGATGCGTGAGAAGCTGGTTCCCGCCCTAAAGGAGACTCTGGAGGAGTTTTATGGGAAGGATCCGCAGCAGTCCCCAGACTTTGGGCGAATCGTCAATGACCGGCACTTTCAGAGGGTGAAGGCACTGCTGGGGAGCGGTACTGTTGCCATTGGTGGGCAGTCCGATGAGAAGACTAAATACATTGGTGCGTGTTTGCAATCACTATTATCCCAATTATGTTATTACCATTGTGCAGCCCTGTTTCTTGTGGAGGGCGAATCGGGTGGCTGCCTGGGGCGCATTTGCCCTAGAGGGCGCAGCATCGTGGCTGGCTGCCAGGTAAGATATGACACTTTTGACGTGAGCCTACCCTCAAAAGGGAAAAATCACGTCATGAGCGCCACTACCAGCAGAACCCCTCCCCCACCCCCGCCCAGGAAAAAATGTTTTTAAAAAAGCACTTATAAGGAGCGTGTCTGCTTGACTTCGCATCCCGACTCCCAGCTGCCTGACTTCCTGTCCCGCCCCAGCCACTCATTGACTGGACAGGACTATTTCCAGGCGCGACGAGTACATCCCCATTTAGCCCCTCTTCGTGTCCCCATTCAGCCCTTTTTCTTGCCCCAGTCCCATTTGGCCCTTTTTCTTGCCCCATTCCTGTCTAGCCTCTTTTCTTGTCTCATTCCTGTCTAGCCTCTTTTCTTGCCCCCATTCCTGTTTAGGCCCTTTTTTTGTCCCACAGTCCTGTTTTGCCCCTTTTCTTACATCCCCCACCTCCACGGTACCGTTTGGCCTCCTTTCTTGCTTGATTCCCTTTTGTTGCCCAAATTCCTGTTTGGCGCATTCATGGAATAACGCAATAATTCTTCCAATCTTTAAAAAAGGTGAGAGATACAATCCAACCAACTACAGACCTATAGCTTTGATGGATGTGGACAGTAACATTTTTACCAGATTGGTTCTTAAAGATTTGGAAGATTGGGCAGACCAAGGCAATATAATATCGAAACATCAAACAGGCTTCCACTGGGGTATTTCTACTTCATTAAATGGTACAATATTGAAAATCTTGTCTGCTAACAATGTAAAACAAACTGGTCTGTATGTGGCGTGGATGGATCTCTCATGCATTTGATACCATCAATTGAGGTAAGCTAGGGTGCAAATTGAAGAAATGGGGCATACCACAGGGGCTTCTAGCCATAGTTATTTATCTGCACGAAGCCACCTCAATCCAGGTCAGTTTGAACTTGGGGGGCAGGCGTGTATTCAAAAATAGCACCAACTAAAGGCGTAAAACAGGTGTGTATATTGGCGCCCTGTTTGTTTAATATGTTCTTGGCAGACCTGTGGAACTACCTCGTGGGTTTGGCATTTACTCCGCCATGGATGGGGGACCAAAAGATCTGTGCCTTAGGCTATGCGGACAGTGTAATGCTGATTGACTGTACGGAGATTGGTCTGCAAAGGCTGATCCTTGCGTTTGCAAACTATGCTAAAGAAAATGATCCGTTGATAAATCCCCCAAACAGATCTGATGGCTTTCAAATCTAATAAGGGAGGTACTGTTAAATAATTTAGGTGGTATCTTGATAATATCAAAGTGCCTATAGTAAAAGAAACAAAATTTCTGATGTTTGTTAGTCTGCTTAGAATCACATGCTGTGCATAGGTCCGACATCCAGTGGTCACTGCGGAGTATTGCATTTTGTTTTTCGTAGTCGAAAAGGGGACGTCGACAAGACGTGTCTGTAACACTATCCCTATAGTGACGTGCGTTGTACCCACAATCCCTCACGCGTCGAGGTCCCTCAGATTGTTTTTTTCCGCCCAGTTTCTGGTCGCCTTTCGCGGAGCTCCTAGAGAGACATTGCTATACTTACCACGGACCTCGGTCCTTTTGTCATAACTTAATATACTGATAACGATCCCTCCCCCTCGACGTTAGCTGTGAAGCTGTTTCTCCGCCGAACTGATTTTCGACGGAGAGGAAGAGCGGAGGAGATCCTTCGGCGCTGCCGAACACGTGGCCTGGCCTCGACGGCCAACTTACAGTAGGGAGAGTGGGGGTTAGAACTTTGTCTCTTCTCTTTGAGAATGTCTTTCTTTCTCCCCTTTCTTTCCCTTGGGGTTGTTATCGCCAGCTATTATTGCCTCAGCTATGGAGAGGACACCATTTAAGTTTTGCCCACGCTGCAGGGGCAAATATACTTGGAAAGATAAGCACACGCTCTGTAATCGTTGCTTACCACTCGATCACATAGAGAACAGCTGCGCAGCCTGCAAGCTCTTAAAACCCAGGACTCTTAAAGAACGTAGGGTTAAGAGGTGGGCGGACTACGCGATGTCGAAGTCAGTTTCCTCACCCGCTGCCGCTGTTACTGAAAGTGACGAGGAGTGCGATATCTCGACGTCCGTTACGGAAGTCATGAACCCCCAGAAGGAGCGCTCCCGCTCCTCGACGTCCGTCCCCGGCCCCGACGGGCTCGGCTCACGCCCTGCTTATGGGGATGAACACCCCGGCGACAAGGACGCACACAAACCCCATAAGGCTAAACACACTACCCACGGCTCTTCTTCGTCGAGAACGAAGGATCCATCAGCGCCGAAGGGGACGCAGGGCACTCCGGCGTCTACCGCAGACCGTAAAGGTCACAAGCCCCACCCGCAAACGCAGCCGCGACCAGCGATTGGGCTTCCATCTAACACGGGCGCTACCCCAAAAACATCCGACGCAACGCTCCATAGAGCGACCGTCGAGGTACAACGCGCAGCGCACACAACGTCGACACCAGAGCCCTCGACGGACAAAATCGTGGTCGAGAGCCTAGCGAGAATTGTCGCCGAAGACAAACGTGCGCGGACGACGAAACAAACGTCGAATACCGCGTCGAAAAAACATAAAAGTAGCCAGGAACTGCCCCTTTCTCCAAAGGACGCTTCCGAACTACCTGAAGGCTTTTCAGAAGGAGACGGGAACCTCTCGTCGACGTTGTGGGAGCGTTCGAAACGATTCGAAGGCGAAAACACTAATTTCCCCCCTCTAGACTATTCAGGGGTACCCCATGAGACCCTTGAAAGACTCCATTCTTGCATGGAGAAAATGGAAAGGTTTCTAGGGAACCAAGACTCACCCACTCACAAAAGACAAAGAGAATGGACACAGGATGACCCTAGAGTCAAGATTCCTAGACTGGTTGACCTCACTGAGGAGGAGCAATACCTCCAAGAAGATGAGGAGTGTTTGGGTGGAGAAGAAGAGGTTGAACTGGAGGAAGAGGGGTTCGAAGAAGATCCTTACACCACTGCTACAGGTTTTGAAGAGGATACAGCTACCTCGCAGCCCTGGCATTCACCGTCAGTGCAGCCTTGGCAATCCCCATCAGTACATTCAGACCCTGATGCCTTTCTCCCTTCTCCTCTCAAGGATTCACATGGGAACTCATCTCCCATAGATGACCAACCTTCCCTCAATGCACTATTGCGCAAGGCAGCAGCGCATTTTGAAATTGATACAGGGGAAACTCTTCCAGATATTGACTTTGTAGAAAAAGTCATCAAAGAAAAAGCCCCTGTTAGCCAATCTATTCCACTCCTGGCTTCTATTAAAAGAAGAATTTCTCCTTCCCTTTCTAACCCAGCTTTAGTAAGAGGGGTCAACCCTAGAATAGAAAAGCTCTTCAGCCCTTCATCCTCTGACCCTTTATACATCAGAGGACACTCTATTCCGGACTCCCTTGTGGTTACCAACACAAGAAAAAGAGCAGGGGTGCCACTATCCACTAGTGAAGCACCTCCAGACAAAGAAGGCAAAAAACTCTACGCACTGGGGAAGAGAATCACAACCTCCGCCGCCTTCTCTACTAGAATTGCTAATAACAACTCCCTTTTAGCTAGCTACGCAGATGCACAGTGGAACAAGCTGCGCAGCGAAGCAGAGGAAGCACCTGAGCCTCTGCGTTCTCGCCTGCTAGCTATAATATCAGAGGGCACACTGGTAAACCAGGGCATCGTTAAGAACTCCCTAGATGCCGCTGAGACGGCTGGCCGCTCCCTAGTGCAGGGTATACTTCTCAAACGCCACGTTTGGCTACGCAATTCAGGTTTTAAGCCCGAAACCCAAGCCTCCCTCATAAATAAACCCATTGAACAGACGCATCTGTTTGGGAAAGCAGTAGATGAGGCCCTAGAACATGCTAAAAAAGAGTTTGATACCATCAAGACTCTTGATCAAATTTCTAGGCCCCCTAACAGGCGAGGCTATGGTAATAAACGCTCCTTTCGTGGCCAAAGGCAGCAGCAGAACCAACAACAACAATATTACTCTGGCTCCAACTGGCCCACTAACCAGGGTAACACCCAGTTCAGTCAAAGAGGCCAACGCCGTGGCAGAGGAAGAGGTCGTGGCTCCAGCCCCAGAGGTTCCACGCCCAATACCAGCAAATGACCCGAAGATTCGGGTCCCCTCCCATGCATCACCGGTCGGGGGCCGGCTAACATCGTTCCTTTCAGCATGGGAGGGAATAACGTCAGACCGTTGGGTATTATCCACCATAGCCCACGGATACTGCATCGAGTTCAACGGTTCCCCGAAGTACAAACCCCCACGGAACCGACGCATGACACCGCAACACCTTTCCATTCTTCTTCAAGAGGTGGAAGAACTACTGAAGAAAGAAGCTATAGAGCCCGTCCCCCTATCACAGGTAACAGAAGGTATTTATTCAGTGTACTTCCTTGTACCCAAAAAGGACTTAACCATGCGCCCTGTATTAGATCTGCGCCCAGCGAACATATTTGTCAAACCCCAAAAGTTTCGTATGGTGACCTTACAGGAGGTAATCCCACTGTTATCACAAGGGGATTACATGACAACACTGGACATGAAAGATGCATACTTTCATATTTTAATGTTGACATCGCACAGAAAATACCTCAGGTTCAAGATAGAGGACAAACACTACCAGTTCAGAGTACTACCCTTCGGGATAGCATCTGCACCAAGGGTATTCACAAAAGTACTGGCAGTGGCAGCGGCCCACCTGCGCAGATTATCCATCCCGGTATACCCTTACCTCGACGACTGGCTCATAACAGGGGATTCTTACGAAACATGCTTCTCCAATACCCAAAAGACCGTAGACCTTTTGTCCCAACTGGGCTTCTCCATCAACGAAAAGAAGTCCAGCTTAGACCCCAGCCAAATCAAACAATTCCTAGGGGCTCTAATTCGAACAAAGGACGGCCTCGTATTCCCCTCCAACGAGAGGGTCCAAAACATGCTGTTTCAGATTCCCCATTATGTAGCAGGCCGAGAGGTGACGGTACGCAAAGCAATGCGCTTGCTAGGGATGATGGCGTCATGTATTTATTTGGTACCTCACGCGCGCCTGCGCATGCGCCCAATGCAAGAGTGGCTCTACAGCCAGTGGTGTCAGGCCAGCGGACAATGGGACGATCTAGTGGTGGTCTCGCAGGCCTTGGTTCTCTCGCTACGGTGGTGGACAAAAGAAAACCTGTTATTAGGGAAAACTTTTGCCACACCCGCAGTGGAAGCCACTCTAACCACAGACGCATCCCTTACAGGATGGGGGGCTCACCTATCCCATCAGACGGCCCACGGAGTTTGGACTCCGAGCTTAGCATCCAAGCATATAAACCTGCTGGAACTACTAGCGGTGTTCAAAGCACTGAAAGCCTTTCAGGAACACCTACAAGGAAAGACAGTGATGGTCCTCACAGACAGCACCACAGCCATGTACTACCTCAACAAGCAAGGAGGCACTCACTCTCCAGGACTGTCCAAACTGTCCCAGAATATATGGAAGTGGGCTCTCAGACACAACATGTTCCTACTATCACAACATGTACCAGGGGAACTCGATCTTCTAGCAGACAAACTCAGCAGAGACTTCCCCCTGCCCGGAGAGTACGAATGGCAATTACACAAAGACATCGTCTTAGACGTCTTCACTCAATGGGGATTCCCGGAAATAGACCTGTTCGCAACTCTGGAAAACTCACAATGCCAAAGTTACGCCTCCAGGTACCCCCAGAACCAGTCCAAGGGGAACGGTCTGTCGATTCTATGGTCAGGGAAATTTGTTTACGCCTTTCCCCCGACTCCCCTTCTCAACAAAGTGGTGCACAAGATGCATCAGGAGCAGGTTACAATGATACTAGTGGCCCCAATGTGGGCCCGGCAGCCATGGTTCGCTCACTTGATGGAGATGTCCCTATCTCCCCCAGTGAAACTTCCCTGCCCGTACAACATGCTGTCACAAGACAAGGGCAGAACACTGCATCCATGCCCTCAGACCATGAACTTAGCAGCCTGGCTCCTGAGATCATATAATTTGGACATTTACAACTCCCACAGAGATGTATGGACATCCTCAGGGAAGCCAGAAAACCTAATACTCGACACTGCTATTCTAGCAAATGGAAAAGATTCGTTATCTGGTGTAGAGGTAAGAGCATCAACCCAGTTGACTGCTCTCCTACTGACATTATTCTATACTTGACCCATTTACTGGATTCAGGTTTAGTGTTCAATTCCATTAAAGTCCACCTAGCGGCACTTTCTGCTTACACCACTTCCCAACTTAAAGTGTCGTGGTGGAAGATACCAGTTATCAAAGCCTTCATGGAGGGGGTAAAGAGGATACACCCTCCGATAGCTAACCCAGCTCCCGGATGGGACTTAAATGTGGTACTTTCCAGACTCATGGGCCCTCCCTTCGAACCCATGCACAAGGCAACTCTTAAAGACATCACCCTTAAGACTGCTTTCCTAATAGCTGTCACCTCCATTAGGAGAGTAAGTGAACTACAGGCTCTTTCTGTACTAGACCCCTTCGTAACAGTTCACAAAGATAAGGTGGTTCTACGCACACACCCAAGGTTTGCACCGAAATTCATCTCGAAATTTCATGTAAACCAAACTATAGAACTACCAACGTTCTTTCAAAACCCTTCCAGCTCGGGAGAAAAAAGTCTGCATACACTAGATGTACGCAGAGCTGTCATGTTCTACATGGAAAGAACCAGACCACTGAGAAAGACTAATCAGTTCTTTGTCTCGGTGGCAGCAGGAAGAGAAGGAGATGCGGTCTCAAAATCCACTATATCTAGATGGATTGTTCAATGCATCACTCTCTGTTACACTCTTGCTAAGAGAGAACTACCCTTCAAGCCAAGAGCACATTCCACTCGAGGCACGGGGGCTTCCATAGCATTCATTGCAAATGTTCCCCTTGAGTCCATCTGCAAAGCGGCAACCTGGAGTTCTGTGCACACCTTTACAAAACACTACTGTCTAGATGCACACTCTAGATCTGACTCCCAGGTGGGACAGGCAGTATTAAGACATCTTTTCTCTACTGTTCCTTCTCATAACCCACCGCCAACTCCGGGTACTGCTCGCTAGTCTATGCACAGCATGTGATTCTAAGCAGATTAACAAACATCAGAAGACAATGCATTACTTACCGTAAAAGCATTTCTGATGGTTGTATCTGCTTAGATTCACATGCGCCCACCCTTCCTCCCCGCTCGGATGGAAGGAACATAGACATCCTTTTCTATATTTCTCTCTTTTCTGTACTCACTCACGTCTAGAAGGCTCCCTCAGGGCAGAAAAATACAAACAGAGGGACCTCGACGCGTGAGGGATTGTGGGTACAACGCACGTCACTATAGGGATAGTGTTACAGACACGCCTTGTCGACGTCCCCTTTTCGACTACGAAAAACAAAATGCAATACTCCGCAGTGACCACTGGATGTCGGACCTATGCACAGCATGTGAATCTAAGCAGATACAACCATCAGAAATGCTTTTACGGTAAGTAATGCATTGTCATCTGTTACCAAATCAGAGCAAATCCCACAATTGTAGCGATTGATACTCATCTTAACAGCTAAATTAGACCGTTTGTAAGTCAGATTAAATCAATCCTACATAAATATTGTCAATTCACTTAGGCTCTCCTGTTGAAATTTTATATGATATGATAGGTTATAACATGCTTAATACCGAGAGGTTTCTAAGCACGGACCCGGGGATCGAACCTGTAATGCTCCATCTTGTCTTCCTTCCAAGGCGAGCACGTTGCCGCTGAGCTATCCTCCCGAGATCTTATCTTATCAAGACAAAGTAGTCCCAGTCCTGATGTATGGGATGGAACTGGAATCCTTGACGACAAAAATTAACTGGACTTGATTGGAGGGTGGATTGTGGAAAAAAGTTCTAAACCTGCAACCCTCCTTATCGATGTCATGGCTGCGGTATGAGCTGGGCATTCAATCGCTAGCTTCTCAAGCAGAATGGAAAAGAATGGCCCTATTTAGGCTCCTCATAGTTCCCAACGAAGAACTCCTTATATGACGACATTAAGTGTCTCTTGGAATTAAATACCAACCGCTTCTTAAATGATCTAAAAAAGGATGTCATGCGACAGCTCACACTTTGCAACTCGCCACAAAGGGAGTTAATTGAAAATCCAGTAAAAGTGAAGAAAAAGATTGCAGAGACTGATTGGGTTGTAACAAGATCTTTGTTTGTGGAGAAGAACATTTTTGAGGATATGTTGCCTCTTGATAGACCTTTTAGGTGACTTAAAGTATTTGTTAACATTTCTTTTTTTTTTATAACTCTGTTTATTGAGTTTAAACAACATAACATAAAGGAATGAACATAAATGAGACATGAATCAGCGGCATACATATGACAAAGACAATTTGGCATTAATAACAGCTCGCATGGGCCCACGAGGACGAGGACCGTAAGACAGAAATAGGCCAAGGCAGGCAAACACTGCTAACAGTGCTGCTGATGCACCACCACCGGCAGGTCTCAGCTAACGTCGAGCCATTTACCCCATATTTTTTCAAATTTGCGGGGACAGCCCCGTGCGTTATAGATCCGGCACTCTGAGGCTACGCACCTGTCCAACTCATTACTCCAATGGTTCAAGCACAGTGGGTCGGCTGATCCCCAATTGGCCGCAATAAGTCTTTTGCCTGCCCCCAGCGCAATTGTCAAAAATATTTTCTCGTATTTAGACAGGTCTACTTCACCCCCGATGCCCAGGAGTACCATCTTGGGATCCGTAGGGATTGGTGTCGCCAGAGCAGCTGAGATTGTGTTAACACAGTCCACCCAGAAGGCCTGTATTACCTGGCAGTCCCATATCATATGGTAGAAGGTGGCGGGTTAATTTTTGCATCAAACACATGTCCCGTCTTCTACTCCACCCCATCTGGCCATTACAGTGCATGAGTGGTATGAGCGATGCAGGATCCTCAGCTGAATTAGTCCAAGCTTAGATTCTATACCAATTTCTCTGGGGGACATTAATGCCTCCACCCAATCTTCAGGTTCCAGGGGACCTACATCTCTTTCCCACTTTGCCTTGAGCCCATCGAGCTGTGCAGCCCCAAATGAGTTAAGGGCCTTATAGAGAGTGGAGGTGACCTTAGAAGAGATGCGGTGCAGGACAATATTGGTCTCAATGGGAGAGCAGGGGGGTATGATCGTCGTGTCAGGGAATTGGGTGTGGATGGCGCGAGACAGTTGCGCATGCCGAAACCGGTCCATGGGTGCCAGGTCGAATTGCTCTCGCATGGTCTCAAAACTCAGGAGGCGACCCCCTTGTATCACTTGTGCTAGTGTGTGTATCCCTTTTGCTTGCCAGTGGCTAAAGGAGCCCATTTTCACTAGTTCCGGGAGGAGCGCATTGTGCCATATGGGTTGCGTCAGTGTTGGCTGTCCTTTCCAGCCGATGAGTTTATGTGCATCCCGCCAGGCCCGACGGATGTGGTGGGTCATTTTGGGCAGCGCCAGGAGTTGATCATGGTTGGCATAGAGGATTTGCAGC